>NC_138307.1:83269118-83986618 GCF_965601325.2 Salmo salar | reverse complement strand
TTAGTGGTTTAATAACACTGTAATAGAGTGAGTTTAGTGGTTTAATAACACTGTAATAAGAGTGAGTTTAGTGGTTTAATAACACTGTAATAGAGTGAGTTTAGTGGTTTAGTAACACTGTAATAGAGTGAGTTTAGTGGTTTAATAACACTGTAATAAGAGTGAGTTTAGTGGTTTAATAACACTGTAATAGAGTGAGTTTAGTGGTTTAATAACACTGTAATAAGAGTGAGTTTAGTGGTTTAATAACACTGTAATAGAGTGAGTTTAGTGGTTTAATAACACTGTAATAGAGTGAGTTTAGTGGTTTAATAACACTGTAATAAGAGTGAGTTTAGTGGTTTAATAACACTGTAATAGAGTGAGTTTAGTGGTTTAATAACACTGTAATAAGAGTGAGTTTAGTGGTTTAATAACACTGTAATAGAGTGAGTTTAGTGGTTTAGTAACACTGTAATAGAGTGAGTTTAGTGGTTTAATAACACTGTAATAAGAGTGAGTTTAGTGGTTTAATAACACTGTAATAAGAGTGAGTTTAGTGGTTTAATAACACTGTAATAGAGTGAGTTTAGTGGTTTAGTAACACTGTAATAGAGTGAGTTTAGTGGTTTAATAACACTGTAATAAGAGTGAGTTTAGTGGTTTAATAACACTGTAATAGAGTGAGTTTAGTGGTTTAATAACACTGTAATAAGAGTGAGTTTAGTGGTTTAATAACACTGTAATAAGAGTGAGTTTAGTGGTTTAATAACACTGTAATAGAGTGAGTTTAGTGGTTTAGTAACACTGTAATAAGAGTGAGTTTAGTGGTTTAATAACACTGTAATAGAGTGAGTTTAGTGGTTTAATAACACTGTAATAAGAGTGAGTTTAGTGGTTTAATAACACTGTAATAGAGTGAGTTTAGTGGTTTAATAACACTGTAATAGAGTGAGTTTAGTGGTTTAATAACACTGTAATAGAGTGAGTTTAGTGGTTTAATAACACTGTAATAGAGTGAGTTTAGTGGTTTAATAACACTGTAATAGAGTGAGTTTAGTGGTTTAATAACACTGTAATAAGAGTGAGTTTAGTGGTTTAATAACACTGTAATAGAGTGAGTTTAGTGGTTTAATAACACTGTAATAGAGTGAGTTTAGTGGTTTAATAACACTGTAATAGAGTGAGTTTAGTGGTTTAATAACACTGTAATAGAGTGAGTTTAGTGGTTTAATAACACTGTAATAAGAGTGAGTTTAGTGGTTTAATAACACTGTAATAAGAGTGAGTTTAGTGGTTTAATAACACTGTAATAGAGTGAGTTTAGTGGTTTAATAACACTGTAATAGAGTGAGTTTAGTGGTTTAATAACACTGTAATAAGAGTGAGTTTAGTGGTTTAATAACACTGTAATAGAGTGAGTTTAGTGGTTTAATAACACTGTAATAGAGTGAGTTTAGTGGTTTAGTAACACTGTAATAAGAGTGAGTTTAGTGGTTTAATAACACTGTAATAGAGTGAGTTTAGTGGTTTAATAACACTGTAATAGAGTGAGTTTAGTGGTTTAATAACACTGTAATAAGAGTGAGTTTAGTGGTTTAATAACACTGTAATAGAGTGAGTTTAGTGGTTTAATAACACTGTAATAGAGTGAGTTTAGTGGTTTAATAACACTGTAATAGAGTGAGTTTAGTGGTTTAATAACACTGTAATAGAGTGAGTTTAGTGGTTTAATAACACTGTAATAAGAGTGAGTTTAGTGGTTTAATAACACTGTAATAAGAGTGAGTTTAGTGGTTTAATAACACTGTAATAGAGTGAGTTTAGTGGTTTAATAACACTGTAATAGAGTGAGTTTAGTGGTTTAATAACACTGTAATAAGAGTGAGTTTAGTGGTTTAATAACACTGTAATAGAGTGAGTTTAGTGGTTTAATAACACTGTAATAGAGTGAGTTTAGTGGTTTAGTAACACTGTAATAAGAGTGAGTTTAGTGGTTTAATAACACTGTAATAGAGTGAGTTTAGTGGTTTAATAACACTAATAGAGTGAGTTTAGTGGTTTAATAACACTAATAGAGTGAGTTTAGTGGTTTAATAACACTGTAATTAGAGTGAGTTTAGTTACACAATCACATTACAAAGCTGCCTCCCTAATACCCCCCCCCCCCCCCCCCATAAAGCCACTTTCCCAAGGCGGCATCCCAAATGGCACCCTATTCCCTATATAGTGCACTACTTTTGATGAGGGCTAATAGGGCTCTGGTAGTGCGCTATGTAGGGAATAGGGTTCCATTTGGTATGTAGCCCTGGCAGTCGACTGCCACCTGTAGGATGATGGATCACATGTAATCCCACGGTAACACAACACCACAGTGATTTAGGCTGTCCTAATCGGCACCCTATTCCCTTTGTAGTGCACCACATTTGACCAGAGCCGTATGGGGCCTGGTGGTAATTAGTGTACCATAGGCCAGGGAATAAGGTAACTCAACACCACTCTGACTTGGTTTCAGCTCATAGAAACATGAATGAAATAGAGGCTCTGAGAAGCTCAACTCCTCCTTTAAGTTGTTAGTTCTCTGCTGTGGTGGAGCCTCTGAGGAAAACACCAACCCACATGTTTGAGCTCCCGAGTGGTGCAGCGGTCTAAGGCACTACGTCTCAGTGCTAGAGGCAGCACTACAGACACCCTGGTTCAAATCCAGGCTGTATCACAACCGGCCATGATTGGGAGTCCCATATGGGCTGCGCTCAATTGGTCCAGCGTCATCCGGGTTTGGCCGGTGTAGACCGTCATTGTAAATAAGAATTTGTTCTTAACTGACTTGCCTAGTTAAAATAAAAGGTAAAGTAGAAATAAAAAATCTGACAGGAAGAGGGGAAGCTGCAACATATCAGATCATGGTCGCACACACACACACACACACACACACACACACACACACACACACACACACACACAAAGGCTACTTATTGGTGTTTGTTTGGTGTTACGTCATTAGCGGTCATTAGTCTCCTTGATTTGGTTCCAGACCAGAACAGAGGCTTATAAACACTAGAAACAATAGGAAAATATGACTAGTGTTGAGTGGTGCTCCCCTCAGGGCCTCTACACATACCTTTCATCACATGACCTACCACTTCCACCTTTCCCTCTCTCTCTCTCTCTCCTCTCTCTACTCACCCCTCCCTTTCTCTCTCCTCTCTCTACTCACCCCCCTCTTTCCCTCCCTCCCTTTCTCTCTCCTCTCTCTACTCACCCCCCTCTTTCTCTCCCTCCCTTTCTCTCTCCTCTCTCTACTCACCCCCCCTCTTTCTCTTCCTCCCTTTCTCTCTCCTCTCTCTACTCACCCCCCTCTTTCCCTCCCTCCCTTTCTCTCTCCTCTCTCTCTACTCACCCCCCTCTTTCCCTCCCTCCCTTTCTCTCTCCTCTCTCTCTACTCACCCCCCTCTTTCCCTCCCTCCCTTTCTCTCTCCTCTCTCTCTCTACTCACCCCCCTCTTTCCCTCCCTCCCTTTCTCTCTCCTCTCTCTCTCTACTCACCCCCCTCTTTCTCTCCCTCCCTTTCTCTCTCCTCTCTCTCTCTACTCACCCCCCTCTTTCCCTCCCTCCCTTTCTCTCTCCTCTCTCTCTCTACTCACCCCCTCTTTCCCTCCCTCCCTCCCTTTCTCTCTCCTCTCTCTCTCTACTCACCCCCTCTTTCCCTCCCTCCCTCCCTTTCTCTCTCCTCTCTCTCTCTACTCACCCCCTCTTTCCCTCCCTCCCTTTCTCTCTCCTCTCTCTCTACTCACCCCCCTCTTTCTCTCCCTCCCTTTCTCTCTCCTCTCTCTCTACTCACCCCCCTCTTTCTCTCCCTCCCTTTCTCTCTCCTCTCTCTACTCACCCCCCTCTTTCCCTCCCTCCCTTTCTCTCTCCTCTCTCTCTCTACTCACCCCCCTCTTTCTCTCCCTCCCTTTCTCTCTCCTCTCTCTCTCTACTCACCCCCCTCTTTCTCTCCCTCCCTTTCTCTCTCCTCTCTCTCTACTCACCCCCCTCTTTCCCTCCCTCCCTTTCTCTCTCCTCTCTCTCTCTACTCACCCCCCTCTTTCCCTCCCTCCCTTTCTCTCTCCTCTCTCTCTACTCACCCCCCTCTTTCTCTCCCTCCCTTTCTCTCTCCTCTCTCTCTCTACTCACCCCCCTCTTTCTCTCCCTCCCTTTCTCTCTCCTCTCTCTCTACTCACCCCCCTCTTTCCCTCCCTCCCTTTCTCTCTCCTCTCTCTCTACTCACCCCCCTCTTTCTCTCCCTCCCTTTCTCTCTCCTCTCTCTCTCTACTCACCCCCCTCTTTCTCTCCCTCCCTTTCTCTCTCCTCTCTCTACTCACCCCCTCTTTCCCTCCCTCCCTTTCTCTCTCCTCTCTCTCTCTACTCACCCCCTCTTTCCCTCCCTCCCTTTCTCTCTCCTCTCTCTCTACTCACCCCCCTCTTTCCCTCCCTCCCTTTCTCTCTCCTCTCTCTCTCTACTCACCCCCTCTTTCTCTCCCTCCCTTTCTCTCTCCTCTCTCTCTCTACTCACCCCCCTCTTTCTCTCCCTCCCTTTCTCTCTCCTCTCTCTACTCACCCCCCTCTTTCCCTCCCTCCCTTTCTCTCTCCTCTCTCTCTCTACTCACCCCCTCTTTCCCTCCCTCCCTTTCTCTCTCCTCTCTCTCTACTCACCCCCCTCTTTCTCTCCCTCCCTTTCTCTCTCCTCTCTCTCTACTCACCCCCTCTTTCTCTCCCTCCCTTTCTCTCTCCTCTCTCTCTACTCACCCCCTCTTTCCCTCCCTCCCTTTCTCTCTCCTCTCTCTCTCTACTCACCCCCTCTTTCCCTCCCTCCCTTTCTCTCTCCTCTCTCTCTACTCACCCACCTCTTTCTCGCTCTGTCTCTCTCTCTCCCACTCCATACCTATCTACCTACCTCCTTCCTTTCCTCTTCTCTCTCTCTCTCTCACTCTCTCTATCTCTCTCTCTCTCTCTCTCTCTCTCAGGATACAGAGGAGGTGCCCCTAACAGCCATCGTCTCTCATCAGGCCCTAAACACAAGCCTCAGCAGCACTCCTCCTCTGCCAAGGAGGTGAAAGACGTCCCCGATGCCGACATCCCAGCAGAGACCAATTACGTGGTATAAGACCTGGGTCCAGACAACCACACCTGGGTTCAAGCACTATTCAACATCTTTCAGATACTTTCAGCATCTGCTCTAGTCTGGTTGGCAGCGCCTGATGGGTGCGGCCTGGTGGGCGGGGTTTGATGGGCGGGGTTTGATGGGCGGGGTTTGATGGGTGGGGTTTGATGGGTTGGGTTTGATGGGTTGGGTTTGATGGGTGGGGTTTGATGGGTGGGGTTTGATGGGCGGGGTTTGATGGGCTGTGTTTGATGGGAGGATTTTGCGGTTTTAGGACAGTGCTACTGGTCTGTTAAGCAAGGCAAACTCAATCAACAACATATAAAGCATGTGTAATTATTTGAAGTAGTATTTGAACCCAGGTGTGCAGAAAACCCCACCAGTCCCCCAGCACCTCCTCCTGTCCTCTGTGGTAGACTACTTATACCCATACGTGATGTTATACACCATTTATTACCACACCTACCTAGCCTCATCCCCTCCCACTGGCTACCTACCTACCCTCATCCCCTCCCACTGGCTACCTACCTACCCTCATCCCTCCCACTGGCTACCTACCTACCCTCATCCCCTCCCACTGGCTAGCTACCTACCCTCATCCCCTCCCACTGGCTAGCTACCTACCCTCATCCCATCCCACTGGCTAGCTACCTACCCTCATCCCATCCCACTGGCTAGCTACCTACCCTCATCCCCTCCCACTGCCTAGCTACCTACCCTCACCCCCTCCCACTGGCTACCTACCTACCCTCATCCCCTCCCACTGGCTAGCTACCTACCCTCATCCCCTCCCACTGGCTAGCTACCTACCCTCATCCCATCCCACTGGCTAGCTACCTACCCTCATCCTCTCCCTCTGGCTAGCTATCTACCCTCATCCCCTCCCACTGCCTACCTACCTACCCTCATCCCCTCCCACTGGCTACCTACCTAGCCTCATCCTCTCCCACTGGCTACCTACCTAGCCTCATCCCCTCCCACTGGCTACCTACCTAGCCTCATCCCCTCCCACTGGCTACCTACCTAGCCTCACCCCCTCCCACTGGCTAGCTACCTAGCCTCATCCCCTCCCACTGGCTACCTACCTACCCTCATCCCCTCCCACTGGCTAGCTACCTACCCTCATCCCCTCCCACTGGCTAGCTACCTACCCTCATCCCCTCCCACTGCCTAGCTACCTACCCTCATCCCCTCCCACTGGCTACCTACCTACCCTCATCCCCTCCCACTGGCTAGCTACCTACCCTCATCCCCTCCCACTGGCTAGCTACCTACCCTCATCCCCTCCCACTGGCTAGCTACCTACCCTCATCCTCTCCCTCTGGCTAGCTATCTACCCTCATCCCCTCCCACTGCCTACCTACCTACCCTCATCCCCTCCCACTGCCCAGCTACCTACCCTCATCCCCTCCCACTGGCTACCTACCTACCCTCATACCCTCCCACTACCTAGCTACCTACCCTCATCCCCTCCCACTGCCCAGCAACCTACCCTCATCCCCTCCCACTGGCTACCTACCTACCCTCATCCCCTCCCACTGGCTACCTACCTACCCTCATCCCCTCCCACTACCTAGCTACCTACCCTCATCCCCTCCCACTGCCTACCTACCTAGCTACCTACCCTCATCCCCTCCCACTACCTAGCTACCTACCCTCATCCCCTCCCACTACCTAGCTACCTACCCTCATCCCCTCCCACTGCCTACCTACCTACCCTCATCCCCTCCCACTGCCTAGCTACCTACCCTCATCCCCTCCCACTGCCTACCTACCTACTCTCATCCCCTCCCACTGCCTACCTACCTACCCTCATCCCCTCCCACTGCCTATCTACCTACCCTCATCCCCTCCCACTGCCTACCTATCTACCCTCTACCCCTCCCACTGCCTAGCTACCTACCCTCATCCCCTCCCACTGCCTACCAACCTACCCTCATCCCCTCCCACTGCCTACCACCTACCCTCATCCCCTCCCACTGCCTAGCTACCTACCCTCATCCCCTCCCACTACCTAGCTACCTACCCTCATCCCCTCCCACTACCTAGCTACCTACCCTCATCCCCTCCCACTGCCTACCTACCTACCCTCATCCCCTCCCACTGCCTAGCTACCTACCCTCATCCCCTCCCACTGCCTACCTACCTACTCTCATCCCCTCCCACTGCCTACCTACCTACCCTCATCCCCTCCCACTGCCTATCTACCTACCCTCATCCCCTCCCACTGCCTACCTATCTACCCTCTACCCCTCCCACTGCCTAGCTACCTACCCTCATCCCCTCCCACTGCCTACCAACCTACCCTCATCCCCTCCCACTGCCTACCACCTACCCTCATCCCCTCCCACTGCCTAGCTACCTACCCTCATCCCCTCCCACTGCCTACCTACCTACCCTCATCCCCTCCCACTGCCTACCTACCCTCATCCCCTCCCACTGCCTAGCTACCTTAGATACCTACCCTCATCCCCTCCCACTACCTAGCTACCTTAGATACCTACCCTCATCCCCTCCCACTACCTAGCTACCTACCCTCATCCCCTCCCACTACCTAGCTACCTACCCTCATCCCCTCCCACTACCTAGCTACCTACCCTCATCCCCTCCCACTACCCAGCTACCTACCCTCATCCCCTCCCACTGCCTAGCTACCTTAGATATCTACCCTCAGCCCCTCCCACTACCTAGCTACCTACCCTCATCCCCTCCCACTACCTAGCTACCTACCCTCATCCCCTCCCACTGCCTAGCTACCTACCCTCAGCCCCTCCCACTACCTAGCTACCTACCCTCATCCCCTCCCACTACCTAGCTACCTACCCTCATCCCTCCCACCTCCTAGCTACCTACCCTCATCCCCTCCCACTGCCTACCTATCTACCCTCATCCCCTCCCACTGCCTACCTACCAACCATCAAACCCCTCCCACTACCTAGCTACCTTAGATACCTACCCTCAGCCCCTCCCACTACCTACCTACCTACCTATCATCAAACCCCTCCCACTACCTACCTACCCTAGACCAATCTACATGGTCAGCTGCTCCTACAGACACACACACACACACACACACACACCACTCATCTCATCTCATCTCATTTTCTTACAGTCTTAGAAAAAATAGTTCCAAAAGGGTTATTCGGCTATGTGAACCCTTTTTGGTTCCAGATAAAACTCTTTTTGGTTACATGTAGTACCATTTTAGGTTCCATGTAGAACCCTCTGTCGATAGGAGTGGAACCAAAAGGCATCTACCTGGAACCAACAAGGGTTCTTCAAAGGGTTCTCCTATGGGGACAGCCGAAGAACCTTGTTAGGTTCTAGATAAGAGTGTAGGAATCCATTGGTGGTTTTTGTTTTGGTGTGTTTCTGTTGCTGTTCTCCTGTGTATTCTTTCACTTGGTCATCCTTCCACGCACCTAGCCTTCGTTCAGATATCTCTGAAGTCTTTAGTCTGTGGAGGAATTCTGGTGGCTGCTGTCAGTACAGTCATAATGCTTCACAATCGCTCTAAATCACCTGAGTAACCGTAACCCTGACAACCGGAGACAGAGAGGAGAGTGTGACTCATCTGTTTGTTAGTGTTCTATGATGCTGGATGGTGGTGTCTGTGTGTTTGCCCTGAGCTGTCTGTCTTTCTATGGCTTCCTAAGAAGGAAGTGGAGAAGTGATTGACTGGGTATTGTATCGGTAGAGGACACCACCACTAAAGATACTAGAAGACCTCTCTTATTTCTTATGTAGTTGACTGATGGCCAGACAGGATCATCATCATATCAAATCAAAGTTCATTTGTTACGTGCGCTGAGTACAACAGGTGTAGACCTTACAGTGAAATGCTTACTTACAGGCTCTAACCAATAGTGCAAAAAAAGGTATTAGCTGAACAATAGGTAGGTAAAGAAATAAAACAACAGTAAAGAGGACAGTGAATATAGTTGGTCATATGTGAAGAGATCATTTTTTTGAGGGGGGGTTCAAAGGCCTCAAGACAGATCATAGGCCAAGAGGATCCAACTTATAGCTGCAATATGCCATTTTTTGGGGGGGGCGACCCAACCAAATTCACATAGAAATGCGAGTTATAGATCTGTCATTGGCATCGAAAGCAAGTCTAAAAAGCCGTAAATCTGTTCTATGTGCGCTATTTTCTATGCTTCTCCTTCTTAAGTTTAGTTTTTTTGCGTCTTTTACTATGGGGTTTTGTACATCAACTGAAAATACAATATTTTTGGTTATGCAAAATATATTCCACAGCGATTTAGTTGTCACATAAACTGAAGTTAAATAAACTATTAGAATTTTAGTAACCAGGAAATGGCGGAGCAATTTCAGCATCGTGCACCTTTCAAATCATCCTCACTTCTAATGTATCACCATACCAGCCCAGCAACACTATCTCACCATACCAGCCCAGCAACACTCTTCCTGAAAGAAAGAAAGCCAAAGAAAGCAATAAGAAATACAAACCTCAACTATAAATGTATTAATATATAGAAGAATCTCTACTGTCTTCAGTTGAAACTGTAATCTCTATCCCCTGATGGTGTAAATCCTATTCAAATCCTTTAAAGTTTCCATTCCCAGATAAATATTATGTATTCTAAAAGCCTAATCCGTTTACTTTTACATGCGGATTAAATAGACTTTTTGTTGTGAACCACTTTTTTTGGTTGAGTATTTATCTAGTGGTTTTATTTTAGATGACATAATAAAGTAGTATTAAAACAACAAGTACATTTGTCTCTTTTTAAAAAACGTTACTATTTAGTGTTTTAATATTTCGTTTATAACATGATGACACTACATGAACTGTCTAATATATCGTAAAAAACTTTAAAGTAATCCATTTGCTGTTCTTTATTTCTTCATGTATGTAATGTAATGTATTATTAAAATAAACAGTTTGTAAATGCTACATTTGGTTTCATGGTTGTGATTTTACTTATCGAGTTCTTTACCTGGTTACATTACGCTCCAGATGGATAGCCCTGCTAGCCTGCTAGCCAAAGGCAAGTACTTGGAACCGGGAGAGTAGAACAGGGAAAGTAGAACCGGGATAGTAGAATGGGGATAGTAGAATCGAGATAGTAGAATCGGGAGAGTAGAACCGGGAGAGTAGAACCGGGAGAGTAGAACCGGGATAGTAGAACCGGGATAGTAGAACCGGGATAGTAGAACCGGGACAGTAGAATCGAGATAGTAGAACCGGGATAGTAAAACCGGGATAGTAGAACCTGGATAGTAGAACCGGGATAGTAGAACCTGGATAGTAAAACCGGGATAGTAGAATCGGGATAGTAGAACGGGGATAGTAGAACGGGGATAGTAGAACCGGGATAGTAGAATGGGGATAGTAGAATGGGGATAGTAGAACCGGGATAGTAGAACCGGGATAGTAAAACCGGGATAGTAGAACAGGGATAGTAGAACGGGGATAGTAGAACGGGGATGATAGAATGGGGATAGTAGAACCTGGATAGTAGAACCGGGATAGTAGAACCGGGATAGTAGAACTGGGATAGTAGAATGGGGATAGTAGAATGGGGATAGTAGAAGCTGGATAGTAGAACCTGGATAGTAGAACTGGGATAGTAGAACCTGGATAGTAGAACTGGGATAGTAGAATCTGGATAGTAGAATCTGGATAGTAAAACCGGGATAGTAGAACCGGGATAGTAGAATGGGCATAGTAGAACCTGGATAGTAGAACCGGGATAGTAGAATCGGGATAGTAGAACCGGGATAGTAGAACCTGGATAGTAGAACCGGCATAGTAGAACCTGGATAGTAGAACCGGCATAGTAGAACCGGCATAGTAGAACCTGGATAGTAAAATGGGGATAGTAGAACCTGGATAGTAGAACCTGGATAGTAGAACCTGGATAGTAGAACCTGGATAGTAGAATCGGGATAGTAGAACCTGGATAGTAGAACCTGGATAGTAGAATCGGGATAGTAGAACCTGGATAGTAGAATCGGGATAGTAGAATGGGGATAGTAGAACCGGCATTGTAGAAAATGTGCCAGACTAGCCCGCCAGGCCAGTGACATTACTTTTCAAGTATCAGATGGCACAGATGTTGGACCCGAACCACATGTTACCCAGGCTGGCCAAAACCCCTGGTTAAGCTATACAAGACTGTTCCAGCTGGTCGTTCTGTCTCCTGAGAGTTTGTTCCAGCTGGTCGTTCTGTCTCCTGACAGTCTGTTCCAGCTGGTCGTTCTGTCTCCTGACAGTCTGTTCCAGCTGGTCGTTCTGTCTCCTGACAGTCTGTTCCAGCTGGTCGTTCTGTCTCCTGACAGTCTGTTCCAGCTGGTCGTTCAGACTATTAATGTATTTTTCTTCTGTGTGATCAGGCTGAGATGTGGTTACATTTCACACACACACACACACACACACACACACACACACACACACACACACACACACACACACACACACACACACACACACACACACACACACACACACACACACACACACACATTTACCTATTTATCTAAAGGACAATATTTCCATCATTTAGTGGTTTGGTGGGTTCATCAGATCTTTATGAACAAGCCAACAAAACAGTCATTAGCAGCCATTTTAACTCATCACCACGGTAACAGAGACCCAGCTTGTTTTAGTCTTTGCCCTGTCTGTCTGTCTGTCTGTCTGTCTGTCTGTCTGTCTGTCTGTCTGTCTCGTGCTCAGAACATTGTTGTTCAGGCTGTAGTGGCTGTAGCAGGGGAGAGGAGCAGGGCTCTGTCCATAAAGGCTCCCTATTCCCCATGGGCCCTGGTTCAAAGGAGTGCACTACATAGGGAATAGGGTACTATTTCAGACACAACCCAGGAGTAATTCAGCATTAAAACAACACGTTTTATCCCTTTTGTAAATCTAAGGGAGGTTGGCGAAGGGCTGGGGCGAGCGTGACCCTAACCTGGGTTCAACTACTATTTGAAATAATTTCAAATAATTTAGCTGTGTTTGATAGAGCTTGTCTGGTGCAAAGGAACCAATAGAGAAGTGACAACCCTAGCAGCCCACCTGGCACTCCAGGCAGACTAGAGCAAACGCTGAAAGTATTTGAACAATTTTAAATAGTACCTGAACCCAGGTCTTAGGGGATTTTAAATAGTACCTGAACCCAGGTCTGAGGGGATTTTAAATAGTATTTGATCCCAGGTCTGAAGGGATTTTAAATAGTATCTGAACCCAGGTCTGAGGAGATTTTAAATAGTATCTGAACCCAGGTCTGATGGGATTTTAAATAGTATCTGAACCCAGGTCTGAGGAGATTTTAAATGGTATCTGAACCCAGGTCTGAGGGGATTTTAAATAGTATCTGAACCCAGGTCTGATGGGATTTTAAATAGTATCTGAACCCAGGTCTGAGGAGATTTTAAATAGTATCTGAACCCAGGTCTGATGGGATTTTAAATAGCATCTGAACCCAGGTCTGAGGAGATTTTAAATGGTATCTGAACCCAGGTCTGAGGGGATTTTAAATAGTATCTGAACCCAGGTCTGATGGGATTTTAAATAGTATCTGAACCCAGGTCTGAGGGGATTTTAAATAGTATCTGAACCCAGGTCTGATGGGATTTTAAATAGTATCTGAACCCAGGTCTGAGGAGATTTTAAATAGTATCTGAACCCAGGTCTGATGGGATTTTAAATAGTATCTGAACCCAGGTCTGAGGGGATTTTAAATAGTATCTGAACCCAGGTCTGAGGAGATTTTAAATAGTATCTGAACCCAGGTCTGATGGGATTTTAAATAGTATCTGAACCCATGTCAGAAGGTGGGTGTAGCTGGTGCATGAAGTCAGGCGCAGGAGAGCAAAATGAGTGAGCAATGTACTTTACTCAAAAAATAAAGGCACAAGGTAACAAATACACTTGACCAATAACCAACGGTAAACATTACGCACGGTGAACACAGCACCCGTGGAAAAACCAGCCATCAT
Source organism: Salmo salar (assembly GCF_965601325.2). Classification (NCBI taxonomy): domain Eukaryota; kingdom Metazoa; phylum Chordata; class Actinopteri; order Salmoniformes; family Salmonidae; genus Salmo; species Salmo salar. Next base: position 83,973,535 of record NC_138307.1, on the reverse strand, counting down.
GAACCGAACTGAACACAGAAACAATCACACAACAAACATGGGGGAAACAGAGGGTTAAATACATGAACATGGAATTGGATAATGAAAACCAGGTATGTAGAAAATAAAGACAAAACCAATGGGAAATGAAAGATGGATCAGCGATGGCTAGAAGACCGGTGACATCGACCGCCGAATGCCGCCAGAACAAGGAGAGGGACCGACCTCGGCGGAAGTCGTGACAACCCAGGTCTGATGGGATTTTAAATAGTATCTGAACCCATGTCTGAGGGGATTTTAAATAGTATCTGAACCCAGGTCTGAGGAGATTTTAAATAGTATCTGAACCCAGGTCTGATGGGATTTTAAATAGTATCTGAACCCAGGTCTGATGGGATTTTAAATAGTATCTGAACCCAGGTCTGAGGAGATTTTAAATAGTATCTGAACCCAGGTCTGATGGGATTTTAAATAGTATCTGAACCCAGGTCTGATGGGATTTTAAATAATATCTGAACCCAGGTCTGAGGGGATTTTAAATAGTATCTGAACCCAGGTCTGATGGGATTTTAAATAGCATCTGAACCCAGGTCTGATGGGATTTTAAATAGTATCTGAACCCAGGTCTGAGGGGATTTCAAATAGTATCTGAACCCAGGTCTGAGGGGATTTTAAATAGTATCTGAACCCAGGTCTGATGGGATTTTAAATAGTATCTGAACCCAGGTCTGAGGGGATTTTAAATAGTATCTGATCCCAGGTCTGATGGGATTTTAAATAGTATCTGAACCCAGGTCTGATGGGATTTTAAATAGTATCTGAACCCAGGTCTGAGGGGATTTTAAATAGTATCTGAACCCAGGTCTGATGGGATTTTAAATAGTATCTGATCCCAGGTCTGATGGGATTTTAAATAGTATCTGAACCCAGGTCTGATGGGATTTTAAATAGTATCTGAACCCAGGTCTGAGGAGATTTTAAATAGTATCTGAACCCAGGTCTGATGGGATTTTAAATAGTATCTGAACCCAGGTCTGATGGGATTTTAAATAATATCTGAACCCAGGTCTGAGGGGATTTTAAATAGTATCTGAACCCAGGTCTGATGGGATTTTAAATAGTATCTGAACCCAGGTCTGAGGGGATTTTAAATAGTATCTGAACCCAGGTCTGATGGGATTTTAAATAGCATCTGAACCCAGGTCTGATGGGATTTTAAATAGTATCTGAACCCAGGTCTGATGGGATTTTAAATAGTATCTGAACCCAGGTCTGATGGGATTTGAAATAGTATCTGAACCCAGGTCTGAGGAGATTTTAAATAGTATCTGAACCCAGGTCTGATGGGATTTTAAATAGTATCTGAACCCAGGTCTGATGGGATTTTAAATAGTATCTGAACCCAGGTCTGAGGGGATTTTAAATAGTATCTGAACCCAGGTCTGATGGGATTTTAAATAGCATCTGAACCCAGGTCTGATGGGATTTTAAATAGTATCTGAACCCAGGTCTGATGGGATTTTAAATAGTATCTGAACCCAGGTCTGATGGGATTTTAAATAGTATCTGAACCCAGGTCTGATGGGATTTTAAATAGCATCTGAACCCAGGTCTGATGGGATTTTAAATAGTATCTGAACCCAGGTCTGAGGGGATTTTAAATAGTATCTGAACCCAGGTCTGAGGGAATTTTAAATAGTATCTGAACCCAGGTCTGATGGGATTTTAAATAGCATCTGAACCCAGGTCTGAGGAGATTTTAAATAGTATCTGAACCCAGGTCTGAGGGGATTTTAAATAGTATCTGATCCCAGGTCTGATGGGATTTTAAATAGTATCTGAACCCAGGTCTGAGGGGATTTTAAATAGTATCTGAACCCAGGTCTGATGGGATTTTAAATAGCATCTGAACCCAGGTCTGATGGGATTTTAAATAGTATCTGAACCCAGGTCTGAGGGGATTTTAAATAGTATCTGAACCCAGGTCTGAGGGGATTTTAAATAGTATCTGAACCCAGGTCTGATGGGATTTTAAATAGCATCTGAACCCAGGTCTGAGGAGATTTTAAATAGTATCTGAACCCAGGTCTGATGGGATTTTAAATAGTATCTGAACCCATGTCTGATGGGATTTTAAATAGTATCTGAACCCAGGTCTGAGGGGATTTTAAATAGTATCTGAACCCAGGTCTGATGGGATTTTAAATAGTATCTGAACCCAGGTCTGATGGGATTTTAAATAGTATCTGAACCCAGGTCTGATGGGATTTTAAATAGTATCTGAACCCAGGTCTGATGGGATTTTAAATAGTATCTGATCCCAGTTCTGGTGGGATTTTAAATAGTATCTGAACCCAGGTCTGATGGGATTTTAAATAATATCTGAACCCAGGTCTGAGGGGATTTTAAATAGTATCTGAACCCAGGTCTGATGGGATTTTAAATAGTATCTGAACCCATGTCTGAGGGGATTTTAAATAGTATTTGATCCCAGGTCTGTGGGCCGGTAAAGTACCAGCCTAGTAAATCCCTGTCTATGCCAACATAAGCCTGTGGGCTCACCGTGCCCAGCCTGGCCAGATCACACTGTTACTTCAGAGAGCATACACACACACATGCACACAGACACACACACATAAATATATACACACACACACACACACACACACACACACACACACACACACACACACACACACACACACACACACACACACACACACTATTAAAGAGGTCTAGACACCAGCCCAGACCATAATATGGTATGTATTTCCTTTGTTTTGAACTGTACTAAACAAACATAGAGGCCAGAGCTGTAGAGGATGGAGCTGTAGAGGATGGAGCTGTAGTCTGTAGTGGATGGAGCTGTAGAGGATGGAGCTGTAGTGGATGGAGCTGTAGAGGATGGAGCTGTAGGGGATGGAGCTGTAGGGGACGGAGCTGTAGAGGATGGAGCTGTAGGGGATGGAGCTGTAGAGGATGGAGCTGTAGGGGATGGATCTGTAGAGGATGGAGCTGTAGGGGACGGAGCTGTAGGGGATGGAGCTGTAGGGGACGGAGCTGTAGAGGATGGAGCTGTAGAGGATGGAGCTGTAGAGGATGGAGCTGTAGAGGATGGAGCTGTAGTGGATGGAGCTGTAGGGGATGGAGCTGTAGAGGATGGAGCTGTAGGGGATGGAGCTGTAGAGGATGGAGCTGTAGGGGATGGAGCTGTAGGGGATGGAGCTGTAGTGGATGGAGCTGTAGGGGATGGAGCTGTAGTGGATGGAGCTGTAGGGGATGGAGCTGTAGAGGATGGAGCTGTAGGGGATGGAGCTGTAGAGGATGGAGCTGTAGGGGATGGAGCTGTAGTGGATGGAGCTGTAGAGGATGGAGCTGTAGAGGATGGAGCTGTAGTGGATGGAGCTGTAGAGGATGGAGCTGTAGTGGATGGAGCTGTAGTGGATGGAGCTGTAGAAGATGGAGCTGTAGTGGATGAGCTGTAGGGGATGGAGCTGTAGAGGATGGAGGTGTAGTGGATGGAACTGTAGAGGATGGAGCTGTAGGGGATGGAGCTGTAGTGGATGGAGCTGTAGAGGATGGAGCTGTAGAGGATGGAACTGTAGAGGATGGAGCTGTAGAGGATGGAGCTGTAGAGGATGGAGCTGTAGAGGATGGAGGTGTAGTGGATGGAGCTGTAGAGGATGGAGCTGTAGAGGATGGAGTTGTAGAGGATGGAGGTGTAGAGCCAGTAGATGGTAATTATAGCTACACATCAAACGGGGCGGCAGATAGCTCAGCGGTTAAGAGCGTTGGGCCAGTAGCCTAAAGGCCGACTAGGTGAAAAATATGTCTGTCTGTCTAAAGATTAGAGAATCAACAAAGTCTATATAGGTAATGTCTGTCTGTCTGTCTGTCTGTCTGTCTGTCTGTCTGTCTGTCTGTCTGTCTGTCTGTCTGTCTGTCTGTCTGTCTGTCTGTCTGTCTGTCTGTCTGTCTGTCTGTCTGTCTGTCTGTCTGTCTGTCTGTCTGTCTGTCTGTCTGTCTGTCTGTCTGTCTGTCTAAAGAGCAGAGAATCTATATAGGTAATCTGTCTGTCTGGAGGGATGGAGTGATGGAGGGATGGAAACCAGACTAAGGGGTAGAAGAGGAGTGGGTTGGATCGGGGGAGGCGGGGTGTGTGTGTGTGTGTGTGTGTGTGTGTGTGTGTGTGTGTGTGTGTGTGTGTGTGTGTGTGTGTGTGTGTGTGTGTGTGTGTGTTGAGCAATGCACAGGCACTGTACTCGAACCAGCGTATGGTGGTAACAGGTTAAACACATCAGTGTATGGTGGTAACAGGTTAAACACACCAGTGTATGGTGGTAACAGGTTAAACACACCAGTGTATGGTGGTAACAGGATAAACACACCAGTGTATGGTGGTAACAGGTTAAACACACCAGTGTATGGTGGTAACAGGATAAACACACCAGTGAATGGTGGTAACAGGATAAACACACCAGTGTATGGTGGTAACAGGATAAACACACCAGTGTATGGTGGTAACAGGTTAAACACACCAGTGTATGGTGGTAACAGGATAAACACACCAGTGTATGGTGGTAACAGGTTAAACACATCAGTGTATGGTGGTAACAGGATAAACACACCAGTGTATGGTGGTAACACGATAAACACACCAGTGTATGGTGGTAACAGGTTAAACACACCAGTGTATGGTGGTAACAGGATAAACACACCAGTGTATGGTGGTAACAGGATAAACACACCAGTGAATGGTGGTAACAGGTTAAACACACCAGTGTATGGTGGTAACAGGATAAACACACCAGTGTATGGTGGTAACAGGATAAACACACCAGTGTATGGTGGTAACAGGATAAACACACCAGTGTATGGTGGTAACAGGATAAACACACCAGTGAATGGTGGTAACAGGTTAAACACATCAGTGTATGGTGGTAACAGGATAAACACACCAGTGTATGGTGGTAACAGGTTAAACACATCAGTGTATGGTGGTAACAGGTTAAACACACCAGTGTATGGTGGTAACAGGTTAAACACACCAGTGTATGGTGGTAACAGGATAAACACACCAGTGTATGGTGGTAACAGGATAAACACACCAGTGAATGGTGGTAACAGGATAAACACATCAGTGTATGGTGGTAACAGGATAAACACACCAGTGTATGGTGGTAACAGGATAAACACACCAGTGTATGGTGGTAACAGGATAAACACATCAGTGTATGGTGGTAACAGGATAAACACACCAGTGTATGGTGGTAACAGGTTAAACACACCAGTGTATGGTGGTAACGTAGCTTGTCAGAGACCATTAGTAGTGATTAAAGCACAAACACACACACACACACACACACACACACACACACACACAAACACACACACACACACACACACACACACACACACACACACACACACACACACACACACACACCCTTAATATTGTTAACGCATTATTAACTACTGCATAACACAGGACTCTCTCAGAGATCTTTAATAGGACTCTATTGGATTCTATAACATTATTTTAGACTCTTTTGGAGTCTATTGGACTCTATTGGACTCTACTGGACTCTATTAGACTCTACTGGACTCTATTACACTCTATTGGAATCCATTGGACTCTACTGGACTCTATTGGACTCTATTGGACTCTATTGGACTCTATTGGAATCCATTGGACTCTACTGGACTCTATTGGATTCTATTGGACACTACTGGACTCTATAGGACTCTACTGGACTCTATTGGACTCCATTGGACTCTACTGGACTCTATTGGACTCTATTGGACTCTACTGGACTCTATTGGACTCTATTGGACCCTATTGGCGTCTGTTGTTCCAAGAATGACGTTTCATGTCTGACTCGTCAGAGCGCTGAACAACAGCGACCTCTTGTGATTTGTTTATGGAATGACATCGTCGTGGCATTCTGAGTGTCACTGTCGTCATGGATGGGCAGAAAGTAGTGAGTGTCGAAAATAAAACTCTTTGGTCTGTAAATTCTGATGTCAAAACCCACGTTAATTTTATTAACCAGTCAAAACAAAGCGCCCGAGCATGGTGGTTGGATTTTTCCGGACATCCAGTTTCTTATGGCGATATACGAACGAGCGGGTTATTACGTATGGATACTTTTCTGAGTGAGTCCCTCCCTCATGCAACACAGCTTTCTGTCTTTCCTTTATTTAGTCTTTCTTGTTTTACTCAAATACTTGATCTGTATTAAGTTTAACATGTCATGTAATTCAGCTATGGGTTGAACCAAGAAGACAGTTCTACCCCAACAAAGCATTACTCAGCTATGGGCCTTTCCCAAATGTTGAATTGAATGAGTTATAGCCTAAACCTATTGTTCGTAACATTTCATTTCCCTCAATCTCATTCCACTCTCCGCAGCGCATCCATGGCTTTTCAGAGCCTCTCGAAATGGGGCGAAACTTTTAGCTAATCAGCAAGAAGTTTATCAGCCAGCAGCTGCCACCGAATATGAAGAGGATGGTCAACCCAAGTTTCTGAATGTTGTCATAACTACACCAGGTGTGTCCCTCTCTATGTGCCTTCCATCAACCCCGTTGACAGACAGCTGTTATACACTACACTTCCTTGTGCTGTCGTTTCCTTTCCTCGTTGTCACCTAGATATAAAAGACTCTAACCAATAATAGCATTGACATTTGCCCTGTCCCAGGCTACTATAGGCTGTTGTTTTATAAATGGTAGGCCTAGGCAACAGACAAGGAGGGTGTAGTGGCTTCCTTTCCTCTTGACCATAGCCACTGCCCTAGCCTGAAGCGGGGTCGTTTCCTACGCATACAGTCCACACTCTTTAAGTTTCCAAACAGCCAAAACATTCAATGAGATCCAGGGATATGGTGCAACAAAAAGGTTTATTCTTCTAATATCTAACAAAAAAAGGATTCTCCAATCAACTTAAATCAGAGATTACTGACATGGAAAATACATAATATGACCTGTCTGGGGGGGGGGGGGGGCAAAAACTAAGTTCCACTAACAACAAATGAATACATCTCAATCAGGTAAATATAAATCATAAAGGTACCTAATATTTCATCATATACATTCATATATTTACACTAATATACATGGAGCCCTGTGTGTTCTGTCTTTTATACAGATATGTCCACATGGGCTCTAACAGAGAGGAACACAACCTAAACTATTGACACTTCCCCTCAAGTTGTTGTTCGTGTCACCAGCCACACATGCGTTACTTATTTGGCATTTTACCCCTCAAAAAGTATTTTGATTGTTTCTTTCTGTGTTCCACTATTGTTTATAGTAGCCTGGGACCCAGATCCTTTTCTGATCTTGCCAACTCCTGATGGAATTGTCCTGACCAATAATTTGGCTTGGCAATGGAGTAGGCAAAAAGCACAATCAGACCTGGGACCAGTTCTGTCCAGGACTGTTGACAGACCTGGGACCAACTCTGTCCAGGAGTGTTGACAGACCTGGGACCAACTCTGTCCAGGACTGTTGACAGATATGAGACCAACTCTGTCCAGGAGTGTTGACAGATATGAGACCAACTCTGTCCAGGAATGTTGACAGATATGAGACCAACTCTGTCCAGGACTGTTGACAGATATGAGACCAACTCTGTCCAGGAATGTTGACAGATCTGGGACCAGTTCTGTCCGAGAATGTTGACAGATCTGGGACCAGTTCTGTCCATGAGTGTTGACAGATCAGGGACCAGTTCTGTCCGAGAATGTTGACAGACCTAGGACCAACTCTGTCCATGAGTGTTGACAGATCTGGGACCAGTTCTGTCCAAGAATGTTGACAGACCTGGAACCAACTCTGTCCATGAGTGTTGACAGATCTGGGACCAGTTCTGTCCAAGAATGTTGACAGACCTGGGACCAACTCTGTCCATGAGTGTTGACAGATCTGGGACCAGCTCTGTCCAGGAGTGTTGACAGATCTGGGACCAGTTCTGTCCAGGAGTGTTGACAGATGTGGGACCAGCTCTGTCCAGGAATGTTGACAGATGTGGGACAGGCTCTGTCCAGGAGTGTTGACAGATCTGGGACCAGCTCCTTCCAGGAGTTTTGACACATCTGGGACCAGCTCTATCCAGGAGTGTGTAAAAACACGTCAAGTTTCAAAGACGTCATTGTTTCTCTCTGTGTTCCAGTGTACTCTCTCCAGGAGTGTTGTCTGATGCTAATCCGTAATCTGGTAGAAGTGGAGGACTACGACAGACTGGACATCCCCGAGTCACTGAAGACAGACCTCAGACAACAGCCTGACTTACTGAAGGAGCTGGGAATAGGAGTGTTGACCTAGGATCAGTTGTATCATTTAGATCACAATGAATCAGATTACATGGACAGGGGGGGTGACCTGATCCTAGATCAGTTCTCATACTCTGAGAAGCTTTATGCATAACAGGCCACTGAATAATGGACTTTCTGTTGACCAAATGTAGCCTTTTCCCCTGCTCTGAACTCGTTGGTGGCTCTGGAACAGTGGCAGTCAAAGTCCGGTTTGGAGAACTGCAGTGGGGTCGCGAATTAAGAGTACTTATTATTATTAAGATTACATATTATTAAGATTACATATTGTATGGGACAAAAACAATTAAACATTTTAAGAAATATATATATATTTTTAATGTTTATTGAATAAATGTATTTGTTTGTTTCTTTTCATTTTGATGAGGGATGAAAACACAATGAATTTAAGGTTCTTTGGAGTGAGGTCGCAATACATTCTTGAGGAGAAAATGGGGTCCCCACTGAAACATTTTGAATACCATTGGTGACTCTAGAAGCTCAGAGCATCTGAATGGAACTTGGCCCTACCCTGAACTCATTGGTGACTCTAGAAGCTCAGAGCATCTGAATGGAACTTGTCCCTACCCTGAACTCATTGGTGACTCTAGAAGCTCAGAGCATCTGAATGGAACTTGGCCCTACCCTGAACTCATTGGTGACTCTAGAAGCTCAGAGCATCTGAATGGAACTTGTCCCTACCCTGAACTCATTGGTGACTCTAGAAGCTCAGAGCATCTGAATGGAACTTGTCCCTACCCTGAACTCATTGGTGACTCCAGAAGCTCAGAGCATCTGAATGGAACTTGGCCCTACCCTGGACTCATTGGTGACTCTAGAAGCTCAGAGCATCTGAATGGAACTTGTCCCTACCCTGGACTCATTGGTGACTCTAGAAGCTCAGTGCATCTGAATGGAACTTGTCCCTACCCTGAACTCATTGGTGACTCTAGAAGCTCAGAGCATCTGAATGGAACTTGTCCCTACCCTGAACTCATTGGTGACTCTAGAAGCTCAGAGCATCTGAATGGAACTTGTCCCTACCCTGAACTCATTGGTGACTCTAGAAGCTCAGAGCATCTGAATGGAACTTGACCCTACCCTGAACTCATTGGTGACTCTAGAAGCTCAGAGCATCTGAATGGAACTTGTCCCTACCCTGAACTCATTGGTGACTCTAGAAGCTCAGAGCATCTGAATGGAACTTGTCCCTACCCTGAACTCATTGGTGACTCTAGAAGCTCAGAGCATCTGAATGGAACTTGTCCCTACCCTGGACTCATTGGTGACTCTAGAAGCTCAGAGCATCTGAATGGAACTTGGCCCTACCCTGGACTCATTGGTGACTCTAGAAGCTCAGAGCATCTGAATGGAACTTGTCCCTACCCTGAACTCATTGGTGACTCTAGAAGCTCAGAGCATCTGAATGGAACTTGTCCCTACCCTGATCTCATTGGTGACTCTAGAAGCTCAGAGCATCTGAATGGAACTTGTCCCTACCCTGGACTCATTGGTGACTCTAGAAGCTCAGAGCATCTGAATGGAACTTGTCCCTACCCTGGACTCATTGGTGACTCTAGAAGCTCAGTGCATCTGAATGGAACTTGTCCCTACCCTGAACTCATTGGTGACTCTAGAAGCTCAGAGCATCTGAATGGAACTTGGCCCTACCCTGGACTCATTGGTGACTCTAGAAGCTCAGAGCATCTGAATGGAACTTGTCCCTACCCTGAACTCATTGGTGACTCTAGAAGCTCAGAGCATCTGAATGGAACTTGTCCCTACCCTGATCTCATTGGTGACTCTAGAAGCTCAGAGCATCTGAATGGAACTTGTCCCTACCCTGAACTCATTGGGCACAGCGCTTTATGTCGACCAAATGTAGCCTTTTCCTAGCCTGGTCCCAGATCTATTTGTGCTGTCTTACCACCTCCTATGGCCATCAAGATGAGATGAGGCTAGCCTTTCCCATCCTCAAAACACTCAACGTTTGGAATGTATGAACAACATATTTAGGTTTAGAGCAGGTTGAATGGAACTTGTGACCAAACATTATAACAGAACCTATTAGCAACACAGTGGACCTGCTCCTACTTATCAGCCAAACATAGTTTATACCGGATGTTCAGTGCCTTGCAGAAGTATTCAGAACCCTTGGATTTAAAATTGATTAAAATAGATTTAATCATTTTTTTGTCAACAATCTACACAAAATACTCTTAAGGTCAAAGTGGAAGATTTAAAAAAAAAATTTTTGGGATTAATACATGTTTTTATAACTAAACTATAGTTGTTGCATAAGTATTCAGCTCCCTGAGTCAATACATGTTTGAATCACCTTTGGCATTGATTCCAGCTGTGAGTCTTTCTGGGTAAGTCTCTAAGAGCTTTACACACCTGGATTGTACATTTTACATTTTAGTCATTTAGCAGATGCTCTTATCCAGAACGACTTACAGTAGTGAATGCATACATTTCATACATTTTTTTTTCCCCCTCTCGTACTGGTCCCCCGTGGGAATCGAACCCACAAACCTGGCGTTGCAAACACCATGCTCTACCAACTGAGCCACACGGGACACAAAATTTGCCCATTATTATTAAAAAACATCTTCAAGCTCTGTCAATATGTTGGGGATCATGGCTAGACAACAATGTTCAAGTCTTGCCATGGATTCTTAAGCAGATTTAAGTCAAAACTAACTTGGTCACTCAGGAACATTCACCGTCTCCTTGGTAAGCAACTCCAGTGTAGATTTGGCTTTGTGTTGTAGGTTATTGTCCTGCTGAAAGTTGAATTCCTCTCAGTCTCTGGTGTAAAGCAGACTGAAGCAGGTTTTTTTTCCCTCTAGGATTTTGCCTGTGCTTAGCTCCATCCCGGTTCTTTTTATCCTGAAAAACTCCACAGTATTTGCCAATGGCAAGCATACCCATACCATGATGCAGACACCACCAGGCTTAAAGACAAGGAAGCAGTTGTTAACCTCCATTATTTCACACAGTGAGTCCATGTCACTTATGTGATTTGTTAAACCACATTTTACTCCTGAACTAATTTTAGGTTTGCCTAAACAAAGTGGCTGAATACTTATGCAACAATTATATTTTAGTTATGCATTTATTTTTCTTCCACTTTGACATTGCAGAGTATTTTGTGTAGATTATTGACAAAAAAATCACAAATCCATTTTAATTCCAATTTGTAACAATAAAAAGACACTGTCTAGTGGTGTCACCTGTCACTGTCACCTGGTCTAGTGGTATAACTGGTTCTATATAGGTGAGTGTTCACCTGGTCTAGTGGTATAACTGGTTCAGTATAGGTGAGTGTTGTCTAGTGGTATAACTGGTTCTAGTATAGGTGAGTGTTCACCTGGTCTAATGGTATAACTGGTTCAGTATAGGTGAGTGTTCACCTGGTCTAGTGGTATAACTGGTTCAGTATAGGTGACTGTTCACCTGGTCTAGTGGTATAACTGGTTCAGTATAGGTGAGTGTTGTCTAGTGGTATAACTGGTTCTATACAGGTGAGTGTTCACCTGGTGTAGTGGTATAACTGGTTCTGTAGAGGTGAGTGTTGTCTAGTGGTATAACTGGTTCAGTATAGGTGAGTGTTGTCTAGTGGTATAACTGGTTCAGTATAGGTGAGTGTTGTCTAGTGGTATAACTGGTTCAGTATAGGTGAGTGTTGTCTAGTGGTATAACTGGTTCAGTATAGGTGAGTGTTGTCTAGTGGTATAACTGGTTCAGTATAGGTGAGTGTTGTCTAGTGGTATAACTGGTTCGTATAGGTGAGTGTTGTCTAGTGGTATAACTGGTTCAGTATAGGTGAGTGTTGTCTAGTGGTATAACTGGTTCAGTATAGGTGAGTGTTGTCTAGTGGTATAACTGGTTCAGTATAGGTGAGTGTTGTCTAGTGGTATAACTGGTTCAGTATAGGTGAGTGTTGTCTAGTGGTATAACTGGTTCAGTATAGGTGAGTGTTGTCTAGTGGTATAACTGGTTCAGTATAGGTGAGTGTTGTCTAGTGGTATAACTGGTTCAGTATAGGTGAGTGTTGTCTAGTGGTATAACTGGTTCAGTATAGGTGAGTGTTCACCTGGTCTAGTGGTATAACTGGTTCTAGTACAGGTGAGTGTTGTCTAGTGGTATAACTGGTTCAGTAGAGGTGAGTGTTGTCTAGTGGTATAACTGGTTCAGTATAGGTGAGTGTTCACCTGGTCTAGTGGTATAACTGGTTCTAGTATAGGTGAGTGTTGTCTAGTGGTATAACTGGTTCAGTATAGGTGAGTGTTGTCTAGTGGTATAACTGGTTCAGTATAGGTGAGTGTTGTCTAGTGGTATAACTGGTTCAGTATAGGTGAGTGTTGTCTAGTGGTATAACTGGTTCAGTATAGGTGAGTGTTCACCTGGTCTAGTGGTATAACTGGTTCAGTATAGGTGAGTGTTGTCTAGTGGTATAACTGGTTCAGTATAGGTGAGTGTTGTCTAGTGGTATAACTGGTTCAGTATAGGTGAGTGTTCACCTGGTCTAGTGGTATAACTGGTTCAGTATAGGTGAGTGTTCACCTGGTCTAGTGATATAACTGGTTCAGTATAGGTGAGTGTTCACCTGGTCTAGTGGTATAACTGGTTCAGTATAGGTGAGTGTTGTCTAGTGGTATAACTGGTTCAGTATAGGTGAGTGTTGTCTAGTGGTATAACTGGTTCAGTATAGGTGAGTGTTCCGGTCTAGTGATATAACTGGTTCAGTATAGGTGAGTGTTCACCTGGTCTAGTGGTATAACTGGTTCAGTATAGGTGAGTGTTGTCTAGTGGTATAACTGGTTCAGTATAGGTGAGTGTTGTCTAGTGGTATAACTGGTTCAGTATAGGTGAGTGTTGTCTAGTGGTATAACTGGTTCAGTATAGGTGAGTGTTGTCTAGTGGTATAACTGGTTCAGTATAGGTGAGTGTTGTCTAGTGGTATAACTGGTTCAGTATAGGTGAGTGTTGTCTAGTGGTATAACTGGTTCAGTATAGGTGAGTGTTGTCTAGTGGTATAACTGGTTCAGTATAGGTGAGTGTTGTCTAGTGGTATAACTGGTTCAGTATAGGTGAGTGTTCACCTGGTCTAGTGGTATAACTGGTTCTAGTACTAGGTGAGTGTTGTCTAGTGGTATAACTGGTTCAGTATAGGTGAGTGTTCACCTGGTCTAGTGGTATAACTGGTTCAGTATAGGTGAGTGTTCACCTGGTCTAGTGGTATAACTGGTTCAGTATAGGTGAGTGTTGTCTAGTGGTATAACTGGTTCAGTATAGGTGAGTGTTGTCTAGTGGTATAACTGGTTCAGTATAGGTGAGTGTTGTCTAGTGGTATAACTGGTTCAGTATAGGTGAGTGTTGTCTAGTGGTATAACTGGTTCAGTATAGGTGAGTGTTGTCTAGTGGTATAACTGGTTCAGTATAGGTGAGTGTTGTCTAGTGGTATAACTGGTTCAGTATAGGTGAGTGTTGTCTAGTGGTATAACTGGTTCAGTATAGGTGAGTGTTCACCTGGTCTAGTGGTATAACTGGTTCTATACAGGTGAGTGTTGTCTAGTGGTATAACTGGTTCAGTAGAGGTGAGTGTTGTCTAGTGGTATAACTGGTTCTAGTACAGGTGAGTGTTCACCTGGTCTAGTGGTATAACTGGTTCTATAGAGGTGAGTGTTGTCTAGTGGTATAACTGGTTCAGTATAGGTGAGTGTTGTCTAGTGGTATAACTGGTTCAGTATAGGTGAGTGTTCACCTGGTCTAGTAGTATAACTGGTTCAGTATAGGTGAGTGTTGTCTAGTGGTATAACTGGTTCAGTATAGGTGAGTGTTGTCTAGTGGTATTACTGGTTCAACTGAGTTAGCGGGAGCAGACATACATGAAAATGTAAAACACTCAACTTTACAATTTAATCAAGAAATCAAAGCATATACAATTGATGGTGCATTCACAGTTCACCAAATAGATGTGCAACTATTTTACTTTCCACATGACAATTTGTATTGCACTTGCAGGTTTGTTAATAAATGAATGACTGAGGAAACAGAATATAGAGCCTAGTAAAATCCCTTCATAGTATTTATATGATCTCAACCTCTTGGTATTCAAATCTGTAGTGTTCTTCAGATTCCCTTTCCTGACAACTGATGTGGTATTATTCTACTGTACATTGTTCTGCCCACCAGGTAACTGGTTGAACATGTTTCCTGGTCCCAGAGCATCCCTCTGTTTGCTGGCATATCAAATCTCTGTCCCAAATGACCCATAGGGCTTTGGTCAAAAGTAGGGCACTATATAGGGAATGGGGTCCCATTTGGGACACGGCCTCTGGTCAAAAGTAGTGCACTATATAGGGAATGGGGGTCCCATTTGGGACAAGACCTCTGGTCAAAAGTAGTGCACTATATAGGGAATAGGTTGCTATGTGATACATTTTCTCAGGTGTCCTGGTTAAGTCAATAGTGGAGAATAGTGTATTTTATAAAACTTTACTGTGACTACTATTCAAGTCTTTCTAGAATGATCAGATCTCTACATTCAGTGGCCAGTTTATAAGGTACACCACCCCCGTTCACGAAAATGGTTCGTTCCTACAGTCAGTGAGTCACGTGGCCTTGGGCTTGTTATATAAAGCAGGCAGACAGGCATCAAGGCATTCAGTTACTGTTTGATTAAACGTTAGAATGGGCAAAACCAGTGACCTAAGTGAATTTGAGCGTGGTATGATCATCGTTGCCAGGCGAGCCGGTTCCAGTACCTCAGAAACAGCCGGCCACCCTGGCCTTTTCACGCACGACATTGCCTAGGGTTTACAGAGAATGGTGCGACAAACAAAAAACATCCAGTCAGCGGCAGTGCTGTGGATGAAAACAGCTCGTTGATGAGAGATGTCCAAGGAGGATGGCAAGAAATGTGCAAGCTAACAGGTGGAACACAAACAGGAAAATAACGGCGCAGAACAACGGCGTCTCGAAACCCACAACTCGTCGGTCCTTGTCACGGATTGGCTATTGCAGCAGACAACCACCCTGGGTTCCTATCAGCTAAAAACAAGAAGAAGATGCTCCAGTGGGCAGGCCATCACCAACACTGGGTTCCTATCAGCTAAAAACAAGAAGAAGATGCTCCAGTGGGCAGGCCATCACCAACACTGGGTTCCTATCAGCTAAAAACAAGAAGAAGTGGCTCCAGTGGGCAGGCCATCACCAACACTGGGTTCCTATCAGCTAAAAACAAGAAGAAGTGGCTCCAGTGGGCAGGCCATCACCAACACTGGGTTCCTATCAGCTAAAAACAAGAAGAAGTGGCTCCAGTGGGCAGGCCATCACCAACACTGGGTTCCTATCAGCTAAAAACAAGAAGAAGATGCTCCAGTGGGCAGGCCATCACCAACACTGGGTTCCTATCAGCTAAAAACAAGAAGAAGATGCTCCAGTGGGCAGGCCATCACCAACACTGGGTTCCTATCAGCTAAAAACAAGAAGAAGAGGCTCCAGTGGGCAGGCCATCACCAACACTGGGTTCCTATCAGCTAAAAACAAGAAGAAGATGCTCCAGTGGGCAGGCCATCACCAACACTGGGTTCCTACCAGCTAAAAACAAGAAGAAGATGCTCCAGTGGGCAGGCCATCACCAACACTGGGTTCCTATCAGCTAAAAACAAGGAGAAGATGCTCCAGTGGGCAGGCCATCACCAACACTGGACAATTGAGGAGTGGAAAAACATTGCCTGGTCCGACGAATCCCGATTCCTGTTGCGTCGCGTTGATGCCAGAGTCAGGATTTGGCGTAAGCAGCATGAGTCCATGGTCCCATCCTGCCTGGCGTCAACGGTACAGGCTGATGGTAGAGTCAGGATTTGGTGTAAGCAGCATGAGTCCATGGTCCCATCCTGCCTGGCGTCAACGGTACAGGCTGATGGTAGAGTCAGGATTTGGTGTAAGCAGCATGAGTCCATGGTCCCATCCTGCCTGGCGTCAACGGTACAGGCTGGGGGCGTTAGGTCCCTTGACATCAATTGTTTCCTTGCCTTAAAGAACTCAGACTGTTCTGGAGGCAAAGGGTGTCCGACCCGGTACCAGATGGACCTAATACACTGGCCACTGAGTTGATTTTTCTATTCCTATGGACAGTAACTAAGGGATGTTTTCATGCGTTGAAATTCAGAATACCAGCAAGCTAGGGGATGGAAGTTAGGAAAGTAGTTAATTCTACTTTAGTCTAAAAAATGTGTTATGCTATTTTACACCATCACCCAAAAACAACCTTACATAATCCGTATGCTTCAATATTCAGAAAGGATTCATTCATTGAGCGAGCAACCCAAAATTAAATATATATATTTTTTGTTTACATTAAGAATAATAAACAGTATAGAACAAAACAGCATAAGTCCAAAACACAACCAGTTCCAATGGCACAGGTTATAATATAATATTATCTCCGGGGTTAAACTTAGACGATGAGTTAACGTTTCACAATCACTGGTAGGATCTACAGCAGGGTTGTCTATCAGAGACTGGGGGCAAATCAGTTTTCAATTCAGGAGGTGAATCGATAAATGCCCATTTTTCTTTTCTATGAGGATTTTCTAAATAATTCCAAGAAAATGTTACTGAATTTAGAACTGAATCGATCCCAAGTCACCCTGTGAGCTAAGCAGCAGATCACTAATCGCCTGAGTCCCAAACCACACACTGTTCCCTTCACGGTGCACTACGTTCATACAGAGCCCTATGGGCCCTGGTCAAAACGTAGTGCACTAAATAGGGAATAGTGTGTAGTGCACTAAATAGGGAATAGAAGCTCAGTTTTTCTTCATGGAGTCCAGCATGCGGAGGATGTGCAGGAAGAGGTTAACGATGTCCAGGTACAGGTTAATGGAGGCCAGGACGTGTTCCTCAGGGGACAGCTGGTGCATCAGGAGGTGGGTGTCATAGATGATGAAGCCACAGAACAACAGAGCTCCTGCACCAGCAAATACCAGCTCCACTGTGTCGTTCTGGAAGAAGAGCTGGGAGGGGGAGAAGAGGAGGATGGGGAGAGGAGACTCAGATTAAACGCTGGATAGATGGATTGACTGACGGATAGATTAAGGATGTCTGAATGGACGGATGATAGATGGATGACTGACTGACAAGGCATTAATGAGGAATGACTACTTAGAAGAAGAAAAAATTGATAATGAAGGGATAATGGATGTTGAAAAGAGTGGTAATGACCTACCTCTACTGTAGTAACCACTACCTGAAGGAAACCACCTCTACTGTAGTAACCACTACCTGAAACCACCTCTACTGTAGTAACCACTACCTGAAACCACCTCTACTGTAGTAACCACTACCTGAAGGAAACCACCTCTACTGTAGTAACCACTACCTGAAGGAAACCACCTCTACTGTAGTAACCACTACCTGAAACCACCTCTACTGTAGTAACCACTACCTGAAACCACCTCTACTGTAGTAACCACTACCTGAAACCACCTCTACTGTAGTAACCACTACCTGAAACCACCTCTACTGTAGTAACCACTACCTGAAGGAAACCACCTCTACTGTAGTAACCACTACCTGAAGGAAACCACCTCTACTGTAGTAACCACTACCTGAAGGAAACCACCTCTACTGTAGTAACCACTACCTGAAACCACCTCTACTGTAGTAACCACTACCTGAAACCACCTCTACTGTAGTAACCACTACCTGAAACCACCTCTACTGTAGTAACCACTACCTGAAACCACCTCTACTGTAGTAACCACTACCTGAAACCACCTCTACTGTAGTAACCACTACCTGAAACCACCTCTACTGTAGTAACCACTACCTGAAGGAAACCACCTCTACTGTAGTAACCACTACCTGAAGGAAACCACCTCTACTGTAGTAACCACTACCTGAAACCGCCTCTACTGGAGTAACCACTACCTGAAACCACCTCTACTGTAGTAACCACTACCTGAAACCACCTCTACTGTAGTAACCACTACCTGAAACCACCTCTACTGTAGTAACCACTACCTGAAGGAAACCACCTCTACTGTAGTAACCACTACCTGAAGGAAACCACCTCTACTGTAGTAACCACTACCTGAAGGGAACCACCTCTACTGTAGTAACCACTACCTGAAGGAAACCACCTCTACTGTAGTAACCACTACCTGAAGGAAACCACCTCTACTGTAGTAACCACTACCTGAAACCGCCTCTACTGTAGTAACCACTACCTGAAACCACCTCTACTGTAGTAACCACTACCTGAAACCACCTCTACTGTAGTAACCACTACCTGAAACCACCTCTACTGTAGTAACCACTACCTGAAACCACCTCTACTGTAGTAACCACTACCTGAAACCGCCTCTACTGTAGTAACCACTACCTGAAACCACCTCTACTGTAGTAACCACTACCTGAAACCACCTCTACTGTAGTAACCACTACCTGAAACCACCTCTACTGTAGTAACCACTACCTGAAGGAAACCACCTCTACTGTAGTAACCACTACCTGAAGGAAACCACCTCTACTGTAGTAACCACTACCTGAAACCACCTCTACTGTAGTAACCACTACCTGAAGGAAACCACATCTACTGTAGTAACCACTACCTGAAGGAAACCACCTCTACTGTAGTAACCACTACCTGAAACCACCTCTACTGTAGTAACCACTACCTGAAACCACCTCTACTGTAGTAACCACTACCTGAAGGAAACCACCTCTACTGTAGTAACCACTACCTGAAACCACCTCTACTGTAGTAACCACTACCTGAAACCACCTCTACTGTAGTAACCACTACCTGAAACCGCCTCTACTGTAGTAACCACTACCTGAAGGAAACCACCTCTACTGTAGTAACCACTACCTGAAGGAAACCACCTCTACTGTAGTAACCACTACCTGAAGGAAACCACCTCTACTGTAGTAACCACTACCTGAAGGAAACCACCTCTACTGTAGTAACCACTACCTGAAACCACCTCTACTGTAGTAACCACTACCTGAAACCACCTCTACTGTAGTAACCACTACCTGAAACCACCTCTACTGTAGTAACCACTACCTGAAACCACCTCTACTGTAGTAACCACTACCTGAAACCACCTCTACTGTAGTAACCACTACCTGAAACCACCTCTACTGTAGTAACCACTACCTGAAACCACCTCTACTGTAGTAACCACTACCTGAAACCACCTCTACTGTAGTAACCACTACCTGAAGGAAACCACCTCTACTGTAGTAACCACTACCTGAAGGAAACCACCTCTACTGTAGTAACCACTACCTGAAACCACCTCTACTGTAGTAACCACTACCTGAAGGAAACCACCTCTACTGTAGTAACCACTACCTGAAACCACCTCTACTGTAGTAACCACTACCTGAAACCGCCTCTACTGTAGTAACCACTACCTGAAACCACCTCTACTGTAGTAACCACTACCTGAAACCACCTCTACTGTAGTAACCACTACCTGAAACCGCCTCTACTGTAGTAACCACTACCTGAAACCACCTCTACTGTAGTAACCACTACCTGAAACCACCTCTACTGTAGTAACCACTACCTGAAACCGCCTCTACTGCAGTAACCACTACCTGAAACCACCTCTACTGTAGTAACCAATACCTGAAGGAAACCACCTCTACTGTAGTAACCACTACCTGAAGGAAACCACCTCTACTGTAGTAACCACTACCTGAAACCGCCTCTACTGTAGTAACCACTACCTGAAACCGCCTCTACTGTAGTAACCACTACCTGAAACCGCCTCTACTGTAGTAACCACTACCTGAAACCACCTCTACTGTAGTAACCACTACCTGAAACCACCTCTACTGTAGTAACCACTACCTGAAACCACCTCTACTGTAGTAACCACTACCTGAAACCGCCTCTACTGCAGTAACCACTACCTGAAACCGCCTCTACTGCAGTAACCACTACCTGAAGGAAACCACCTCTACTGTAGTAACCACTACCTGAAACCACCTCTACTGTAGTAACCACTACCTGAAACCACCTCTACTGTAGTAACCACTACCTGAAGGAAACCACCTCTACTGTAGTAACCACTACCTGAAACCACCTCTACTGTAGTAACCACTACCTGAAACCGCCTCTACTGTAGTAACCACTACCTGAAACCGCCTCTACTGTAGTAACCACTACCTGAAACCGCCTCTACTGTAGTAACCACTACCTGAAACCGCCTCTACTGTAGTAACCACTACCTGAAACCGCCTCTACTGTAGTAACCACTACCTGAAACCGCCTCTACTGTAGTAACCACTACCTGAAACCGCCTCTACTGTAGTAACCACTACCTGAAACCGCCTCTACTGTAGTAACCACTACCTGAAACCGCCTCTACTGTAGTAACCACTACCTGAAACCGCCTCTACTGTAGTAACCACTACCTGAAACCGCCTCTACTGTAGTAACCACTACCTGAAACCGCCTCTACTGTAGTAACCACTACCTGAAACCGCCTCTACTGTAGTAACCACTACCTGAAACCGCCTCTACTGTAGTAACCACTACCTGAAACCGCCTCTACTGTAGTAACCACTACCTGAAACCGCCTCTACTGTAGTAACCACTACCTGAAACCGCCTCTACTGTAGTAACAACTACCTGAAACCGCCTCTACTGTAGTAACCACTACCTGAAACCGCCTCTACTGTAGTAACCACTACCTGAAACCGCCTCTACTGTAGTAACCACTACCTGAAACCGCCTCTACTGTAGTAACCACTACCTGAAACCGCCTCTACTGGAGTAACCACTACCTGAAACCACCTCTACTGTAGTAACCACTACCTGAAACCACCTCTACTGTAGTAACCACTACCTGAAACCACCTCTACTGTAGTAACCACTACCTGAAGGAAACCACTTCTACTGCAGTAACCACTACCTGAAACCACCTCTACTGTAGTAACCACTACCTGAAACCACCTCTACTGTAGTAACCACTACCTGAAACCACCTCTACTGTAGTAACCACTACCTGAAACCACCTCTACTGTAGTAACCACTACCTGAAACCACCTCTACTGTAGTAACCACTACCTGAAACCACGTCTACTGTAGTAACCACTACCTGAAACCACATCTACTGTAGTAACCACTACCTGAAGGAAACCACTTCTACTGCAGTAACCACTACCTGAAACCACCTCTACTGTAGTAACCACTACCTGAAACCACCTCTACTGTAGTAACCACTACCTGAAACCACCTCTACTGTAGTAACCACTACCTGAAACCACCTCTACTGTAGTAACCACTACCTGAAGGAAACCACCTCTACTGTAGTAACCACTACCTGAAGGAAACCACCTCTACTGTAGTAACCACTACCTGAAGGAAACCACCTCTACTGTAGTAACCACTACCTGAAGGAAACCACCTCTACTGTAGTAACCACTACCTGAAGGAAACCACATCTACTGTAGTAACCACTACCTGAAGGAAACCACCTCTACTGTAGTAACCACTACCTGAAGGAAACCACCTCTACTGTAGTAACCACTACCTGAAACCACCTCTACTGTAGTAACCACTACCTGAAACCACCTCTACTGTAGTAACCACTACCTGAAACCACCTCTACTGTAGTAACCACTACCTGAAACCACCTCTACTGTAGTAACCACTACCTGAAACCACCTCTACTGTAGTAACCACTACCTGAAACCACCTCTACTGTAGTAACCACTACCTGAAACCACCTCTACTGTAGTAACCACTACCTGAAACGACCTCTACTGTAGTAACCACTACCTGAAACGACCTCTACTGTAGTAACCACTACCTGAAACCGCCTCTACTGTAGTAACCACTACCTGAAACCACCTCTACTGTAGTAACCACTACCTGAAGGAAACCACCTCTACTGTAGTAACCACTACCTGAAACCACCTCTACTGTAGTAACCACTACCTGAAGGAAACCACCTCTACTGTAGTAACCACTACCTGAAGGAAACCACCTCTACTGTAGTAACCACTACCTGAAGGAAACCACCTCTACTGTAGTAACCACTACCTGAAACCACCTCTACTGCAGTAACCACTACCTGAAACCACCTCTACTGTAGTAACCACTACCTGAAACCACCTCTACTGTAGTAACCACTACCTGAAACCACCTCTACTGTAGTAACCACTACCTGAAGGAAACCACCTCTACTGTAGTAACCACTACCTGAAACCACCTCTACTGTAGTAACCACTACCTGAAGGAAACCACCTCTACTGTAGTAACCACTACCTGAAACCACCTCTACTGTAGTAACCACTACCTGAAACCACCTCTACTGTAGTAACCACTACCTGAAGGAAACCACCTCTACTGTAGTAACCACTACCTGAAACCACCTCTACTGTAGTAACCACTACCTGAAACCACCTCTACTGTAGTAACCACTACCTGAAACCGCCTCTACTGTAGTAACCACTACCTGAAGGAAACCACCTCTACTGTAGTAACCACTACCTGAAGGAAACCACCTCTACTGTAGTAACCACTACCTGAAGGAAACCACCTCTACTGTAGTAACCACTACCTGAAGGAAACCACCTCTACTGTAGTAACCACTACCTGAAACCACCTCTACTGTAGTAACCACTACCTGAAACCACCTCTACTGTAGTAACCACTACCTGAAACCACCTCTACTGTAGTAACCACTACCTGAAACCACCTCTACTGTAGTAACCACTACCTGAAACCACCTCTACTGTAGTAACCACTACCTGAAACCACCTCTACTGTAGTAACCACTACCTGAAACCACCTCTACTGTAGTAACCACTACCTGAAGGAAACCACCTCTACTGTAGTAACCACTACCTGAAGGAAACCACCTCTACTGTAGTAACCACTACCTGAAACCACCTCTACTGTAGTAACCACTACCTGAAGGAAACCACCTCTACTGTAGTAACCACTACCTGAAACCACCTCTACTGTAGTAACCACTACCTGAAACCGCCTCTACTGTAGTAACCACTACCTGAAACCACCTCTACTGTAGTAACCACTACCTGAAACCACCTCTACTGTAGTAACCACTACCTGAAACCGCCTCTACTGTAGTAACCACTACCTGAAACCACCTCTACTGTAGTAACCACTACCTGAAACCACCTCTACTGTAGTAACCACTACCTGAAACCGCCTCTACTGCAGTAACCACTACCTGAAACCACCTCTACTGTAGTAACCAATACCTGAAGGAAACCACCTCTACTGTAGTAACCACTACCTGAAGGAAACCACCTCTACTGTAGTAACCACTACCTGAAACCGCCTCTACTGTAGTAACCACTACCTGAAACCGCCTCTACTGTAGTAACCACTACCTGAAACCGCCTCTACTGTAGTAACCACTACCTGAAACCACCTCTACTGTAGTAACCACTACCTGAAACCACCTCTACTGTAGTAACCACTACCTGAAACCACCTCTACTGTAGTAACCACTACCTGAAACCGCCTCTACTGCAGTAACCACTACCTGAAACCGCCTCTACTGCAGTAACCACTACCTGAAGGAAACCACCTCTACTGTAGTAACCACTACCTGAAACCACCTCTACTGTAGTAACCACTACCTGAAACCACCTCTACTGTAGTAACCACTACCTGAAGGAAACCACCTCTACTGTAGTAACCACTACCTGAAACCACCTCTACTGTAGTAACCACTACCTGAAACCGCCTCTACTGTAGTAACCACTACCTGAAACCGCCTCTACTGTAGTAACCACTACCTGAAACCGCCTCTACTGTAGTAACCACTACCTGAAACCGCCTCTACTGTAGTAACCACTACCTGAAACCGCCTCTACTGTAGTAACCACTACCTGAAACCGCCTCTACTGTAGTAACCACTACCTGAAACCGCCTCTACTGTAGTAACCACTACCTGAAACCGCCTCTACTGTAGTAACCACTACCTGAAACCGCCTCTACTGTAGTAACCACTACCTGAAACCGCCTCTACTGTAGTAACCACTACCTGAAACCGCCTCTACTGTAGTAACCACTACCTGAAACCGCCTCTACTGTAGTAACCACTACCTGAAACCGCCTCTACTGTAGTAACCACTACCTGAAACCGCCTCTACTGTAGTAACCACTACCTGAAACCGCCTCTACTGTAGTAACCACTACCTGAAACCGCCTCTACTGTAGTAACCACTACCTGAAACCGCCTCTACTGTAGTAACAACTACCTGAAACCGCCTCTACTGTAGTAACCACTACCTGAAACCGCCTCTACTGTAGTAACCACTACCTGAAACCGCCTCTACTGTAGTAACCACTACCTGAAACCGCCTCTACTGTAGTAACCACTACCTGAAACCGCCTCTACTGGAGTAACCACTACCTGAAACCACCTCTACTGTAGTAACCACTACCTGAAACCACCTCTACTGTAGTAACCACTACCTGAAACCACCTCTACTGTAGTAACCACTACCTGAAGGAAACCACTTCTACTGCAGTAACCACTACCTGAAACCACCTCTACTGTAGTAACCACTACCTGAAACCACCTCTACTGTAGTAACCACTACCTGAAACCACCTCTACTGTAGTAACCACTACCTGAAACCACCTCTACTGTAGTAACCACTACCTGAAACCACCTCTACTGTAGTAACCACTACCTGAAACCACGTCTACTGTAGTAACCACTACCTGAAACCACATCTACTGTAGTAACCACTACCTGAAGGAAACCACTTCTACTGCAGTAACCACTACCTGAAACCACCTCTACTGTAGTAACCACTACCTGAAACCACCTCTACTGTAGTAACCACTACCTGAAACCACCTCTACTGTAGTAACCACTACCTGAAACCACCTCTACTGTAGTAACCACTACCTGAAGGAAACCACCTCTACTGTAGTAACCACTACCTGAAGGAAACCACCTCTACTGTAGTAACCACTACCTGAAGGAAACCACCTCTACTGTAGTAACCACTACCTGAAGGAAACCACCTCTACTGTAGTAACCACTACCTGAAGGAAACCACATCTACTGTAGTAACCACTACCTGAAGGAAACCACCTCTACTGTAGTAACCACTACCTGAAGGAAACCACCTCTACTGTAGTAACCACTACCTGAAACCACCTCTACTGTAGTAACCACTACCTGAAACCACCTCTACTGTAGTAACCACTACCTGAAACCACCTCTACTGTAGTAACCACTACCTGAAACCACCTCTACTGTAGTAACCACTACCTGAAACCACCTCTACTGTAGTAACCACTACCTGAAACCACCTCTACTGTAGTAACCACTACCTGAAACCACCTCTACTGTAGTAACCACTACCTGAAACGACCTCTACTGTAGTAACCACTACCTGAAACGACCTCTACTGTAGTAACCACTACCTGAAACCGCCTCTACTGTAGTAACCACTACCTGAAACCACCTCTACTGTAGTAACCACTACCTGAAGGAAACCACCTCTACTGTAGTAACCACTACCTGAAACCACCTCTACTGTAGTAACCACTACCTGAAGGAAACCACCTCTACTGTAGTAACCACTACCTGAAGGAAACCACCTCTACTGTAGTAACCACTACCTGAAGGAAACCACCTCTACTGTAGTAACCACTACCTGAAACCACCTCTACTGCAGTAACCACTACCTGAAACCACCTCTACTGTAGTAACCACTACCTGAAACCACCTCTACTGTAGTAACCACTACCTGAAACCACCTCTACTGTAGTAACCACTACCTGAAGGAAACCACCTCTACTGTAGTAACCACTACCTGAAACCACCTCTACTGTAGTAACCACTACCTGAAGGAAACCACCTCTACTGTAGTAACCACTACCTGAAACCACCTCTACTGTAGTAACCACTACCTGAAACCACCTCTACTGTAGTAACCACTACCTGAAACCACCTCTACTGTAGTAACCACTACCTGAAGGAAACCGCCTCTACTGTAGTAACCACTACCTGAAGGAAACCACCTCTACTGTAGTAACCACTACCTGAAGGAAACCACCTCTACTGTAGTAACCACTACCTGAAACCGCCTCTACTGTAGTAACCACTACCTGAAGGAAACCACCTCTACTGTAGTAACCACTACCTGAAGGAAACCACCTCTACTGTAGTAACCACTACCTGAAACCGCCTCTACTGTAGTAACCACTACCTGAAGGAAACCACCTCTACTGTAGTAACCACTACCTGAAGGAAACCACCTCTACTGTAGTAACCACTACCTGAAGGAAACCACCTCTACTGTAGTAACCACTACCTGAAACCGCCTCTACTGTAGTAACCACTACCTGAAACCGCCTCTACTGTAGTAACCACTACCTGAAACCACCTCTACTGTAGTAACCACTACCTGAAACCACCTCTACTGTAGTAACCACTACCTGAAACCACCTCTACTGTAGTAACCACTACCTGAAACCACCTCTACTGTAGTAACCACTACCTGAAACCGCCTCTACTGCAGTAACCACTACCTGAAACCGCCTCTACTGCAGTAACCACTACCTGAAGGAAACCGCCTCTACTGTAGTAACCACTACCTGAAACCACCTCTACTGTAGTAACCACTACCTGAAACCACCTCTACTGTAGTAACCACTACCTGAAGGAAACCACCTCTACTGTAGTAACCACTACCTGAAGGAAACCACCTCTACTGTAGTAACCACTACCCGAAGGAAACCGCCTCTACTGTAGTAACCACTACCTGAAACCACCTCTACTGTAGTAACCACTACCTGAAACCACCTCTACTGTAGTAACCACTACCTGAAACCACCTCTACTGTAGTAACCACTACCTGAAACCGCCTCTACTGTAGTAACCACTACCTGAAACCGCCTCTACTGTAGTAACCACTACCTGAAACCGCCTCTACTGTAGTAACCACTACCTGAAACCGCCTCTACTGTAGTAACCACTACCTGAAACCGCCTCTACTGTAGTAACCACTACCTGAAACCGCCTCTACTGTAGTAACCACTACCTGAAACCGCCTCTACTGTAGTAACCACTACCTGAAACCGCCTCTACTGTAGTAACCACTACCTGAAACCGCCTCTACTGTAGTAACCACTACCTGAAACCGCCTCTACTGTAGTAACCACTACCTGAAACCGCCTCTACTGTAGTAACCACTACCTGAAACCGCCTCTACTGGAGTAACCACTACCTGAAACCGCCTCTACTGTAGTAACCACTACCTGAAACCGCCTCTACTGTAGTAACCACTACCTGAAACCACCTCTACTGTAGTAACCACTACCTGAAGGAAACCACTTCTACTGCAGTAACCACTACCTGAAACCACCTCTACTGTAGTAACCACTACCTGAAACCACCTCTACTGTAGTAACCACTACCTGAAACCACCTCTACTGTAGTAACCACTACCTGAAACCACCTCTACTGTAGTAACCACTACCTGAAACCACGTCTACTGTAGTAACCACTACCTGAAACCACCTCTACTGTAGTAACCACTACCTGAAGGAAACCACTTCTACTGCAGTAACCACTACCTGAAACCACCTCTACTGTAGTAACCACTACCTGAAACCACCTCTACTGTAGTAACCACTACCTGAAACCACCTCTACTGTAGTAACCACTACCTGAAACCACCTCTACTGTAGTAACCACTACCTGAAACCACCTCTACTGTAGTAACCACTACCTGAAACCACCTCTACTGTAGTAACCACTACCTGAAACCACCTCTACTGTAGTAACCACTACCTGAAACCACCTCTACTGTAGTAACCACTACCTGAAACCACCTCTACTGTAGTAACCACTACCTGAAACCACCTCTACTGTAGTAACCACTACCTGAAACCACCTCTACTGTAGTAACCACTACCTGAAACGACCTCTACTGTAGTAACCACTACCTGAAACCACCTCTACTGTAGTAACCACTACCTGAAACCACCTCTACTGTAGTAACCACTACCTGAAACCACCTCTACTGTAGTAACCACTACCTGAAACCACCTCTACTGTAGTAACCACTACCTGAAACCGCCTCTACTGTAGTAACCACTACCTGAAACCGCCTCTACTGTAGTAACCACTACCTGAAACCGCCTCTACTGTAGTAACCACTACCTGAAACCGCCTCTACTGTAGTAACCACTACCTGAAACCGCCTCTACTGTAGTAACCACTACCTGAAACCGCCTCTACTGTAGTAACCACTACCTGAAACCGCCTCTACTGTAGTAACCACTACCTGAAACCGCCTCTACTGTAGTAACCACTACCTGAAACCGCCTCTACTGTAGTAACCACTACCTGAAACCACCTCTACTGTAGTAACCACTACCTGAAACCACCTCTACTGTAGTAACCACTACCTGAAACCACCTCTACTGTAGTAACCACTACCTGAAACCGCCTCTACTGTAGTAACCACTACCTGAAGGAAACCACCTCTACTGTAGTAACCACTACCTGAAGGAAACCACCTCTACTGTAGTAACCACTACCTGAAACCACCTCTACTGTAGTAACCACTACCTGAAACCACCTCTACTGTAGTAACCACTACCTGAAACCACCTCTACTGTAGTAACCACTACCTGAAACCGCCTCTACTGTAGTAACCACTACCTGAAACCGCCTCTACTGTAGTAACCACTACCTGAAACCGCCTCTACTGTAGTAACCACTACCTGAAACCGCCTCTACTGTAGTAACCACTACCTGAAGGAAACCGCCTCTACTGTAGTAACCACTACCTGAAACCACCTCTACTGTAGTAACCACTACCTGAAACCACCTCTACTGTAGTAACCACTACCTGAAACCACCTCTACTGTAGTAACCACTACCTGAAACCACCTCTACTGTAGTAACCACTACCTGAAACCACCTCTACTGTAGTAACCACTACCTGAAACCACCTCTACTGTAGTAACCACTACCTGAAACCACCTCTACTGTAGTAACCACTACCTGAAACCACCTCTACTGTAGTAACCACTACCTGAAACGACCTCTACTGTAGTAACCACTACCTGAAACCACCTCTACTGTAGTAACCACTACCTGAAACCACCTCTACTGTAGTAACCACTACCTGAAACCACCTCTACTGTAGTAACCACTACCTGAAACCACCTCTACTGTAGTAACCACTACCTGAAACCACCTCTACTGTAGTAACCACTACCTGAAACCACCTCTACTGTAGTAACCACTACCTGAAACCACCTCTACTGTAGTAACCACTACCTGAAACGACCTCTACTGTAGTAACCACTACCTGAAACGACCTCTACTGTAGTAACCACTACCTGAAACGACCTCTACTGTAGTAACCACTACCTGAAACCACCTCTACTGTAGTAACCACTACCTGAAACCACCTCTACTGTAGTAACCACTACCTGAAACCACCTCTACTGTAGTAACCACTACCTGAAACCACCTCTACTGTAGTAACCACTACCTGAAACCGCCTCTACTGTAGTAACCACTACCTGAAACCACCTCTACTGTAGTAACCACTACCTGAAACCACCTCTACTGTAGTAACCACTACCTGAAACCACCTCTACTGTAGTAACCACTACCTGAAACCACCTCTACTGTAGTAACCACTACCTGAAACCACCTCTACTGTAGTAACCACTACCTGAAACCACCTCTACTGTAGTAACCACTACCTGAAGGAAACCACTTCTACTGCAGTAACCACTACCTGAAACCACCTCTACTGTAGTAACCACTACCTGAAACCACCTCTACTGTAGTAACCACTACCTGAAACCACCTCTACTGTAGTAACCACTACCTGAAACCACCTCTACTGTAGTAACCACTACCTGAAACCACCTCTACTGTAGTAACCACTACCTGAAACCACCTCTACTGTAGTAACCACTACCTGAAACCACCTCTACTGTAGTAACCACTACCTGAAACCACCTCTACTGTAGTAACCACTACCTGAAACCACCTCTACTGTAGTAACCACTACCTGAAACCACCTCTACTGTAGTAACCACTACCTGAAACCACCTCTACTGTAGTAACCACTACCTGAAACCACCTCTACTGTAGTAACCACTACCTGAAACCACCTCTACTGTAGTAACCACTACCTGAAACCACCTCTACTGTAGTAACCACTACCTGAAACCACCTCTACTGTAGTAACCACTACCTGAAACCGCCTCTACTGTAGTAACCACTACCTGAAACCGCCTCTACTGTAGTAACCACTACCTGAAACCGCCTCTACTGTAGTAACCACTACCTGAAACCGCCTCTACTGTAGTAACCACTACCTGAAACCGCCTCTACTGTAGTAACCACTACCTGAAACCGCCTCTACTGTAGTAACCACTACCTGAAACCGCCTCTACTGTAGTAACCACTACCTGAAACCGCCTCTACTGTAGTAACCACTACCTGAAACCGCCTCTACTGTAGTAACCACTACCTGAAACCACCTCTACTGTAGTAACCACTACCTGAAACCACCTCTACTGTAGTAACCACTACCTGAAACCACCTCTACTGTAGTAACCACTACCTGAAACCGCCTCTACTGTAGTAACCACTACCTGAAACCGCCTCTACTGTAGTAACCACTACCTGAAGGAAACCACCTCTACTGTAGTAACCACTACCTGAAGGAAACCACCTCTACTGTAGTAACCACTACCTGAAGGAAACCACCTCTACTGTAGTAACCACTACCTGAAGGAAACCACCTCTACTGTAGTAACCACTACCTGAAACCGCCTCTACTGTAGTAACCACTACCTGAAACCGCCTCTACTGTAGTAACCACTACCTGAAACCGCCTCTACTGTAGTAACCACTACCTGAAACCGCCTCTACTGTAGTAACCACTACCTGAAACCGCCTCTACTGTAGTAACCACTACCTGAAACCGCCTCTACTGTAGTAACCACTACCTGAAACCGCCTCTACTGTAGTAACCACTACCTGAAACCACCTCTACTGTAGTAACCACTACCTGAAACCACCTCTACTGTAGTAACCACTACCTGAAACCACCTCTACTGTAGTAACCACTACCTGAAACCGCCTCTACTGTAGTAACCACTACCTGAAGGAAACCACCTCTACTGTAGTAACCACTACCTGAAGGAAACCACCTCTACTGTAGTAACCACTACCTGAAACCACCTCTACTGTAGTAACCACTACCTGAAACCGCCTCTACTGTAGTAACCACTACCTGAAACCGCCTCTACTGTAGTAACCACTACCTGAAACCGCCTCTACTGTAGTAACCACTACCTGAAACCGCCTCTACTGTAGTAACCACTACCTGAAACCGCCTCTACTGTAGTAACCACTACCTGAAGGAAACCGCCTCTACTGTAGTAACCACTACCTGAAACCACCTCTACTGTAGTAACCACTACCTGAAACCACCTCTACTGTAGTAACCACTACCTGAAACCACCTCTACTGTAGTAACCACTACCTGAAACCACCTCTACTGTAGTAACCACTACCTGAAACCACCTCTACTGTAGTAACCACTACCTGAAACCACCTCTACTGTAGTAACCACTACCTGAAACCACGTCTACTGTAGTAACCACTACCCGAAACCACCTCTACTGTAGTAACCACTACCTGAAGGAAACCACTTCTACTGCAGTAACCACTACCTGAAACCGCCTCTACTGTAGTAACCACTACCTGAAACCGCCTCTACTGTAGTAACCACTACCTGAAACCGCCTCTACTGTAGTAACCACTACCTGAAACCGCCTCTACTGTAGTAACCACTACCTGAAACCGCCTCTACTGTAGTAACCACTACCTGAAACCGCCTCTACTGTAGTAACCACTACCTGAAACCGCCTCTACTGTAGTAACCACTACCTGAAACCGCCTCTACTGTAGTAACCACTACCTGAAACCGCCTCTACTGTAGTAACCACTACCTGAAACCGCCTCTACTGTAGTAACCACTACCTGAAACCGCCTCTACTGTAGTAACCACTACCTGAAACCGCCTCTACTGTAGTAACCACTACCTGAAACCGCCTCTACTGTAGTAACAACTACCTGAAACCGCCTCTACTGTAGTAACCACTACCTGAAACCGCCTCTACTGTAGTAACCACTACCTGAAACCGCCTCTACTGTAGTAACCACTACCTGAAACCGCCTCTACTGTAGTAACCACTACCTGAAACCGCCTCTACTGGAGTAACCACTACCTGAAACCGCCTCTACTGTAGTAACCACTACCTGAAACCACCTCTACTGTAGTAACCACTACCTGAAACCACCTCTACTGTAGTAACCACTACCTGAAGGAAACCACTTCTACTGCAGTAACCACTACCTGAAACCACCTCTACTGTAGTAACCACTACCTGAAACCACCTCTACTGTAGTAACCACTACCTGAAACCACCTCTACTGTAGTAACCACTACCTGAAACCACCTCTACTGTAGTAACCACTACCTGAAACCACGTCTACTGTAGTAACCACTACCTGAAACCACCTCTACTGTAGTAACCACTACCTGAAGGAAACCACTTCTACTGCAGTAACCACTACCTGAAACCACCTCTACTGTAGTAACCACTACCTGAAACCACCTCTACTGTAGTAACCACTACCTGAAACCACCTCTACTGTAGTAACCACTACCTGAAACCACCTCTACTGTAGTAACCACTACCTGAAACCACCTCTACTGTAGTAACCACTACCTGAAACCACCTCTACTGTAGTAACCACTACCTGAAACCACCTCTACTGTAGTAACCACTACCTGAAACCACCTCTACTGTAGTAACCACTACCTGAAACCACCTCTACTGTAGTAACCACTACCTGAAACCACCTCTACTGTAGTAACCACTACCTGAAACCACCTCTACTGTAGTAACCACTACCTGAAACGACCTCTACTGTAGTAACCACTACCTGAAACCACCTCTACTGTAGTAACCACTACCTGAAACCACCTCTACTGTAGTAACCACTACCTGAAACCACCTCTACTGTAGTAACCACTACCTGAAACCACCTCTACTGTAGTAACCACTACCTGAAACCGCCTCTACTGTAGTAACCACTACCTGAAACCGCCTCTACTGTAGTAACCACTACCTGAAACCGCCTCTACTGTAGTAACCACTACCTGAAACCGCCTCTACTGTAGTAACCACTACCTGAAACCGCCTCTACTGTAGTAACCACTACCTGAAACCGCCTCTACTGTAGTAACCACTACCTGAAACCGCCTCTACTGTAGTAACCACTACCTGAAACCGCCTCTACTGTAGTAACCACTACCTGAAACCACCTCTACTGTAGTAACCACTACCTGAAACCACCTCTACTGTAGTAACCACTACCTGAAACCACCTCTACTGTAGTAACCACTACCTGAAACCGCCTCTACTGTAGTAACCACTACCTGAAGGAAACCACCTCTACTGTAGTAACCACTACCTGAAGGAAACCACCTCTACTGTAGTAACCACTACCTGAAACCACCTCTACTGTAGTAACCACTACCTGAAACCACCTCTACTGTAGTAACCACTACCTGAAACCACCTCTACTGTAGTAACCACTACCTGAAACCGCCTCTACTGTAGTAACCACTACCTGAAACCGCCTCTACTGTAGTAACCACTACCTGAAACCGCCTCTACTGTAGTAACCACTACCTGAAGGAAACCGCCTCTACTGTAGTAACCACTACCTGAAACCACCTCTACTGTAGTAACCACTACCTGAAACCACCTCTACTGTAGTAACCACTACCTGAAACCACCTCTACTGTAGTAACCACTACCTGAAACCACCTCTACTGTAGTAACCACTACCTGAAACCACCTCTACTGTAGTAACCACTACCTGAAACCACCTCTACTGTAGTAACCACTACCTGAAACCACCTCTACTGTAGTAACCACTACCTGAAACCACCTCTACTGTAGTAACCACTACCTGAAACGACCTCTACTGTAGTAACCACTACCTGAAACCACCTCTACTGTAGTAACCACTACCTGAAACCACCTCTACTGTAGTAACCACTACCTGAAACCACCTCTACTGTAGTAACCACTACCTGAAACCACCTCTACTGTAGTAACCACTACCTGAAACCACCTCTACTGTAGTAACCACTACCTGAAACCACCTCTACTGTAGTAACCACTACCTGAAACCACCTCTACTGTAGTAACCACTACCTGAAACGACCTCTACTGTAGTAACCACTACCTGAAACCACCTCTACTGTAGTAACCACTACCTGAAACCACCTCTACTGTAGTAACCACTACCTGAAACCACCTCTACTGTAGTAACCACTACCTGAAACCACCTCTACTGTAGTAACCACTACCTGAAACCGCCTCTACTGTAGTAACCACTACCTGAAACCACCTCTACTGTAGTAACCACTACCTGAAACCACCTCTACTGTAGTAACCACTACCTGAAACCACCTCTACTGTAGTAACCACTACCTGAAACCACCTCTACTGTAGTAACCACTACCTGAAACCACCTCTACTGTAGTAACCACTACCTGAAACCACGTCTACTGTAGTAACCACTACCTGAAACCACCTCTACTGTAGTAACCACTACCTGAAGGAAACCACTTCTACTGCAGTAACCACTACCTGAAACCACCTCTACTGTAGTAACCACTACCTGAAACCACCTCTACTGTAGTAACCACTACCTGAAACCACCTCTACTGTAGTAACCACTACCTGAAACCACCTCTACTGTAGTAACCACTACCTGAAACCACCTCTACTGTAGTAACCACTACCTGAAACCACCTCTACTGTAGTAACCACTACCTGAAACCACCTCTACTGTAGTAACCACTACCTGAAACCACCTCTACTGTAGTAACCACTACCTGAAACCACCTCTACTGTAGTAACCACTACCTGAAACCACCTCTACTGTAGTAACCACTACCTGAAACCACCTCTACTGTAGTAACCACTACCTGAAACCACCTCTACTGTAGTAACCACTACCTGAAACCACCTCTACTGTAGTAACCACTACCTGAAACCACCTCTACTGTAGTAACCACTACCTGAAACCACCTCTACTGTAGTAACCACTACCTGAAACCGCCTCTACTGTAGTAACCACTACCTGAAACCGCCTCTACTGTAGTAACCACTACCTGAAACCGCCTCTACTGTAGTAACCACTACCTGAAACCGCCTCTACTGTAGTAACCACTACCTGAAACCGCCTCTACTGTAGTAACCACTACCTGAAACCGCCTCTACTGTAGTAACCACTACCTGAAACCGCCTCTACTGTAGTAACCACTACCTGAAACCGCCTCTACTGTAGTAACCACTACCTGAAACCACCTCTACTGTAGTAACCACTACCTGAAACCACCTCTACTGTAGTAACCACTACCTGAAACCACCTCTACTGTAGTAACCACTACCTGAAACCGCCTCTACTGTAGTAACCACTACCTGAAACCGCCTCTACTGTAGTAACCACTACCTGAAGGAAACCACCTCTACTGTAGTAACCACTACCTGAAGGAAACCACCTCTACTGTAGTAACCACTACCTGAAGGAAACCACCTCTACTGTAGTAACCACTACCTGAAGGAAACCACCTCTACTGTAGTAACCACTACCTGAAACCGCCTCTACTGTAGTAACCACTACCTGAAACCGCCTCTACTGTAGTAACCACTACCTGAAACCGCCTCTACTGTAGTAACCACTACCTGAAACCGCCTCTACTGTAGTAACCACTACCTGAAACCGCCTCTACTGTAGTAACCACTACCTGAAACCGCCTCTACTGTAGTAACCACTACCTGAAACCGCCTCTACTGTAGTAACCACTACCTGAAACCGCCTCTACTGTAGTAACCACTACCTGAAACCACCTCTACTGTAGTAACCACTACCTGAAACCACCTCTACTGTAGTAACCACTACCTGAAACCGCCTCTACTGTAGTAACCACTACCTGAAGGAAACCACCTCTACTGTAGTAACCACTACCTGAAGGAAACCACCTCTACTGTAGTAACCACTACCTGAAACCACCTCTACTGTAGTAACCACTACCTGAAACCGCCTCTACTGTAGTAACCACTACCTGAAACCGCCTCTACTGTAGTAACCACTACCTGAAACCGCCTCTACTGTAGTAACCACTACCTGAAACCGCCTCTACTGTAGTAACCACTACCTGAAACCGCCTCTACTGTAGTAACCACTACCTGAAGGAAACCGCCTCTACTGTAGTAACCACTACCTGAAACCACCTCTACTGTAGTAACCACTACCTGAAACCACCTCTACTGTAGTAACCACTACCTGAAACCACCTCTACTGTAGTAACCACTACCTGAAACCACCTCTACTGTAGTAACCACTACCTGAAACCACCTCTACTGTAGTAACCACTACCTGAAACCACCTCTACTGTAGTAACCACTACCTGAAACCACGTCTACTGTAGTAACCACTACCCGAAACCACCTCTACTGTAGTAACCACTACCTGAAGGAAACCACTTCTACTGCAGTAACCACTACCTGAAACCACCTCTACTGTAGTAACCACTACCTGAAACCACCTCTACTGTAGTAACCACTACCTGAAACCACCTCTACTGTAGTAACCACTACCTGAAACCACCTCTACTGTAGTAACCACTACCTGAAACCACCTCTACTGTAGTAACCACTACCTGAAACCACCTCTACTGTAGTAACCACTACCTGAAACCACCTCTACTGTAGTAACCACTACCTGAAACCACCTCTACTGTAGTAACCACTACCTGAAACCACCTCTACTGTAGTAACCACTACCTGAAACCACCTCTACTGTAGTAACCACTACCTGAAACCACCTCTACTGTAGTAACCACTACCTGAAACCACCTCTACTGTAGTAACCACTACCTGAAACCACCTCTACTGTAGTAACCACTACCTGAAACCACCTCTACTGTAGTAACCACTACCTGAAACCACCTCTACTGTAGTAACCACTACCTGAAACCACCTCTACTGTAGTAACCACTACCTGAAACCGCCTCTACTGTAGTAACCACTACCTGAAACCGCCTCTACTGTAGTAACCACTACCTGAAACCGCCTCTACTGTAGTAACCACTACCTGAAACCGCCTCTACTGTAGTAACCACTACCTGAAACCGCCTCTACTGTAGTAACCACTACCTGAAACCGCCTCTACTGTAGTAACCACTACCTGAAACCGCCTCTACTGTAGTAACCACTACCTGAAACCGCCTCTACTGTAGTAACCACTACCTGAAACCACCTCTACTGTAGTATCCACTACCTGAAACCACCTCTACTGTAGTAACCACTACCTGAAACCACCTCTACTGTAGTAACCACTACCTGAAGGAAACCGCCTCTACTGTAGTAACCACTACCTGAAGGAAACCACCTCTACTGTAGTAACCACTACCTGAAACCGCCTCTACTGTAGTAACCACTACCTGAAACCACCTCTACTGTAGTAACCACTACCTGAAACCACCTCTACTGTAGTAACCACTACCTGAAGGAAACCACCTCTACTGTAGTAACCACTACCTGAAGGAAACCACCTCTACTGTAGTAACCACTACCTGAAACCGCCTCTACTGTAGTAACCACTACCTGAAACCGCCTCTACTGTAGTAACCACTACCTGAAACCGCCTCTACTGTAGTAACCACTACCTGAAACCGCCTCTACTGTAGTAACCACTACCTGAAACCGCCTCTACTGTAGTAACCACTACCTGAAACCGCCTCTACTGTAGTAACCACTACCTGAAACCGCCTCTACTGTAGTAACCACTACCTGAAACCACCTCTACTGTAGTAACCACTACCTGAAACCACCTCTACTGTAGTAACCACTACCTGAAACCGCCTCTACTGTAGTAACCACTACCTGAAGGAAACCACCTCTACTGTAGTAACCACTACCTGAAGGAAACCACCTCTACTGTAGTAACCACTACCTGAAGGAAACCACCTCTACTGTAGTAACCACTACCTGAAACCACCTCTACTGTAGTAACCACTACCTGAAACCACCTCTACTGTAGTAACCACTACCTGAAACCGCCTCTACTGTAGTAACCACTACCTGAAACCGCCTCTACTGTAGTAACCACTACCTGAAACCGCCTCTACTATAGTAACCACTACCTGAAACCGCCTCTACTGTAGTAACCACTACCTGAAGGAAACCGCCTCTACTGTAGTAACCACTACCTGAAACCACCTCTACTGTAGTAACCACTACCTGAAACCACCTCTACTGTAGTAACCACTACCTGAAACCACCTCTACTGTAGTAACCACTACCTGAAACCACCTCTACTGTAGTAACCACTACCTGAAACCACCTCTACTGTAGTAACCACTACCTGAAACCACCTCTACTGTAGTAACTACTACCTGAAACCACGTCTACTGTAGTAACCACTACCCGAAACCACCTCTACTGTAGTAACCACTACCTGAAGGAAACCACTTCTACTGCAGTAACCACTACCTGAAACCACCTCTACTGTAGTAACCACTACCTGAAACCACCTCTACTGTAGTAACCACTACCTGAAACCACCTCTACTGTAGTAACCACTACCTGAAACCACCTCTACTGTAGTAACCACTACCTGAAACCACCTCTACTGTAGTAACCACTACCTGAAACCACCTCTACTGTAGTAACCACTACCTGAAACCACCTCTACTGTAGTAACCACTACCTGAAACCACCTCTACTGTAGTAACCACTACCTGAAACCACCTCTACTGTAGTAACCACTACCTGAAACCACCTCTACTGTAGTAACCACTACCTGAAACGACCTCTACTGTAGTAACCACTACCTGAAACCACCTCTACTGTAGTAACCACTACCTGAAACCACCTCTACTGTAGTAACCACTACCTGAAACCACCTCTACTGTAGTAACCACTACCTGAAACCGCCTCTACTGTAGTAACCACTACCTGAAACCGCCTCTACTGTAGTAACCACTACCTGAAACCGCCTCTACTGTAGTAACCACTACCTGAAACCACCTCTACTGTAGTAACCACTACCTGAAACCACCTCTACTGTAGTAACCACTACCTGAAACCACCTCTACTGTAGTAACCACTACCTGAAACCACCTCTACTGTAGTAACCACTACCTGAAACCACGTCTACTGTAGTAACCACTACCTGAAACCACCTCTACTGTAGTAACCACTACCTGAAGGAAACCACTTCTACTGCAGTAACCACTACCTGAAACCACCTCTACTGTAGTAACCACTACCTGAAACCACCTCTACTGTAGTAACCACTACCTGAAACCACCTCTACTGTAGTAACCACTACCTGAAACCACCTCTACTGTAGTAACCACTACCTGAAACCACCTCTACTGTAGTAACCACTACCTGAAACCACCTCTACTGTAGTAACCACTACCTGAAACCACCTCTACTGTAGTAACCACTACCTGAAACCACCTCTACTGTAGTAACCACTACCTGAAACCACCTCTACTGTAGTAACCACTACCTGAAACGACCTCTACTGTAGTAACCACTACCTGAAACCACCTCTACTGTAGTAACCACTACCTGAAACCACCTCTACTGTAGTAACCACTACCTGAAACCACCTCTACTGTAGTAACCAC
Organism: Salmo salar; assembly: GCF_965601325.2. Taxonomy (NCBI): domain Eukaryota; kingdom Metazoa; phylum Chordata; class Actinopteri; order Salmoniformes; family Salmonidae; genus Salmo; species Salmo salar. Next base: position 83,933,426 of record NC_138307.1, on the reverse strand, counting down.
TACCTGAAACCACCTCTACTGTAGTAACCACTACCTGAAACCGCCTCTACTGTAGTAACCACTACCTGAAACCGCCTCTACTGTAGTAACCACTACCTGAAACCGCCTCTACTGTAGTAACCACTACCTGAAACCGCCTCTACTGTAGTAACCACTACCTGAAACCGCCTCTACTGTAGTAACCACTACCTGAAACCGCCTCTACTGTAGTAACCACTACCTGAAACCGCCTCTACTGTAGTAACCACTACCTGAAACCACCTCTACTGTAGTAACCACTACCTGAAACCACCTCTACTGTAGTAACCACTACCTGAAACCACCTCTACTGTAGTAACCACTACCTGAAACCGCCTCTACTGTAGTAACCACTACCTGAAACCACCTCTACTGTAGTAACCACTACCTGAAGGAAACCACCTCTACTGTAGTAACCACTACCTGAAACCGCCTCTACTGTAGTAACCACTACCTGAAGGAAACCACCTCTACTGTAGTAACCACTACCTGAAACCGCCTCTACTGTAGTAACCACTACCTGAAACCGCCTCTACTGTAGTAACCACTACCTGAAACCGCCTCTACTGTAGTAACCACTACCTGAAACCGCCTCTACTGTAGTAACCACTACCTGAAACCGCCTCTACTGTAGTAACCACTACCTGAAACCGCCTCTACTGTAGTAACCACTACCTGAAACCGCCTCTACTGTAGTAACCACTACCTGAAACCGCCTCTACTGTAGTAACCACTACCTGAAACCACCTCTACTGTAGTAACCACTACCTGAAACCACCTCTACTGTAGTAACCACTACCTGAAACCACCTCTACTGTAGTAACCACTACCTGAAACCGCCTCTACTGTAGTAACCACTACCTGAAACCACCTCTACTGTAGTAACCACTACCTGAAGGAAACCACCTCTACTGTAGTAACCACTACCTGAAGGAAACCGCCTCTACTGTAGTAACCACTACCTGAAACCACCTCTACTGTAGTAACCACTACCTGAAGGAAACCACCTCTACTGTAGTAACCACTACCTGAAACCGCCTCTACTGTAGTAACCACTACCTGAAGGAAACCACCTCTACTGTAGTAACCACTACCTGAAACCGCCTCTACTGTAGTAACCACTACCTGAAACCGCCTCTACTGTAGTAACCACTACCTGAAACCGCCTCTACTGTAGTAACCACTACCTGAAACCGCCTCTACTGTAGTAACCACTACCTGAAACCGCCTCTACTGTAGTAACCACTACCTGAAACCGCCTCTACTGTAGTAACCACTACCTGAAACCGCCTCTACTGTAGTAACCACTACCTGAAACCACCTCTACTGTAGTAACCACTACCTGAAACCACCTCTACTGTAGTAACCACTACCTGAAACCACCTCTACTGTAGTAACCACTACCTGAAACCGCCTCTACTGTAGTAACCACTACCTGAAGGAAACCACCTCTACTGTAGTAACCACTACCTGAAGGAAACCACCTCTACTGTAGTAACCACTACCTGAAACCACCTCTACTGTAGTAACCACTACCTGAAACCACCTCTACTGTAGTAACCACTACCTGAAACCGCCTCTACTGTAGTAACCACTACCTGAAACCGCCTCTACTGTAGTAACCACTACCTGAAACCGCCTCTACTGTAGTAACCACTACCTGAAACCGCCTCTACTGTAGTAACCACTACCTGAAACCACCTCTACTGTAGTAACCACTACCTGAAACCGCCTCTACTGTAGTAACCACTACCTGAAACCGCCTCTACTGTAGTAACCACTACCTGAAGGAAACCGCCTCTACTGTAGTAACCACTACCTGAAACCACCTCTACTGTAGTAACCACTACCTGAAACCACCTCTACTGTAGTAACCACTACCTGAAACCACCTCTACTGTAGTAACCACTACCTGAAACCACCTCTACTGTAGTAACCACTACCTGAAACCACCTCTACTGTAGTAACCACTACCTGAAACCACCTCTACTGTAGTAACCACTACCTGAAACCACGTCTACTGTAGTAACCACTACCCGAAACCACCTCTACTGTAGTAACCACTACCTGAAGGAAACCACTTCTACTGCAGTAACCACTACCTGAAACCACCTCTACTGTAGTAACCACTACCTGAAACCACCTCTACTGTAGTAACCACTACCTGAAACCACCTCTACTGTAGTAACCACTACCTGAAACCACCTCTACTGTAGTAACCACTACCTGAAACCACCTCTACTGTAGTAACCACTACCTGAAACCACCTCTACTGTAGTAACCACTACCTGAAACCACCTCTACTGTAGTAACCACTACCTGAAACCACCTCTACTGTAGTAACCACTACCTGAAACCACCTCTACTGTAGTAACCACTACCTGAAACCACCTCTACTGTAGTAACCACTACCTGAAACCACCTCTACTGTAGTAACCACTACCTGAAACCACCTCTACTGTAGTAACCACTACCTGAAACCACCTCTACTGTAGTAACCACTACCTGAAACCACCTCTACTGTAGTAACCACTACCTGAAACCACCTCTACTGTAGTAACCACTACCTGAAACCGCCTCTACTGTAGTAACCACTACCTGAAACCGCCTCTACTGTAGTAACCACTACCTGAAACCGCCTCTACTGTAGTAACCACTACCTGAAACCGCCTCTACTGTAGTAACCACTACCTGAAACCGCCTCTACTGTAGTAACCACTACCTGAAACCGCCTCTACTGTAGTAACCACTACCTGAAACCGCCTCTACTGTAGTAACCACTACCTGAAACCGCCTCTACTGTAGTAACCACTACCTGAAACCGCCTCTACTGTAGTAACCACTACCTGAAACCGCCTCTACTGTAGTAACCACTACCTGAAACCACCTCTACTGTAGTAACCACTACCTGAAACCACCTCTACTGTAGTAACCACTACCTGAAACCACCTCTACTGTAGTAACCACTACCTGAAACCGCCTCTACTGTAGTAACCACTACCTGAAACCGCCTCTACTGTAGTAACCACTACCTGAAGGAAACCGCCTCTACTGTAGTAACCACTACCTGAAACCACCTCTACTGTAGTAACCACTACCTGAAACCACCTCTACTGTAGTAACCACTACCTGAAGGAAACCACCTCTACTGTAGTAACCACTACCTGAAGGAAACCACCTCTACTGTAGTAACCACTACCTGAAGGAAACCACCTCTACTGTAGTAACCACTACCTGAAACCGCCTCTACTGTAGTAACCACTACCTGAAACCGCCTCTACTGTAGTAACCACTACCTGAAACCGCCTCTACTGTAGTAACCACTACCTGAAACCGCCTCTACTGTAGTAACCACTACCTGAAGGAAACCGCCTCTACTGTAGTAACCACTACCTGAAACCGCCTCTACTGTAGTAACCACTACCTGAAACCACCTCTACTGTAGTAACCACTACCTGAAACCACCTCTACTGTAGTAACCACTACCTGAAACCACCTCTACTGTAGTAACCACTACCTGAAGGAAACCACCTCTACTGTAGTAACCACTACCTGAAGGAAACCACCTCTACTGTAGTAACCACTACCTGAAGGAAACCACCTCTACTGTAGTAACCACTACCTGAAACCGCCTCTACTGTAGTAACCACTACCTGAAACCGCCTCTACTGTAGTAACCACTACCTGAAACCGCCTCTACTGTAGTAACCACTACCTGAAACCGCCTCTACTGTAGTAACCACTACCTGAAACCGCCTCTACTGTAGTAACCACTACCTGAAACCGCCTCTACTGTAGTAACCACTACCTGAAACCGCCTCTACTGTAGTAACCACTACCTGAAACCACCTCTACTGTAGTAACCACTACCTGAAACCACCTCTACTGTAGTAACCACTACCTGAAACCACCTCTACTGTAGTAACCACTACCTGAAACCGCCTCTACTGTAGTAACCACTACCTGAAGGAAACCACCTCTACTGTAGTAACCACTACCTGAAGGAAACCACCTCTACTGTAGTAACCACTACCTGAAACCACCTCTACTGTAGTAACCACTACCTGAAACCACCTCTACTGTAGTAACCACTACCTGAAACCGCCTCTACTGTAGTAACCACTACCTGAAACCGCCTCTACTGTAGTAACCACTACCTGAAACCGCCTCTACTATAGTAACCACTACCTGAAACCGCCTCTACTGTAGTAACCACTACCTGAAGGAAACCGCCTCTACTGTAGTAACCACTACCTGAAACCACCTCTACTGTAGTAACCACTACCTGAAACCACCTCTACTGTAGTAACCACTACCTGAAACCACCTCTACTGTAGTAACCACTACCTGAAACCACCTCTACTGTAGTAACCACTACCTGAAACCACCTCTACTGTAGTAACCACTACCTGAAACCACCTCTACTGTAGTAACCACTACCTGAAACCACGTCTACTGTAGTAACCACTACCCGAAACCACCTCTACTGTAGTAACCACTACCTGAAGGAAACCACTTCTACTGCAGTAACCACTACCTGAAACCACCTCTACTGTAGTAACCACTACCTGAAACCACCTCTACTGTAGTAACCACTACCTGAAACCACCTCTACTGTAGTAACCACTACCTGAAACCACCTCTACTGTAGTAACCACTACCTGAAACCACCTCTACTGTAGTAACCACTACCTGAAACCACCTCTACTGTAGTAACCACTACCTGAAACCACCTCTACTGTAGTAACCACTACCTGAAACCACCTCTACTGTAGTAACCACTACCTGAAACCACCTCTACTGTAGTAACCACTACCTGAAACCACCTCTACTGTAGTAACCACTACCTGAAACCACCTCTACTGTAGTAACCACTACCTGAAACCACCTCTACTGTAGTAACCACTACCTGAAACGACCTCTACTGTAGTAACCACTACCTGAAACCACCTCTACTGTAGTAACCACTACCTGAAACCACCTCTACTGTAGTAACCACTACCTGAAACCACCTCTACTGTAGTAACCACTACCTGAAACCACCTCTACTGTAGTAACCACTACCTGAAACCACCTCTACTGTAGTAACCACTACCTGAAACCGCCTCTACTGTAGTAACCACTACCTGAAACCACCTCTACTGTAGTAACCACTACCTGAAACCACCTCTACTGTAGTAACCACTACCTGAAACCACCTCTACTGTAGTAACCACTACCTGAAACCACCTCTACTGTAGTAACCACTACCTGAAACCACGTCTACTGTAGTAACCACTACCTGAAACCACCTCTACTGTAGTAACCACTACCTGAAGGAAACCACTTCTACTGCAGTAACCACTACCTGAAACCACCTCTACTGTAGTAACCACTACCTGAAACCACCTCTACTGTAGTAACCACTACCTGAAACCACCTCTACTGTAGTAACCACTACCTGAAACCACCTCTACTGTAGTAACCACTACCTGAAACCACCTCTACTGTAGTAACCACTACCTGAAACCACCTCTACTGTAGTAACCACTACCTGAAACCACCTCTACTGTAGTAACCACTACCTGAAACCACCTCTACTGTAGTAACCACTACCTGAAACCACCTCTACTGTAGTAACCACTACCTGAAACCACCTCTACTGTAGTAACCACTACCTGAAACCACCTCTACTGTAGTAACCACTACCTGAAACCACCTCTACTGTAGTAACCACTACCTGAAACGACCTCTACTGTAGTAACCACTACCTGAAACCACCTCTACTGTAGTAACCACTACCTGAAACCACCTCTACTGTAGTAACCACTACCTGAAACCACCTCTACTGTAGTAACCACTACCTGAAACCACCTCTACTGTAGTAACCACTACCTGAAACCACCTCTACTGTAGTAACCACTACCTGAAACCGCCTCTACTGTAGTAACCACTACCTGAAACCGCCTCTACTGTAGTAACCACTACCTGAAACCGCCTCTACTGTAGTAACCACTACCTGAAACCGCCTCTACTGTAGTAACCACTACCTGAAACCGCCTCTACTGTAGTAACCACTACCTGAAACCGCCTCTACTGTAGTAACCACTACCTGAAACCGCCTCTACTGTAGTAACCACTACCTGAAACCACCTCTACTGTAGTAACCACTACCTGAAACCACCTCTACTGTAGTAACCACTACCTGAAACCACCTCTACTGTAGTAACCACTACCTGAAACCGCCTCTACTGTAGTAACCACTACCTGAAACCGCCTCTACTGTAGTAACCACTACCTGAAACCGCCTCTACTGTAGTAACCACTACCTGAAGGAAACCACCTCTACTGTAGTAACCACTACCTGAAGGAAACCACCTCTACTGTAGTAACCACTACCTGAAGGAAACCACCTCTACTGTAGTAACCACTACCTGAAGGAAACCACCTCTACTGTAGTAACCACTACCTGAAGGAAACCACCTCTACTGTAGTAACCACTACCTGAAACCACCTCTACTGTAGTAACCACTACCTGAAACCGCCTCTACTGTAGTAACCACTACCTGAAACCGCCTCTACTGTAGTAACCACTACCTGAAACCACCTCTACTGTAGTAACCACTACCTGAAACCGCCTCTACTGTAGTAACCACTACCTGAAGGAAACCACCTCTACTGTAGTAACCACTACCTGAAGGAAACCACCTCTACTGTAGTAACCACTACCTGAAACCACCTCTACTGTAGTAACCACTACCTGAAACCACCTCTACTGTAGTAACCACTACCTGAAACCACCTCTACTGTAGTAACCACTACCTGAAACCACCTCTACTGTAGTAACCACTACCTGAAACCGCCTCTACTGTAGTAACCACTACCTGAAACCGCCTCTACTGTAGTAACCACTACCTGAAACCGCCTCTACTGTAGTAACCACTACCTGAAACCGCCTCTACTGTAGTAACCACTACCTGAAACCACCTCTACTGTAGTAACCACTACCTGAAACCACCTCTACTGTAGTAACCACTACCTGAAACCACCTCTACTGTAGTAACCACTACCTGAAACCACCTCTACTGTAGTAACCACTACCTGAAACCACCTCTACTGTAGTAACCACTACCTGAAACCACGTCTACTGTAGTAACCACTACCTGAAACCACGTCTACTGTAGTAACCACTACCTGAAACCACCTCTACTGTAGTAACCACTACCTGAAACCACCTCTACTGTAGTAACCACTACCTGAAACCACCTCTACTGTAGTAACCACTACCTGAAGCCACCTCTACTGTAGTAACCACTACCTGAAACCACCTCTACTGTAGTAACCACTACCTGAAACCACCTCTACTGTAGTAACCACTACCTGAAACCACCTCTACTGTAGTAACCACTACCTGAAACCACCTCTACTGTAGTAACCACTACCTGAAGGAAACCACTTCTACTGCAGTAACCACTACCTGAAACCACCTCTACTGCAGTAACCACTACCTGAAACCACCTCTACTGTAGTAACCACTACCTGAAACCACCTCTACTGTAGTAACCACTACCTGAAACCACCTCTACTGTAGTAACCACTACCTGAAACCACCTCTACTGTAGTAACCACTACCTGAAACCACCTCTACTGTAGTAACCACTACCTGAAACCACCTCTACTGTAGTAACCACTACCTGAAACCACCTCTACTGTAGTAACCACTACCTGAAACCACCTCTACTGTAGTAACCACTACCTGAAACCACCTCTACTGTAGTAACCACTACCTGAAACCACCTCTACTGTAGTAACCACTACCTGAAACCACGTCTACTGTAGTAACCACTACCTGAAACCACCTCTACTGTAGTAACCACTACCTGAAACCACCTCTACTGTAGTAACCACTACCTGAAACCGCCTCTACTGTAGTAACCACTACCTGAAACCGCCTCTACTGTAGTAACCACTACCTGAAACCGCCTCTACTGTAGTAACCACTACCTGAAACCGCCTCTACTGTAGTAACAACTACCTGAAACCGCCTCTACTGTAGTAACCACTACCTGAAACCGCCTCTACTGTAGTAACCACTACCTGAAACCGCCTCTACTGTAGTAACCACTACCTGAAACCACCTCTACTGTAGTAACCACTACCTGAAACCACCTCTACTGTAGTAACCACTACCTGAAACCACCTCTACTGTAGTAACCACTACCTGAAACCGCCTCTACTGTAGTAACCACTACCTGAAACCGCCTCTACTGTAGTAACCACTACCTGAAGGAAACCACCTCTACTGTAGTAACCACTACCTGAAGGAAACCACCTCTACTGTAGTAACCACTACCTGAAGGAAACCACCTCTACTGTAGTAACCACTACCTGAAACCACCTCTACTGTAGTAACCACTACCTGAAACCACCTCTACTGTAGTAACCACTACCTGAAACCACCTCTACTGTAGTAACCACTACCTGAAACCACCTCTACTGTAGTAACCACTACCTGAAACCACCTCTACTGTAGTAACCACTACCTGAAACCGCCTCTACTGTAGTAACCACTACCTGAAACCGCCTCTACTGTAGTAACCACTACCTGAAGGAAACCACCTCTACTGTAGTAACCACTACCTGAAGGAAACCGCCTCTACTGTAGTAACCACTACCTGAAACCACCTCTACTGTAGTAACCACTACCTGAAACCACCTCTACTGTAGTAACCACTACCTGAAACCACCTCTACTGTAGTAACCACTACCTGAAACCACCTCTACTGCAGTAACCACTACCTGAAACCACTTCTACTGTAGTAACCACTACCTGAAACCGCCTCTACTGTAGTAACCACTACCTGAAACCGCCTCTACTGTAGTAACCACTACCTGAAACCGCCTCTACTGTAGTAACCACTACCTGAAGGAAACCGCCTCTACTGTAGTAACCACTACCTGAAACCACATCTACTGTAGTAACCACTACCTGAAACCACCTCTACTGTAGTAACCACTACCTGAAACCACCTCTACTGTAGTAACCACTACCTGAAACCACCTCTACTGTAGTAACCACTACCTGAAACCACCTCTACTGCAGTAACCACTACCTGAAACCGCCTCTACTGCAGTAACCACTACCTGAAGGAAACCACCTCTACTGTAGTAACCACTACCTGAAGCCACCTCTACTGTAGTAACCACTACCTGAAACCACCTCTACTGTAGTAACCACTACCTGAAACCACCTCTACTGTAGTAACCACTACCTGAAACCACCTCTACTGTAGTAACCACTACCTGAAACCACCTCTACTGTAGTAACCACTACCTGAAGGAAACCACTTCTACTGCAGTAACCACTACCTGAAACCACCTCTACTGTAGTAACCACTACCTGAAACCACCTCTACTGTAGTAACCACTACCTGAAACCACCTCTACTGTAGTAACCACTACCTGAAACCACCTCTACTGTAGTAACCACTACCTGAAACCACCTCTACTGTAGTAACCACTACCTGAAACCACCTCTACTGTAGTAACCACTACCTGAAACCACCTCTACTGTAGTAACCACTACCTGAAACCACCTCTACTGTAGTAACCACTACCTGAAACCACCTCTACTGTAGTAACCACTACCTGAAACCACCTCTACTGTAGTAACCACTACCTGAAACCACCTCTACTGTAGTAACCACTACCTGAAACCACCTCTACTGTAGTAACCACTACCTGAAACGACCTCTACTGTAGTAACCACTACCTGAAACCACGTCTACTGTAGTAACCACTACCTGAAACCACCTCTACTGTAGTAACCACTACCTGAAACCACCTCTACTGTAGTAACCACTACCTGAAACCACCTCTACTGTAGTAACCACTACCTGAAACCACCTCTACTGTAGTAACCACTACCTGAAACCGCCTCTACTGTAGTAACCACTACCTGAAACCGCCTCTACTGTAGTAACCACTACCTGAAACCGCCTCTACTGTAGTAACCACTACCTGAAACCGCCTCTACTGTAGTAACCACGACCTGAAACCGCCTCTACTGTAGTAACCACTACCTGAAACCGCCTCTACTGTAGTAACCACTACCTGAAACCACCTCTACTGTAGTAACCACTACCTGAAACCACCTCTACTGTAGTAACCACTACCTGAAACCACCTCTACTGTAGTAACCACTACCTGAAACCGCCTCTACTGTAGTAACCACAACCTGAAACCACCTCTACTGTAGTAACCACTAACTGAAACCGCCTCTACTGTAGTAACCACTACCTGAAGGAAACCACCTCTACTGTAGTAACCACTACCTGAAGGAAACCACCTCTACTGTAGTAACCACTACCTGAAACCACCTCTACTGTAGTAACCACTACCTGAAACCACCTCTACTGTAGTAACCACTACCTGAAACCACCTCTACTGTAGTAACCACTACCTGAAACCACCTCTACTGTAGTAACCACTACCTGAAACCACCTCTACTGTAGTAACCACTACCTGAAACCACCTCTACTGTAGTAACCACTACCTGAAACCACCTCTACTGTAGTAACCACTACCTGAAACCGCCTCTACTGTAGTAACCACTACCTGAAACCGCCTCTACTGTAGTAACCACTACCTGAAACCACCTCTACTGTAGTAACCACTACCTGAAGGAAACCACCTCTACTGTAGTAACCACTACCTGAAGGAAACCACCTCTACTGTAGTAACCACTACCTGAAACCGCCTCTACTGTAGTAACCACTACCTGAAACCGCCTCTACTGTAGTAACCACTACCTGAAACCGCCTCTACTGTAGTAACCACTACCTGAAACCGCCTCTACTGTAGTAACCACTACCTGAAACCGCCTCTACTGTAGTAACCACTACCTGAAACCGCCTCTACTGTAGTAACCACTACCTGAAACCACCTCTACTGTAGTAACCACTACCTGAAACCACCTCTACTGTAGTAACCACTACCTGAAACCACCTCTACTGTAGTAACCACTACCTGAAACCGCCTCTACTGTAGTAACCACTACCTGAAACCGCCTCTACTGTAGTAACCACTACCTGAAACCACGTCTACTGTAGTAACCACTACCTGAAGGAAACCACCTCTACTGTAGTAACCACTACCTGAAACCGCCTCTACTGTAGTAACCACTACCTGAAACCACCTCTACTGTAGTAACCACTACCTGAAGGAAACCACCTCTACTGTAGTAACCACTACCTGAAGGAAACCACCTCTACTGTAGTAACCACTACCTGAAGGAAACCACCTCTACTGTAGTAACCACTACCTGAAACCACCTCTACTGTAGTAACCACTACCTGAAACCGCCTCTACTGTAGTAACCACTACCTGAAACCGCCTCTACTGTAGTAACCACTACCTGAAACCGCCTCTACTGTAGTAACCACTACCTGAAACCACCTCTACTGTAGTAACCACTACCTGAAACCACCTCTACTGTAGTAACCACTACCTGAAACCGCCTCTACTGTAGTAACCACTACCTGAAACCGCCTCTACTGTAGTAACCACTACCTGAAACCACCTCTACTGTAGTAACCACTACCTGAAACCACCTCTACTGTAGTAACCACTACCTGAAGGAAACCGCCTCTACTGTAGTAACCACTACCTGAAACCACTTCTACTGTAGTAACCACTACCTGAAACCACCTCTACTGTAGTAACCACTACCTGAAACCACCTCTACTGTAGTAACCACTACCTGAAACCGCCTCTACTGTAGTAACCACTACCTGAAACCGCCTCTACTGTAGTAACCACTACCTGAAACCGCCTCTACTGCAGTAACCACTACCTGAAACCGCCTCTACTGCAGTAACCACTACCTGAAGGAAACCACCTCTACTGTAGTAACCACTACCTGAAGCCACCTCTACTGTAGTAACCACTACCTGAAACCACCTCTACTGTAGTAACCACTACCTGAAACCACCTCTACTGTAGTAACCACTTCCTGAAACCACCTCTACTGTAGTAACCACTACCTGAAACCACCTCTACTGTAGTAACCACTACCTGAAGCCGCCTCTACTGTAGTAACCACTACCTGAAACCGCCTCTACTGTAGTAACCACTACCTGAAGGAAACCACCTCTACTGTAGTAACCACTACCTGAAGGAAACCACCTCTACTGTAGTAACCACTACCTGAAGGAAACCGCCTCTACTGTAGTAACCACTACCTGAAGGAAACCACCTCTACTGTAGTAACCACTACCTGAAACCACCTCTACTGTAGTAACCACTACCTGAAGGAAACCGCCTCTACTGTAGTAACCACTACCTGAAACCGCCTCTACTGTAGTAACCACTACCTGAAACCGCCTCTACTGTAGTAACCACTACCTGAAACCGCCTCTACTGTAGTAACCACTACCTGAAACCGCCTCTACTGTAGTAACCACTACCTGAAACCGCCTCTACTGTAGTAACCACTACCTGAAACCGCCTCTACTGTAGTAACCACTACCTGAAACCGCCTCTACTGTAGTAACCACTACCTGAAACCGCCTCTACTGTAGTAACCACTACCTGAAACCGCCTCTACTGTAGTAACCACTACCTGAAACCGCCTCTACTGTAGTAACCACTACCTGAAACCGCCTCTACTGTAGTAACCACTACCTGAAACCGCCTCTACTGTAGTAACCACTACCTGAAACCGCCTCTACTGTAGTAACCACTACCTGAAACCGCCTCTACTGTAGTAATCACTACCTGAAACCGCCTCTACTGTAGTAACCACTACCTGAAACCGCCTCTACTGTAGTAACCACTACCTGAAACCGCCTCTACTGTAGTAACCACTACCTGAAACCGCCTCTACTGTAGTAACCACTACCTGAAACCGCCTCTACTGTAGTAACCACTACCTGAAACCACTTCTACTGTAGTAACCACTACCTGAAACCACCTCTACTGTAGTAACCACTACCTGAAACCACCTCTACTGTAGTAACCACTACCTGAAACCACCTCTACTGTAGTAACCACTACCTGAAACCACCTCTACTGTAGTAACCACTACCTGAAACCACCTCTACTGTAGTAACCACTACCTGAAACCACCTCTACTGTAGTAACCACTACCTGAAACCACCTCTACTGTAGTAACCACTACCTGAAACCACCTCTACTGTAGTAACCACTACCTGAAACCACCTCTACTGTAGTAACCACTACCTGAAACCACCTCTACTGTAGTAACCACTACCTGAAACCACCTCTACTGTAGTAACCACTACCTGAAACCACCTCTACTGTAGTAACCACTACCTGAAACCACCTCTACTGTAGTAACCACTACCTGAAACCACCTCTACTGTAGTAACCACTACAGGAAACCACCTCTACTGTAGTAACCACTACCTGAAGGAAACCACCTCTACTGTAGTAACCACTACCTGAAACCACCTCTACTGTAGTAACCACTACCTGAAACCACCTCTACTGTAGTAACCACTACCTGAAACCACCTCTACTGTAGTAACCACTACCTGAAACCACCTCTACTGTAGTAACCACTACCTGAAACCGCCTCTACTGTAGTAACCACTACCTGAAACCACCTCTACTGTAGTAACCACTACCTGAAACCACCTCTACTGTAGTAACCACTACAGGAAACCGCCTCTACTGTAGTAACCACTACCTGAAACCGCCTCTACTGTAGTAACCACTACCTGAAACCACCTCTACTGTAGTAACCACTACCTGAAACCACCTCTACTGTAGTAACCACTACCTGAAACCACCTCTACTGTAGTAACCACTACCTGAAACCACCTCTACTGTAGTAACCACTACCTGAAACCACCTCTACTGTAGTAACCACTACCTGAAACCACCTCTACTGTAGTAACCACTACCTGAAACCACCTCTACTGTAGTAACCACTACCTGAAACCACCTCTACTGTAGTAACCACTACCTGAAACCACCTCTACTGTAGTAACCACTACCTGAAACCACCTCTACTGTAGTAACCACTACCTGAAACCACCTCTACTGTAGTAACCACTACTTGAAGGAAAACAGATTTGAACAGTAAACAGAAACTGTAAAAAGGACGAAACTCACCTTCATGAAACCAGCGATGATCAGGATCCACAGGCCGGAGAACAGTCTGGAACACAGTGAAGATTCAGATTCTGTTCCTAGTGTTCCACCAGCGGCTACCTATTACACGTTGTCTGTAGTTGACAACCATACAGTTGTGGATACAGCTGTGTGTGAATCTTTATCAAGAAGGGGCGTTAGTGGCTCCTATGGTCGTTGTCATCAAGACAGCACTTACAAACCTGAGACCATGCTTGGTGTTTAGAAATAACCTCTAAAAATACATAGGTAATGTATCTGTAACCGTGTAGCAGCTATAATAAATAGTTCATATATCTGTAGCAGCTATAATAAATAGGTAATATATCTGTAGCAGCTATAATAAATAGGTAATATATCTGTAGCAGCTATAATAAATAGGTAATATATCTGTAGCAGCTATAATAAATAGTTAATATATCTGTAGCAGCTATAATAAATAGGTAATATATCTGTAGCAGCTATAATAAATAGGTCATATATCTGTAGCAGCTATAATAAATAGTTAATATATCTGTAGCAGCTATAATAAATAGTTAATATATCTGTAGCAGCTATAATAAATAGTTAATATATCTGTAGCAGCTATAATATAGGTAATATATCTGTAGCAGCTATAATAAATAGGTAATATATCTGTAACAGTGTAACAGCTATAATAAATAGGTAATATATCTGTAACAGTGTAACAGCTATAATAAATAGGTCATATATCTGTAACAGCTATAATAAATAGGTAATATATCTGTAACAGCTATAATAAATAGGTAATATATCTGTAACAGCTATAATAAATAGGTAATATATCTGTAACAGTGTAACAGCTATAATAAATAGGTCATATATCTGTAACAGCTATAATAAATAGGTAATATATCTGTAACAGCTATAATAAATAGTTAATATATCTGTAGCAGGTATAATAAATAGTTAATATATCTGTAGCAGCTATAATAAATAGTTAATATATCTGTAGCAGCTATAATAAATAGGTAATATATCTGTAACAGCTATAATAAATAGGTAATATATCTGTAGCAGCTATAATAAATAGGTCATATATCTGTAACAGTGAGCTGCTAACAGGTACGTTTGCATCCAAAATGGAACCCTGACGCTATTCCCTACATAGTGCACTACTATTGAAAAAGAGGGTGTTATTACAGACACAGCCAGGTCTACGACAGGAGTTTAAGGCCTCTTACCCAGCTCCCAGTTTACTGAAGTCTCTCTTAGACTGGAAGGTGTAGGCAGTCAGCCCAAGGAACACAGCGGCTGTGAGGAAGAAGGCCTGGAGCACGATGGAGTACTCATAGAAGGTCACTACAGAGACAACAACACAAACACATGCCTGATTCACAATGTATAGGAGGGAACAAACAACGTGGACTGCGTCTGAAATTGAAACGTATTTCCTAAAAGGGCACTAATTAGTGCACCCTATTCCCTATAAAGGGCACTAATTAGTGCACACTATTCCCTATAAAGGGCACTAATTAGTGCACCCTATTCCCTATAAAGGACACTAATTAGTGCACCCTATTCCCTATAAAGGACACTAATTAGTGCACCCTATTCCCTATAAAGGACACTAATTAGTGCACCCTATTCCCTATAAAGGGCACTAATTAGTGCACCCTATTCCCTATGAATAGGATGCCATGTCGGATGCAGGCAGGGAGTGTAGCCTGTGGTGTTGCTATGGAAACACTGTAGAGGGTCGATATTTCCTGAGGGGAATAATAAGCTATGAATAATCATATTACTAATGAGATCAGAGGTGTCTCACAGTAGATGAACTAATTTATTATTTATTGAGACATGAATAGAATGAATTGGATGTAATTTATATAGAGGCGGTGGATATTTTGAACTAAACATAAAATAAGTTTTCAAAAGATGAATCAACATCAATCAAAGCAGAACTCACCTGCAGTAGCAACAGACACCGACTCCAACAGAGTCTGAAAGACAGAAAGAAAACAATGTTAGGTTAAACAAATTCATTACATAGTGAACTACTTTTAACCGGGGCCACTATTCCCTATATAGTGCACTACTTTTGACCAGAACCCTATGGGCCCTGGTCAAAAGTAGTGCACTATATAGGGAATAGGGTGCCGTTTGGGACGCAACCTGTGCAAACCAGAACTTACGAATGCGGCAAGCAGGTATAGGTTAATGGGGTGTTGATGTCTGTAGAAGGCCAGGGCAATGATCAACACCAGGGAGCCAATGGCTGACATCAACACAACCGCTGGACTGTGGGGGACAGAACCAATGAGAGAGTCAGAACCAAGCCAAGCCAACCAGGCAGCGTGTTGGACAGATTATACTATTGCACATCTGGTTGGGCTCTTGTCACTTGCATAATCCATTGAAAGTTCCATAAGGAGTTGGCAAGACGGCAGAAACAGACTGACACCCAGGCTGGAGAGATTAGTATAATAGTAATTTGATGTCATCGTAGCCAAAATACATGTCTCCTTACAGTATATGAATACATGCACAATACTGGTGTATAGGGCTATTTAGGGGGTGGAGGATTGGCATACATTCATTTTCCCCCCAAAAAATGTACGCCTATTTTAATGTTTTGGGCTGTTATTTGATTTTTTTCCTGACGGTCTTCATCCATTACCGTTACAGCCCTAGTGGAGTACGCATTCAACTATCTGAATTTACTAATATCTATCATAACGATATCATTACCCAGATGGGTATCATTTACTAATATCAATCATAACAATATCATTACCCAGATGGGTATCATTAACTAATATCCATCATAACAATATCATTACCCAGATGGGTATCATTAACTAATATCCATCATAACAATATCATTACCCAGGTGGGTATCATTTCCTAATATCCATCATAACAATATCATTACCCAGGTGGGTATCATTTCCTAATATCCATCATAACAATATCATTACCCAGGTGGGTATCATTTCCTAATATCCATCATAACAATATCATTACCCAGATGGGTATCATTAACTAATATCCATCATAACAATATCATTACCCAGGTGGGTATCATTTCCTAATATCCATCATAACAATATCATTACCCAGGTGGGTATCATTTACTAATATCCATCATAACAATATCATTACCCAGGTGGGTATCATTTACTAATATCCATCATAACAATATCAACTAATATCCATCATAACAATATCATTACCCAGGTGGGTATCATTTCCTAATATCCATCATAACAATATCATTACCCAGGTGGGTATCATTTACTAATATCCATCATAACAATATCATTACCCAGGTGGGTATCATTTCCTAATATCCATCATAACAATATCATTACCCAGGTGGGTATCATTTCCTAATATCCATCATAACAATATCATTACCCAGGTGGGTATCATTTCCTAATATCCATCATAACAATATCATTACCCAGGTGGGTATCATTTACTAATATCCATCATAACAATATCATTACCCAGGTGGGTATCATTTCCTAATATCCATCATAACAATATCATTACCCAGGTGGGTATCATTTCCTAATATCCATCATAACAATATCATTACCCAGGTGGGTATCATTTCCTAATATCCATCATAACAATATCATTACCCAGGTGGGTATCATTTACTAATATCCATCATAACAATATCATTACCCAGGTGGGTATCATTTGTGGAATGTTCCAACAGGAATCTGTTCCAAAAACTTTGTAAATAACAAGAATGCCAACAAACAACACATACAAAGTAGTATGATCAATTCACCTAGCTGACTAGCTGCCGAATAGGCATCAACTCACCACGTAGCTTATTCTTAATGTTTGTCCATAGGCTACCAGAGAGAGGACAGACACTTTTCCAGAATAAACGTGGTGAGTTAAAAAAGTAATGAAATAGCCCACCCTCTACCTGGTATCTTATTCTGCCGATATACCTCTTTGTATACGTTGTTTGTTGGCAACGTTTTTGAAACAGATTCCCGTTGGAACATTCCACAAATTATACCCACCCTCATTACCCTTCTACCACAGTGTTTCCCAGATATGCCCATTGAATGATGCAGGCCTACTAATAGTTCACAATTTACCTTGAATGGACAAAGTCCTTGATGGTGTCACAGAACATGAAGAGAGCAGAAGTAGCCGTGGTCAGGATGATCTGAAGAGACAGGATGGTGTACACCTTGCGCAGGAAATCTGTTCCGGGGAGAGAGAATAAATAGATAGACAGCTAAGTAGGCTTATTGAAATCATGATTTATTTAATTAAATTCTATAGCAGCAGATTTATTTGATTCTGTCATTTAGTTAGTTACCACCACAATAAATATCACATAGTTTTATTTCATTTGGCAAGGCATGATCTAGACATATTGATAAGATGGCTTGCTAGTTAGCAACCATCATCGGCTAGGCTAGCTAGCTAGGTAAATAGACTAGAACGGGTCTTCTCTTACCCATCCGGATTTGCACACTCGCAGTCGCAACGTTTGTCCCATAGTTGAAATCATCTTCAATTGAAGACCTAGGATATTTTTCAGGTGTAGTCATCTTGATCCAGCTTTAATTCAGACTAAAATACTGTGTGATGTTTTCTGTTTTGGGCCCTTGCACAGCTGTTCCTGTTGACGTGCGTCAGTTCACTCCACTTCCGGCTTCCGGCTTGGTTTGTCATGTGACATGTCTCGTGATTTCTGTGAAACCTGCAATAGCACAACACACCACCTACTGTTGACAAAGGGTCATTTTCAGGGAACTATTAAAGCGGTAGAGTAGACTATGCTCAACTTTATGCTAAAACTCAAAACAAAAACCTTAATTAAAAGAGGTATGTGTATTGTGGCCTAGGGTGGTCTAGTGGTCTATGCCGCACGTCTACGGTGTTGGCCTGGGTTCAAATCCGGCGTACTGCCTGATATAAACTATCTTTCCCCACTGTCATCCTCACTCTGTTCAATAAAATCTGAAAATACCGTATAAATACACATATATTTTTAAAGAGATACATGCATTGTTATATTGGATTAAGTAATGGTGTGTAACCATTCTAGCAACTTTTCACTGTAATGACTAATATATTTGGGCTCCCGAGTGGCGCAGCAGTCTAAAGGTACTGCATCTCAGTGCAAGAGTCCCTGGCTCGAATTAAGGCTGTATCACATCCCATAGGGCGGCGCACAATTGGTCCCAGCGTCGTCCGGGTTTGGCCGGGGTAGGCCGTCATTGTAAATAAGAATTTGTTCTTAACTGACTTGCCTAGTTAAATAAAGTTTCAATAAATACAAATTACAATTAGATCAACAGAGACACAAAATATTGAAAAGGCAAAACAACTATTCTATTCTATATTTTTTGATTCTCAAAACGGATGCCTAGGTGAAATAACATTATCTCATGACATACATGTTAAATCGAAATTGTTATTATGGTAGCTCGCCTGGATTTCAGGTTATTTCCAGACTATAGTCCTCCCCAATAAACTACCTAACCTGTGAGGCTTTCTTTAGCCTAACAACAGAAATATACCACTTTTGATTGGCTTTTAAAATAGAGAGGAGGCGGTCCTGGAGAGTATTTATACGACTATCTGCCTTACTTTCAGTTAGGTTATTTCCACAGACAGACACAGACAGACCGATCTGTCCATTATCTAGTTTAGTTGACTACGAATAATTCCGAATTAGACCAAATATGAAGTCTATTCTGTCAATCGTTGTACTTGTGCTCATTTACAGCGCGGTGGAGTCCAAAGAATGTAAGTGTCTTGTTTTATAAAGTCACCGCAACGTTTGGAAATGCACGTCTTTATCGATTTCTTACCATCAGTTTGTTTGTACGCTATTTATATTTTAGTTGTACGTTTTTTACTAGGATATTTATTTAAATACCAAATGTATACTTTTGTTGTTTATATAACACTGTTTCTTGTAAACCCTACATTGTCATATCATGTGGGACGAAGGACACCACAACCTCCAGCCCTAGCTAAATCATTTGCATTAACCTTTTGCCATTTTTGCCAGATAATCGTTATTTCTACATCCTAATCATTGATTGTTTATGTAGGCCTGGCCTGTAACTTGTTGTGAGATGTGTGATGAGCATGTCACCGAATGTAAAGTTTTTAACGTGACCAGAATGTAACGTTAAGGGATTGTTTCAGTAGATAGGTTATAGACTACCTTGTATAGACCAACAATGACGCCACATTTTGTTATGGTTGGAAATCCCCTCCAGATTTTACTTTCACTTTTAATGAAATGGCTGCTGTCTTTGGCAGTCAGTATGGTTCCAGAGCCATAATAAATGGCTGATAACTCAGACCTTTTTCCCTAAGTGCACTTTGCTAGGAAATAACTTTGTTAAAATATATATAGCCTACCTGTGTGAAATGTAAATTAATATATTTATGTATTCCAATACCTACAAATGGCATAATTTAAACTTTAACTGATGAAAACCTATGAATCTTCCTGTGGCATTTCCTTTCGTATTTCTACCAGCTCCCCCCAAGGTGCAGGTGTACAGCCGTAACCCTGGCAACTTTGGAGATAAGAATACCCTGATCTGTCACGTGAGTGGCTTCCACCCCCCTGACATCAGCATCCAGCTCCTGAAGAACGGTGTGGAGATCCCAGACGCCAAGCAGACAGACCTGGCCTTCGAACAGGGATGGCAGTTCCACCTCACCAAGAGTGTTGGATTCACACCAGACAGCGGAGAGGAGTACACCTGCAGAGTCCGCCACCTGAAGAATCTGAAGACCTACACCTGGGGTGAGTTACTAGTGTAGTTAGTAGTTAGAGGAGTACACCTGGGGTGAGTTACTAGTGTAGTTAGAGGAGTACACCTGGGGTGAGTTACTAGTATAGTTAGTAGTTAGAGGAGTACACCTGGGGTGAGTTACTAGTATAGTTAGTAGTTAGAGGAGTACACCTGGGGTGAGTTACTAGTATAGTTAGTAGTTAGAGGAGTACACCTGGGGTGAGTTACTAGTATAGTTAGTAGTTAGAGGAGTACACCTGGGGTGAGTTACTAGTATAGTTAGTAGTTAGAGGAGTACACCTGGGGTGAGTTACTAGTATAGTTAGTAGTTAGAGGAGTACACCTGGGGTGAGTTACTTAGTATTTCCACCTCCTTGATTAACCCTGGCTCCTGTGTTTGTGTGACTGTCACCTGCAGAAGCCAACCACTAGACCTGGGCCCTGTACAGAAGCCCCTACTCCCTAGAGTCACTTGTGGAGAACTGAAAGGATTTGGTTTAGGTTGAACCTGTCCTTCTGATAGGCTAGGTGGAATTTTCTTGACATATTGACTACAATTCAAGTTTGTACTTTATTTGTCCCAGAGAGGGCAGTTGGTTTTGTAGCAGAGGAGCACGTGACATAAAAATCATATCAAATCTACATGGATTACAATGCTACTGAGTACAGTGGGCTAGTACATCAGTCATGAGCTGACTGGCCTATCCTCTCACATCCACAAGTTTCTAGGGAGGAAGTACAGGGGTTGTTTCTGGACAGGGCCGTGGAGAGCTAGGTGCATTATGTGGTCATTGATTTAGATACCAATTGATGAGCCATTAGTTACACTAAGAGACTGATATCATGTAGACATGTAGTTTGTGGAAATCTGTAAAACAGTAACAATGCTTTCTTTGTTGTTTTCTCCAGAGGCAGATATGTAAGGATCTGTCTGGAGCAGGACTTAATGGTAGGTATTCAGCTGAATTTATTTACATTTATTTGTTGAAACTGTATCTAATTACATTAACTGTAACTTAACTAGATTAAATCAGAATTAAAACTCATACCTTTACCCTTCTTTCTTAACAGGCGGCCATTCCATCTGGGGTTGTCCAATCCGTGCCAGCCTTAAACTAGACCTGAGATGACTAACTTGGGCTTTTGTTTTCATTTTTGGTAACACTTTGTGCGACGGTGCCAGTTTCAAGGGTTTTGAATTGAAAATCATTACTAAACACTTAGACACAAAATTATTAGATTTTGGGCAAGCTATTGTTAATTGACAAATGGCACAGCTTCTGATGAACATTCTCATTCTCTTTTAAAACAAAGGCTTTATCAAGTATTTTATTTTTAGATTAAGAAAACCTTTAATTTCCTTGAAATTGGTACCATTAGATTTGAACACTTTCTCAAAATGGAAATAAATTAACTCCATAACTTGCACTATTTGAATGTGGTTTTAGCTATAAAGTCTGATATTTGATCAGCATTTTATTTTTTTAAGTCCAAATTATTTTTAGAGGAAGCCCATGTGATATGTATTTGTGTGACCTGTAAATATCAACGTTCATTTTGGTTTGAAGTCATTTATCAATATAACATCTAATCTTCTGTCTATCCTTCAACATTCCTGTAAATGACCAATTATCAACAGTAATAAATGGGGTCTTTTTACAGGCACATTTTGCTAAGTAGAGAACTGTATTTTCATTACTTAAAAAAAAAGATATGTTCTGTCTTTCGGTGTATTATACAACACTTTTCTGTTCCGTTTGATAAAAAAATAAATGGTAAACCACTGACATCGGACAACTATTTGACTAAATATTTTTAATTTAAAGAAATACAAAATCATTGTGACCAAAAATGCACTTTTTATGATATTTCTTGATTAAATGTCTCTAACTGTAAGAACTTGTTGTGATCGACTCAGTAATGTTCAAAAGTCCATTTTGATAAGTTATATTAATCATTCAATCAGTAATGTACTGAAGCTACTCACATTAGAGGTCGACCGATTAATTGGAATGTTCGATTAATTAGGGCCGATTTCAAGTTTTCATAACAATCGGTAATCGGTATTTTTGGGCACCGATATGGCAATTTTTTTTTTTTGTATTTTTTTATTTTTTTATTATTATTTTTTGTTTTTATTTGTATTTTTTTTAAATTTAATATAAAAAATTTTTTGTCATTTTTAAAAACATTTTTTTTAGATAAATATGTCTAACCAGGCAAGGCAGTTAAGAACACATTCTTATTTTCAATGACGGCCTAGGAACGGTGGGTTAACTGCCTTGTTCAGGGGCAGAACGACAGATTTTTACCTTGTCAGCTGGGGTATTCAATCTTGCAACCTTACGGTTAACTAGTCCAACGCTCTAACCACCTGCTTTACATTGCACTCCACGAGGAGCCTGCCTGTTACGCGAATGCAGTAAGAAGCCAAGGTAAGTTGCTAGCTAGCATTAAACTTATCTTATAAAAAACAATCAATCAATCATAATCACTAGTTAACTACACATGGTTGATGATATTACTAGTTTATCTAGCCTGTCCTGCGTTGCATATAATCGCTTAGGTACACGTTGCTCCAACCATAAACATCAATGCCTTTCTTAAAAGCAATACACTGAAGTATATATTTTTAAACCTGCATATTAAGCTAAAAGAAATCCAGATTAGCAGGCATTATTAACCAGGTGAAATTGTGTCACTTCTCTTCCGTTCATTGCACGCAGAGTCAGGGTATATGCAACAGTTTGGGCCGCCTGGCTCGTTGCGAACTAATTTGCCAGAATTTTACGTAATTATGACATAACATTGAAGGTTGTGCAATGTAACAGGAATATTTAGATTTAGGGATGCCACCCGTTAGATAAAATATGGAACGGTTCCGTATTTCACTGAAAGAATAAACGTGATACTTTCCGGATTCGACCATATTAATGACCTAAGGCTCGTGTTTCTGTGTGTTATGTTATAATCAAGTCTATGATTTGATAGAACAGTCTGACTGAGCGATGGTAGGCACCAGCAGGCTCGTAAGCATTCATTCAAAACAGCACTTTAGTTTTGCCAGCAGCTCTTCGCTGTGCTTCAAGCATTGCGCTGTTTATGACTTCAAGCCTATAAACTCCCAAGATTAGGCTGGTTTAACCGATGTGAAATGGCTAGCTAGTTAGCCGGGTGCGCGCTAATAGAGTTTCAAATTATCACTCGCTCTGAGACTTGGAGTAGTTGTTCCCCTTGCTCTACATGGGTAACGCTGCTTCGAGGGTGGCTGTTGTCGATGTGTTCCTGGTTCAAGCCCAGGTAGGAGCGAGGAGAGGGACGGAAGCTATACTGTTACACTGGCAATACTAAAGTGCCTATAAGAACATCCAATAGTCAAAGGTATATGAAATACAAATCGTAAAGAGAGAAATAGTCCTATAATTCCTATAATAACTACAACCTAAAACTTCTTACCTGGGAATATTGAAGACTCATGTTAAAGGGAACCACCAGCTTTCATATGTTCTCATGTCCTGAGCAAGGAACTTAAACGTTAGCTTTCTTACATGGCACATAATGCACTTTTACTTTCTTCTCCAACACTTTGTTTTTGCATTATTTAAACCAAATTGAACATGTTTCATTATTTATTTGAGGCTAAATTGATTTTATTGATGTATTATATTAAGTTAAAATAAGTGTTCATTCAGTATTGTTGTAATTGTCATTATTACAAATAAATAAATAAAAATCGGCCGATTAATCGGTATCGGCCTTTTTGGTCCTCCAATAATCGGTATCGGCGTTGAAAAATCATAATCGGCCGGCCGCTAACTCACATTGCCAAGGCAGGTAGGCAATGCATGCAGAGCACAGTAGTCAACAGCATTATATTGGGTGATGATACGATGTTGACATTTCAGATCATACACTATACTTTATTACCATACCTTCTCTCAATGCAATGCATGTCCAGCATTGTAACTGGTAAAATGAAGATTGCGTCAACTTTGTAACAGACTGTCATGGCTAGAAGGGATACATACAGCTTTTGTCAAATTCAAGTCATTTAAAAAAAAAAAGTTTTGTTCTTTTGCATTTCAGCAAACCCTTTTCCAAACCTTATCCAAATTCTCCTAACCTGCTACAAAAAGTCAATTCTCACGTTCATTTCACAAAAGCTGTTTCTCTTCTAGCCCTGTAACCTTTTGGGTCTCAATTTAAGGTTAGGCACAAAGTTAACAGTGTGGTTAAGGTTGAGTTTAAATCAGATAAATTGTGGAATTGGGTGGAAATGGGTGGGGTTTAGCCATAATTATTACTTTGTGGCTGTATTAACTAGTGACGACCCTGGATCAGCCTAGAGAAACATCGAGAGGTGAAGCCTGCATAGCAACTGTGAAGTACGATTTTCAATTGGCACATCAATCGAAGTGGGTGCGGCTTTAGTACATTTCAGGAAGAATATATATTTCACTTTCATCAGACACCATCTGCAAAGTCTGTTTTGTTCTGTTTGGCGCAATTGTATATTTTTTCAGCCTTGGAAAGAAATCATGAAAACTGTTTTGTCCGTGATCGCTTTCTGCGTCTTCCTGGGGTTCATAAACGCCAAAGAATGTAAGTAGTTAAAGTTATCACTTTGTCATTATAATTATTGATGGGATTGTCTTTGTCACCCATGATGACGTTCGTGAAAACAATTAGATATTTCCTTTACATTGTTTTAAGTAAACAATAAACCTAGCATTAGGCAACTATTATTACTTGATAAAATATTGAATTTGATGTTTACTATTAGTGCCCAAAGATACGCATTGAATAACATATTGTTAACTGCTGTTTCATTACAATATTCTGAAATGGCAAAAAACGTCTAAAAATAAATCGTAAGGTTTGGAAGTGTTTGTTTTATATCTATATATCATTTAACCCCCCTATTTTTGTTGGAACAAAACTACCTCCATACTTCCATTCGTTTGTATGGGTTGAAGAGTCATGACACTTATTGGGGGGGGGGGGGGGGGGGGGTAATAGAGCAAAACGTGTTTGTGAGAGTCTCCCCTTTCCATAGAGGGGTCATAATAGTTTACCGAGGTAAAGACAGTTTCAAGTTGGATATTCGACGGATATTTGCGCTTTCAAACCTCAATAGCTTTCAAACCACTTGAGCCACAGACTCCAAATAAGTGTCATGATGTTGGAAAAAATGCACACAACATTGCACAGGTCTTATTTTCACAATTTTGACATTAATTCACTTACCAAAGCTAATAAACATGTGGAAATGTGACTAAAATGTTGTATTTCTAGTTGAATTAGTTATGGAGCGTAAACAAAGTAAAAACGTTTTTTTACATTCGAATTTCAATATCTCCTTGGTCATGTTTTATTTATTCATTTTATTTATGCCTTATTTTACCATGTTGACTGAGAACACGTTCTCATTTACAGCAACGACCTGGGGAATAGTTACAGGGGAGAGGAGGGGGATGAATGAGCCAATTGGAAACTGGGGATTATTAGGTGACCGTGATGGTTTGAGGGCTAGATTGGGAATTTAGCCAGGACACCAGGGTTAACACCTCTACTCTTATGATAAGTGACATGGGATCTTTAATGACCACAGAGAGTCAGGACACCAGGGGTTAACACCCCTACTCTTACGATAAGTGACATGGGATCTTTAATGACCTCAGAGAGTCAGGACAACGGGGTTAACACCCCTACTCTTACGATAAGTGACATGGGATCTTTAATGACCTCAGAGAGTCAGGACACCAGGGGTTAACACCCCTACTCTTACGATAAGTGACATGGGATCTTTAATGACCTCAGAGAGTCAGGACAACGGGGTTAACACCCCTACTCTACAATAAGTACCATGGGATCTTTAATGACCACAGAGAGTCAGGACACCAGGGTTAACACCTCTACTCTACAATAAGTACCATGGGATCTTTAGTGACCACAGAGAGTCAGGACACCAGGGTTAACACCCCTACTCTACAATAAGTACCATGGGATTTATAGTGACCAGAGAGTCAGGACACCAGGGTTAACACCCCTACTCTACAATAAGTACCATGGATCTATAGTGACCACAGAGAGTCAGGACACCAGGGTTAACACCCCTACTCTACAATAAGTACCATGGGATCTATAGTGACCACAGAGAGTCAGGACACCAGGGTTAACACCCCTACTCTACAATAAGTACCATGGGATCTATAGTGACCACAGAGAGTCAGGACACCAGGCTTAACACCCGTACTCTACAATAAGTACCATGGGATCTATAGTGACCACAGAGAGTCAGGACACCAGGGTTAACACCCCTACTCTACAATAAGTACCATGGGATCTATAGTGACCACAGAGAGTCAGGACACCAGGGTTAACACCCCTACTCTTACGATAAGTGACATGGGATCTATAGTGACCACAGAGAGTCAGGACACCAGGGGTTAACACCTCTACTCTTACAATAAGTGACATGGGATCTTTAATGACCTCAGAGAGTTAGGACACCCGTTTAACGTCCCATCCGAAAGACAGCACCCTACACAGGGCATGTGACCTAATGACTTCAAACATGGTGCAGAATGTCCACTGACTACCCTTCTATATTGCACACTCTTACTTGTGTACTGTAAAATCACACGGTGTAATTTACATTTTTCATCGTTTTAAATGTCAATAACTCCTTGGTCCCTAAGAAGCGTGCAGTGGATATACACCCATATTGCATAACCTCTAGTCATGTATCTTCTATATTGTTGTACATTACATTTACATTTACGTCATTTAGCAGACGCTCTTATCCAGAGCGACTTACAAATTGGTGCATTCACATTAATATTAGTTTGACAATTAGGGGGTTCAGTCCAGTGTTGTGTTTACCCTTGTCTTTAATATTTATCTATAATAATTGATAGTTCTAAGTACTTATTTTCCCTGATTTTTATTTTTCCACAGTATTTAACAGCAGTACATAATAGGAGAGAGACAGATAATATCTCCTTTCGTCGTTAATATCAACCATAAAGGAAAATGGTAAAGTACGAGAGACATGCTATTAATTGTCCTCAGCAGGGATAGAGAGTGAGCTAGTGAGATAGGTTGCAGTGGGTTTGCTGGTCAATACATACACTGAACATGTAACCACAGTAATGGTGGCCAGTAAATCAATGAATAAAAATGTAATGTTGACAAATTAAACAGAAATTGTAGACCTTTAATCTTTTCCATCATGTCAACAGACACTTTACTTCAAATTAGTACGAAACATTTCAGAGTGTTAACTTCCTCTTTATCCCTGGTTGATGTACATGTCAGAGCCTCTTCAGTGTGGAGGCGGTATAGCATACATGTTCAACAACAAAGACAGCACTTCCTGTTTCTGTTCTTCACTCTGTTCAACTCTCTTGTCTTCATTCCTAGTTACAGCACATGGAACCACCGTTGGCATGCAAAACATTCAATCTAAAACAAAAAAAAGCGTAACACGTTATAAATAATATCAATGCAGTACGATGAATGATGAATTAGCCATTGTGTTGTATCATAAATTGTCTTACATGCCGTCGCTGTTGTCAAAAGATTATAAACATGTTAGATAAAGTTACTAAGCCAGTCAGTCTTTGGGCCACATCCAGGTTCTTTATCAGTGACACATATGAAGCAGTTGTTGGCTTTGTTGAACTCTGAAATCATAGGCATGAACTGAACATATGGTTGTCCCACACAACTACATATAAATAAAGAATTTACATTTACTTTGATGAATTAAATGTCATTATATACCGTTGAAGTGGGAAGTTTACATACACTTTGGTTGGATTCATTAAAACTTGTTTTTCAACCAC
The DNA here is from genome assembly GCF_965601325.2 of Salmo salar. Taxonomy (NCBI): domain Eukaryota; kingdom Metazoa; phylum Chordata; class Actinopteri; order Salmoniformes; family Salmonidae; genus Salmo; species Salmo salar. The sequence continues at coordinate 83,904,658 of NC_138307.1, read as the reverse complement.
TCCACAAATTTCTTGTTAACAAACTATAGTTTTGGCAAGTCGGTTAGGACATCTACTTTGTGCATGACACAAGTCATTTTTCAACAATTGTTTACAGACAGATTATTTCACTGACCCAATTCCAGTGGGTCAGAAGTTTACATACACTAAGTTGACTGTGCCTTTAAACAGCTTGGAAAATTCCAGAAAATTATGTAATGGCTTTAGAAGCTTCTGATAGGCTAATTGACATCATTTGAGTCAATTGGAGATGTACCTGTGGCAGCATCATGTTGTGGGGGTGCTTTGCTGCAGGAGGGACTGGAGTACTTCACAAAACAGATGGCATCATGAGGGCGGAAAATTATGTGGATATATTGAAGCAACATCTCATGACATCAGTCAGGAAGTTAAAGCTTGGTTGTAAATGGGTCTTCCAAATAGACAATGACCCTAAGCATACTACCAAAGTCGTGGCAAAATGGCTTAAGGACAACAAAGTCAAGTTATTGGAGTGACCATCACAAAACCCTGATCTCAATCCTATTAAAAATTTGTGGGCAGAAAAAGTGTGTGTGAGCAAGGAGGCCTACAAACCTGACTCAGTTACACCAGCTCTGTCAGGAGGAATGGGCCAAATTCATCCAACTTATTGTGGGAAGCTTGTGGAAGGCTACCCAAAACGTTAGACCCAAGTAAAAAATGTAAAGGCAATGCTACCAAATACTAATTGAGTGTATGTAAACTTCTGACCCAATGGAAATGTGATGAAAAATAAAAGCTGAAATAAATCATTCTCTCTACTATTATTCTGACATTTCACATTCTTAAAATAAAGTGGGGATCCTAACTGACCTAAGACAATTTTTACTCGGATTAAATGTCAGGAATTGTGAAAAACTGAGTTTAAATGTATTTGGCTAAGGTGTATGTAAACGTCCGACTTCAACTGTACCAGACATTTTTAGTATATCCTCAGCCATTTCTTTTCGCTGTTGCTCCATGTGTTTTTGTGAAGGTTTTATATCAATTTGGAATGTTGGGGATGTTCTGTGCAACTTCCTTGGCCATCTACACCAAAAAATAAAATAGAGTTTTTGACCTAATTGTCACATAACAGCTAACCATTCATTACTGAAATATAACTATCAAACCTGCATTACAAAGACCCTGCAGCTGAAGGTGTCCTGCTGCATGGTGGGAGTTATTTCCCCTCCTTTCCACTGGGTGGACACCCAGTCCTCTTTTCCATGGCAGGATCTTCTCATTTTGAAGTATTCTCTTTTTTATGTAAACATAATGGAATTCTGATTAGTTTATAGGCAAATGAATACACAGGCCAAAACTGTATGCTGTTTTCCTTATCACTATAATCTAGTAGAGGTAATTTCCTTTATGCCCCATTCCACACACAGCCTAAATTATAGCCACTGAACCATTTACAGGACAATAATAAAAGTAGCATACAGGATCCAACCCTATCACAGAGAGAATACATGTAGAGCGTTTGTAGACTTTAAGAAACAAATATTATGTGACAGTTTCATACATTTTTTTTCTTCTTTTTTTCGCATTGATCCATTGTGTCTTCTAAGTGTCCAAGAATAGGATCCAAAGTGTTAGGAAATATTTGTTCCCATAAATACAAAGGAGGATGTCTCTCCTCATAACACTGGCACTTTAGTCAGACTGCCAGACTGCGCACCACAGAGCCAATCAGGAGAGAATACATACAGGTCAACGGTGCCAATAGAAAGTCAAGGGGTGTGTCTGTGCCTTTTGGATTACTCTCTATTTACAGAGAACCCCTGTGGTTCAAATCAAGAGCTACCTTTCCTCGTTCAGTCTGCTCTGCGCATGTCTGAAAGTGACAGAGCCAGCAGCCAAGAGAGTTTTTCACAGTATGTCATAAAAAATTATTACACTTATGAATGTATGTAAAATGCTTATATGTATTAGATCCAGTACAATGGAATAACTAGGACCTGAATTAGAATGCAGCGTGTTCCAATTCCTCCTTCTCTTCCTGTCCAGCAGGGTCAACCAAAAACACACAGCCTGATGGTTCATGCAGATACTGGGGAAGCAAATATAGAAATGTATTGAACCCTTAAATGATTTTACTATTAAATGACCCATATCACAACCCTCATACCTCTTCACAAAAATGTACCTAAATCAATTTAGGAAAAAAAGGATTTTACTCACAATGAACTTCCAGTGGTTCTGGTTCACATTGAAGAAACTCATGACAGCGTTGTAGTTACTGAAGTTCACCTGAAATAAATACATTCACATGCTTTCCACTAACACAAAAAAATGGATCAAGAGTTAATCCTTTAAAATTACACCAACAGATTGTATTAGTACCTCGGCAGACTTTGCTCGCTCACTAAACTTCTTTCTCCATTTAGAATGACTTGGTCTGAGTAGTGATTTAGGATGTATATCTTTGTCCCGTGACCGCAGTTTTTTGTGTTTGCTTTTGAAAGTACCATTCGATTGTCTGTATAAGGAGAGAAAGTAAAACCACAAATGCTTTGAATGTGAAGAACATTATACAAATAATTAAGCATAAACTAAAATACATAGACATTTCAGAGAATATTGGTTAGTTAGAAGGATTGTTTATTGAGATTTAAAACAAACGTAATTACATTTGCCTTTTGTTTTTATTTGTCTAATATATTCTGGCTACATGCAATTTAATGGGTCATTGTCACATACTGTATACCGTAATTTCCAGACTATTAAGCGCACCTGAATATAAGCCGCACCCACTGAATTAATTTTTTAAATATATTTTTTAACATAAATAAGCTGCACATGTCTATAAGCCGCAGGTGCCTACCGGTACATTGAAACAAATTAACTTTACACAGGCTTTAACGAAACACGGCTTGTAACAAAAAATAAATAGGCTTTAACGAAACACGGCTTGTAACAAAAAATACAAAATTAGCAGTAAACAATAGCCTACCAAGAAAGTCATTGCTCCAGACCAAGCTCCCGTGCAGCAGCTCTATTTCCTTTTCCATCAATTGCCTTCAACTTGAAAGCTGCATCATATGCATTTCTCCGTGTCTTTGCCATGATGAGGGTGACAAAATGACTACCGTAATCAGAATGATGGGAAGTTTGAGCGCACTCGATTTAATCTAAACAGTAAACAATAAAGTTGTTTGACCTTAACCCGTTCGGCAATTTTATTGGTCTAATGAAAGCTTCATGCCGGCAAAAAACTGAGCACGTCACAGAATGTATTTTTATAAAAAAAAAATGTAATTTGAAAGCGGGAAAAATCCATATATTAGCCGCGTCATTGTTTAAGCCGCGAGGTTCAAAGCCTGGGAAAAAAGTAGCGGCTTATATTCCTGAAATTACGGTATATGCTTTGTTAGGGAGATTTAAGTATCATACATAAGGTGTTATGTAGTCAAAAAACGGTGTTATTGCTGACAGTACTGTGTTTACGTGATGACACATCTTCCCCATATACTTTAAAGTGACAGAATAAAGGGCCATAAATATTCACGTGTACTTCATCAGATACATTCACCTCCAATTCCAGTTATCTACATAATGATATTACATGTCCTTAGACTTGGTTACGTGCACATCTAATGTACTTCTATGTTCATCCTTCATACTGTATGAAGACGTTTAGAATTGTGATTTAAAAAATAAATGCTTATTGTCATGTTATGGCTAGTATTTATTACCTCACTCACAAGCCATTTGTGGGGCTGCAGAGTTTTAAACTCTGAAGGATGGAGAAGGAAAGGGGACTTTTTGTCTGTAGACCTCACAACAGCAACCAACACCTCGCAATTGTTTCTTCGCCACAGAGCTGTGACCTGCAATATGCAAATGAAACACATTTAGAAGAGTTATTGTCCTCTTAAACATGAACTGAAAACAAACTATCACAATCCTTTAACATTTGGAGAGAAAAAACGTCACTTTGTGCTTGTGTGTCATCTTTCCTGTCCTCTAGAGTCTCTCTGCCTCATCTTTCCTGTCCTCTAGAGTCTCTCTGCCTCATCTTTCCTGTCCTCTAGAGTCTCTCTGCCTCGTCTTTCCTGTCCTCTAGAGTCTCTCTGCCTCGTCTTTCCTGTCCTCTAGAGTCTCTCTGCCTCGTCTTTCCTGTCCTCTAGAGTCTCTCTGCCTCGTCTTTCCTGTCCTCTAGAGTCTCTCTGCCTCGTCTTTCCTGTCCTCTAGAGTCTCTCTGCCTCATATTTCCTGTCCTCTAGAGTCTCTCTGCCTCATCTTTCCTGTCCTCTAGAGTCTCTCTGCCTCCTCTTTCCTGTGCTCTAGAGTCTCTCTGCCTCGTCTTTCCTGTCCTCTAGAGTCTCTCTGCCTCGTCTTTCCTGTCCTCTAGAGTCTCTCTGCCTCATCTTTCCTGTCCTCTAGAGTCTCTCTGCCTCCTCTTTCCTGTCCTCTAGAGTCTCTCTGCCTCATCTTTCCTGTCCTCTAGAGTCTCTCTGCCTCATCTTTCCTGTCCTCTAGAGTCTCTCTGCCTCATCTTTCCTGTCCTCTAGAGTCTCTCTGCCTCATCTTTCCTGTTCTCTAGAGTCTCTCTGCCTCCTCTTTCCTGTTCTCTAGAGTCTCTCTGCCTCATCTTTCCTGTCCTCTAGAGTCTCTCTGCCTCATCTTTCCTGTTCCCTAGAGTCTCTCTGCCTCATCTTTCCTGTCCTCTAGAGTCTCTGCCTCATCTTTCCTGTCCTCTAGAGTCTCTCTGCCTCATCTTTCCTGTCCTCTAGAGACTCTCTGCCTCCTCTTTCCTGTCCTCTAGAGTCTCTCTGCCTCCTCTTTCCTGTTCTCTAGAGTCTCTCTGCCTCGTCTTTCCTGTCCTCTAGAGTCTCTCTGCCTCATCTTTCCTGTCCTCTAGAGTCTCTCTGCCTCCTCTTTCCTGTCCTCTAGAGTCTCTCTGCCTCGTCTTTCCTGTCCTCTAGAGTCTCTCTGCCTCGTCTTTCCTGTCCTCTAGAGTCTCTCTGCCTCGTCTTTCCTGTCCTCTAGAGTCTCTCTGCCTCGTCTTTCCTGTCCTCTAGAGTCTCTCTGCCTCGTCTTTCCTGTCCTCTAGAGTCTCTCTGCCTCGTCTTTCCTGTCCTCTAGAGTCTCTCTGCCTCATCTTTCCTGTCCTCTAGAGTCTCTCTGCCTCATCTTTCCTGTCCTCTAGAGTCTCTCTGCCTCATCTGCCTCTCTGCCTCATCTTTCCTGTCCTCTAGAGTCTCTCTGCCACATCTAGCAGTTAGTAGGTCCCGTGTGGCTCAGTTGGTAGAGCATGGTGTTTGCAACGCCAGGGTTGTGGGTTCGATTCCCACGGGGGACCAGTACGGGGAAAAAATGTATGAAATGTATGCATTCACTACTGTAAGTCGCTCTGGATAAGAGCGTCTGCTAAATGACTAAAATGTAAATCTTTCCTGTCCTCTAGAGTCTCTCTGCCTCCTCTAGAGTCTCTCTGTCTCCTCTTTCCTGTCCTCTAGAGTCTCTCTGCCTCCTCTTTCCTGTCCTCTAGAGTCTCTCTGCCTCATCTTTCCTGTCCTCTAGAGTCTCTCTGCCTCATCTTTCCTGTCCTCTAGAGTCTCTCTGCCTCATCCTTCCTGTCCTCTAGAGTCTCTCTGCCTCATCTTTCCTGTCCTCTAGAGTCTCTCTGCCTCATCCTTCCTGTCCTCTAGAGTCTCTCTGCCTCATCTTTCCTGTCCTCTAGAGTCTCTCTGCCTCATCCTTCCTGTCCTCTAGAGTCTCTCTGCCTCACCTTCTGTCCCTCTCTCTCTGGAGTAATGATCTAGTTGGTGTTGACTGAATTTCTGGCCGTCATCAATATTTCCATTGTCATCTTTATTTGCCGGTTTCATGACACGCTCTGTTTCTAATGTGTCGTTACCTCGATTATTTTGTTGTTGCTGTATGGTTTTCTGTAATGACATTAAAAGTTAATTAATCACTATGTCGATACCTTTACGTCACTCAGAAATACAAAAAAAAAAACCTATCAAACTGTAAGTTGATCACTGCACAGGAAAAAAAAAACTGTAGTTGTAACGTGTAGTTGTGGTTGGAGTGTTATACATTTTGGTGTTACAACAAAAGACATAGGAATTTATTTTTCCAGTTAGAAATAGAAGGCCATGCATCAAATAACTATTTTCATCAGAAAAAGGAACCCTCAAATGCAGGCGGCTTGTTGTGAATGCACTCAAATATCAAGTCATTATCAGGTAATGTAAACGGTGTTCTAATACTCACAGTAGAAGGATTTGTCTTAATGTACAGTAATATCAAAGTGATGCTATGAAAAGAATTATTTCACGTTATCAAGCTCACTCTGACTGACAAATCCCTGCCTATTACTGTGATTAAAAATAACATATGAAACATTGTTTTTCATGAGGTCTACCTGTGCACCTTATTTTATTTTATCTTTATTTAACCAGGTAGGCTAGTTGAGAACAAGTTCTCATTTACAACTGCGACATGGCCAAGATAAAGCAAAGCAGTGCGACACAAACAACAACACAGAGTTACACATGGAGTAAAACAAACATACAGTCAATAATATAGTAGAACAAAAGTCTATATTCAGTGTGTGCAAATGATGTAGGATAAGGGAGGTAAGGCAATAAATAGGCCATGGTGGCAAAATAATTACAATATAGCAATTAAATACTGGAGTGATAGATGTGCAGAAGATGAGTGTGCAAGTAGAGATACTGGGGTGCAAAGGAGCAAGATAAAATAAAATAAAATAAATAACAGTATGGGGATGAGGTAGTTGGATGGGCTATTTACAGATGGGCTATGTACAGGTGCAGTGATCTATGAGTTGCTCTGACAGCAGGTGCTTAAAACTAGTGAGGGAGATATGTCTCCAGCTTCAGTGATTTTTGCAGTTCGTTCCAGTCATTGGCAGCAGAGAACTGGAAGGAAAGGCGGCCGAAGGAGGAATTGTCTTTGGGGGCGACCAGTGAAATATACCTGCTGGAGCGCGTGCTACGGGTGGGTGCTGCTATGGTGACCAGTGAGCTGAGATAAGGCGGGGCTTTACCTAGCAAAGACTTAGATGACCTAGAGCCAGTGGGTTTGGCGACGAGTATGAAGCGAGGGCCAGCCAACGAGAGCACACAGGTCGCAGTGTGTCACGTCCTGACCAGCAGAGGGAGTAATTGTATTAGTTTTGGTCAGGGCGTGGCAGAGGATTTGTGTTGTGTATGTATTTCTATGTTCTGTCTAGTTTAGTTTTTCTATGTTTAGGATTGGGTGTTGGACTCTCAATTGGAGGCAGGTGTTTCTAGTTGCCTCTGATTGAGAGTCCTATATAGAGGTGTGTGTTTGGTTTGGTTATTTTGTGGGTAGTTGATTTTGCACTGCTGTATGTAAGTACCTAGCCTGTAAAACTGTCGGTCTGTCGTTCTCTTTTGTTTATTGTTTTTTCGTGTTCACGTGTATTGAATAAATTATCATGATGAGCACGCAACCCGCTGCGCCTTGGTCTTCTCTCCAGTACGACAACCGTTACACAGTGGTGGGTAGTATATGGGGCTTTGGTGACAAAACAGATGGCGCTATGATAGACTGCATCCAGCTTGCTGAGTAATGTTGGAGGTTATTTTGTAAATGACATCGCTGAAGTCAAGGATCGGTAGGATGGTCAGTTTTACGAGGGTATGTTTGGCAGCATGAGTGAAGGCTGCTTTGTTGCAAAATAGGAAGCCGGTTCTAGATTTAATTTTGGATTGGAGATGCTTAATGTGAGTCTGGAAGGAGAGTTTACAGTCTAACCAGACACCTAGGTATTTGTAGTTGTTCACATATTCTAAGTCAGAACCGTCCAGAGTAGTGATGCTGGACGGGCAGGCGCTGCTATCGGTTGAAGAGCACGCATTTAGTTTTACTTGCATTTAAGAGCAGTTGGAGGCCACGGAAGGAGAGTTGTATGGCATTGAAGCTTGTCTGGAGGTTAGTTAACACAGTGTCCAAAGAGGGGCCAGAAGTATACAGAATGGTGTCATCTGCGTATAGGTGGATCAGAGAATCACCAGCAGCAAGAGCGACATCATTGATGTATACAGAGAAAAGAGTCAGCCCAAGAATTTAACCCTGTGGCACCCCCATAGAGACCGCCAGAGGCCCGGACAACAGGCCCTCCGATTTGACCCACTGAACTCTGTCTGAGAAGTAGTTGGTGAACCAGGTGAGGCAGTCATTTGAGAAACCAAGGCTGTGGAGTCTGCCGATAAGAATATGGTGATTGACAGAGTCGAAAGCCTTGGCCAGGTCGATGAATACAGCTGCACAGTATTGCCTCTTATCGATGGAGGTTAAGATATCGTTTAGGACCTTGAGCGTGGCTGAGGTGCACCCATGACCAGCTCGGAAACCAGATTGCATAGCGGAGAAGGTACGGTAGGATTCGAAATGGTCGATGATCTGTTTGTTAACTTGGTTTTCGAAGACCTTAGAAAGGCAGGGTAGGATGGATATAGGTCTGTAACAGTTTGGGTCTAGAGTGTCTCCCCCTTTGAAAAGGGGGATGACCGCGGCAGCTTTCCAATCTTTGGGGATCTCAGACGGTACGAAAGAGAGGTTAAACAGGCTAGTAGTAGGAGTTGCAAGAATTTCGGCAGATAATTTTAGAAAGAGAGGTTCCAGATTGTCTAGCCCGGCTGATTTGTGGGGCTCCAGATTTTGCAGCTCTTTCAGAACATCAGCTATCTGGATTTGGGTGAAGGAGAAATGGTGGAGGCTTGGGCAAGTTGCTGTGCGGTGTGGCCAGCCGTAGAAAAATGCTCATTGAAATTCTCAATTATCACGGATTTATCGTTGGTGACAGTGTTTCCTATCCTCTGTGCAGTGGGCAGCTGCAAGGAGGTGTTCTTATTCTCCATGGACTTTACAGTGTCCCAGAACTTTTTGGAGTTTGTGCTACAGGATGCAAATTTCTGTTTGAAAAAGCTAGCCTTTCCTTTCCTAACTGCCTGTGTATATTGGTTCCTAACTTCACTGAAAAGCTGCATATTGCGGGGGCTATTCGATGCTAATGCAGTACACCACAGGATGTTTTTGTGCTGGTCAAGGGCAGTCAGGTCTGGAGTGAACCAAGGGCTATATCTGTTCCTGGGTCTAACGGAATGAGGTCAATATCCTTCCAGGATACCCGGGCCAGGTCGATTAGAAAGGCCTGGTCGCTGAGGTGTTTTAGGGAGCGTTTGACAGTGATGAGGGGTGGTCGTTTGACCGCAGACCAATTATGGACGCAGGAAATGAGGCAGTGATCGCTGAAATCCTGGTTGAAGACAGCAGAGATGTATTTGGAGGACAGGTTGGTTAGGATGATATCTATGAGGGTGCCCGTGTTTACGGATTTGGGGTTGTACCTGGTAGGTTCATTGATAATTTGTGTGAGATTGAGGGCATCAAGATTAGATTGTAGGATGGCCGGGGTGTTAAGCATGTCCCAGTTTAGGTCACCTAACAGTACTAGCTCCGAAAATAGATGGGGGGCAATCAATTCACATATTGTGTCCAGGGCACAGCTGAGCTTAGAAGGTGGTCTATAGCAAACGGCAACGGTGAGAGACTTGTTTCTGGAAAGGTGGATTTTTAAAAGTAGAAGCTTTAAAAGTAGAAGCCTTCCTTTAAGCACCTCTGTTCGAACACCTCTCCTGTCCTTGATCCATACCACATACAGCCATTTCCAGATCTTTTCAGTGTCCATGTGAAAGATAGTTATTGTGAGGCTGGAACATTTGTTAACTTCAACAACAAAAAATAACACCCATGTAAAATGAAGGCCTGCAAATCTTACAGATGTAAGTCTAATAGCATGAGATGAAAGTAGACAAACATCAGTGTGCGATATGAAGGTATAGTCAGTGGACATTCTGAACCTTGTTTGAAGTCAGTAGGTCACATGACCAAGGAGCTATTGAAATGTAAAATTTTGAAAGATTCATGTAAAATCATGTGACCTGACTGGCTGACTGTACCATTCCCTCCTCCCCCTGTAGCTCCCCCCAAGGTGCAGGTGTACAGCCGTAACCCAGGGGAACATGGGAAGGACAACACCCTGATCTGTCACGTGAGTGGCTTCCACCCCCCTGACATCAGCATCCAGCTCCTGAAGAATGGTGTGGAGATCCCAGACGCCAAGCAGACAGACCTGGCCTTCGAACAGGGATGGCAGTTCCACCTCACCAAGAGTGTTGGATTCACACCAGACAGCGGAGAGGAGTACACCTGCAGAGTCCGCCACCTGAAGAATCTGAAGACCTACACCTGGGGTGAGTTACTAGTATAGTTAGTAGTTAGAGGAGTACACCTGGGGTGAGTTACTAGTATAGTTAGTAGTTAGAGGAGTACACCTGGGGTGAGTTACTAGTATAGTTAGTAGTTAGTAGCAGTTAGTAGTTAGAGGAGTACACCTGGGGTGAGTTACTAGTATAGTTAGTAGTTAGAGGAGTACACCTGAGGTGAGTTACTAGTATAGTTAGTAGTTAGAGGAGTACACCTGGGGTGAGTTACTAGTATAGTTAGTAGTTAGTAGCAGTTAGTAGTTAGAGGAGTACACCTGGGGTGAGTTACTAGTATAGTTAGTAGTTAGAGGAGTACACCTGGGGTGAGTTACTAGTATAGTTAGTAGTTAGTAGCAGTTAGTAGTTAGGAGTACACCTGTAGAGCCCGCCACCTGAAGAACCTTGAGATCAAACCCGGTGTGAGTTAGTTCCCCCTCCTAAATGAAATCTGGCTCCTGTGTTTATGTGTGACCATCATCACCTGCAGACAGCCAACTGTTTAGGTGATGAGCAGCTTGACCCTGTCCTTCTATTCTATGGAGCTATTTAGGTGATGAGCAGCTTGACCCTGTCCTTCTATTCTATGGAGCTATTTAGGTGATGAGCAGCTTGACCCTGTCCTTCTATTCTATGGAGCTATTTAGTTGATGAGCAGCTTGACTCTGTCCTTCTTTATGTTTATTTGATTGTCGGGTTAAAATACTAAATCCCATTTTACTGGCATAAACCATGGTAGGATTGTAGTTAGTGGGGAGTCTGAATGTAAAAACAATAACAATGCTTTCTGTGTTTTTGTCTCCAGAGTCAAATATGTAAGGATCTGGAGCAGGACTTAATGGTAGGTATTCAGCCAAATTTATTTATATTTATTTATAATAATAATATATGCCATTTTGCAGATGTTTTTATCCAAAGTGACTTACAGTCATGCGTGAATATACACAACCGTTCAAAAGTTTGGGGTCACTTAGAAATGTCCTTGTTTTTAAAGAAAAGCTATTTTTTTGTCCATTAAAATAACATCAAATTGATCAGAAATACAGTGTATACATTGTTAATGTTGTAGCTGGAAACAGCTGACTTAAAAAAAAATTGAATATCTACATAGGCGTACAGAGGTCCATTATCAGCAACCATCACTCCTGTGTTCCAATGGCATGTTGTGTTAGCTAATCCAAGTTTATAATTTTAAAAGGCTAATTGATCATTAGAAAACCCTTTTGCAATTATTTTAGCACAGCTGAAAACTGTTGTTCTGATTAAAGAAGCAATAAAACTGGCCTGTAGACTATTTGAGTATCTGGAGCATCTGCATTTGTGGGTTCGATTACAGGCTCAAAATGTCCAGAAACAAATAACTTTCTTCTGAAACTCGTCAGTCTATTCTTGTTCTGAGAAATGAAGGCTATTCCATGCGAGAAATTGCCAAGAAACTGAAGATCTCGTACAACACTGTGTACTACTCCCTTCACGGAACAGCGCAATCTGGCTCGAACCAGAATAGAAAGAGGAGTGGGAGGCCCCAGTGCACAACTGAGCAAGAGGACAAGTACATTAGAGTGTCTAGTTTGAGGTGCTTCAGGAAGCATGGGGTGAAATCTCTTCAGATTACCTCAACAAATTGACAACTATAATGCCAAAGGTCTGCAAGGCTGTAAAAAGCAAAGTTTGAAGGACACAATTATTATTTCAATTAAAAATCATTATTTAAAACCTTGCCAACGTCTTGACTATATTTCCAATTCATTTTTTCAATTAATTTCATGTCTGTTTTCATGGAAAACAAGGACATTTCGAAGTGACCCCAACTTTTGAACGGTAGTGTTTGTTGAAACTGTATCTAATTAGATTAACTGTAACTAGATTAAATCATAACTAAAACTCATACCTTTACCCATCTTTCTTAACAGGGGGGCGTTCCATCTGTGGCCAGCCCTACACTAGAGCTGAGATGACTGTAATTTCCCCTCTCAACATGGGCTTTCGTTTTCATTTTTGATAACACTTTGTGCCAAGGTGCCAGTTTCAAGGGTTTTGAGTTTAGAGAATCATTACTAAACACTTAAATGATTAAAGTTGTGTGGGGAACCTCTTCTAGAAAAGCTGCCGTACTTCTGGCTGAGAATCCACGGTGGGAGCTGCTGGTACTTCTGGCTGAGAATCCACTGTGTGGGGAACCTCTTCTAGAAAAGCTGCCAGTATTTCTGGCTGAGAATTCACTGTGTGGGGGACCTCTTCTAGAAAAGCTGCCAGTATTTCTGGCTGAGAATCGCATTCTCTTCTTTAAAAACAATAATTAATGATTGATCAAGTATTTTCATTGTATTTTTTTTAGATGTGTGGGGACTCCTTGTAGTCCTTTAATATCCTTGAAGTTGGTACCATTAAGTGTGAGCACAACATTTTTACATAATTTTAAACACCTATGTTAATGTGGTTTTAGTTACAAGCACAAATTGTCAACAATGTCAAATCTGATATTTGATTAAAAATATATTTAAAAGCCCAAATAATTTGCAGAACATCCGTTGTTGTATTTGCGTGACTTGTAAATATAAATGTCCTTTTTGCTTTGGAGTAATTTTTTTCATCAACACCATGAAATCAAATCTTATGTCTATCCTTCAATGTTTGTGTAAATTACCAGTTATCAACAGTCTAATAAAAGGGGATTTTTTTTTTTTTTTAAAGGAATATTGTTGATAATTAGAGAACTGTATTTTTATGATGGTTTTCTTTAAAAAGCAGCGTCTGTTTTTCAATCTTTGAGTGATACTGAACCAGGGTCAGTCCCCAGGGGACTGGAGTTGCCTATCCCTGGTCTACAGTGTTGACAGAATTTTTATTTTAGGAACGCCCATCTATGTATGTCCATACCGTTTGTAAAACACAAATTTAAGAAAAGATGGCCGTTCTGGACAAGACCAAAAGAAAGACGTTAGTGCGTTCTTACTGGGGTGTAGCCTACCATGTCCTGCAATGGAATTTTATGAATGCTCACCGTTTGTAAAACAGGTTGTTGCATTGGATGTATTGGTCCCAATTCCTGTTGACAAATCAATTTGGATACAAACTTGAAACCACTGACCATGACATTTTAAACTACTGGACAGCCGTTGTGAGTAGCCTGGTTTTCCATTTTACTATGACCTGTCCTGTTTTTAGAATATGTTTGTTAACATGTCAGCACATTTTTTTATTTTTTGATTGAGCGTGATTTAGGTCAGGCTATTTGATCAGAGAAACCTGCATGATGTAAAACGTTTTCGGCTCATTGCATTGTCATACATTTTTATCTCCACTCCAGCCTGTAGGCTACAGAAAAGGCCACATACTCTTTCTACCAGATGCTATATCTGATGGAATGTGGAGCGCCGTAGCACTGCATCTCTCCAACAGCACCCTGGAGAGGCATGCTGGGAATGGACTAGATAAATATTTGGAGTCCCTGCCTTTGACTAAGTGGGCACTTCTTATCACAGGGCGGCATCAGCGCTCACCTAAAAATAAACATATGCCACTGGTTGAGAGAAGTTGTCATTGTTGTTGGAGGTGCGTCTTGGTCAGTTTACCTCAGACAATGTTTACCTCTCATCAATCTGCCGCCATAGACCTCATCCTGCCTAATGAGAGGGCCAGCCTTGCTCTCACCTCATCCTGCCTAATGAGAGGCACTGGTCTCACCTCATCCTGCCTAATGCGAGGCCCTGGTCTCACCTCATCCTGCCTAATGAGAGGACCAGCCCTGGTCTCACCTCATCCTGCCTAATGAGAGGACCGGCCCTGGTCTCACCTCATCCTGCCTAATGAGAGAACCAGCCCTGGTCTCACCTCATCCTGCCTAATGAGAGGACCAGCCCTGGTCTCATCTCATCCTGCCCAATGAGAGAGTCCCTGGTCTCACCTCATCCTGCCTAATGAGAGGCCCTGGTCTCACCTCATCCTGCCTAATGAGAGGACCGGCCCTGGTCTCACCTCATCCTGCCTAATGAGAGGACCAGCCCTGGTCTCACCTCATCCTGCCTAATGAGAGGACCAGCCCTGGTCTCACCTCATCCTGCCTAATGAGAGGACCGTCCCTGGTCTCACCTCATCCAGCCTAATGAGAGGCCCTGGTCTCACCTCATCCTGCTTAATGAGAGGACCAGCCCTGGTCTCACCTCATCCTGCCTAATGAGAGGACCGGCCCTGGTCTCACCTCATCCTGCCTAATGAGAGGACCAGCCCTGGTCTCACCTCATCCTGCCTAATGAGAGGACCGGCCCTGGTCTCACCTCATCCTGCCTAATGAGAGGACCAGCCCTGGTCTCACCTCATCCTGCCCAATGAGAGGACCAGCCCTGGTCTCATCTCATCCTGCCCAATGAGAGAGTCCCTGGTCTCACCTCATCCTGCCTAATGAGAGGACCGGCCCTGGTCTCACCTCATCCTGCCTAATGAGAGGGCCGGCCCTGGTCTCACCTCATCCTGCCTAATGAGAGGACCAGCCCTGGTCTCACCTCATCCTGCCTAATGAGAGGACCAGCCCTGGTCTCACCTCATCCTGCCCAATGAGAGAGTCCCTGGTCTCACCTCATCCTGCCTAATGCGAGGCCCTGGTCTCACCTCATCCTGCCTAATGAGAGGACCAGCCCTGGTCTCACCTCATCCTGCCTAATGAGAGGACCGTCCCTGGTCTCACCTCATCCTGCCTAATGAGAGGACCAGCCCTGGTCTCACCTCATCCTGCCTAATGAGAGGACCGGCCCTGGTCTCACCTCATCCTGCCTAATGAGAGGACCAGCCCTGGTCTCACCTCATCCTGCCCAATGAGAGGACCAGCCCTGGTCTCATCTCATCCTGCCCAATGAGAGGCCCTGGTCTCATCTCATCCTGCCTAATGAGAGGCCCTGGTCTCACCTCATCCTGCCTAATGAGAGGACCAGCCCTGGTCTCACCTCATCCTGCCTAATGAGAGGACCAGCCCTGGTCTCACCTCATCCTGCCTAATGAGAGGCCCTGGTCTCACCTCATCCTGCCTAATGAGAGGACCGGCCCTGGTCTCACCTCATCCTGCCTAATGAGAGGCACTGGTCTCACCTCATCCTGCCTAATGAGAGGACCGGCCCTGGTCTCACCTCATCCTGCCTAATGAGAGGCACTGGTCTCACCTCATCCTGCCTAATGAGAGGCCCTGGTCTCACCTCATCCTGCCCAATGAGAGGCCCTGGTCTCACCTCATCCTGCCCAATGAGAGGCCCTGGTCTCACCTCATCCAGCCTAATGAGAGGACCGTCCCTGGTCTCACCTCATCCTGCCTAATGAGAGGCCCTGGTCTCACCTCATCCTGCCCAATGAGAGGCACTGGTCTCACCTCATCCTGCCTAATGAGAGGACCAGCCCTGGTCTCACCTCATCCTGCCTAATGAGAGGACCAGCCCTGGTCTCACCTCATCCTGCCTAATGAGAGGACCAGCCCTGGTCTCACCTCATCCTGCCCAATGAGAGAGTCCCTGGTCTCACCTCATCCTGCCTAATGCGAGGCCCTGGTCTCACCTCATCCTGCCTAATGAGAGGACCAGCCCTGGTCTCATCTCATCCTGCCTAATGAGAGGACCGGCCCTGGTCTCACCTCATCCTGCCTAATGAGAGGACCGGCCCTGGTCTCACCTCATCCTGCCCAATGAGAGGCCCTGGTCTCACCTCATCCTGCCTAATGAGAGGACCAGCCCTGGTCTCACCTCATCCTGCCCAATGAGAGGACCAGCCCTGGTCTCATCTCATCCTGCCCAATGAGAGGCCCTGGTCTCATCTCATCCTGCCTAATGAGAGGACCGGCCCTGGTCTCACCTCATCCTGCCTAATGAGAGGACCAGCCCTGGTCTCATCTCATCCTGCCCAATGAGAGAGTCCCTGGACTCACCTCATCCTGCCTAATGAGAGGACCGGCCCTGGTCTCACCTCATCCTGCCCAATGAGAGGCCCTGGTCTCACCTCATCCTGCCTAATGAGAGGACCAGCCCTGGTCTCACCTCATCCTGCCCAATGAGAGGCCCTGGTCTCACCTCATCCTGCCTAATGAGAGGACCGGCCCTGGTCTCACCTCATCCTGCCCAATGAGAGGCCCTGGTCTCACCTCATCCTGCCTAATGAGAGGACCAGCCCTGGTCTCACCTCATCCTGCCTAATGAGAGGGCCGGCCCTGGTCTCACCTCATCCTGCCTAATGAGAGGACCGGCCCTGGTCTCACCTCATCCAGCCTAATGAGAGGACCGTCCCTGGTCTCACCTCATCCTGCCCAATGAGAGGCCCTGGTCTCACCTCATCCAGCCTAATGAGAGGCCGCCCGGCCACCCCCGCTGGGGCCCTGGTCTCACCTCATCCTGCCTAATGAGAGGCCGCCTGGTCTCACCACCTGCCATGGGCCCTGGCCCCCACCGCCCATGAGAGGCACTGGTCTCACCTCATCCTGCCTAATGAGAGGCCCTGGTCTCACCTCATCCTGCCCAATGAGAGGCCCTGGTCTCACCTCATCCTACCTAATGAGAGGGCCTTGCACAGAACACTGTTCTGTTGAGTTTTATAAAAAACAAAATTGTAAACTATTGACATGACTTACTTAGTCCTTTTGGTTCTTATGTGGAACTTCGGGCTTCCAGGGAGACAGAGCCACTGCTGCTGCTCTTCTGCCTTTTGGGGAGGGGTTTCTACGACAGGACATTAATTGGCCTCTATTTGACTAAAGATTTTTTTAAAGGAATCAAAAATCCTTGTGAACAAAAATGCACATGATTGATATCTCTTGATGAAATATCTCTAAAGATCTCAGTCATTGTCAACGGTCATTTTTTGAGAAGTTATATTTCTACTTTATTATCAATGAGTAAATCAGTAAAATACTTGTAATAAGCTAGTCAAATTGCCAAGGCAGGAAGGCAATGAATGCAGAGCAGTAATCTACAGCAGTGGTCACCAACATTTTTCTGAGCCCAGATCACATTCTTGAGTCAAAACGCAAGCCGATGATCTACCGCTGAGATTTCTTTTATAAACATGACTTAAAAAACATAAGCCTGTTGTCGTAGGAATTTTCTATCCTAATGATAATAATTAACAATCAATAAGCTTTGACTAATCCCCAAGGTTTGTAAGACAATGGGTTAGTAATAATTAGTCAAAGACTCAGCATCTGCATAAGGTTCGTACAGTTTATTCAGAGAACGTTCTGAAGAACATTACACAAAGAGCTTCATTTTATGCCCCCTCTCGCTTACGCACACACCTACACACAAACAGTAGATATCCTACACACATACATACACACAAACAGTAGGTGAAATGTATCCCTCCCCGGACTTCTCACCACTGTTACTCACTACCCAGCGCTGTCTGTTCCTTTCCCCAGAGATTAGGGGGACCTTGAAGGTTACTCCCGGTTTTCTCCAAAGTCTCTCCAGGTTAGGTCAACCACATGTCAACAGTTCTCTTAGCTAATACACACATTTCTCTCCCTCTCCGGTCTCTACTAGACCTTATGGGACTTACGTTCAGTACTTTAATTATTCATTACACATGCTACATAACTACTAATTACTAATCAGTTACGTTTCAGGTATGGATTCTTTATTAATTTACCTTTATTATATAATTTCCTTATCACCTATGCAACATTAACCAATTAAAAACAGTTGTGTAGCAATGAGGTTTCTGCAGTAGGCTATAGGCCCAATACATTATCACTGCATATTGGGCTACGCTTCAATTGCCCTGCCAATGTTGTTCTTCTCAGACCATTTTAGAAATTATATTTCAACATGTCAGCTACAGTATATGTTCACACTGGTAATAGATTATTTGTTATATTGCTTCTTGTGAGGCACAGCTGAGTGAGGATAATAATTAGCGGTTTTTTTTTTTTACTGGACTTGGCCTGGATCTGATGGTCAGTCTGAGGGGAGGGAGAGAGCAGTGGTGAGGCTGCCTGTCACCCGACTCACCGTCCCTCCTATCTCCCACCCTCCACTGAAAAGAAGCCCCAACAGTGTCCAGCTGTGACATCATCTCTCAGAACAGTGCATCTCTCAGGGTTTCTATGCTGCCACCTACTGTGACATCATCTCTCAGAACAGTGCATCTCTCAGGGTTTCTATGCTGCCACCTACTGTGACATCATCTCTCAGAACAGTGCATCTCTCAGGGTTTCTATGCTGCCACCTACTGTGACATCATCTCTCAGAACAGTGCATCTCTCAGGGTTTCTATGCTGCCACCTACTGTGACATCATCTCTCAGAACAGTGCATCTCTCAGGGTTTCTATGCTGCCACCTACTGTGACATCATCTCTCAGAACAGTGCATCTCTCAGGGTTTCTATGCTGCCACCTACTGTGACATCATCTCTCAGAACAGTGCATCTCTCAGGGTTTCTATGCTGCCACCTACTGTGACATCATCTCTCAGAACAGTGCATCTCTCAGGGTTTCTATGCTGCCACCTACAGTGACATCATCTCTCAGAACAGTGCATCTCTCAGGGTTTCTATGCTGCCACCTACTGTGACATCATCTCTCAGAACAGTGCATCTCTCAGGGTTTCTATGCTGCCACCTACTGTGACATCATCTCTCAGAACAGTGCATCTCTCAGGGTTTCTATGCTGCCACCTACTGTGACATCATCTCTCAGAACAGTGCATCTCTCAGGGTTTCTATGCTGCCACCTACTGTGACATCATCTCTCAGAACAGTGCATCTCTCAGGGTTTCTACGCTGCCACCTACTGTGACATCATCTCTCAGAACAGTGCATCTCTCAGGGTTTCTACGCTGCCACCTACTGTGACATCATCTCTCAGAACAGTGCATCTCTCAGGGTTTCTACGCTGCCACCTACTGTGACATCATCTCTCAGAACAGTGCATCTCTCAGGGTTTCTACGCTGCCACCTACTGTGACATCATCTCTCAGAACAGTGCATCTCTCAGGGTTTCTACGCTGCCACCTACTGTGACATCATCTCTCAGAACAGTGCATCTCTCAGGGTTTCTACGCTGCCACCTACTGTGACATCATCTCTCAGAACAGTGCATCTCTCAGGGTTTCTACGCTGCCACCTACTGTGACATCATCTCTAATAATTACAATTTAGCATTAACACTGGAGTGATAGACGTGCAGATGATGATGTGCAAGTAGAGATACTGGGGTGCAAAAGAGCAAGAGGATAAATAATAAATAACAAATAATAATATTTTAGTGACCTTTTACCCCAGCACAAGGTGCACCTGTGCAATTATCATACTGTTTTATCAGCTTCTTGATATGCCACACCTATCAGGTGGATAGATTATCTTGGCAAAGGAGAAATGCTCATCAATAGGGATGTAAACAAATGTGTGTACATCAATTGAGAGCAGTAAGCTTTTTGTGCCCATGGATAATTTCTGGGATCTTTTATTTCAACTCATGAAACATGGGACCAACACTACATATTGCTTTTATATTTTTGTTCACCATACTTTATTATGGCTATGCTGTACGTGGCCTACCTAGCCTTTAACCATACTTTATTATGGCTATGCTGTACGTGACCTACCTAGCCTTTCACCATACTTTATTATGGCTATACTGTACCTAGCCTTTCACCATACTTTATTATGGCTATACTGTACATGACCTACCTAGCCTTTCACCATACTTTATTATGGCTATACTGCCCCTAGCCTTTCACCATACTTTATTATGGCTATACTGTACATGACCTACCTAGCCTTTCACCATACTTTATTATGACTATACTGTACCTAGCCTTTCACCATACTTTATTATGGCTATACTGTACATGACCTACCTAGCCTTTCACCATACTTTATTATGGCTATACTGTACCTAGCCTTTAACCATACTTTATTATGGCTATACTGTACATGACCTACCTAGCCTTTCACCATACTTTATTATGGCTATACTGTACCTAGCCTTTCACCATACTTTATTATGGCTATACTGTACATGACCTACCTAGCCTTTCACCATACTTTATTATGGCTATACTGTACCTAGCCTTTAACCATACTTTATTATGGCTATACTGTACATGACCTACCTAGCCTTTCACCATACTTTATTATGGCTATACTGTACCTAGCCTTTCACCATACTTTATTATGGCTATACTGTACATGACCTACCTAGCCTTTCACCATACTTTATTATGGCTATACTGCCCCTAGCCTTTCACCATACTTTATTATGGCTACACTGTACATGACCTACCTAGCCTTTAACCATACTTTATTATGGCTATACTGCCCCTAGCCTTTCACCATACTTTATTATGGCTATACTGCCCCTAGCCTTTCACCATACTTTATTATGGCTATACTGTACATGACCTACCTAGCCTTTAACCATACTTTATTATGGCTATACTGTACCTAGCCTTTCACCATACTTTATTATGGCTATACTGTACCTAGCCTTTCACCATACTTTATTATGGCTATACTGTACATGACCTACCTAGCCTTTCACCATATTTTATTATGACTATACTGTACATGACCTTGCCTTTCAACATACTTTATCTCAATGTATTATGTGTGCAACATTGTAACTAATAAAATGAAGACTGCATCAACTTTGTCACTGACTGCATCAGGCTGCCTAAAGAAGCATCAAGAGGAGAAGACTGCATAGCAACTGTGAACTAGGATTTTCAATTGGTGCATAAATCGAAGAGGGTGCGGCTTTACTACATTGAGTAAAATATATATTTTACTTTCAGTTTCATTTCTTCGTTTGCGACTGTTGGTTTGGTCCAGTTTCATATATTTTTCAGCATTGGAAAGACTTGGAAAAAGAAATCATGAAAACGGTTTTGTCCGTAGTTGCTTTCTGCGTCGTGTTGGTGACCATAAACGCAAAAGAATGTAAGTAATGTATAAGAATTACTTTGTAATTATGATTAGCCTATATTGATGGGATTGTGTTGTGTACGAACTTAATTTGAAAGGCCTCACCCACGACGTTCCTGAAAACAATTATATATTTCCTTATATCTTAACTTATATCTTAAGTCGACAGCAAATGTGTACTTTATATGGGTTACGCTTCTAAGCAAATGTATATTGAGCAGAGAGATTACTATTTTGTTTTTATAGTGAGAATAAGATAATCAACTTCTGTGATACTGCATATGTGTGTGCGGGCGCCTGCCTGACTGTGCCATTCCCTCCTCCCCCTGTAGCTCCCCCCAAGGTGCAGGTGTACAGCCGTAACCCAGGGGAACATGGGAAGGACAACACCCTGATCTGTCACGTGAGTGGCTTCCACCCCCCTGACATCAGCATCCAGCTCCTGAAGAATGGTGTGGAGATCCCAGACGCCAAGCAGACAGACCTGGCCTTCGAACAGGGATGGCAGTTCCACCTCACCAAGAGTGTTGGATTCACACCAGACAGCGGAGAGGAGTACACCTGCAGAGTCCGCCACCTGAAGAATCTGAAGACCTACACCTGGGGTGAGTTACTAGTGTAGTTAGTAGTTAGAGGAGTACACCTGGGGTGAGTTACTAGTATAGTTAGTAGTTAGAGGAGTACACCTGGGGTGAGTTACTAGTGTAGTTAGTAGTTAGAGGAGTACACCTGGGGTGAGTTACTAGTATAGTTAGTAGTTAGAGGAGTACACCTGGGGTGAGTTACTAGTGTAGTTAGTAGTTAGAGGAGTACACCTGGGGTGAGTTACTAGTGTAGTTAGTAGTTAGAGGAGTACACCTGGGGTGAGTTACTAGTATAGTTAGTAGTTAGAGGAGTACACCTGGGGTGAGTTACTAGTATAGTTAGTAGTTAGAGGAGTACACCTGGGGTGAGTTACTAGTATAGTTAGTAGTTAGAGGAGTACACCTGGGGTGAGTTACTAGTATAGTTAGTAGTTAGAGGAGTACACCTGGGGTGAGTTACTAGTGTAGTTAGTAGTTAGAGGAGTACACCTGGGGTGAGTTACTAGTGTAGTTAGTAGTTAGAGGAGTACACCTGGGGTGAGTTACTAGTATAGTTAGTAGTTAGAGGAGTACACCTGGGGTGAGTTACTAGTATAGTTAGTAGTTAGAGGAGTACACCTGGGGTGAGTTACTAGTATAGTTAGTAGTTAGAGGAGTACACCTGGGGTGAGTTACTAGTATAGTTAGTAGTTAGAGGAGTACACCTGGGGTGAGTTACTAGTGTAGTTAGTAGTTAGAGGAGTACACCTGGGGTGAGTTACTAGTATAGTTAGTAGTTAGAGGAGTACACCTGGGGTGAGTTACTAGTATAGTTAGTAGTTAGAGGAGTACACCTGGGGTGAGTTACTAGTGTAGTTAGTAGTTAGAGGAGTACACCTGGGGTGAGTTACTAGTATAGTTAGTAGTTAGAGGAGTACACCTGGGGTGAGTTACTAGTATAGTTAGTAGTTAGAGGAGTACACCTGGGGTGAGTTACTAGTATAGTTAGTAGTTAGAGGAGTACACCTGGGGTGAGTTACTAGTTAGTAGTAGTTAGGGAGTACACCTGGGGTGAGTTACTAGTTAGTAGTAGTTAGAGGAGTACACCTGGGGTGAGTTACTAGTATAGTTAGTAGTTAGAGGAGTACACCTGGGGTGATTACTAGTATAGTTAGTAGTTAGAGGAGTACACCTGGGGTGAGTTACTAGTATAGTTAGTAGTTAGAGGAGTACACCTGGGGTGAGTTACTGGTGTAGTTAGTAGTTAGAGGAGTACACCTGGGTGAGTTACTGGTGTGTTAGTAGTTAGAGGAGTACACCTGGGGTGAGTTACTAGTGTAGTTAGTAGTTAGAGGAGTACACCTGGGGTGAGTTACAAGTAGTTAGTAGTTGAGGAGTACACCTGGGGTGAGTTACTGGTGTAGTAGTAGTTAGAGGAGTACACCTGGGGTGAGTTACTAGTGTAGTTAGTAGTTAGTAGTTGAAGTACACCTGCAGAGTCCCTCACCTGAGGTGAAAACCCACACGTTGCTAAGTTCTCTTTCAGAATCTGACTTCAGGGTGTGTGTGTGTGTGTGTGTGTGGTGTGTGTGTGTGTGTGTGTGTGGTGTGTGTGTGTGTGTGTGTGTGTGTGTGTGTGTGTGTGTGTGGGGAGTTAATCATAATATATATATGCCATTGACTAACAGAAACCAACTTTTCCTATTTCCTCTACAGAACCAGATATGTAAGGCTTCGGTGCTCATCGCTGCAGGTGTGTATGTCTGATCATTTCATTTGTAGAGAAACACTCTATTTAGATGGCAGTTCTTTAGCTTTGGTCACTAACAACTGGTGGTTATTGTTATACTGTGTAGAGAACTGAATAGTGCTGGACAATATGGTAGGGCTGGGCGATATGGTAGGGCTGGACAATATGGTAGGGCTGGACAATATGGTAGGGCTGGGCGATATGGTAGGGCTGGGTGATATGGTAGGGCTGGGCGATATGGTAGGGCTGGGCGATATGGTAGGGGTGGACAATATGGTAGGGCTGGGCAATATGGTAGGGCTGGGCGATATGGTAGGGCTGGACGATATGGTAGGGCTGGACAATATGGTAGGGCTGGGCGATATGGTAGGGCTGGACAATATGGTAGGGCTGGGAGATATGGTAGGGCTGGGCGATATGGTAGGGCTGGACAATATGGCAGGGCTGGACGATATGGTAGGGCTGGACGATATGGTAGGGCTGGACAATATGGTAGGGCTGGACAATATGGTAGGGCTGGGGGATATGGTAGGGCTGGGGGATATGGTAGGGCTGGACAATATGGTAGGGCTGGACAATATGGTATGGCTGGGCGATATGGTAGGGCTGGACAATATGGTAGGGCTGGGGGATATGGTAGGGCTGGGGGATATGGTAGGGCTGGGCGATATGGTAGGGCTGGACAATATGGTAGGGCTGGGCGATATGGTAGGGCTGGACAATATGGTAGGGCTGGACAATATGGTAGGGCTGGGCGATATGGTAGGGCTGGGCGATATGGTAGGGCTGGGAGATATGGTAGGGCTGGACAATATGGTAGGGCTGGACAATATGGTAGGGCTGGGCGATATTTAACAATAAATCAAATGATCCATGTTACATTGTTGACAGCACATTGTTTAAAGTTGTGCACTTTAAATGTAGCCTACAGCTCTGAGGACAAAGTAATTGTCTTATCTTCAAGCTAATGTTTCTCTCATGGCCTATCGGGTTGCATTTTACATGAACAGGTGATTTACTATCATAGCATTTAGCCCTTTGGTCAGCCCTGACAATGGTATGCTGTCTTCCCCACTTCAAATAACGGTTAGCCTACAGCACCAACGGAGGGTCCACAACACTGACACAGGTCAACACAAAACACTCAACACAAAACGTTTTTTTGAAACAGAATCAGTTCTATGACTTCTTTCACTGTTGCTGTTAGCCTAGGCTACTGTTAGCCACACTGTTGCTGTTAGCCTAGGCTACTGTTAGCCACACTGTTGCTGTTAGCCTAGGCTACTGTTAGCCAAACACTGTTGCTGTTAGCCTAGGCTACTGTTAGCCACACTGTTGCTGTTAGCCTAGGCTACTGTTAGCCACACTGTTGCTGTTAGCCTAGGCTACTGTTAGCCAAACACTGTTGCTGTTAGCCTAGGCTACTGTTAGCCACACTGTTGCTGTTAGCCTAGGCTACTGTTAGCCAAACACTGTTGCTGTTAGCCTAGGCTACTGTTAGCCAAACACTGTTGCTGTTAGCCTAGGCTACTGTTAGCCAAACACTGTTGCTGTTAGCCTAGGCTACTGTTAGCCAAACACTGTTAGCCAAACACTGTTGCTGTTAGCCTAGGCTACTGTTAGCCAAACACTGTTGCTGTTAGCCTAGGCTACTGTTAGCCAAACACTGTTGCTGTTAGCCTAGGCTACTGTTAGCCAAACACGGTTGCTGTTAGCCTAGGCTACTGTTAGCCACACTGTTGCTGTTAGCCTAGGCTACTGTTAGCCAAACACTGTTGCTGTTAGCCTAGGCTACTGTTAGCCAAACACTGTTGCTGTTAGCCTAGGCTACTGTTAGCCAAACACTGTTGCTGTTAGCCTAGGCTACTGTTAGCCACACTGTTGCTGTTAGCCTAGGTTACTGCGGAATAGCATGTAATTTAACAAACCTAACATTGAAATACCTTTATAGAAGGTAAAGTAAAAACCCAAACTGGTCCATGCATCAATACCGGTATATAGTCAAATATGGTATATCGCCCAGCCCTAGTACTGCATACTGTGTAATATATAAGCTTTAATGAAGTAAGCATGAACCATTGTGGAAATGAAACGTGGATGAGATGAATGACCTCTTGTTGATGTTGTTGTTGACAACCACAGAATACACCAGCCTCCGAGAATCTCCACTCCAGATGCTGTGGATATTCCTGGGAATCATCTTCACAACACTATCCTATCAAAACTAATCTTCACAACACTATCCTATCAAAACTCATCTCCACAACACTGTCCTGTCAAAACTAATCTTCACAACACTGTCCTGTCAAAACACTGCAGGTGAAATCTGTAATGACTCTCTGCACATTGTGACTTATCATTGACATTGAACTTAAATTGTATTGTATTTGAACAGGGCTTGATTTGTGTGGTATTTGATGTGTGTAAGTAATGAAGCTCGTATCTGTGTGATTGTAAATCTGCACCAGAGGAAAACACCCTAATTGCAGCCAGGCTTGTCATGTCAACCTATACAGTAGAACCTGGGTTATGTAATGTGTCAATCTATACAGTAGGACCTGGGTTATGTAATGTGTCTATACAGTAGGACCTGGGTTATGTAATGTGTCAATCTATACAGTAGGACCTGGGTTATGTAATGTGTCTATACAGTAGGACCTGGGTTATGTAATGTGTCAATCTATACAGTAGGACCTGGGTTATGTAATGTGTCTATACAGTAGGACCTGGGCTATGTAATGTATCAACCTATACAGTAGGACCTGGGTTATGTAATGTGTCTATACAGTAGGACCTGGGCTATGTGGGCTTATCTCTTAGCTATGATCTGGAAATAAGTACAACTGATCAACAATCAAGATGTGATTGATGAGAAGAAATGTAGAACTTTAATCTGTTTTTAAATAGTGTAGATTATAAAGTGCTTTCTCTTTGGTTTTTAAAATCACATCACCAAAATAAATAAAGTCTGACTTGATTGCCTTTGAACTACCAGTTACTTCCTGTTCTATTCTTGTCTAAAAAAAGCTACATGATATTTGTATGCAGTATATGTCATAGTATTCTGCTAATTTATCACTTTACTGAAACTTGATTATGTAAAAGTCATGTACCACTGTCTCACCTTGTACTGTTTAGAGCAGACCATCCAATCTAATGTTGAAGAGCGGGTTGCCTCCTCTGCTGTAGTTGAGGGCTAAATCACCATGGAGATATTTCTATATAAATCACAAGCTCTACAGCCAGGACATTAGATCAAATGCAGGATGACAATATTACTGTCGACTCTAAATGGATTCATGTTATTTCTCCTCAAGTTCCATGGTCTCTGCCCGTTTAATGATCAGACACCATTGTGTGGTCACAGTCATGTGATCAGACACACCATTGTGTGGTCACAGTCATGTGATCAGACACACCATTGTGTGGTCACAGTCATGTGATCAGACACACCATCGTGTGGTCACAGTCATGTGATCAGACACACCATTGTGTGGTCACAGTCATGTGATCAGACACACCATTGTGTGGTCACAGTCATGTGATCAAACACACCATTGTGTGGTCACAGTCATGTGATCAGACACACCATCGTGTGGTCACAGTCATGTGATCAGGCACACCATCGTGTGGTCACAGTCATGTGATCAGACACACCATTGTGTGGTCACAGTCATGTGATCAGACACACCATCGTGTGGTCACAGTCATGTGATCAGACACACCATTGTGTGGTCACAGTCATGTGATCAGACACACCATTGTGTGGTCACAGTCATGTGATCAGACACACCATCGTGTGGTCACAGTCATGTGATCAGGCACACCATCGTGTGGTCACAGTCATGTGATCAGACACACCATTGTGTGGTCACAGTCATGTGATCAGACACACCATCGTGTGGTCACAGTCATGTGATCAGACACACCATTGTGTGGTCACAGTCATGTGATCAGACACACCATTGTGTGGTCACAGTCATGTGATCAGACACACCATTGTTTGGTCCACTTGCAATAAGAAGCAATAAGCAAGCTGTAATTGTCACATTTATTGATTAGTCTGTCACTAGTTTTATGCATGGTTGTTTTCATTTCATGAGTTATAACAATTTCAACATGATACAGAATTCCAATGTAATAATAGTTACCACATTGTATCCATGATTAACTTTAACAAGCTACATTGTCAAAACCAAGAAAGCAGAATGATGGATCCATGAAGTAATATAATAATATACCATTTAGCAGACGCTTTTATCCAAAGAGACTTACAGTCACACTGCATAAAATATTGTTTTGTAAGTATGGGTGGTCCCAGGAATCTAACCATCCTCTACCAACTGAGCTACAAAGGACCTGAAGTTACTGGGAAGTCACCGTCTCAGAAGAGTACAAAAGTAGTGAGCCATGACTATTCAACATGACTCTTATTCCACATGATATTTTGAGACACGTTAAAGCAAAGACAAGTGATCAAAATGTAGAACAAAATAAAACCATATTTAAATTGTTACAATCTGATCTAGGTAGATGTCTTAATCTATTAAATGTTTATTTTTGCAGGGAAGGCCCACTGAGACCAAAGTTTATTTTTCAAAGGAAACCATGCTTCACAGAAAT
Source organism: Salmo salar (assembly GCF_965601325.2). Classification (NCBI taxonomy): domain Eukaryota; kingdom Metazoa; phylum Chordata; class Actinopteri; order Salmoniformes; family Salmonidae; genus Salmo; species Salmo salar. The sequence goes on along the minus strand of NC_138307.1, from coordinate 83,876,554 downwards.
GCAGCGTACTTCATAAGGAACAGGTGATGAGAATTACAGAAAACAAAGGTGCATGAGAGATAAAACAATACAAATGATTAAAAAAACATGTACCTTTGACCTAGGACAAGTAATCTATCAATGCCCAAAAGGCACTAGTGGAATGGTTGAACAGAAATACTGACATTACAGTATTTGCAGCCTACCTCTGAATTCTAAATAGACATTGTTGTGTTGTTCCCAGGTCAACCACTGGGTGGCATTGTTGTGTTGTTCCCAGGTCAACCACTGGGTGGCGTTGTTGTGTTGTTCCCTGGACAACCACTGGGTGGAATTGTTGTGTTGTTCCCAGGACAACCACTGGGTGGCATTGTTGTGTTGTTCCCAGGACAACCACTGGGTGGCATTGTATTAGCTGTATTTGCAACAATCTCCTACGACATATCCATAGGCTCATGACCACACGTTTTGAAAAGAGCCTCAAACAGGAAGAGGTTTTTCTGTGCCTCTTCCTGAACTCTTGTCAAAACTGCCTGATTGTTGTCCTCCTTCAAACGGATGACAAAGTTCTGTAATATGGTGAACAGAGGGAGGGCGTACTCTAACACACTCTGTGTGCTCTGAGTGCGCTTATCCTTATAGTCAAAGCCACCAGTATGCATGCCAAACACTCGACCAAGGTCATCGAAGACTGGAGAGCCAGAAGATCCATGGAAGAAGGAGGTGTTATAGGTCACAAAGTCGTCCTTGTTCTCCTGCATCACGTCCTCGTAGCGCTTTTTGTTTTCTTCAACGGCATCATTTATTGTGAAGATTGCATGTCCATTTTCCCGTTTATATTTATTCGCAGCCTCCTCTCTTATTTCACTGCCAATGATGGAGGTGGGGTCCATTTGTTTCACCAGTCCACCTGGGTGTCCAATGAGGCAGGCCCCACCGCATGCTGGAACTGGGCCATATTCACGGAGGAGACCAGGAGGGACCTTTTTCTGTTGCTTGTTTTTCGGAGGTTCCATCTCCAGTATGGCATAGTCCATGTAATGTTTTCCCTGAAGTCCATGTTGAAAGTCGATCAGCAGGGTTTTTGCTTTGATCACGTTCACATCGGATCCATTTGGATTTTCATAGTTGAACTTCACAGATACGTCAACTAACAGCTGCATGTTTTTTCTTACATTTTCACCAAACAAATGTCCATTTGTTAGGATGTAGTTATCAAACAGCACGAAGCCTGTCCCCTGAACACCCTGAACACCCTCAACAATCACCTGACAAACGGAGGCACCAAGTTTAATCAATTTCTTCACTCTGTGAACCTCCGAGAACTTCTGTCTGATTTTCCCGAATTCCTGCTTCATCAGATCCAACTCTTCAGGAAGTGTCTTCTTTTGGCTGTCCTCCCTCCTACTTTCCATCTGCTTCACCAGATCATCAAACTGGTTGCGAAGGATCGTCAATATTTCACCATGGTCTGGCATGGGATTGCTTTTCCGTTTCTGCTTTCTTCTCGAAGAGGACTCCCCTACATCTGATGTTTCAGTTGTTAGCGTCGATGGAGTCATCTGTGTTCTATCTCCTTCAGAGTTTACAAGGGTTTTTATTGTGGAGTCAGATGTTTCCATCTTGGTTTCCGTTTCCTCCTTCCGTTTTGTCAGACAGATTTCAAAGTTTCGACCATTAAGTTTTTTTGCTATTTGCCCCATTGAAACCTTGCTCCCTGTTAATCGCTCAGAGAGCTGACATTTTTGTTCAAACACAATGTCAGAGAAGCGCCCATCATTTCGTAGAGCCTTCTTCACTTCCTCCTTCTGTTTTGCATAGATACATAGAGGTCGGTAGGACTGAAGTTGTTTGTTTCTAAGTATTGGTTTTGATTTGCTGTTTTTCCCTCCTGTTGTCTCAATAGAGAAAGTGACATAATTGTCTGTTTCCTCATCCGTGTCCCCTGCAGTTTCATCTGTGGCATATGTGACCATCTCAATAGTGAGAAGGTCATCCTCTTTGATCAGCCAACATGGAAAGTGCTTCACTATGTACCCCTTATAACTCTTGATGACAATGTCTTTCCCTTTCAGTGTCTTATTGTCCATTTGGTTTAACTCCTTGAATGTGTCATTAGTTTTAAGTGCTCTCAATATTGTTCCAGGTTTGGTGCAGGTGATTTCCTCTTTAGTTATTTTATGAGTTGAGCAACTGAAGGAGAACGAGTGACAGTGTTCCGTTTCTAGATAAATCTGTAAAAGAAAATCGAACATCAATATTCTCATGTTACTGGTGTTACTGAAATGGTGAGCATAAAGTATTCTGAGATACTCTGCAGTATATTTTCATCATATTGAGAAACAGTGATAAATATATACACACACGATAAGATCCCTCTGTCCTTGATTGCTGATGATGCTTTTATTATGTGACCCATCAAAGTCATGCTTAAAGTAAAATAACTTCACTTACATTGCTCTCAAGCGGCTCAGACTTCACCGTGGCTGCCATTGGACCTGTGAAATGACCTGTGAAATGATTCAACATTATTAAGTCTATTGTGGTTGATAAAAGGGTCATTCCATCAATAGTGCATTTTAGGTAATTTGGTTTAAAACAACTATTTATGTCACCTAATTGTAACATTGTCATAAAGAGCACGTTCAACTTCATAAAGAAACATGTTTTCCCATCTCAAGAGGTTAAAGGTAGACTCAGTGAAATGACGTAGCAACGAGCAGCTGACTAGGTATCCCCTTTCCCCTTCCCCAGCTCACCGGCTTTTACACTATAACTATTAGATGTTTCATGTTTCTTTTGAAACATTTTTTATAAAGGAATAGTTTCACCATATTAAAATGAGAGTTCAGTTCACGTACCTAACAGGGTTTGATCTTGAAACGAGGGACAAATGTTACTTCATCACTAATGACGTTATCCTCTTAGGGCTAGGGGGCAGTATTTACACCGCCGGATAAAAAACGTACCCGATTTAATCTGGTTACTACTCCTACCCAGTAACTAGGATATGCATATACTTATTAGATATGGATAGAAAACCCCCTAAAGTTTCTAAAACTGTTTGAATGGTGTCTGTGAGTATAACAGAACTCATATGGCAGGCAAAAACCTGAGAGATTCCTTTACAGGAAGTGGCCTGTCTGACCATTTATTGGCTTTCTTTGACATCTCTTTCCAAAACAAAGGATCTCTGCGGTAACGTGACACTTCCCACGGCTCCAATAGGCTCTCAGAGCCCGGGAAAAAGCTGAATGTCGTCATTCCAGCCCCAGGCTGAAACACATTATCGCCTTTGTCAAGTGGCCGATCAGGGGACAGTGGGCTTAGGCGTGTGCACTGGTCGCCCCCATCTTTCTTTTTTTCCTCTATTTACCGAAACGCAGATTCCCGGTCGGAATATTATCGCTTTTTTACGAGATAAATTGCATAGAAATTGATTTTAAACAGCGGTTGACATGCTTCGAAGTACGGTAATGGAATATTTAGAAATTTTTTGTCACGAAATGCGCCATGCTCGTAACCCTGATTTACCATTTCGGATAGTGTCTAGAACGCACGAACAAAACGCCTGTAACGGCTGTCTTCTGTAGAAATGGACCAAGGCGCAGCAGGTATGTGAATACTCATCTTTAATTAAAATAAAGGAGTAAAGCATCCACTTAACAATGCAAACAAAGTAACAACAGCTACAGTTCTGCAGGCTAGAAACGCAGTGCAAAAAACAACCACCCACAACCCCAAAGAAAAACACACACACCTATATAGGACTTCCAATCAAAGGCAACTCATACACACCTGCCTTCAATTGGAAGTCCCAATCATCCACCCAACATTTAACCAATACAAACATGCCACGTCCTGACCCCAAAACTAAAACACTAGCTCCATCTGCTGGTCAGGACGTGACAACGCCTCTGTTTGGATATAACGATGGATTATTTGGGACCAAACCAACATTTGTTATTGAAGTAGAAGTCCTGGGAGTGCATTCTGACGAAGAACAGCAAAGGTAATAACATTTTTGTTATAGTAAATCTGATTTTGGTGAAGGCTAAACTTGCTGGGTGTCTAAATAGCTAGCCCGTGATGGCTGGGCTATCTACTTAGAATATTGCAAAATGTGCTTTCACCAAAAAGCTATTTTAAAATCGGACATATCGAGTGCATAGAGGAGTTCTGTATCTATAATTCTTAAAATAATTGTTATGCTTTTTGTGAACGTTTATCGTGAGTAATTTAGTAAATTGTTAGTAAATTCCCTGGAAGTTTGCTAGTTCTGAACGTCACATGCTAATGTAAAAAGCTGTTTTTTTGATATAAATATGAACTTGATTGAACAAAACATGCATGTATTGTATAACATAATGTCCTAGGTGTGTCATCTGATGAAGATCATCAAAGGTTAGTGCTGCATTTAGCTGTGGTTTGGGTTTATGTGACATTATATGCTAGCTTGAAAAATGGGTGTCTGATTATTTCTGTCTGGGTACTCTGCTGACATAATCTAATGTTTTGCTTTCGTTGTAAAGCCTTTTTGAAATCGGACAGTGTGGTTAGATTAACGAGAGTCTTGTCTTTAAATAGCTGTAAAATAGTCATATGTTTGAGAAATTGAAGTAATAGCATTTCTAAGGTATTTGAAAATCGCGCCACAGGATTCAACTGGCTGTTACGTAGGTGGGACGATTTGGTGCCACCTAGCCCAGAGAGGTTATATAATAAAACATCTTAAAAAATGACTGTCAAAGCAACAAAGTAACTAGGCTTTACAATGATGGTCAAAACGTGGCGTAATGTTGTGGGTTAAAATCATCCTAGAAATAGAAAGAACAGAAGGATGCAAAATTGGTGCACATTTCTACTTAAAATATAAAAAGGGCAAAAGGCACTCTACTTGTGAGAACGACCGAGAACAGGTAGACGGAAGAAGAACAGGGAAGAAGACGGCCCAGAGAGGGCATTCAATAAAGACCCAAACACAAGATAAACCAGTACCTTCTCTCTTTGGCTTGTAAAATAGTCACCCTACCGGTGGTTCACAAGAACAAGCCAGATCCAATGGTACTCAATGACCAGCTAAGCTTTGATTAAATGAATCTAGAAAAATCAGTTGTGATAGTGTAGTAGCCTACTGCTATGGCAACCACGTCTAAACCAGAGACTGTTGGTGATCACTGCATACAGTATATAGGGTACTGTATATTGCATATATAGCGTACTGAGCGTAACATACCCCACCCTCAACTTCTGGAGAGGTCCTGTCTAAATCAGAGACTGTTGGTGATCACTACATATATAGGGTACTGTATAAATGCCCCACCCTCAACTTCTGGAGAGGCCCTGTCTAAATCAGAGACTGTTGGTGATCACTACATATATAGGGTACTGTATATTGCATATATAGCGTACTGAGCGTAACATACCTGCCCCACCCTCAACTTCTGGAAAGGTCCTGTCTACACCAGAGACTGTTGGTGATCACTGCATATATAGGGTACTGTATATTGCATATATAGCGTACTGAGCGTAACATACCTGCCCCACCCTCAACTTCTGGAAAGGTCCTGTCTAAACCAGACGGTAGTAATATAATAAAGCAACTGTCTTTTTGGTCAGGCTATAGAAGGTAATGGAGAGAGATATAATTATAATAACAATTAGAAAATTACCTTGTTTTACATTTTACAATTTAGTTGAGTAGACAGTCATATGTGAAAATGCCAAATGATTAGTGAAATGTGAGCCAAACAGTCTCTTATGATGACATGATTGATAAGCTTGTGTTATTACCTCCCTACTAGTACGTACAACAGGTGTGTTCAAAAGACAGTGGTCAATTATTGAAAGGTTTTGGATTGATAAACTTGTGTTATTACCACCACACTATTGTGTAACAACACAGGGTGTGTTCATAAATTCAATCTGGAGTGCCAGAGTGCACGCTGGGCGTTCGTAAATTCAGAGCTTTGTCAGTTTATCCGGTCATAAATTCAGAGCGTTTTGCTCTCAGAGGGTTCAGAGATCTCACTGGATGCTCTGGCCGTGGAGTAGGGTTGATCCGAGCGTTCTGGCTTCACAACGGCAATCAAGCTAACAGGCTAACGTTGGCTAGCTTGCAAGCTACTTCCAGACACAAATGAGAGAACACCTCACACTGATAATTTTACTCGCCCTAGCAGACCTGGTTAGGCTGTTTTCATGTTGTCCAGAGCGGTGGTGACTAACTGTGCTGCTGGTGTAACCAACTTCACATAACCCCCCCAGAAGAAAGGCACATGGACAACCACACTTCAGGTTGACTTGGTTTTTATCTGCAGTAAAAGATATCAAAGTGACGACAGGCATCGACAGGACGGTCACAGCCACATGTTCACTGCTCTCAGAATATCTCTCTCTGACTCAATCCACAAAGTGATTGTATAGTATACATGAGTTGTGTTTAAAAAATAAAATAAAAATACAGAAAAGCATACCTGCAGTAAAAGATATCAAACAGTGATGACAGGCATTGACAGGACGGTAACAGCCACACGTTCACTGGTTAGGTAGGACACAAGATATATTTTAGATAGGAGCAACAGTAATGATACATGGCCTCAATGTGAAGTGACATTAATCCATAAATACAGAGCACAAGTACAACCGTTTTTACATAAACTTTTTTTTAAGGTAGTAAGAAAATAAACATTCACTTAATATTTCAATAAATCACCTGCTAGCAGTAGCTAGCGAGACATTGTAGCGCAGTGACCGACGGTGTTAGTTAGCTCGTCATTAACATGGCAAGCTAAGCCAGCAAAAACTTGGTTAACTTACCGAAACAGGTCTTACATACATTAACGGCTAAATAAATATATACAAAGTCACATTCGCTATTGACTTTAGGATACATGAACCCGTTTTCCAAAGACACTATTGTGTTATACAGTTTAAAAAACAGTTGTTTATATACAGAGGAAGGAGACACCAACCTGTTCTCAGAAAATCTCTCTCAGACTGAGGAGCAGGCAGACCAACTTCCCAAATAGGGGAGAAGTACTCAAAACCCACTAGTTGTACATTCAAAGAAAATAAAACAAAAATGGTACGTCCGAAGACCTCTCGTATTGCCAACCTTACTACAATGGCAGCAAATTATTATTATGAATTCAACAACACATAATGAAAGGAAACTTTATTTATATCACACCTTTTCCTGAAGTGAATGGTTTCACCCACCACTCTACCCGCGAACTGCGGGGTTCTTTCTTTGACATTTAAATTGCGCGCGAAGTTGACGGAAACTCAACGTTTTCATTTTGTCACATTGGCAAAAATGTAATTACGCGCTCTTTTTTGCCGCCTTTTACTGACACCGGCCATATTCACCTTTCTTAAATTCATCCGTTACGCTTCGAACACACCGACTGTGTTTTTGCGTTTCAATACACCAGAAGTACATTCATTTCCAATGGAACGCTGCGTTTGCCTTGCAGCATTGCGTTGCAGAGGCAGTTGTTGCACGTTCTGTGTGGTCAAATTGTATGTGTAGACTTGACAGAAAGTAGCAAAATGTGAATGTTGAATTTTTGTTGCACACATGGCCCGGGTGTAGAATGAGTTGAGTCAGTGAAGGTAATCTGTAGTGGGCTTGTGATGTGTACTTCTTCCTCCCAGAGGGAGCTGGCGATCAATATCAGCAACTCGGGACCAGATCGGTTGTTTGCTTTGATCTTAGGAACAGGGCGCCATTTAAAGGAATGATTTACTGGGGGAGCTGGAAATGTGAAGGAGAACCAGTTGAAGGGGAAGATTCCCACCTCGTCGTTTGTTGCGATGTAGGCAGGATGGAGTGAAGGGACAGAAGAGTCACTAGCTCTATTCGGACACAATTCGTTTTACTATATTTACAATTTTTGTCATTTAGCAGAAACTCTTGTCCAGAGCGACTTACAGTAGTGAATGCATACATTTCATACAATTTCATACATATCATTAAAAAAAATTCTGTGCTGGCCCCCCGTGGGAATCGAACCCACAACCCTGGTGTTGCAAACACCATGCTCTACCAACTGAGCTACAGGGAAGGCTACTGATGGGCTATTTTGAAAATATTGTAGCGACCCGCACAGACAGTTGTGGGTTATGTGTTAGGCTATTAGTGGGTTGTGTCGTACTTACCAGTGTTCGTGGGGTCATGCCAATCAACCTGCTATCTGCCAATCACGGGAATGCCTGGAATGTTAGGATACCGGGCAGAGTGGCGTGAAGGGGGGTTGGGCAGGGGGATGGAGCATTGGAAGTTAAGACCGGGTTTAGCCATTGTTCTCTCTCTTACATCTGGGCTTCACAAGAGAAGGTCACGGTTCGTTTTGTAGTGTACCTTTCATTCATTTGGCGTGGGCTACGGCCAAACAGTAGCCTGTGTTAAGTTGTGTTAATAAACCGTCCATTCGTTAACTCCATCCTCCGTCTGGACAATTGTTCCTTCATGATCTAGTCAGGTCGTTACAATATGATTATATTAAATGTATGCACAATTATTTATGATAATATTTATTTGTAGATTACAATTTTAATGGTTTGGCATTATAATAAGTAGTGTGAAAATATATTTAGAAATTTCCATGGATAACATTGGCACAATGTTTTCTGTTAGAGAGTGGAGAGGAAGGAGAGGAGGAAGACTGGATAGGAAGAAGAGAGAAAGAGAGAGAGGAGGAAAGGTAAAGATATGATTACAGAGCCTGACAATTTATTATTCCAAACAATGTTTTTGAAATAAAATACAAAAAGGAGGCAAGCAATGGGAATCTGTTAACCAAAGTATTTTAATCTAATAGTGTACTATTTATTATTAAAGATTGGAGAGGAAGGAGAAGGGAAAATGAAGGGAGTAAAAAGAGTGAAGCGAGGAGATTGTAGAAGATTGAGGTGGAAATTTGAAGAGAAGGAAAGGAAGAAAGAGCAGTAAGATGAGTGGAGAAAAGAGGAGAAAGATTGGAGCGGAAGAAAAAGTTAAGAGAGTAAGAAGAGCCGAGGTACAATGGCTCTTTCCAAGAAACGGAATCAATGATATATTGACAGCAGCAAGAAATAGGTTCACTGTTCCTACCATCAAGGCCATGCTTATTGTGAAGACAAACTTCAATCTCTCCTGCCAGGAGTTCATGGAGAAGCTGGCCAAAGACAGACATTTTTTCAGAGAAATATACAGATTAGGTTGGTATGAGATATATCCCCCTGTGGCTCAGTTGGTAGAGCATGGTGTTTGCAATGCCAGGGTTGTGGGTTCGATTCCCACGGGGGGGCAGTACGGAGAAAAGAAAAAAGAAATGTATTCACGACTGTAATTCGCTATGGATAAGAGTTCTGTTGTGGATGGTCTGTGTTCTGTTAGAGATGGTCGCTGTGTTCTGTTAGAGATGGTCGCTGTGTTCTGTTGGGGATGGTCTGTGTTCTGTTGGGGATGGTCTGTGTTCTGTTGGGGATGGTCTGTGTTCTGTTGAAGATGGTCTGTGTTCTGTTGGGGATGGTCTGTGTTCTGTTAGAGATGGTCGCTGTGTTCTGTTGGGGATGGTCGCTGTGTTCTGTTGAAGATGGTCTGTGTTCTGTTGGGGTTGGTCTGTGTTCTGTTGGGGATGGTCTGTGTTCTGTTGGAGATGGTCTGTGTTCTGTTGGGGATGGTCTGTGTTCTGTTAGAGATGGTCTGTGTTCTGTTGGGGATGGTCTGTGTTCTGTTGGGGATGGTCTGTGTTCTGTTGGGGATGTCCTGTGTTCTGTTGGGGATGGTCTGTGTTCTGTTAGAGATGGTCGCTGTGTTCTGTTAGAGATGGTCGCTGTGTTCTGTTGGGGATGGTCTGTGTTCTGTTGGGGATGGTCTGTGTTCTGTTGGGGATGGTCTGTGTTCTGTTGGGGATGGTCTGTGTTCTGTTGGGGATGGTCTGTGTTCTGTTAGAGATGGTCGCTGTGTTCTGTTGGGGATGGTCTGTGTTCTGTTAGAGATGGTCGCTGTGTTCTGTTGGGGATGGTCTGTGTTCTGTTGGGGATGGTCTGTGTTCTGTTGGGGATGGTCTGTGTTCTGTTGGAGATGGTCTGTGTTCTGTTGGGAATGGTCTGTGTTCTGTTGGGGATGGTCTGTGTTCTGTTGGTCTGTGCTGTGATCAGTGAATCTGGAGACCAGGCTCCACAGAACACCAGGGGCTGTATGTATTAAACCTCTGAGAGTAGGGCTGATCTAGGATCAGTTTTATTGATTATATGGACAGATCCTAGATCAGCACTCCTACTCTGAGACTCTTTGTGGATGAGGGCCCAGGTCCCCCCCCCCGTTCTGTAATCTTATTCATTGTGATCTTAAATGCAAAACTGATCCTAAATCAGCACTCCTTCTCTGAGACGCTTTATGACATCTGTCACGGATCCCTCCGGAACGTTCATTATGCACACCTGTCCCCTATTCCCACTGAGTAGTACTTGTATAAGTGCACCCTTTGTTACAATGTCTGTTGGTGCTGTGAGTACCTGTGCTGTGTGTTTTGGGCTTTCGTGCCATTGTGGCGTGCTCAGATGATTGCGGGTCTCATCCCGTGTGTTTATCATCGTGTGCGTGTGTTATTTATTCGAGGTACTCCTCCCTCTTTTGTTTGGGTTTCTACCCTGGGTTTTTGTATAGTGTTTGTTTGGTCTTCGTCCCCGTGCCTTTACACGGCACGCCGTAATCTGGGTACAATAAAAAAAACTATTACGCATTCCTGTGCCTGTCTCCCGAATCATTCATACCAACGTGACAACATCTCTATCGGCTGGCCTAGCTACCCTTCCTCCTAGACTTTGATTGTTGCTTTCATGATATGGTTATTTCTATTGATTTATTTATTTTAAATTCTAGTTTATCTTTTATTTCATGTACTTTGAGATTTTTTTTGTGTAATGTAAAGCGCTTTTGCAAATGTAACATTTATTATTATTATTATTATTACGTAGCATATTTCTATCTGAACATTCCAAAATGTTGCTTTCCGCTGAACGCGCCCCAGAACAGCAGAGTGGAGGAGGAGAGTCAGGATGTGTTTAAGTAAAAACCATCTTCCCTCCTCTGATGGTTTCACCACCATTTTGGTGGTTGTGGACAGATTCTCTAAATCATGCCGTTTCATCCTTCTCTCTGGTCTCCCTACTGCTCTCCAGGTCTCTGAGGCACTGTTCCAGCAGGTCTTCCAGTACTATGGCCTTCTGGAGGATATACTCTCCGATCGTGGCCCCCAATTCACATCACGTGTATGGAAGGCTTTCATGGAGAAGCTGGGGGTCACGGTCAGCCTCACTTCTGGGTACCGGCTTCAATCTAACGGGCAGGTGGAGAGGATGAACCAGGAGCTGGGGAGGTTCCTGACGAGTCACTGCCAGGACCTGCAGGGGGAGTGGTCACGATTCCTTACTTGGGCTGAATACGCCCAGAATTCATTGTGACACTCCTCCACTAGCCTAACTCCCTTGCAGTGTGTTATGGGTTATCAGATGGCTCCTGGCTCCGTGGACCCAGAGCCAGACCGAAGCTCCTAGGGTGGATGAGTGGTTCAGGCTCTCTGAAAGAGGTATGGAACGATGCCCACGTGAGACTCCAACGTGCCGTCCGCCATCAGAAAGAGCAGGCTCCCGTGTTCCATCCTGGTGATCACGTCTGGCTCTCACCAGGTACCTCCCACTCCACCTGCCCTGTAAAGAAGCTGAGTCCCTGTTTGTTTGTGGGGCCGTTCAAGGTCCTCCGCAGGGTCAGCGAGGTAACTTACAGATTACAACTCCCCACTAACTACTGGATATCACCATCTTCTCATGAGGTAATTTACAGATTACAACTCCCCACTAACTACTGGATATCACCATCTTCTCATGAAGTAATTACAGATTACAACTCCCCACTAACTACTGGATATCACCATCTTCTCATGAAGTAATTTACAGATGACAACTCCCCACTAACTACTGGATATCACCATCTCTCATGAAGTAACTTACAGATTACAACTCCCCACTAACTACTGGATATCACCATCTTCTCATGTTTCATGTTTCTCTCCTGAAATATGTTGGAGAGATATTCCTTAAACATATAACATGGACATAATATAAAGTATGAAAGGGCTTATTTTTATCATTCATCATATTTGTATATGTTTTATTATACTTTTATTGTGTGCTAGATAATATGGGTTGAAGTGTTTATTGTGTACTAGATCATATGGGTTGAAGTGTTTATTGTGTACTAGATCATATGGGTTGAAGTGTTTATTGTGGACTAGATCATATGGGTTGAAGTGTTTATTGGTACTAGATCATATGGGTTGAAGTGTTTATTGTGTACTAGATCGTATGGGTTGAAGTGTTTATTGTGTACTAGATCATATGGGTTGAAGTGTTTATGTGTACTAGATCATATGGGTTGAAGTGTTTATTGTGGACTAGATCATATGGGTTGAAGTGTTTATTGTGTACTAGATCGTATGGGTTGAAGTGTTTATTGTGTACTAGATCATATGGGTTGAAGTGTTTATTGTGTACTAGATCATATGGGTTGAAGTGTTATTGTGTACTAGATCATATGGGTTGAAGTGTTTATTGTGTACTAGATCATATGGGTTGAAGTGTTTATTGTGTACTAGATCATATGGGTTGAAGTGTTTATTGTGTACTAGATCATATGGGTGAAGTGTTTATTGTGGACTAGATCATATGGGTTGAAGTGTTTATTGTGTACTAGATCATATGGGTTGAAGTGTTTATTGTGGACTAGATCATATGGGTTGAAGTGTTTATTGTGTACTAGATCATATGGGTTGAAGTGTTTATTGTGTACTAGATCATATGGGTTGAAGTGTTTATTGTGGACTAGATCATATGGGTTGAAGTGTTTATTATGTACTAGATCATATGGGTTGAAGTGTTTATTGTGTACTAGATCATATGGGTTGAAGTGTTTATTGTGTACTAGATCGTATGGGGAAACATGTTTTTTTTCTCAGACATACAGTGTACGTGGAAAGTATTCAGACCCCTTGACTTTTTACACATTTTGTTACATTACAGCCTTATTCTAAAACAGATCAAATAGTTTTTTCCCTCATCAATCTACACACAATACCCCATAATGACAACGCAAAAACAGGTTTTTAGCAGTTAGATGTGTACGCCTGGGGTGAGTTACTAGTATAGTTAGTAGTTAGATTAGTACACCTGGGGTGAGTTACTAGTATAGTTAGTAGTTAGAGGAGTACACCTGGGGTGAGTTACTAGTATAGTTAGTAGTTAGAGGAGTACACCTGGGGTGAGTTACTAGTATAGTTAGTAGTTAGATTAGTACACCTGGGGTGAGTTACTAGTATAGTTAGTAGTTAGAGGAGTACACCTGGGGTGAGTTACTAGTATAGTTAGTAGTTAGAGGAGTACACCTGGGGTGAGTTACTAGTATAGTTAGTAGTTAGGAGTACACCTGGGGTGAGTTACTAGTAAAGTTAGTAGTTAGAGGAGTACACCTGGGGTGAGTTACTAGTATAGTTAGTAGTTAGAGGAGTACACCTGGGGTGAGTTACTAGTATAGTTAGTAGTTAGAGGAGTACACCTGGGGTGAGTTACTAGTATAGTTAGTAGTTAGAGGAGTACACCTGGGGTGAGTTACTAGTATAGTTAGTAGTTAGAGGAGTACACCTGGGGTGAGTTACTAGTATAGTTAGTAGTTAGAGGAGTACACCTGGGGTGAGTTACTAGTATAGTTAGTAGTTAGAGGAGTACACCTGGGGTGAGTTACTCGTATAGTTAGTAGTTAGAGGAGTACGCCTGGGGTGAGTTACTAGTATAGTTAGTAGTTAGAGGAGTACGCCTGGGGTGAGTTACTAGTATAGTTAGTAGTTAGAGGAGTACACCTGGGGTGAGTTACTAGTATAGTTAGAAATGACCTGTGAAATGATTCCAATATCAAATCCAATTTATTGGTCACATACAGATGTTATTGTGAGTGAAGTGAAATGCTTGTGCTTCTAACTCCGACAGTGCAGTAATATCTAACAAGTAATATCTAACAGTTTCACAACATATACCCCAAAATACACGTAAATCTAAGAACCGGAGCCGCCTCCTCTGTTGGAGGATCCGCGGGATGAGAAGGTTATGTGTACTGTACCAGAGCCGCCATAGACAGTAGTTACCCACCCTACCCTCCCTTTTTTTAGGGGGGGGGGGGTTGTTGTTGTTGTTTTGTTTAGGTGCATTCGGAGTCCGCACCTTTGGGGGGGGGTACTGTCACGTCCTGACTGTAGAAAGATGTTATTTTCTATGGTAGAGTAGGTCAGGGCGTGACGGGGGTTTTCTAGTTTAGTTTTTCTATGTTGTTACGTTCTAGTTTTGTATTTCTATGTTGGGTTTTGTTTGGGATGATCTCCAATTAGAGGCAGCTGGTCCTTGTTGTCTCTAATTGGAGATCATACTTAAGTAGGGTTTTTTTCTACCTGGGTTTGTGGGAGATTGTTTTTGAGTTTGAGTAAGTTGCGCGTCATGGTTTGTTGTTTCCGTTCTTTAGTTTATTTATGTATTGCATAGTTTCACAGTGAAAATAAAATGTGGAACGACACACACGCTGCACTTTGGTCCGCTCCTTCCTACGACAGCCGTGACAACTAATTTAATTTGACTGTGTAACTTTGCTCTCTCGCTCTCGTTCTCCTCGCTGAGCCCGGCCGGGTGGGCATTTCCCCTTTATATCCAGAATGTGGGCATGTAGAGTATCTGGCGAGTAAAGTAATGCTTGTAGTGATGACATAGGGATCTAACAACAACAGAGATGCTGCATTCAAAACAACTGGGAACTCTGAAATCACCGACTTCCAGAGTCAGTGCATTCAAGATAACTAAGAACTCTGGAAATAAAGAAACTGACTGGCAAAATCGTTTTGAACGGTCATCCAGCTCTGAATTAAAAGTCGGAAACTCTGGCATCTTTCTAAAGCTCCGACTTCCTGAACAGAAGATCATTGACGTCATTGTTTTACATCATTTTCCCCCTGAGTTCCCTGTTGTCTTGAAAGCACCAAAAAAAAAACTCTGGTTTATAACAACAACAAGCATGGCGTCGCACAATTACGCAAGGAACACAGCATGTGAAAAGTGAAGGGTCTGTTGCAGTCTCTGTCTGCTGAAGAGAGTCTTGAAAAGTTCCATGTAATTTTGGAGTGGAAAGAAGATGGTTCCTCAATGGTAGGGAAAAGTGATTACATCGGGTGTTTGTAGTTGGTACCAAATGGGGAAGACAACAGTCCATGTGGATGGCTGGACAGGCTGTATGCCTACGAATTGTTCTCCTTTTTTCAAGTGATATTTTTGTCATCCTAGGCTGCCTGTCATCTATGCATAGTCACTTCACCCCTACCTACAGGTACAAATGACCTCGACTAACCTGTACGCCCACACACTGACTCTGTACCGGTACTCACTGTATATAGCCTCGTTATTGTCATGTTAATGTTACTTTTTATTATTTTAGATGATTTAGTAAATATTTTCTTAACTCTTTCTTGAACTGCACTGTCGGTTAAGGGCTTGTAAGTAAGCGTTTCAAGGTAAGATCTACACACGTTGAATTCGGCGCATGTGACAAATAACGTTTGATTTGATTTCACATCAAGTGATTTGTAAAAAAAAAGATATTTGACTGTGTAAATTCATTGGGTAGGCCTATAGGCTATTCACTGTAGTACTATTCCTTATCATTCCTCTTTAGCTCTTGGAGTCCCTGGACATCAACCACCCGAGCCACTGCCTGTTCACACCGCTACCATCCAGAAGGAGAGGTCAGTACAGGTGCATCAAAGCTGGGACCCAGAGACTGAAAAACAGCTTCTATCTCAAAGGCCATCAGACTGTTAAACAGCAATCATTAACTCAGAGAGGCTACTAGAAGCACAAGCATTTCGCTACACTTGCATAAACATCTGTATGTGACAAATACAATTTGATTTGAAAAGCTACACTAGGCATACAATAGCTTGTTGTCCACTTACTCCAGCTTGCTCTTGCTTGCTGAATGTAAAACACAGAAACCAAAGGAACTGGGGTGTATTCATTACACAGTTTCTGTTGCAAAACTGTTCTTAAAAGGAAGGAAATGGGGAGGGACCTTCCTGAATTTTTCCAATAGAAACTCTGGTTTTACTCTGTGTGCTTCCATTTGGTTATAAACGGTGAACTGTTTATGTAATGAATACGCCCCTGGCTAGTAAGGAGAGAGAGAGGCTGTATGGTACTGGTACCCTCTGTATATAGCTCCACATTGATCTGGTACTGGTACTTCCTGTATATAGCTCCACATTGATCTGGTACTGGTACTCCCTGTATATAGCTCCACATTGATCTGGTACTGGTACTCCCTGTATATAGCTCCACATTGATCTGGTACTGGTACTCCCTGTATATAGCTCCACATTGATCTGGTACTGGTACTCCCTGTATATAGCTCCACATTGATCTGGTACTGGTACTTCCTGTATATAGCTCCACATTGATCTGGTAGCTCCCTGTATATAGCTCCACATTGATCTGGTACTGGTACTTCCTGTATATAGCTCCACATTGATCTGGTACTGGTACTCCCTGTATATAGCTCCACATTGATCTGGTACTGGTACTCCCTGTATATAGCTCCACATTGATCTGGTACTGGTACTCCTGTATATAGCTCCACATTGATCTGGTACTGGTACTCCCTGTATATAGCTCCACATTGATCTGGTACTGGTACTCCCTGTATATAGCTCCACATTGATCTGGTACTCCCTGTATATAGCTCCACATTGATCTGGTACTGGTACTCCCTGTATATAGCTCCACATTGATCTGGTGCTCCCTGTATATAGCTCCACATTGATCTGGTACTGGTACTCCCTGTATATAGCTCCACATTGATCTGGTACTCCCTGTATATAGCTCCACATTGATCTGGTACTGGTACTCCCTGTATATAGCTCCACATTGATCTGGTACTGGTACTCCCTGTATATAGCTCCACATTGATCTGGTACTGGTACTTCCTGTATATAGCTCCACATTGATCTGGTACTGGTATTCCCTGTATATAGCTCCACATTTATCTGGTACTGGTACTTCCTGTATATAGCTCCACATTGATCTGGTACTGGTACTCCCTGTATATAGCTCCACATTGATCTGGTACTGGTACTCCCTGTATATAGCTCCACATTGATCTGGTACTGGTACTCCCTGTATATAGCTGCACATTGATCTGGTACTCCCTGTATATAGCTCCACATTGATCTGGTACTGGTACTCCCTGTATATAGCTCCACATTGATCTGGTACTGGTACTCCCTGTATATAGCTGCACATTGATCTGGTACTGGTACTCCCTGTATATAGCTCCACATTGATCTGGTACTCC
Source organism: Salmo salar (assembly GCF_965601325.2). NCBI lineage: Eukaryota > Metazoa > Chordata > Actinopteri > Salmoniformes > Salmonidae > Salmo > Salmo salar. The sequence goes on along the minus strand of NC_138307.1, from coordinate 83,859,150 downwards.
CTGTATATAGCTCCACATTGATCTGGTACTGGTACTCCTGTATATAGCTCCACATTGATCTGGTACTCCCTGTATATAGCTCCACATTGATCTGGTACTGGTACTTCCTGTATATAGCTCCACATTGATCTGGTACTCTCCTGTATATAGCTCCACATTGATCTGGTACTGGTACTCCCTGTATATAGCTCCACATTGATCTGGTACTGGTACTCCCTGTATATAGCTCCACATTGATCTGGTACTCCCTGTATATAGCTCCACATTGATCTGGTACTGGTACTCCCTGTATATAGCTCCACATTGATCTGGTACTCCCTGTATATAGCTCCACATTGATCTGGTACTGGTACTTCCTGTATATAGCTCCACATTGATCTGGTACTCCCTGTATATAGCTCCACATTGATCTGGTACTGGTACTTCCTGTATATAGCTCCACATTGATCTGGTACTGGTACTTCCTGTATATAGCTCCACATTGATCTGGTACTTCCTGTATATAGCTCCACATTGATCTGGTACTGGTACTCCCTGTATATAGCTCCACATTGATCTGGTTCTCCCTGTATATAGCTCCACATTGATCTGGTACTGGTACTCCCTGTATATAGCTCCACATTGATCTGGTACTGGTACTTCCTGTATATAGCTCCACATTGATCTGGTACTGGTACTTCCTGTATATAGCTCCACATTGATCTGGTACTGGTACTTCCTGTATATAGCTCCACATTGATCTGGTACTGGTACTTCCTGTATATAGCTCCACATTGATCTGGTACTGGTACTTCCTGTATATAGCTCCACATTGATCTGGTACTGGTACTTCCTGTTTATAGCTCCACATTGATCTGGTACTGGTACTTCCTGTATATAGCTCCACATTGATCTGGTACTGGTACTCCCTGTATATAGCTCCACATTTATCTGGTACTGGTACTTCCTGTATATAGCTCCACATTGATCTGGTACTGGTACTTCCTGTATATAGCTCCACATTGATCTGGTACTGGTACTTCCTGTATATAGCTCCACATTGATCTGGTACTGGTACTTCCTGTATATAGCTCCACATTGATCTGGTACTGGTACTTCCTGTATATAGCTCCACATTGATCTGGTACTGGTACTTCCTGTATATAGCTCCACATTGATCTGGTACTGGTACTTCCTGTATATGCAGTACCAGTCAAATGTTTGGATACATCTACTCATTCAAGGGTTTGTTTTTCTTTTTACACAGTTGCAGCTACAGTATGCTTAACAGTTCTAATATTATGGTACAGCTAGACGGACTCTTCATCGTCATGGTGCTTTTTGATAAGGTACGTTTACAAACATTGGTTGTGGTACAGTGCCAGGACCGGCAGGGGGATTGGGCCTGAACCTTCCCTGGGAGGAACACACCCAGAACTCACTTCGTCACCCCTTCCAGTGCGTCCTAGGAACGCCGCCCATGTGTGGCCCCAGTGCGCCGTCTGCCGTCAGAAGGATCAGGTGGACTGCCACTGCAGTGAGGCTCCCGTGTTCCATACTGGTGACCGCGTCTAGCTCTCCACCAGGAACCTTCCCCCTGCCCTGTCGGAAGCTGAGCCCCTCAATGTCCTCCAGAGGGTCAATGAGGTAACCTATTGTTTAGAACTCCCCACCAACTACCGAATCTCACCCTGTTTTCATGTTTCCCTCCTCAGGCCGGTGGTTCCTGGTCCCCTGGCTGATGGCGTCCCCCACGACACCCCTCCGCCTCCCTTGGACATCAAGGGGAGCCCCGCACTGTCATGCCTACTCCTGCTCCCTCCTTCCGGCGCTCGTCTAATCACCGGTCCTGGCAACCCACATTGTACACATCTGGCAACCATCATTGCGCAGCACACCTGGTCCCCATCGTTAAGCACACCTGGACTTCATCACCACCCTGATTAGTCTCCCTTCATTTAGCCCTCAGTAGCTTCAATCATCAGGCAGTATTGGTTTTGGTTACATTCAGCACGCTGCTCCTGTTTTGTATTTTCTTCTGCACATGCTTCCTGACTCACTGCGTATACATTACAGAATACGAGAAGTTACAGAATACGAGTTTGGGGGCTAAAATTATTAAATATTAAAGCATTAAACCTCTCACTAAAAGCATCATTCATACATAAGTTATACTTAAACCCAAAATGGTTCTCCAGTCGATTATTAAGATAGGATCATCCTTTTCTCAAAAATTGCCTTTTTGCCTTTATACAGATTATAACTTCTAATTTCCGACTAATTGAAAATGAAACTTTGTTTAAAATATCTCGGATTTACATACAGAATAATACAAAATGGTCTGAGACCAGGTTGGTTCCAATGGCCCGGACCATAATGACTGAAGGCAGCCACACCCCAAAAAAATTAAACAAATGTTTTCAAACGTTGCGTCCTGCTGTACACGCCAGAGAACGGCAGAGTGGAGGAGAAGAGTCAGGATGTTATAGGAGATTAAGTCAAAACTCAAACATGAAAATAACCATGCTCCAGGACACATGGAGGTAGAATAATGTCATGTTTTATCTGAAAAGGTTTTATATAAGAGAAATGTAAATATAATGAAATGTACAAAAAGACTTGTGTGATTTTATTGCAAACTGATTTTATTGCAAACTGATTGTAATTCTTAAGGATATTTCCATTGAGATGAATGCATTGTACACTTGTAGGCAGTGTGACAACAGATACAGAACTTTATAACTACATAACCACCCTGTTTAATTTGTTAGGAAAGACAACATAGATGAGGTAAACCAGTATCAGTATCTATAGTCAAATCAAGATGAATGCATATGAGTATATTATTTAAGCCCCTAGAGTTGATGCACCGGTGTGTCAATCTAAATTTACATAACAAAAACAATCCACATCAAAAATCATCAGTTTAACATAGAGATCTCAATCCACCGCATCTGCCAGTGTCTCACTTCCTCATCTGCCAGTGTCTCACTTCCTCATCTGCCAGTGTCTCACTTCCTCATCTGCCAGTGTCTCACTTCCTCATCTGCCAGTGTCTCACTTCCTCATCTGCCAGTGTCTCACTTCCGCATCTGCCAGTGTCTCACTTCCGCATCTGTGGTGAAAGGTGGCAGAACTAGAGCGGTGTTTGTCAGACCACGAGTCATCCCGAAAATTGGAAGTACATCGGATCTATATAAATTGGATCTATATTGATTATATATATATATATCAATATAGATCCAATTTATATAGATCCCCTAAAGGGGTCCTAAAATTCAAAATCAAATAACTAAATGATCCATAGTATGACCATCTTAAAACAAGTCCATGTCAGCTTAGTACACCCCCCCCCCCCCCCAACATCTTGGACTCTAAGGAATTATAGCATGTAAGGTCAAGCAAATATTCAATAGTCAAGAATTTTGTTTAAAATAATTCAGTGGTTAATCACCAACCGCAGTAGACCGTCTCCTTTAAAGAACACCTCTAACAATAGCCTGTGGCTTTAATTTAGCCATGATAAAAATCTTCTCCAAGTCTGCCTTCACACTTTTTGCTGAATAATGTAAGAAACTTAATTTTGAAATATATATATATATATATATATAGATCTGGAGTCTCTAAGACAGTATGAAGTATTCTCTCTGACTGATTAGTTCGACCAGATTTTCCCTGACTTCCCTGAAATGCTCTCGCACCTGTATAATTTGATGATATTTTAAAATGTCATCATGCAATGCCTTTACTATTTCTCGTGGATGAGGCCAAAGGTTTGGAGGATATTTGGGAGCATAAAATGATCCACTCAAAAGAGATTGACCAATGTCTTCATCCACAATATCGTACGAGACAGGGCAGCAAACGCGGTGATTTCCCATGGTATATTTTCCAACGATAGTCTTAGATTTAGATTCCTTGTACTTAAGGAGCAGCTGCTCCAGGTTTTTCTGGTAGATTAAGACGGCTGCTAGCGCTTGGTGGCTGTCAGCCCCCTCCTCCAGTCGAGCCAGGTGAATCAGCAACTGGACATGGAAGGCTGCTCCGTTGACCCAGATCTTGAGTGAACGAGTCTTCATGTGGTCATGTAACATGGAGTTCTTCAGAGTTGTCAGCGCAACACTAAGTCTGCGCTCCACATACACGATGCCGCTCTTCATCTTAGCCTCATTATTTATGTTCATCGTACATCTCTTGAGGGCTTCCTCCATTTCATTGTACACCGTGGACGCCTTCTCTTCTGCAAATACACGGCGCAGAATGTCTGCGCTGTTCTCTTCTGGGATCAGGTCCTTGATGGAAGCCGTGACTATGTCTATCACTATAGATATGATTAAAGCCCCGAAGCCTGATGCTTTTGGTATACGGGTGAGTCCCCCTAAGTATGTCACTAGGCTCTTAGTCCAGATTGGTATGTCGCTGACCACTTCCAGTTTTCGTCCATTGTACTGCTTGTTCAGATTATCCAGGGCGTTCGGGGTAAAGAATGTCTGGAAAGTATGGTCAATTCCCAAATCCCAGGGAGTGGTGTTGAAAATATGTGTGACTGCTGTAGATGCAGTGTTCTCTGAGCTTGTTGCTGAGTTTCCCATTGTTTCTAAGTTTCTGAATAGAGTTTTTAAGAAGTCACCTCTAAATTAGGCTACTGTGGGCTCTTCTTGATGTTGTTAGGAGAATGTGACTGTGGAAGAATGGCTGTTGCTGTCTCTTTATGTTGCTTTTCTAAATGTAATCAAAAGTAAATTCATGTAAATAGAATGTTTGAACAGGGTTGGACTTTGCAGGGTTTTACTGGAAACCTCTAAATGCCTGCTTATGTCCGCAAATGCGGCCCCGGTGTGTTTACTGACAGGGTAAGCACACACACACACGCGCACGCACGCGCGCGCACGCACACACACACACACACACACACACACAGTAACGGCTGTCTTTAGAGAGAGTGGACCAAAATGCAGCGGAGTTAGTGTTCATTATATATTTAATGATCAAACGGACACTATACAATACAAAACAATAAACAGACAACCAAAACAGTCCTGTCACGTTTAACACAGTAACAAGAACAATTACCCACAAACCCCAAAGGAAAAGTAGGCTACTTATGTGTGACTCCCAATCAGCAATAACCCTCTACAGCTGTGCCTGATTGGAAGCCACACGGCCAAAATAAAGGAAACAAACCAACCTACACACTTCTCTTCTGCCACGTCCTGACCCAACTACACCCTCTACTGGTCAGGACGTGACACACACGCACACACACAAGTGCTGTCTCCTAGGCTGCGTGCCGCCCCCAAGAGCAGAACCAATCACATGCCAAGAACTATGTTTTTTCCCCCCATCGAGCCACATTCAAACAGAGCAGGACAGACAGGTTCCAATCCAAGTGCCAATTCAGTTTATCTCCAGGGGTTTAGACTTGCTGGATGATTTGAAAATAGCTTTTTGTCGACACCAGTGGTGGGCTTTGTGTAGAAAGAAAGATACATATGAAGAAAAGAACCCCATACCTACTGTGAAATATGGTGGTGGATCTTTGATGTTATGCGTCTATTTTGCTTCCTCTGGGGCCCTTGTCAAGGTCAACGGCATCATGAACTTTACCCGGTACCAGTACATTTTGCCAAAAACCTGGTTGCCTTGACCGCAAGTGGATCTTCCAGCAAGGAAATTACGCCAAGCACACATCAAAGTCAACATTTTGCAATGGCCATTTCAGTGTCTGGACTTGAACCCCATTGAAATCCTGTTGGTTTGAATTAAAGGGGGCAGTCCATAAGTGCAGACAAAGGATATCAAGAATCTAGAAATGTTCTCTATGGAGGAATGGTCTTAGATCCCTCCCAATGTGTTCTCCCATTTCATTACCAGTTTTTGTTAATGAGGAAGATCAGTGTGAGAAGGGGCGAAGAGTGAGTGTGTAGGGGACGAAGAGTGTGTGTGTGTGTGTGTGTGTGTGTGTGTGTGTGTGTGTGTGTGTGTGTGTGTGTGTGTGTGTGTGTGTGTGTGTGTGTGTGTGTGTGTGTGTGTGTGTGTGTTTAGGGGGCGAACAGTGTGTGTGTGTGTAGGGGTGATTTTCTAATTGTTATTATAATTATATCTCTCTCCATTACCTTCTATAGCCCGACCAAAAAGACAGTTGCTTTATTAATTTACAATCATTTAGTGTAGACAGGGCCTTTCCAGAAGTTGAGGGTGGGGTATGTTACGCTCAGTACGCTATATATGCAATATACAGTACCCTATATACTGTATGCAGTGATCACCAACAGTCTCTGGTTTAGACGTGGTTGCCATAGCAGTAGGCTTCTACACTATCACAACTGATTTTTCTAGATTCATTTAACCAAAGCTTAGCTGGTCATTGAGTACCATTGGATCTGGCTTGTTCTTGTGAACCACCGGTAGGGTGTCTATTGAACTGAATTCTTATTTCAATATGGTGAAACTATTCCTTTATAAAAAATGTTTCAAAAGAAACATGAAACATCTAATAGTTATAGTGTAAAAGCCGGTGAGCTGGGGAAGGGGAAAGGGGATACCTAGTCAGCTGCTCGTTGCTACGTCATTTCACTGAGTCTACCTTTAACCTCTTGAGATGGGAAAACATGTTTCTTTATGAAGTTGAATGTGCTCTTTATGACAATGTTACAATTAGGTGACATAAATAGTTGTTTTAAACCAAATTACCCAAAAGGCACTATTGATGGAATGACCCTCTTATCAACCAATGGACTTCATAATAATGATATGGTGAATGAGTTTATCAGGAAGTGCATAGGAGATGTTGTACCCAATGTGACTATTAAAACCTACCCCAAGCAGAAACCATGGATAGATGGGAGCATTTGCGCAAAACTGAAAGCGCGAACCACCGCATTTAACCAGGGCAATAAGACTGGGAATATGGAAGACTACAAACAGTGTAGTTATTCCCTCCGCAGAGCAATCAAGCACGCTAAACGTTGGTATAGGGACAAAGTTGAGACTCAGTTGAAAGGCTCAGACACGAGACGTATGTAGCAGGTGTTGGGGTAGGTTCCTTGTTCCTTATCAATCATTGGCTTATTGGTGAAATCAGCAATCGGACAATATCTTCTTTAAGTAAATCAATTAAACCTTTATTAATGCAATTGCAGACAGAAGTTGACAACGGAAACACAGCAGGCATGTTTCAGAGTAAGTTCTGCAAAATAAAAAAAGGTCAAAGTTGCTTTAATACGCTTGCAGTCGAACCCCTAGTGATGTAACTGCCTACGTCAACACCTTCTACTCATGAGACCAAGCCCATGCATATACAGTTATACAAAATTGCAGGAGAGAACAATAGTTCCAGTGTTTTCTAAGGGCTCAGCAGTAATTTTACAGTGGTATGTCTGACTTGTCTCTTATCTCTTTACTCCCCTGCAGGGTTCTGTGTCTATGTATCTCTTTTGGTCTTGAGGCGCTTTCTCACAGACACCCTGTTTTGACTTCAATAACTCACACATCTCTCAGACCGTTTCTATAAAAGGCAGAGACTAGAAATGAACTGTGGAACAGTATTAAACCTTATAATGAATATATATATTGCTAATCTGTGGTCCAGGACCCTGTAAATTAAGTGGGGGAGGGGTCTTATAGCCCTTCCCCTTCTATTAATACAAAATAAGCATAATCAATTATTATAAATCATCAATCATTTGGTGCAGCCCCTATCATGACCCCAAGGTGAACCCCATCACAGGGTCTACAGACAATCACGGATTATAAAGGGAAAACTAGCGACCAGGACACCGACGTCTTGCTTCCCGGACAGGCTGAACACCTTCTGCGTTTGCTTTGAGGATAATACAGTGTCACTGACGCAGTCCGCTATCAAGGACTGTGGACTCTCCTTCTCCATGGCCGAAGTGAGTAAGACACTTAAGAGTGTTAACCCTCGCAAGGCTGCCTGCCCAGATGGTATCCCTAGCCACATCCTCAGAGCATGCGCAGACCAGCTGGCTGGTGTGTTTACAGATATATTCAATCTCTCCCTATCCCAGTCTGTTGTCCCCACATGCTTCAAAATGGCCACCATTGTCCCTGTACCTAAGAAAGCAAAGGTAATTGAACTAAACTACTATCGCCCCGTAGCACTCACCTCTGTCATCGTGAAGTGCTTTGAGAGACTAGTCAAGGATCATATCACCTCCACCTTACCTGTCACCCTAGACCCACTTCAATTTGCTTACTGCCCCAATAGATCCACAGATGATGCAATCGCCGCCACACTGCACACTGCCGTATCCCATCTGGACAAGAGGAATACCTATGTAAGAATGCTGTTCATTGACTATAGCTCAGCATTCAACACCATAGTACTCTCCAAGCTCATCATCAAGCTCTATGTCCTGGGTCTGAATCCCGCCCTGTGAAACTGGGTCCTGGACTTCCTGACAGGTCGCCCCCAGGTGGTGAAGGTAGGAAACAACACCTCGTCTTTGCTGATCCTCAACACTGGGGCCCCACAAGGGTGCGTGCTCAGCCCCCTCCTGTACTCCCTGTTCACCCATGACTGTGTGGCCAAGCACGCCTCCAACTCAATCATCAAGTTTGCAGACAACACTACAGTGGTAGGCTTGATTACCAACAACGATGAGACAGCCTACAAGGAGGAGGTGAGGGCCCTCGGAGTGTGGTGTCAGGAAAATAACTTCTCACTCAACGTCAACAAAACTAAGGAGATGATCGTGGAAACAGCAGAGGGTGCACCCCTCATCCACATAAATGGGACCGCAGTGAAGGTTGAAAGCTTCAAGTTCCTCGGCGTACACATCACTGACAAACTGAAATGGTCCACCCACACAGTCAGTGTGGTGAAAAAGGCACAACAGCGCCTCTTCAACCTCAGGAGGCTAAAGACATTTGGCTCGGCACCTAAAACCCTCACAAAATTTTACAGCTACACAATTAAGAGCATCCTGTCGGGCTGTATCACCGCCTGGTACAACAACTGCACCGCCCACAACCGCAAAGCTCTCCAGAAGGTGGTGCGGTCTGCCCAACGCATTACCGGGGACAAACTTCCCGCCCTCCAGGACACCTACAGCACCCGATGCCATAGGAAGGCCAAAAAGATCATCAAGGACATCAACCATCCGAGCCACTGCCTGTTCACCCCGCATTCATCCAGAAGGCGAAGTCAGTACAGGTGCATCAAAGCTGTGACCGAGAGACTGAAAAACAGCTTCTATCTCAAGGCCATCAGACTGCTAAACAGCCCATCATTAGCACATCAGAGGCGGCTGCCTATAGACAGACATAGAAAACACTGGCCACTTTTAGAAATGGATCATTAGCCACTTTAATAATGTTTCTGTATCTAGCATTACTCATCTCATATGTATAAACTGCACTCTACACTATTCTACGGTATCTTAGTCACTTTTAATTGTGTTTAAATATTGCATCACCCATTTCTTATGTATATACTGTATTGTATTCTATACTACACCACTGACTGTTAAACAGCATCTCCAGCACATCAGAGGCTGCTGCCTATAGACATAGATTAGAAATCACTGGCCACTTTAAGGAAATGAAACAATAGGCACTTTAATGTTTCTGTATCTTGCATTACTCATCTCATATGTATAAACTGTAATCTATACTATTCTACGGTATCTTAGTCACTTTAATTCTGTGTAAATATTGCATCACCCATCTCATATGTATATACTGTATTCTATACTATTCTACAGTATCTTAGTCACTTTAATTCTGTGTAAATATTGCATCACCCATCTCATATGTATATACTGTATTCTATACTGTGCCACTGTATCTTAGTCCAATGCTGCTCTGACATATGTATATATTCTTAATCCATTCCTTACCTAGATTTACGTGTATTTTGGGGTAAATGTTGTGAAACTGTTAGATATTACTTGTTAGATATTACTGCACTGTCGGAGTTAGAAGCACAAGCATTTCACTACACCCGCAATAACATCTGCTAAACACGTGTATGTGACCAATACATTGGATTTGAATCATTTCACAGGTCATTTCTAACTACTAACTATACTAATAACTCACCCCAGGTGTACTCCTCTAACTACTAACTATACTAGTAACTCACCCCAGGCGTACTCCTCTAACTACTAACTACACTAGTAACTCACCCCAGGTGTACTCCTCTAACTACTAACTATACTAGTAACCCACCCCAGGTGTACTCCTCTAACTACTAACTATACTAGTAACTCACCCTAGGTGTACTCCTTTAACAACTAACTATACTAGTAACTCACCCCAGGTGTACTCCTCTAACTACTAACTATACTAGTAACTCACCCCAGGTGTACTCCTCTAACTACTAACTACACTAGTAACTCACCCTAGGTGTACTCCTTTAACTACTAACTATACTAGTAACTCACCCCAGGTGTACTCCTCTAACTACCTACTAACTATACTAGTAACTCACCCCAGGTGTACTCCTAACTACTAACTATACTAGTAACTCACCCCAGGTGTACTAATCTAACTACTAACTATACTAGTAACTCACCCCAGGTTTACTCCTCTAACTACCTACTAACTATACTAGTAACTCACCCCAGGTGTACTCCTAACTACTAACTATACTAGTAACTCACCCCAGGTGTACTAATCTAACTACTAACTATACTAGAAACTCACCCCAGGTGTACACATCTAACTGCTAAAAACCTGTTTTTGCGTTGTCATTATGGGGTATTGTGTGTAGATTGATGAGGGAAAAAACAATTTAATCTGTTTTAGAATAGGGCTGTAATGTAACAAAATGTGTAAAAAGTTAAGGGGTCTGAATACTTTCCACGTACACTGTATGTCTGAGAAAAAAAACATGTTTCATCCCATATGATCTAGTCCACAATAAACACTTCAACCCATATGATCTAGTACACAATAAACACTTCAACCCATATGATCTAGTTCACAATAAACACTTCAACCCATATGATCTAGTACACAATAAACACTTCAACCCATATGATGTAGTCCACAATAAACACTTCAACCCATATGATCTAGTCCACAATAAACACTTCAACCCATATAATCTAGTACACAATAAACACTTCAACCCATATGATCTAGTACACAATAAACACTTCAACCCATACGATCTAGTCCACAATAAACACTTCAACCCATATGATCTAGTCCACAATAAACACTTCAACCCATATGATCTAGTCCACAATAAACACTTCAACCCATATGATCTAGTACACAATAAACACTTCAACCCATATTATCTAGTACACAAACACTTCAACCCATATGATCTAGTACACAATAAACACTTCAACCCATATGATCTAGTCCACAATAAACACTTCAACCCATATGATCTAGTCCACAATAAACACTTCAACCCATATGATCTAGTCCACAATAAACACTTCAACCCATATGATCTAGTACACAATAAACACTTCAACCCATATTATCTAGTACACAAACACTTCAACCCATATGATCTAGTACACAATAAACACTTCAACCCATATGATCTAGTCCACAATAAACACTTCAACCCATATGATCTAGTCCACAATAAACACTTCAACCCATATGATCTAGTACACAAACACTTCAACCCATATGATCTAGTACACAATAAACACTTCAACCCATATGATCTAGTACACAATAAACACTTCAACCCATATGATCTAGTACACAATAAACACTTCAACCCATACGATCTAAGTATTTTCATACTTTATATTATGTCCATATATAGTTATGTTTTAGGAAAATGTACCCAAAATATTTCACCTTCTTTACGACTTTACCAAACATATCATGACATTAGTGATCGTCAAAATCTGTTACATTTGTCAATGTCTAAATCAACATTTGGGCCATTTAGACAGCGTGTGTTACTCCTATAGACAAGGGGAGAAGGGCTATGTAAAGGGTCTAAATCAACATTTGGGGTATTTAGACAGCGTGTGTCCCTGCTATAGACAAGGGGAGAAGGACTATGTAAAGGGTCTAAATCAACATTTGGGCCATTTAGACAGCGTGTGTCCCTGCTATAGACAAGGGGAGAAGGACTATGTAAAGGGTCTAAATCAACATTTGGGCCATTTAGACAGATTGTGTCCCTGCTATAGACAAGGGGAGAAGGACTATGTAAAGGGTCTAAATCAACATTTGGGCCATTTAGACAGCGTGTGTCCCTGCTATAGACAAGGGGAGAAGGACTATGTAAAGGGTCTCAATCAACATTTGGGCCATTTAGACAGCGTGTGTCCCTGCTATAGACAAGGGGAGAAGGGCTATGTAAAGGGTCTAAATCAACATTTGGGCCATTTAGACAGTGTGTGTCCCTGCTATAGACAAGGGGAGAAGGACTAGGTAAAGGGTCTAAATCAACATTTGGGCCATTTAGACAGCGTGTGTCCCTGCTATAGACAAGGGGAGAAGGGCTATGTAAAGGGTCTAAATCAACATTTGGGCCATTTAGACAGCGTGTGTTACTCCTATAGACAAGGGGAGAAGGACTATGTAAAGGGCTCCATTTTGTTGTTCTGTAGCATATGCAATGTGTCTGCCTCCAACATAAAACATTTCTTTACTTCCACACATAATTACTTCTTTATTTATTTTAGGTTTAAGGAAGTGTGTAGGTCGCATTCTTTATTGTAGAGCTATGAAAGTTATATATTTAGATTCAACTGCTCGAGACAAATTCAGCAATTGCTTTGCCGTGTCTGTGCTGTGAAGCAGTCGAGTTGGATAAATGTTTTTCTAAGGACTGCCCCAATTTGATGTGACGTCGGAGTGAAGTGATACACATTGATGTAATGATGCAGCCGACCACCAGAGGGAGGTAGATACATGTTTATCCGACAAAGGACCTTTACATGGTCCTAGAAAGGTCGATTTCAGTCTTTTGACTTAAAAAACTGCAGGGATTTTATAAAATAAGTAATGTAAACATATACATCTTTTTTTGAAGTAATCCTAGTGCCCGATTTCAGGTTGCGGTCAGCTTTTAAGGAGAAGTTCTTTCAGGTTGTTCTGGTAGGTTGAGATGGCTGCATGCGCTGAGCAGCCATCAGCCCCCACCTCCAGTCGAGCCAGCTGGATCAGCATCTGGACATGGAAGGGGTCATGTCCATGATCTGGTTGATCCAGATCTTGAGAGGACGAGTCTTCATGTGGCCATCTTCCAGCATGGAGTTCTTCAGTTGCGTCAATGGAAACACAACGTTTGCATCTCTTCATCTTTTCCACATCATGTTCATCTTCCGTCTCTTCAGGCCTTCCTCCATGACATCATCTTCAGGCCTTCCTCTATGACATCGTCTTCAGGCCTTCCTCCATGACATCGTGTTCAGGCCTTCCTCCATGACATCGTGTTCAGGCATTCCTCCATGACATCGTCTTCAGGCCTTCCTCCATGACATCATCTTCTGGCCTTCCTCTATGACATCGTCTTCAGGCCTTCCTCCATGACATCATCTTCAGGCCTTCCTCCATGACATCGTGTTCAGGCCTTCCTCCATGACATCGTGTTCAGGCATTCCTCCATGACATCGTCTTCAGTCCTTCCTCCATGACATCATCTTCAGGCCTTCCTCTATGACATCGTCTTCAGGCCTTCCTCCATGACATCGTGTTCAGGCCTTCCTCTATGACATCGTCTTCAGGCATTCCTCCATGACATTTACATTTACATTTTAGTCATTTAGCAGACGCTCTTATCCAGAGCGACTTACAGTAGTGAATGCATACATTTCATACAATTTCATACATTTTTTTTCTGTGCTGGCCCCCCGTGGGAATCGAACCCACAACCCTGGTGTTGCAAACACCATGCTCTACCAACTGAGCTACAGCTACATGACATCGTGTTCAGGCCTTCCTCCATGACATCGTGTTCAGGCCTTCCTCCACGACATCGTGTTCAGGCCTTCCTCCACGACATCGTCTTCAGGCCTTCCTCCATGACATCGTGTTCAGGCCTTCCTCCATGACATCGTGTTCAGGCCTTCCTCCACGACATCGTCTTCAGTCCTTCCTCCATGACATCGTCTTCAGGCCTTCCTCCACGACATCGTGTTCAGGCCTTCCTCCACGACATCGTCTTCAGTCCTTCCTCCACGACATCGTCTTCAGGCCTTCCTCCATGACATCGTGTTCAGGCCTTTCTCTATGACATCGTCTTCAGGCCTTCCTCCATGACATCGTCTTCAGGCCTTCCTCTATGACATCATCTTCAGGCCTTCCTCTATGACATCGTCTTCAGGCCTTCCTCTATGACATCGTCTTCAGGCCTTCCTCCATGACATCGTCTTCAGGCCTTCCTCCACGACATCGTCTTCAGGCCTTCCTCTATGACATCGTCTTCAGGCCTTCCTCTATGACATCGTCTTCAGGCCTTCCTCCATGACATCGCTCACAGAGGACGCCTCATCTGCAAACACACGGTTCAGAACGTCTTCCATGCTCTCTTGAGAGGTCAGGGTCTTGAAGGCAAACGTGATTATATCTATCAGTATAGATATTGCTAAAGCCCCGAAGCCTGCTACCTCTGGTACAGTAGTGTTTGCTCTCTAGGTCCTCAGTCCAAGCTGGTATGTAGCTGCATTAATCCAGTTTCTGCTCATGGGACTGCTCGTTCACATTATCCAGTTTTGGCTTAAGAATGTCAGGAAAGTATTGTCAATAGAAACACAGACAGTAGAAACCCAGACAGTAGAAACCCAGACAGTAGAAACCCAGACAGTAGAAACACAGACAGTAGAAACCCAGGCAGTAGAAACTCAGGCAGTAGAAACACAGACAGTAAAAACCCAGACAGTAGAAACCCAGGCAGTAGAAACACAGGCAGTAGAAACACAGGCAGTAGAAACCCAGGCAGTAGAAACACAGGCAGTAGAAACACAGGCAGTAGAAACACAGACAGTAGAAACACAGACAGTAGAAACACAGGCAGTAGAAACACAGACAGTAGAAACACAGGCAGTAGAAACACAGACAGAAGACAGTAGAAACACAGACAGTAGAAACACAGACAGTAGAAACCCAGACAGTAGAAACCCAGTCAGTAGAAACACATGCAGTAGAAACACAGACAGTAGAAACACAGACAGTAGAAACACAGACAGAAGACAGTAGAAACACAGACAGTAGAAACACAGACAGTAGAAACCTAGGCAGTAGGACAAAACACATCATATTCTTCAGCGTTCAGACACCTGTTACACAGACAACCGTGGGACTGGAACCAGCAGCCATGAGAACTGCATGTGGCTACGTACCAAATGACACCCCTATACCCTATATAGTGCACTACCTTGGGTCCTGGTCAAAAGTGCACTATAAAGGGGATAGGGTGCAATTTCAGATGGAAGCCAGTAATTTAGGGCTGTGCAGCCCTTATGGTTAGCAAAAATGTATGACATAAGTCAAAATGATAAATCCAGATGTCATTGAGATTCATGCAGCACCTCTTTTGGTGGTGTTCTTAAAATCAAAGAGATTTCACTGAATTTAACCTAGTTATTCATTTAAAAAATGGAAAGAATTAGGACTTGATGGTTGTTGAACTGCCTACCAATCATTTCCTGTTCTGTTCTAGTCTAAAACGTTACACAATATCTGTATGTATCATTATTTATTGTACTTTTCTGCTTATTTATCACTTCACTGAAAGTATTGATTATGTAATAGACATGTACCACTGTCTCACCCTACACTGTTTAGTGCCAAAGAAAGGGTTGCCTCTTCTGCTGTAGTTGAGGGCTAAATCACCATGGAGATATTTCTATATAAATCACAAGCTCTACAACCAGGACATTAGACCAAATGCAGGATGACAATATTACTGTCGACTCTAAATGGATTCATGTTATTTCTCCTCAAGTTCCATGGTCTCTGCCCGTTTAATGATCAGACACCATTGTGTGGTCACAGTCATGTGATCAGACACACCATTGTGTGGTCACAGTCATGTGATCAGACACACCATTGTGTGGTCACAGTCATGTGATCAAACACACCATTGTGTGGTCACAGTCATGTGATCAGACACACCATTGTGTGGTCACAGTCATGTGATCAGACACACCATTGTGTGGTCACAGTCATGTGATCAAACACACCATTGTGTGGTCAAAGTCATGTGATCAAACACACCATTGTGTGGTCACAGTCATGTGATCAGACACCATAGTGTGGTCACAGTCATGTGATCAGACACACCATTGTGTGGTCACAGTCATGTGATCAAACACACCATTGTGTGATCACAGTCATGTGATCAGACACACCATTGTGTGGTCACAGTCATGTGATCAGACACACCATTGTGTGGTCACAGTCATGTGATCAAACACACCATTGTGTGGTCACAGTCATGTGATCAAACACACCATTGTGTGGTCACAGTCATGTGATCAGACACACCATTGTGTGGTCACAGTCATGTGATCAAACACACCATTGTGTGGTCACAGTCATGTGATCAGACACACCATTGTGTGGTCACAGTCATGTGATCAGACACACCATTGTGTGGTCACAGTCATGTGATCAAACACACCATTGTGTGGTCAAAGTCATGTGATCAAACACACCATTGTGTGGTCACAGTCATGTGATCAGACACCATAGTGTGGTCACAGTCATGTGATCAGACACACCATTGTGTGGTCACAGTCATGTGATCAAACACACCATTGTGTGATCACAGTCATGTGATCAGACACACCATTGTGTGGTCACAGTCATGTGATCAGACACACCATTGTGTGGTCACAGTCATGTGATCAAACACACCATTGTGTGGTCACAGTCATGTGATCAAACACACCATTGTGTGGTCACAGTCATGTGATCAGACACACCATTGTGTGGTCACAGTCATGTGATCAAACACACCATTGTGTGGTCACAGTCATGTGATCAGACACACCATTGTGTGGTCACAGTCATGTGATCAGACACACCATTGTGTGGTCACAGTCATGTGATCAGACACACCATTGTGTGGTCACAGTCATGTGATCAGACACACTATTGTGTGGTCACAGTCATGTGATCAGACACACCATTGTGTGGTCACAGTCATGTGATCAGACACACCATTGTTTGGTCCACTTGCAATAAGAAGCAATAAGCAAGCTGTAATTGCCAACACATTTATTGATTAGTCTGTCACTAGTTTTATGCATGGTTGTTTTCATTTCATGAGTTATAACAATTTCAACATCATACAGAATTCCAATATAAAGACAATTACCACCTTCTACAAAGAAATTATGAAGACATTCTCAGAAGAGTACAAAAGTATCGTCAAAATGAAAAAGTATTGAGCTATTATCTTTAAAAAAAAGTGTGACAAGTGAAACCAAAGACAAGTGACCAAAACTCAAAGTAACAAAAATGTAGAACAGAATAATACATTTTTTTTATTATATTTTGACAGTTGCATCTACAAAGTTCCCTCTATCTATTTATTGAACCTTTTCCCAAAGTCTCAGAAAAATACAGAAAATACAAAGGACATCATAAGGTACCAGACAATTACAGCAAACAGCTGTATGTGTTACGTGTGTGTGTTACGTGTGTTACGTGTGTTATGTGTGTGTTACGTGTGTTACGTGTGTTACGTGTGTGTTGTGTGTGTTGTGTGTGTTGTGTGTGTTGCGTGTGTTGCGTGTGTTGCGTGTGTTGCGTGTGTTGCGTGTGTTGCGTGTGTTGTGTGTGTTACGTGTGTTGTGTGTGTTGTGTGTGTTGTGTGTGTTGTGTGTGTTACGTGTTGTGTGTGTTGTGTGTGTTGTGTGTCCACCCTGCAACCAGGCACCGACATCTGACTGCCACTGTGGGTAGAGTTAAGTCACTGGGGTAACTTGACAAGATCATTTTTCAACATGAACTCTTTCAAAGCTTCATTTTCTGCTTTCTGAATTTTTTCCAGTACTGCCTCCTTTTCTGAAATGATCCGTGTTCTAAGATGTTCTTTAAATCTTAGATGGTTCTCATTTTCCTCAACTGCTTCCCAGACTGCTGTCAAGGCTGCACTGAATGAGGGCTTCCATTCATTTACCAGGTGTCTGATAAAATTGTAAATGAAATCATGCAAATGGGGGCATGTCAAGGCTTCTCTGGTGAACTTGGTCAGTATTTCAACATTGTTTCTGTCCTTCATCTTGATCAGAAAGTTCTCCAGTATGGTGAGGAGAGGGATGGCATACTCAATCACACTCTTCACTCCTTCATCTTCGTAGGGAAACCCTCCAGTGTGCATGGCTATCACCTGGCAGGATTCATCAAAGACTGGGGAGCCAGAAGCTCCATGGAAGAGGCAGGTGTCATAGGTCACTTCAGTGTTGTCTGGATTCATGAGCATGTCATACTTCACTTTATTCTCTTCTATGGATGTATTGATCAGCATATCCATTCTGTCATTTTTCCCAAACTCTCTTTGGAAAGCCTCACCTCTTCTTTCTCTCTCAATAATGGTGGTGGGGTCTGTTCTTTTCACTCCTCCACCTGGGTGTCCAATGAGACAGACTCCACCTTTCTTTGGATCTGGGCTATATCTACGGAGAAGACCGATTGAGGTATCAATGTCCTGAAGCTCTAGTACAGCAAAGTCCACATGTCGATTGTAGGGGTCAGATCCCCATTGAAAGTCAATGATCTCTGATTTCACCTCAATCACCTTCAGATCTGACCCATTGGGATTTTCTTTGTTGAATGTGGCAGTTACTTTGGCTAAGATATTCTGGTAATTTCCATCAACATACAAGATGCCATCTTTAATAAACAAATGTGCATTTGTCAGAATGTAATGATCAAACAGCAGGAAGCCAGTGCCTTGCTTAACTCCCTCAACAATGATCATACAGACTGAGTCACTCAGTTCCATCAACTTCTTTACTGTGTAGACTTCAGAGAACCCCTGGGTGCTCTTTCCAAATTCCCCGCTTAAATGACTTAGCACCTCAGAATATTTATTCTTTTCGTACCTCTTCTTCATCTGTTTCACCAAATCAGCAAACTGGTGGCGAAGAATCTTCAAAATCTCAGCAGAATCTGGCACTGTGACTAGATGTTTCTTATTTTTGTGGGGTTCCCCTGCAGCTGATGTTTCAGTGCTTGTGTTAGACATGGGGAGTTGTATGGAGTTACTCTCATCTTCTTTCTGAAGGTTAGAACCAGCTTGTGCAGGGGCAGTTGCAGCCTGTGTTGTGTTTTCCTCTTCCAGGATCATTTTGAAGGTTTGTTTATCCAGACAGTGAACTAGTACATTCATCTCAACACAACTCGGTGGATCTGAGTCTGATTCAACGAGAATGCAAGTTTTAGTGAACACATTGTCATGGAAGCGTCCATCTCTTGTTAGTGCTGTCTCCACTGTCTCTCCACAGATGCCGTAGATGCAAAGAGGGCTAAAAGGTTCAAGGCTTTTGTTTTTGAGCAGTTGCTTGGTTTTGGTTTTCTTACCACCTTTAGATTCAATGTAAAAAATGACATATTGCTTATTTCCTGTATAAATCTGTGTGGGTTCAGCTGTGGCCTCTCCACTATCATTGGAAATGGTTGATATGGTGAGTATTTGACCATTCTCAATCAGATGACAAGGGAAGTGTGTTGCTATTGGTTTCTTTCCTTTCGTTGTTTGTATAACAAGGTCTTGTCTTTGCATTGTCTTCTCTTGTTGTCTTGTCTTCATCTTCTGTTTCCAAGTCTTTTCCTTTAGTTTATAGAATTTGGAACTTCTTTCAAGAGCCTGTAACACGCTGCAATGGCTTTTACAGCGGATTCTAAAATGGACTCCTTTATCAGGGAATTCGAAGAACAAAAAATGGTGATGATGTCCCTTCTGTGAGGAAATCAATGAAAATGACATTAATATGAATACACATACACTGCCTTCAGAAAGTATTCAGACCCCTTGACTTTTTCCACATTTTGTTACGTTTCAGCCTTATTCTAAAATGGATTAAATAAAACAGATCCTCAGCAATCTACACACAATACCCCATAATGACATCACAATACCCCATAATGACATCACAATAGCCCATAATGATGAAGCAAAAACAGGTGCAGAAATGTTTGCAAATTTATTGAGAAAAAAATTACTGAAATACCTTATTTACATAAGTATTCAGACCCTTTGGTATGAGACTCAAAATTGAGACAGAATTGTGTCGAAGCACAGATCTTAGGAAGGGTACCAAAACATTTCTGCAGCATTGAAGGTCCCCGAGAACACAGTGGCCTCCATCAATCTTAAATGGAAGAAGTTTGGAACCACCAAGACTCTTCATAGCGCTGGCCGCCTGGCCAAACTGAGCAATCGGTGGAGAAGGGCCTTGGTCGGGGAGGTGACCAAGAACCCTATGGTCACTCTGACAGAGCTCTAGAGTTCCTCTTTGGAGATGGGAGAACCTTCCAGAAGGACAACCATCTCTGCAGTACTCAACCAATCAGGCATTTATGGTAGAGTGGCCAGACGGAAGCCACTCCTCAGTAAAAGGCACATGACAGCCAGCTTGGAGTTTGCCAAAAGGCACCTAAAAACTCTCAGACCATGAGAAAAAAGATTATTTGGCCTGAATGCCATGCGTCACTTCTGGAGGAAACCTGGCACCATCCCTATGGTGAAGCACTGTGGTGGTGGCAGCATCATGTTGTGGTGATGTTTTTCAGCGGCAGGGACTGGGAGACTAGTCAGGATCGAGGGAAAGATGAACGGAGCAAAGTATAGAGAGATCCTTGATGAAAACCTGCTCCAGAGCGCTCAGGATCTCAGACTGGGGTGAAGGTTCACCTTCCAACAGGACAATGACCCTAAGCACACAGCCAAGACAACGCAGGAGTGGCGATGGGACAAGTCTCTGAATGTCCTTGAGTGGCCCAGCCAGAACCCAGACTTGAACCCGATCGAACATCACTGGAGAGACCTGAAAATAGCTGTGCAGCAACGCTCCCCATCCAACCTGACAGAGCTTGAGAGGATCTGCAGAGAAGAATGGGAGAAACACCACAAATACAGGTGTGCCAAGCTTGTAGCATCATACCCATGAAGACTTGAGGCTGTAATCGCTGCCAAAGGTGCTTCAACAAAGTACTGAGTGAAGGGTCTGAATACTTATGTAAATGTGATATTTCCAGTTTTCTTTTTTTAAATATAAATTAGCAACAATTTTGAAAAACATTTTCACTGTCATTATGGGGTATTGAGTGTAGATTGATGAGAAGAAAAAAAACAATTTAATCCATTTGAGAATAAGGCTGTAACCTACCAAAATGTGGAAAAGGTCAAGGGGTCTGAAAACTTTCCGAAGGCACTGTATGTACACTTACATTGACACATAGGTGTATACTGAATATACATGACTACACAGAAATAAACAAATTGCAATGCACTTATTTTAACTCATATCTATAGTATGTATCTATAATATTTATATTGTAGACTGGCAATAAACATGTTTTTTATTTTTATATGACTTAAAAGCAATATAGTCAACAAATAGCTAATTTTGTATTGCCCTCATACAGTTGAAATCAGAAGTTAACATGCACTTAGGTTGGAGTCATTAAAACTCATTTTTCAACCGCTCCACAAATTTCTTGTTAACAAACTATAGTTTTGGCAAGTCGGGTTAGGACATCTACTTTGTGCATGACACAAGTCATTTTTCCAACAATAGTTTACAGAGATTATTTCACTGTATCACAATTCCAGTGGGTCAGAAGTTTACATACACTAAGTTGACTGTGCCTTTAAACAGCGTGGAAAATTCCAGAAAATGATGCCATGGCTTTAGAAGCTTCTGATAGGCTAATTGACATCATTTGAGTCAATTGGAGGTGTACCTGTGGATGTATTTCAAGGCCTACCTTCAAACTCAGTGCCTCTTTGCTTGACATCATGGGAAAATCAAAAGAAATCAGTCAAGACCTGAGAAAAAAAATTGTAGACCTCCACAAGTCTGGTTCATCCTTGAGAGCAATTTCCAAACGCCTGAAGGTACCACATTCATCTATACAAACAATAGTACGCAAGTATAAACACAATGGGACCATGTAGCCATCATACCACTCAGGAAGGAGATGCGTTCTGTCTCCTAGAGATTAACGTACTTTGGTGCGAACTGTGCAAATCAATCCCAGAACAACAGCAAAGGACCTTGTGAAGATGCTGGAGGAAACAGGTACAAAAGTATCTATATCCACAGTAAAACGAGTCCTATATCGACAAAACCTGAAAGGCCGCTTAGCAAGGAAGAAGCCACGGCTCCAACAACCACCATAAAAAAGCCAGACTACGGTTTGCAACTGCACATGGGGACAAAGATCGTACTTTTTGGAGAAATGTCCTCTGGTCTGATGAGTCAAAAATAGAACTGTTCGGCCATAATGACCATCGTTATGTTTGGAGGAAAAAGGGGGAGGCTTGCAAGCCGAAGAACACCATCCCAACCGTGAAGCACGGGGGTGGCAGCATCATGTTGTGGGGGTGCTTTGCTGCAGGAGGGACTGTTGCACTTCACAAAATAGATGGCATCATGAGGAAAGAAAATTAGGTGGATATATTGAAGCAACATCTCAAGACATCAGTCAGGAAGTTAAAGCTTACTTCCAAAGTTGTGGCAAAATGGCTTAAGGACAACAAAGTCAAGGTATTGGAGTGGCCATCACAAAGTCCTGACCTCAATCCCATAGAAAATTTGTGGGCAGAACTGAAAAAGCGTGCGCGAGCAAGGAGGCCTACAAACCTGACTCTGTTACACCAGCTCTGTCAGGAGGAATGCAAAATTCACCCAACTTATTCTGGGAAGCTTGTGGAAGGCTACCCAAAACGTTTGACCGAAGTTAAACAATTTATAGGCAATGCTACCAAATACTAATTGAGTGTATGTAAACTTCTGACCCTCTGGGAATGTGATGAAAGAAATAAAAGCTTAAATAAATCACTCTCTAAAATTATTCTGACATTTTACATTCTTAAAATAAAGTGTGGATCCTAACTGATCTAAGACAGGGAATTTTTTCAAGAATGAAATGTCAGGAATTGTGAAAAACTGAGTTTTAATGTATTTGGCTAAGGTGTAGGGAAACTTCCGACTTCAACTGTACATACTATTTGTATGGCTCTACTTCCTGCTGGAGAGTAGTGACTTCCTACTCATGGTGGAATCATTTAGAGCTACAGAGCCTTCAGAAAGTATTCTATTCATACCTGTTGACTAATTCCACATTTTGTTGTGTTACAGCCTGATTTCAAAATGGATTCATTTTATGTTTTTTTCTCAACCATCTACACACAATACCCCATAATGACAAAGTGAAAACATGTTTTTAGACATTTTTACAAATGTATTGAAAATGAAATACAGAAATCTCATTTATATGAGTATTCACACCCCTGAGTAAATACTTTGTAGAAGCACCTTTGGTGGATATTACAGCTTTGAGTCATCTTGGTTATGCCTGTATCAGCTTTGAATATCTGGATTTGGGAATTGTCTCCCATTCTTCCTTGCAGATTTTCTCAAGCTCTGTTAACTTAGATGGGGAGCAGCGGTGAGCAGCAAATCATCAAGTGTTTCCACCAATTTCCAATGGGATTCAAGTCTGGGCTGTGGCCGGGCCACTCAATGACTTTAACATTCTTGTTCTGAAGTCATTCCAGCGTTGCTTACAGCGTTGGCTGTATGCTTGGGGTCATTGTCCTACTAGAACGTAAATCTTTGCCCCAGTTTAAGGTCATTTGCACTCTGAAGCAGGTTCTCATCAGGCCAAAGAGTAAAATGTTTGTCTCAGACCACAGAATCTTTTGCCTTATGATCTCAGAGTCTTTCATGTGCCTTTTGGCAAACTCCAGGCCTACTGTCACATGCCTTTTGGAAAACTCCAGGCCTGCTGTCACGTGCCTTTAGGCAAACTCCAGGCCTGCTGTCACGTGCCTTTTGGCAAACTCCAGGCCTGCTGTCACGTGCCTTTTGGCAAACTCCAGGCCTGCTGTCACGTGCCTTTTGGCAAACTCCAGGCCTGCTGTCACGTGCCTTTTGGCAAACTCCAGGCCTGCTGTCACGTGCCTTTTGGCAAACTCCAGGCCTGCTGTCATGTGCCTTTTTCTCAGGAGTGTCTTCCGTCTGGCTACTCTCCCATAAAGCCCAGATTGGTGAAGTGCTGTAGAGACTGTTGTCCTTCTGGCAGGTTCTCCCATCTCAGCCAAGGAACTCTGTAGTTCTGTCAGAGTGGTCATTGAGTTGTTGGTCAGCTCCATGACCAAGGTCCTTCTTGCCCGGTTGCTCAGTTTGTTTTAGTTCCATATTTTTTCCATTTCCTAATGATGGAGACCACTGTGCTCTTGGAAACTTTCAACATTCTAGAAATTATTTTATACCCTTCCCCAGATATATGCCTCATTACAATTCTATCTTGGAGATCTACGGACAGTTCCTTGGACTTCATGGTTTAGTTTCTGCTCTGACATGCACTGTGAACTGTGGGACCTTAGACTTGTTTTTCTTTCTAAATCAAGTCCAAACAATTTAATTGGCCACAGGTGGACTCCAATGAAGTTGTAGTGATCTCAAGGATAATCAAAGTAAATTGGATGCACCTGAGCTCAGTTTGGAGTGTCATAGCAAAGGGGAATGAATACTTACAGTATGTAAATTAAATATTTCAGTATTATATTTTCAATACATTTGTACATTTTTTCGAAAAACATGTCTTCACTTTGTCATTATGAGGTACTGTGTTCAGATGGGCGAGAAAAAACTAACAATTTAATCCATTTTGAATTCAGGCTGTAACACAACAAAATGTGGAATAAGTCAAGAGGTATGAATACTTCCTGTATATGTTTCCAGCTCATGCATATCAATATAGCATGTGCTTTTATAAAGTAATATAATATAGGCCATTTAGCAGAAGCTTTTATCCACAAAATATACATTTCTCTTATTTAATAAATAATTATCTGTTACTCTTATTATGAAAATTGAAAACAAAACAAATATTGATCAAACCAATACTTCATGGTAGAAAACAAATGAATGTGTTATAAACATTATACTGACCATGCTATCATTAGGCTCAGTTATCTTCATCTTCTTCCTCTTTTGATCTGACAGTGAATCACCCTGGAAGAGAAAAATAACAGGAGATTGAAGGTTCTAAAGAAAATACAATATGGACTTTCAGAATATCATGATAATATGGATACACATACACTACATGACCAAAAGTATCTGGACACCCCTTCAACATACACTATATATACAGCAGTATGTGGACACACCTTCAACATACACTATATATACAGCAGTATGTGGACACACCTTCAACATACACTATATATACAGCAGTATGTGGACACACCTTCAACATACACTATATATACAGCAGTATGTGGACACACCTTCAACATACACTATATATACAGCAGTATGTGGACACACCTTCAACATACACTATATATACAGCAGTATGTGGACACCCCTTCAACATACACTATATATACAGCAGTATGTGGACACTCCTTCAACATACACTATATATATACACCACAATATGTGCATACCCCTTCAAATTAGTGGATTTGGCTATTTCAGCCACACCTGTTACTGACTGGTGTATAAAATTGAGCAAAAAGCCATTCAATCTCCATAGACAAACATTGGTGGTAGAATGGCCCATACTGAATAGCTCAGTGACTTTCAACATGGCACCGTCATAGGATGCCACCTTTCCAACAAGTCAGTTTGTCAAAATGTCTGCCCTGCTAGAGCTTCCCCAGTCAACTGTAAGTGCTGTTATTGTGAAGTGGAAACATCTAGGAGCAACAACGGCTCAGCTGCGAAGTGGTAGGCCACACAAGCTCACAGAACGGAACACAGAAAAATTGTCTGTCCTCGGTTGTAACACTCACTAGAGTTCCAAACTGCCTCTGGAAGCAACGTCAGCTCAAGAACTGTTCGTCGGGAGCTTCATGAAATGGGTTTCTATGGCCGAACAGCCACACACAAGCCTAAGATCACCATGTGCAATGCCAAGCGTTGGCTGGAGTGGTGTAAAGCTCGCCACCAATTGATTCTGGAGCAGTGGAAACGCGTTCTCTGGAGTGATGAATCACCATCTGATGAATCACCATCTTCACCACCTGGCAGTCCGACGGACTAATCTGGGTTTGGCAGATGCCAGGACAACACTACCTGCCCGAATGCATAGTGCCAACTGTAAAGTTTGGTGGAGGAAGAATTGTCACACCCTGATCTGTTTCACCTGTCTTTGTGATTGTCTCCACCCCCCTCCAGGTGTTGCCCATCTTCTCCATTATCCCCTGTGGATTCATACCTGTGTTCTCTGTTTGTCTATTGCCAGTTCCTTTAGTTCGTCAAACCTACCAGCGTTTGTTTCCCTGCTCCTGCCTGTTTTCCTGCTCTTGTTTTCTAGTCCTTCCCGGTTTTGATGTTTCTGCCTGCCCTGACCCTGAGCCTGCCTGTCGTTTTGTACCTCCCCCCCCGGTCTGTATTACTGACCCCTGCCTGCCGTGACCCTGAGACTACCCGCCGTTCTGGACCCTTTACACCCTCTCTGGATTATTGAGCCCTGCCTGCCTTGACCTGTTGTTTGCCTGCCCCTGTTGTTGGAATAAAGTCTTGTTACTTCTACACCGTCTGCATCTGGGTCTTACCTAAACGTGATAAGAATAATGTTCTGGGGCTGTTTGTCATGGTTCGGGCCCCTTAGTTCCAGTGAAGGGAAATCTTAACGCCACAACATACAATGACATTCTAGACGATTCTGTGCTTCCAACTTTTGTGGCAACAGTTTAGAGAAGGCCCTTTCCTGTTTCAGCATGACAATGCCTCCGTGCACAAAGCTTGGTACATACAGAAATGGTTTGTTGAGGTCGGTGTGGAAGAACTTGACTGGCCTGCACAGAGCCCTGACCTCAACCCCATCGAACACCTTTGGGATGAATTGTAACGCTGACTGCGAGCCAGGCCTAATCGCCCAACATCAGTGCCCAACCATACTAATGCTCTTGTGGCTGAATGGAAGCAAGTCCCCGCAGCAATGTTCCAACATCTAGTGGAAAGCCTTCCCAGAAGAGTGGAGGCTGTTATAGCAGCAAAGGGGGCACCAACTCCATATTAATGCCCATGATTTTGGAATGAGATGTTCAACGAGCAGGTGTCCACATACTTTTGGTCATGTTTGGGGTGGCAGGTAGCCAAGTGCTCTAATAGTTGTCATTACTATCAGCCATCCTGAACAACAACTTTGATTTTATAAAAAAAAGTAAATATGAGGCTTTATTATGTGACCCATCAAAAGGCATGCATAGATTGCAACTAAAACAAAAATTACTTATTTTACACAAATACATGTATTAACTTACATTGCCATCAAGAGGCTCAGATTTCACCATGGCTGCCATTGGACCTGTGAAATCATTATTTAAAAAAATATTATTTGATATTTTATGGTTGACAATAACAGGTAGGTTGCAGGGTTTTTAATAAACAACAAAATACTACAAGATACACCAGCACCTTTCTTCTGTCTTCGGCTTGTAAAACAGACACAACACGCCTACTGTATTGTCAGTTCCAATGGCACTCAATGAGTTAAGTTGTTTCCAACTAGTTGCAAAGTAAGTTGTGATTGTATAGTAGCCTACAGCTTGTAGGTTTATTTATTCTCCAATTAGAAGTGACTGGCAGACACAAGTGAAAACAATTCATTCAAGAACTGATGGGCCTCCTGGGTGGCGCAGTGGTCTAAGGAACTGCATTGCAGTGCTAGCTGTGCCACCAGAGATTCTGGGTTTGAGCCCAGGCTCTGTTGCAGCCGGCCGTAACTGGGAGGCCGATGGGGCGGTGCACAATTGGCCCAGTGTCGTCTGGGTTAGGGGAGGGTTTGGCTGGCAGGGATGTCCTTGTCTCATTGCACACTAGTGACTCCTGTGGCGGGCTGGGTGCAGTGCATGCTGACACGGTCGCCAGGTGTATGGTGTCACATTGGTGTGGCTGGCTTCTGTGTTGTCTGTGTGTTGTGTCAAGAAGCAGTGCGGCTTGGTTGGGTTGTGTTTCGGAGGACGCATGGCTCTCCACTTTGCCTCTCCTGAGTCCGTACAGAAGTTATAGTGATGAGACAAGACTGTAACTACTATCAATAATTTTTTTTTTGAAATACAATTTCCTCCCTGTACATGCATCAACTCATTATAATTGTATTAATATAATGACCTGATATAAAGACATGAACACTAACAAGACTGACCTGTATCCTTCCCTTCTCATTGTAATATATATATATATAAAGACATAAACACTAACAAGACTGACCTGTATCCTTCCCTTCTCATTGTAATATATATATATATATATAAAGATATAAACACTAACAAGACTGACCTGTACCCTTCCCTTCTCATTGTAATATATATATATATAAAGACATAAACACTAACAAGACTGACCTGTATCCTTCCCTTCTCATTGTAATATATATATATAAAGACATAAACACTAACAAGACTGACCTGTACCCTTCCCTTCTCATTGTAATATATATATATATATATATATATATATATAAAGACATAAACACTAACAAGACTGACCTGTATCCTTCCCTTCTCATTGTAATATATATATATATATAGATATAAACACTAACAAGACTGACCTGTACCCTTCCCTTCTCATTGTAATATATATATATATATATATATATATATATATATATATATATATATATATATATATATATATATTTATAAAGACATAAACTCTAACAAGACTGACCTGTACCCTTCCCTTCTCATTGTATATATATATATATATATATATATATATATATATATATATATATAAAGACATAAACACTAACAAGACTGACCTGTACCCTTCCCTTCTCATTGTAATATATATATATATATATATATATATATATATATATATATATAAAGACATAAACACTAACAAGACTGACCTGTACCCTTCCCTTCTCATTGTAATATATATATATATATATATATATATATATATATATATATATATATATATATATATATATATATATAAAGACATAAACACTAACAAGACTGACCTGTATCCTTCCCTTCTCATTGTAATATATATATATATATATAAAGACATAAACACTAACAAGACTGACCTGTACCCTTCCCTTCTCATTGTAATATATATATATATAAAGACATAAACACTAACAAGACTGACCTGTATCCTTCCCTTCTCATTGTAATATATATATATAAAGACATAAACACTAACAAGACTGACCTGTACCCTTCCCTTCTCATTGTAATATATATATATATATATATATATATAAAGACATAAACACTAACAAGACTGACCTGTATCCTTCCCTTCTCATTGTAATATATATATATATATATATAGATATAAACACTAACAAGACTGACCTGTACCCTTCCCTTCTCATTGTAATATATATATATATATATATATATATATATATATATATATATATATATATATATATATATATATATATAAAGACATAAACTCTAACAAGACTGACCTGTACCCTTCCCTTCTCATTGTAATATATATATATATATATATATATATATAAAGACATAAACACTAACAAGACTGACCTGTACCCTTCCCTTCTCATTGTAATATATATATATATATATATATATATATATAAAGACATAAACACTAACAAGACTGACCTGTATCCTTCCCTTCTCATTGTAATATATATATATATATATATAGATATAAACACTAACAAGACCGACCTGTATCCTTCCCTTCTCATTGTAATATATATATATATATATAGATATAAACACTAACAAGACCGACCTGTATCCTTCCCTTCTCATTGTAATATATATATATATATAAAGACATAAACACTAACAAGACCGACCTGTATTATATAAATGTTTAGTAACCTACCTGTGTTACTGCGTTGGTTGATCTGAGATCTGTGTTGAAAGAGGAAGTTGTGGCAGTGATCATCGCTTTTATACTTGCGTACGTATGTTTTTATACCTGTACAATGATGAATATTAATAGACACAACCTGCGGAATGGTACTGGTTAAACCAGGTGTTTACCCAATGGACGGGCTCAAAGGAAAACCATTCAACAGAATCGATTATGATGATGATATTGTCTTGGTGTTTGAGGAAGAGAAATACCAGCAAAATATGGTTGAAAGATGTCTCATCTTTCAATGTCTTTTTAAGTCTTTTCAACCCCAAAAATATATTTTCAACGTCTTGTGCTCATAGGGAGAACTCCTGTTGACCTTTCAATTTAAATAGCATTTCCTTAATTGATTAATTAATTGCTCTTGTCATCGTTCCTCGCCACCATCTGTTGGTGGCAAGTGACGCACCTTCTCGGGTTCCCGAGTGGCGCATCAATCTAAGGCACTGCATTTCAGTGCTAGAGGCTTCACTACAGTCCCTGGGTCGAATCCAGGCTGTATCACAACCGGCCGGGATTGGGAGTCCCATAGGGCGACGCACAATTGGCCCAGCGTCGTCTGGGTTAGGGGAGGGATTTGATGGTGTAGGCCGTCATTGTAAAATAATAATGTGTTCTTAACTGACTTGCCTAGTTAAATAAAGGTTAAATAAAAAATAAAATAAATTTAAACTAATCCAATGGGTTTTGAAAAAGAGGCGAGGAGAGAGGATGCAAGGAACCAAGGAAACGCAATTGAGATCCTTCATTATTTTATGCTGTGTACTCTTCACTGATGGTCTGTGTTCCGTTGAGGATGGTCTGTGTTCTGTTGGGGTTGGTCTGTGTTCTGTTGGGGTTGGTCTGTGTTCTGTTGGGGATGGTCTGTGTTCTGTTGGGGATGGTCTGTGTTCTGTTGGGGATGGTCTGTGTTCTGCTGGGGATGGTCTGTGTTCTGTTGGAGATGGTCTGTGTTCTGTTAGAGATGGTCGCTGTGTTCTGTTGGGGATGGTCGCTGTGTTCTGTTGGGGATGGTCTGTGTTCTGTTGGGGATGGTCTGTGTTCTGTTGGGGACGGTCTGTGTTCTGTTAGAGATGGTCGCTGTGTTCTGTTGGGGATGGTCTGTGTTCTGTTAGAGATGGTCGCTGTGTTCTGTTGGGGATGGTCTGTGTTCTGTTAGAGATGGTCGCTGTGTTCTGTTGGAGATGGTCTGTGTTCTGTTGGGGATGGTCTGTGTTCTGTTGGAGATGGTCTGTGTTCTGTTGGGGATGGTCTGTGTTCTGTTGGGGATGGTCTGTGTTCTGTTGGAGATGGTCTGTGTTCTGTTGGGGATGGTCTGTGTTCTGTTGGGGATGGTCTGTGTTCTGTTGGGGATGGTCTGTGTTCTGTTGGAGATGGTCTGTGTTCTGTTGGGGATGGTCTGTGTTCTGTTGGGGATGGTCTGTGTTCTGTTGGGGATGGTCTGTGTTCTGTTGGAGATGGTCTGTGTTCTGTTGGGGATGGTCTGTGTTCTGTTGGAGATGGTCTGTGTTCTGTTGGGGATGGTCTGTGTTCTGTTGGGGATGGTCTGTGTTCTGTTGGGGATGGTCTGTGTTCTGTTGGAGATGGTCTGTGTTCTGTTGGGGATGGTCTGTGTTCTGTTGGGGATGGTCTGTGTTCTGTTGGGGATGGTCTGTGTTCTGTTGGAGATGGTCTGTGTTCTGTTGGGGATGGTCTGTGTTCTGTTGGGGATGGTCTGTGTTCTGTTGAGGATGGTCTGTGTTCTGTTGGGGATGGTCTGTGTTCTGTTAGAGATGGTCGCTGTGTTCTGTTGGGGATGGTCTGTGTTCTGTTGGTCTGTGCTGTGATCAGTGAATCTGGAGACCAGGCTCCACAGAACACCAGGGGCTGTATGTATTAAACCTCTGAGAGTAGGGCTGATCTAGGATCAGTTTTATTGATTATATGGACAGATCCTAGATCAGCACTCCTACTCTGAGACTCTTTGTGGATAAGGGCCCAGGTCCCCCCCCCGTTCTGTAATCTTATTCATTGTGATCTTAAATGCAAAACTGATCCTAAATCAGCACTCCTTCTCTGAGACGCTTTATGACATCTGTCACGGATCCCTCCGGAACGTTCATTATGCACACCTGTCCCCTATTCCCACTGAGTAGTACTTGTATAAGTGCACCCTTTGTTACAATGTCTGTTGGTGCTGTGAGTACCTGTGCTGTGTGTTTTGGGCTTTCGTGCCATTGTGGCGTGCTCAGATGATTGCGGGTCTCATCCCGTGTGTTTATCATCGTGTGCGTGTGTTATTTATTCGAGGTACTCCTCCCTCTTTTGTTTGGGTTTCTACCCTGGGTTTTTGTATAGTGTTTGTTTGGTCTTCGTCCCCGTGCCTTTACACGGCACGCCGTAATCTGGGTACAATAAAAAAAACTATTACGCATTCCTGTGCCTGTCTCCCGAATCATTCATACCAACGTGACAACATCTCTATCGGCTGGCCTAGCTACCCTTCCTCCTAGACTTTGATTGTTGCTTTCATGATATGGTTATTTCTATTGATTTATTTATTTTAAATTCTAGTTTATCTTTTATTTCATGTACTTTGAGATTTTTTTTGTGTAATGTAAAGCGCTTTTGCAAATGTAACATTTATTATTATTATTATTATTACGTAGCATATTTCTATCTGAACATTCCAAAATGTTGCTTTCCGCTGAACGCGCCCCAGAACAGCAGAGTGGAGGAGGAGAGTCAGGATGTGTTTAAGTAAAAACCATCTTCCCTCCTCTGATGGTTTCACCACCATTTTGGTGGTTGTGGACAGATTCTCTAAATCATGCCGTTTCATCCTTCTCTCTGGTCTCCCTACTGCTCTCCAGGTCTCTGAGGCACTGTTCCAGCAGGTCTTCCAGTACTATGGCCTTCTGGAGGATATACTCTCCGATCGTGGCCCCCAATTCACATCACGTGTATGGAAGGCTTTCATGGAGAAGCTGGGGGTCACGGTCAGCCTCACTTCTGGGTACCGGCTTCAATCTAACGGGCAGGTGGAGAGGATGAACCAGGAGCTGGGGAGGTTCCTGACGAGTCACTGCCAGGACCTGCAGGGGGAGTGGTCACGATTCCTTACTTGGGCTGAATACGCCCAGAATTCATTGTGACACTCCTCCACTAGCCTAACTCCCTTGCAGTGTGTTATGGGTTATCAGATGGCTCCTGGCTCCGTGGACCCAGAGCCAGACCGAAGCTCCTAGGGTGGATGAGTGGTTCAGGCTCTCTGAAAGAGGTATGGAACGATGCCCACGTGAGACTCCAACGTGCCGTCCGCCATCAGAAAGAGCAGGCTCCCGTGTTCCATCCTGGTGATCACGTCTGGCTCTCACCAGGTACCTCCCACTCCACCTGCCCTGTAAAGAAGCTGAGTCCCTGTTTGTTTGTGGGGCTGTTCAAGGTCCTCCGCAGGGTCAGCGAGGTAACTTACAGATTACAACTCCCCACTAACTACTGGATATCACCATCTTCTCATGTTTCATGTTTCTCTCCTGAAATATGTTGGAGAGATATTCCTTAAACATATAACATGGACATAATATAAAGTATGAAAGGGCTTATTTTTATCATTCATCATATTTGTATATGTTTTATTATACTTTTATTGTGTACTAGATAATATGGGTTGAAGTGTTTATTGTGTACTAGATCATATGGGTTGAAGTGTTTATTGTGTACTAGATCATATGGGTTGAAGTGTTTATTGTGGACTAGATCATATGGGTTGAAGTGTTTATTGTGTACTAGATCGTATGGGTTGAAGTGTTTATTGTGTACTAGATCATATGGGTTGAAGTGTTTATTGTGTACTAGATCATATGGGTTGAAGTGTTTATTGTGTACTAGATCGTATGGGTTGAAGTGTTTATTGTGTACTAGATCATATGGGTTGAAGTGTTTATTGTGTACTAGATCATATGGGTTGAAGTGTTTATTGTGTACTAGATCATATGGGTTGAAGTGTTTATTGTGGACTAGATCATATGGGTTGAAGTGTTTATTATGTACTAGATCATATGGGTTGAAGTGTTTATTGTGTACTAGATCATATGGGTTGAAGTGTTTATTGTGTACTAGATCGTATGGGGAAACATGTTTTTTTTCTCAGACATACAGTGTACGTGGAAAGTATTCAGACCCCTTGACTTTTTACACATTTTGTTACATTACAGCCTTATTCTAAAACAGATCAAATAGTTTTTTCCCTCATCAATCTACACACAATACCCCATAATGACAACGCAAAAACAGGTTTTTAGCAGTTAGATGTGTACGCCTGGGGTGAGTTACTAGTATAGTTAGTAGTTAGATTAGTACACCTGGGGTGAGTTACTAGTATAGTTAGTAGTTAGAGGAGTACACCTGGGGTGAGTTACTAGTATAGTTAGTAGTTAGAGGAGTACACCTGGGGTGAGTTACTAGTATAGTTAGTAGTTAGATTAGTACACCTGGGGTGAGTTACTAGTATAGTTAGTAGTTAGAGGAGTACACCTGGGGTGAGTTACTAGTATAGTTAGTAGTTAGAGGAGTACACCTGGGGTGAGTTACTAGTATAGTTAGTAGTTAGGAGTACACCTGGGGTGAGTTACTAGTAAAGTTAGTAGTTAGAGGAGTACACCTGGGGTGAGTTACTAGTATAGTTAGTAGTTAGAGGAGTACACCTGGGGTGAGTTACTAGTATAGTTAGTAGTTAGATGTGTACGCCTGGGGTGAGTTACTAGTATAGTTAGTAGTTAGATTAGTACACCTGGGGTGAGTTACTAGTATAGTTAGTAGTTAGAGGAGTACACCTGGGGTGAGTTACTAGTATAGTTAGTAGTTAGAGGAGTACACCTGGGGTGAGTTACTAGTATAGTTAGTAGTTAGATTAGTACACCTGGGGTGAGTTACTAGTATAGTTAGTAGTTAGAGGAGTACACCTGGGGTGAGTTACTAGTATAGTTAGTAGTTAGAGGAGTACACCTGGGGTGAGTTACTAGTATAGTTAGTAGTTAGGAGTACACCTGGGGTGAGTTACTAGTAAAGTTAGTAGTTAGAGGAGTACACCTGGGGTGAGTTACTAGTATAGTTAGTAGTTAGAGGAGTACACCTGGGGTGAGTTACTAGTATAGTTACTAGTTAGAGGAGTACACCTGGGGTGAGTTACTAGTATAGTTAGTAGTTAGAGGAGTACACCTGGGGTGAGTTACTAGTATAGTTAGTAGTTAGAGGAGTACACCTGGGGTGAGTTACTAGTATAGTTAGTAGTTAGAGGAGTACACCTGGGGTGAGTTACTAGTATAGTTAGTAGTTAGAGGAGTACACCTGGGGTGAGTTACTCGTATAGTTAGTAGTTAGAGGAGTACGCCTGGGGTGAGTTACTAGTATAGTTAGTAGTTAGAGGAGTACGCCTGGGGTGAGTTACTAGTATAGTTAGTAGTTAGAGGAGTACACCTGGGGTGAGTTACTAGTATAGTTAGAAATAACCTGTGAAATGATTCCAATATCAAATCCAATTTATTGGTCACATACAGATGTTATTGTGAGTGAAGTGAAATGCTTGTGCTTCTAACTCCGACAGTGCAGTAATATCTAACAAGTAATATCTAACAGTTTCACAACATATACCCCAAAATACACGTAAATCTAAGAACCGGAGCCGCCTCCTCTGTTGGAGGATCCGCGGGATGAGAAGGTTATGTGTACTGTACCAGAGCCGCCATAGACAGTAGTTACCCACCCTACCCTCCCTTTTTTTAGGGGGGGGGGGGTTGTTGTTGTTGTTTTGTTTAGGTGCATTCGGAGTCCGCACCTTTGGGGGGGGTACTGTCACGTCCTGACTGTAGAAAGATGTTATTTTCTATGGTAGAGTAGGTCAGGGCGTGACGGGGGTTTTCTAGTTTAGTTTTTCTATGTTGTTACGTTCTAGTTTTGTATTTCTATGTTGGGTTTTGTTTGGGATGATCTCCAATTAGAGGCAGCTGGTCCTTGTTGTCTCTAATTGGAGATCATACTTAAGTAGGGTTTTTTTCTACCTGGGTTTGTGGGAGATTGTTTTTGAGTTTGAGTAAGTTGCGCGTCATGGTTTGTTGTTTCCGTTCTTTAGTTTATTTATGTATTGCATAGTTTCACAGTGAAAATAAAATGTGGAACGACACACACGCTGCACTTTGGTCCGCTCCTTCCTACGACAGCCGTGACAACTAATTTAATTTGACTGTGTAACTTTGCTCTCTCGCTCTCGTTCTCCTCGCTGAGCCCGGCCGGGTGGGCATTTCCCCTTTATATCCAGAATGTGGGCATGTAGAGTATCTGGCGAGTAAAGTAATGCTTGTAGTGATGACATAGGGATCTAACAACAACAGAGATGCTGCATTCAAAACAACTGGGAACTCTGAAATCACCGACTTCCAGAGTCAGTGCATTCAAGATAACTAAGAACTCTGGAAATAAAGAAACTGACTGGCAAAATCGTTTTGAACGGTCATCCAGCTCTGAATTAAAAGTCGGAAACTCTGGCATCTTTCTAAAGCTCCGACTTCCTGACCTGAAGATCATTGACGTCATTGTTTTACATCATTTTCCCCCTGAGTTCCCTGTTGTCTTGAAAGCACAAAAAAAAAAACTCTGGTTTATAACAACAACAAGCATGGCGTCGCACAATTACGCAAGGAACACAGCATGTGAAAAGTGAAGGGTCTGTTGCAGTCTCTGTCTGCTGAAGAGAGTCTTGAAAAGTTCCATGTAATTTTGGAGTGGAAAGAAGATGGTTCCTCAATGGTAGGAAAAAGTGATTACATCGGGTGTTTGTAGTTGGTACCAAATGGGGAAGACAACAGTCCATGTGGATGGCTGGACAGGCTGTATGCCTACTCCTTTTTTCAAGTGATATTTTTGTCATCCTAGGCTGCCTGTCATCTATGCATAGTCACTTCACCCCTACCTACAGGTACAAATGACCTCGACTAACCTGTACGCCCACACACTGACTCTGTACCGGTACTCACTGTATATAGCCTCGTTATTGTCATGTTAATGTTACTTTTTATTATTTTAGATGATTTAGTAAATATTTTCTTAACTCTTTCTTGAACTGCACTGTCGGTTAAGGGCTTGTAAGTAAGCGTTTCAAGGTAAGATCTACACACGTTGAATTCGGCGCATGTGACAAATAACGTTTGATTTGATTTCACATCAACTGATTTGTAAAAAAAAAGATATTTGACTGTGTAAATTCATTGGGTAGGCCTATAGGCTATTCACTGTAGTACTATTCCTTATCATTCCTCTTTAGCTCTTGGAGTCCCTGGACATCAACCACCCGAGCCACTGCCTGTTCACACCGCTACCATCCAGAAGGAGAGGTCAGTACAGGTGCATCAAAGCTGGGACCCA
Organism: Salmo salar; assembly: GCF_965601325.2. Lineage (NCBI taxonomy): Eukaryota > Metazoa > Chordata > Actinopteri > Salmoniformes > Salmonidae > Salmo > Salmo salar. The sequence goes on along the minus strand of NC_138307.1, from coordinate 83,821,750 downwards.
GAGACTGAAAAACAGCTTCTATCTCAAAGGCCATCAGACTGTTAAACAGCAATCATTAACTCAGAGAGGCTACTAGAAGCACAAGCATTTCGCTACACTTGCATAAACATCTGTATGTGACAAATACAATTTGATTTGAAAAGCTACACTAGGCATACAATAGCTTGTTGTCCACTTACTCCAGCTTGCTCTTGCTTGCTGAATGTAAAACACAGAAACCAAAGGAACTGGGGTGTATTCATTACACAGTTTCTGTTGCAAAACTGTTCTTAAAAGGAAGGAAATGGGGAGGGACCTTCCTGAATTTTTCCAATAGAAACTCTGGTTTTACTCTGTGTGCTTCCATTTGGTTATAAACGGTCAACTGTTTATGTAATGAATACGCCCCTGGCTAGTAAGGAGAGAGAGAGGCTGTATGGTACTGGTACCCTCTGTATATAGCTCCACATTGATCTGGTACTGGTACTCCCTGTATATAGCTCCACATTGATCTGGTACTGGTACTTCCTGTATATAGCTCCACATTGATCTGGTACTGGTACTCCCTGTATATAGCTCCACATTGATCTGGTACTGGTACTTCCTGTATATAGCTCCACATTGATCTGGTACTGGTGCTCCCTGTATATAGCTCCACATTGATCTGGTACTGGTACTTCCTGTATATAGCTCCACATTGATCTGGTACTCCCTGTATATAGCTCCACATTGATCTGGTACTGGTACTCCCTGTATATAGCTCCACATTGATCTGGTATTCCCTGTATATAGCTCCACATTGATCTGGTACTGGTACTCCCTGTATATAGCTCCTCATTGATCTGGTGCTCCCTGTATATAGCTCCACATTGATCTGGTACTGGTACTCCCTGTATATAGCTCCACATTGATCTGGTACTCCCTGTATATAGCTCCACATTGATCTGGTACTGGTACTCCCTGTATATAGCTCCACATTGATCTGGTGCTCCCTGTATATAGCTCCACATTGATCTGGTACTGGTACTTCCTGTATATAGCTCCACATTGATCTGGTACTGGTACTCCCTGTATATAGCTCCACATTGATCTGGTACTCCCTGTATATAGCTCCACATTGATCTGGTGCTCCCTGTATTAAGCTCCACATTGATCTGGTACTGGTTCTCCCTGTATATAGCTACACATTGATCTGGTACTCTCTGTATATAGCTCCACATTGATCTGGTACTCCCTGTATATAGCTCCACATTGATCTGGTACTGGTACTTCCTGTATATAGCTCCACATTGATCTGGTACTGGTACTTCCTGTATATAGCTCCACATTGATCTGGTACTTCCTGTATATAGCTCCACATTGATCTGGTACTGGTACTCCCTGTATATAGCTCCACATTGATCTGGTACTGGTACTTCCTGTATATAGCTCCACATTGATCTGGTACTGGTACTTCCTGTATATAGCTCCACATTGATCTGGTACTGGTACTTCCTGTATATAGCTCCACATTGATCTGGTACTGGTACTTCCTGTATATAGCTCCACATTGATCTGGTACTGGTACTTCCTGTATATAGCTCCACATTGATCTGGTACTGGTACTTCCTGTTTATAGCTCCACATTGATCTGGTACTGGTACTTCCTGTATATAGCTCCACATTGATCTGGTACTGGTACTTCCTGTTTATAGCTCCACATTGATCTGGTACTGGTACTTCCTGTATATAGCTCCACATTGATCTGGTACTGGTACTCCCTGTATATAGCTCCACATTTATCTGGTACTGGTACTTCCTGTATATAGCTCCACATTGATCTGGTACTGGTACTTCCTGTATATAGCTCCACATTGATCTGGTACTGGTACTTCCTGTATATAGCTCCACATTGATCTGGTACTGGTACTTCCTGTATATAGCTCCACATTGATCTGGTACTGGTACTTCCTGTATATAGCTCCACATTGATCTGGTACTGGTACTTCCTGTATATGCAGTACCAGTCAAATGTTTGGATACATCTACTCATTCAAGGGTTTGTTTTTCTTTTTACACAGTTGCAGTTAACAGTTCTAATATTATGGTACAGCTAGACGGACTCTTCATCGTCATGGTGCTTTTTGATAAGGTACGTTTACAAACATTGGTTGTGGTACAGTGCCAGGACCGGCAGGGGGATTGGGCCTGAACCTTCCCTGGGTGGAACACACCCAGAACTCACTTCGTCACCCCTTCCAGTGCGTCCTAGGAACGCCGCCCATGTGTGGCCCCAGTGCGCCGTCTGCCGTCAGAAGGATCAGGTGGACTGCCACTGCAGTGAGGCTCCCGTGTTCCATACTGGTGACCGCGTCTAGCTCTCCACCAGGAACCTTCCCCCTGCCCTGTCGGAAGCTGAGCCCCTCAATGTCCTCCAGAGGGTCAATGAGGTAACCTATTGTTTAGAACTCCCCACCAACTACCGAATCTCACCCTGTTTTCATGTTTCCCTCCTCAGGCCGGTGGTTCCTGGTCCCCTGGCTGATGGCGTCCCCCACGACACCCCTCCGCCTCCCTTGGACATCAAGGGGAGCCCCGCACTGTCATGCCTACTCCTGCTCCCTCCTTCCGGCGCTCGTCTAATCTCCGGTCCTGGCAACCCACATTGTACACATCTGGCAACCATCATTGCGCAGCACACCTGGTCCCCATCGTTAAGCACACCTGGACTTCATCACCACCCTGATTAGTCTCCCTTCATTTAGCCCTCAGTAGCTTCAATCATCAGGCAGTATTGGTTTTGGTTACATTCAGCACGCTGCTCCTGTTTTGTATTTTCTTCTGCACATGCTTCCTGACTCACTGCGTATACATTACAGAATACGAGAAGTTACAGAATACGAGTTTGGGGGCTAAAATTATTAAATATTAAAGCATTAAACCTCTCACTAAAAGCATCATTCATACATAAGTTATACTTAAACCCAAAATGGTTCTCCAGTCGATTATTAAGATAGGATCATCCTTTTCTCAAAAATGGCCTTTTTGCCTTTATACAGATTATAACTTCTAATTTCCGACTAATTGAAAATGAAACTTTGTTTAAAATATCTCGGATTTACATACAGAATAATACAAAATGGTCTGAGACCAGGTTGGTTCCAATGGCCCGGACCATAATGACTGAAGGCAGCCACACCCCCAAAAAAATTAAACAAATGTTTTCAAACGTTGCGTCCTGCTGTACACGCCAGAGAACGGCAGAGTGGAGGAGAAGAGTCAGGATGTTATAGGAGATTAAGTCAAAACTCAAACATGAAAATAACCATGCTCCAGGACACATGGAGGTAGAATAATGTCATGTTTTATCTGAAAAGGTTTTATATAAGAGAAATGTAAATATAATGAAATGTACAAAAAGACTTGTGTGATTTTATTGCAAACTGATTTTATTGCAAACTGATTGTAATTCTTAAGGATATTTCCATTGAGATGAATGCATTGTACACTTGTAGGCAGTGTGACAACAGATACAGAACTTTATAACTACATAACCACCCTGTTTAATTTGTTAGGAAAGACAACATAGATGAGGTAAACCAGTATCAGTATCTATAGTCAAATCAAGATGAATGCATATGAGTATATTATTTAAGCCCCTAGAGTTGATGCACCGGTGTGTCAATCTAAATTTACATAACAAAAACAATCCACATCAAAAATCATCAGTTTAACATAGAGATCTCAATCCACCGCATCTGCCAGTGTCTCACTTCCTCATCTGCCAGTGTCTCACTTCCTCATCTGCCAGTGTATCACTTCCTCATCTGCCAGTGTCTCACTTCCTCATCTGCCAGTGTCTCACTTCCTCATCTGCCAGTGTCTCACTTCCGCATCTGTGGTGAAAGGTGGCAGAACTAGAGCGGTGTTTGTCAGACCACGAGTCATCCCGAAAATTGGAAGTACATCGGATCTATATAAATTGGATCTATATTGATTATATATATATATATATCAATATAGATCCAATTTATATAGATCCCCTAAAGGGGGTCCTAAAATTCAAAATCAAATAACTAAATGATCCATAGTATGACCATCTTAAAACAAGTCCATGTCAGCTTAGTACACCCCCCCCCCCCCAACATCTTGGACTCTAAGGAATTATAGCATGTAAGGTCAAGCAAATATTCAATAGTCAAGAATTTTGTTTAAAATAATTCAGTGGTTAATCACCAACCGCAGTAGACCGTCTCCTTTAAAGAACACCTCTAACAATAGCCTGTGGCTTTAATTTAGCCATGATAAAAATCTTCTCCAAGTCTGCCTTCACACTTTTTGCTGAATAATGTAAGAAACTTAATTTTGAAATATATATATATATATAGATCTGGAGTCTCTAAAACAGTATGAAGTATTCTCTCTGACTGATTAGTTCGACCAGATTTTCCCTGACTTCCCTGAAATGCTCTCGCACCTGTATAATTTGATGATATTTTAAAATGTCATCATGCAATGCCTTTACTATTTCTCGTGGATGAGGCCAAAGGTTTGGAGGATATTTGGGAGCATAAAATGATCCACTCAAAAGAGATTGACCAATGTCTTCATCCACAATATCGTACGAGACAGGGCAGCAAACACGGTGATTTCCCATGGTATATTTTCCAACGATAGTCTTAGATTTAGATTCCTTGTACTTAAGGAGCAGCTGCTCCAGGTTTTTCTGGTAGATTAAGACGGCTGCTAGCGCTTGGTGGCTGTCAGCCCCCTCCTCCAGTCGAGCCAGGTGAATCAGCAACTGGACATGGAAGGCTGCTCCGTTGACCCAGATCTTGAGTGAACGAGTCTTCATGTGGTCATGTAGCATGGAGTTCTTCAGAGTTGTCAGCGCAACACTAAGTCTGCGCTCCACATACACGATGCCGCTCTTCATCTTAGCCTCATTATTTATGTTCATCGTACATCTCTTGAGGGCTTCCTCCATTTCATTGTACACCGTGGACGCCTTCTCTTCTGCAAATACACGGCGCAGAATGTCTGTGCTGTTCTCTTCTGGGATCAGGTCCTTGATGGAAGCCGTGACTATGTCTATCACTATAGATATGATTAAAGCCCCGAAGCCTGATGCTTTTGGTATACGGGTGAGTCCCCCTAAGTATGTCACTAGGCTCTTAGTCCAGATTGGTATGTCGCTGACCACTTCCAGTTTTCGTCCATTGTACTGCTTGTTCAGATTATCCAGGGCGTTCGGGGTAAAGAATGTCTGGAAAGTATGGTCAATTCCCAAATCCCAGGGAGTGGTGTTGAAAATATGTGTGACTGCTGTAGATGCAGTGTTCTCTGAGCTTGTTGCTGAGTTTCCCATTGTTTCTAAGTTTCTGAATAGAGTTTTTAAGAAGTCACCTCTAAATTAGGCTACTGTGGGCTCTTCTTGATGTTGTTAGGAGAATGTGACTGTGGAAGAATGGCTGTTGCTGTCTCTTTATGTTGCTTTTCTAAATGTAATCAAAAGTAAATTCATGTAAATAGAATGTTTGAACAGGGTTGGACTTTGCAGGGTTTTACTGGAAACCTCTAAATGCCTGCTTATGTCCGCAAATGCGGCCCCGGTGTGTTTACTGACAGGGTAAGCACACACACACACGCGCACGCACGCGCGCGCGCGCACACACACACACACACACACACACACACACACAGTAACGGCTGTCTTTAGAGAGAGTGGACCAAAATGCAGCGGAGTTAGTGTTCATTATATATTTAATGATCAAACGGACACTATACAATACAAAACAATAAACAAACAACCAAAACAGTCCTGTCACGTTTAACACAGTAACAAGAACAATTACCCACAAACCCCAAAGGAAAAGTAGGCTACTTATGTGTGACTCCCAATCAGCAATAACCCTCTACAGCTGTGCCTGATTGGAAGCCACACGGCCAAAATAAAGGAAACAAACCAACCTACACACTTCTCTTCTGCCACGTCCTGACCCAACTACACCCTCTACTGGTCAGGACGTGACACACACGCACACACACAAGTGCTGTCTCCTAGGCTGCGTGCCGCCCCCAAGAGCAGAACCAATCACATGCCAAGAACTATGTTTTTTCCCCCCATCGAGCCACATTCAAACAGAGCAGGACAGACAGGTTCCAATCCAAGTGCCAATTCAGTTTATCTCCAGGGGTTTAGACTTGCTGGATGATTTGAAAATAGCTTTTTGTCGACACCAGTGGTGGGCTTTGTGTAGAAAGAAAGATACATATGAAGAAAAGAACCCCATACCTACTGTGAAATATGGTGGTGGATCTTTGATGTTATGCGTCTATTTTGCTTCCTCTGGGGCCCTTGTCAAGGTCAACGGCATCATGAACTTTACCCGGTACCAGTACATTTTGCCAAAAACCTGGTTGCCTTGACCGCAAGTGGATCTTCCAGCAAGGAAATTACGCCAAGCACACATCAAAGTCAACATTTTGCAATGGCCATTTCAGTGTCTGGACTTGAACCCCATTGAAATCCTGTTGGTTTGAATTAAAGGGGGCAGTCCATAAGTGCAGACAAAGGATATCAAGAATCTAGAAATGTTCTCTATGGAGGAATGGTCTTAGATCCCTCCCAATGTGTTCTCCCATTTCATTACCAGTTTTTGTTAATGAGGAAGATCAGTGTGAGAAGGGGCGAAGAGTGAGTGTGTAGGGGACGAAGAGTGTGTGTGTGTGTGTGTGTGTGTGTGTGTGTGTGTGTGTGTGTGTGTGTGTGTGTGTGTGTGTGTGTGTGTGTGTGTGTGTGTGTGTGTGTGTGTTTAGGGGGCGAACAGTGTGTGTGTGTGTAGGGGTGATTTTCTAATTGTTATTATAATTATATCTCTCTCCATTACCTTCTATAGCCCGACCAAAAAGACAGTTGCTTTATTAATTTACAATCATTTAGTGTAGACAGGGCCTTTCCAGAAGTTGAGGGTGGGGTATGTTACGCTCAGTACGCTATATATGCAATATACAGTACCCTATATACTGTATGCAGCGATCACCAACAGTCTCTGGTTTAGACAGGACCTTTCCAGAAGTTGGGGGTGGGGTATGTTACGCTCAGTACGCTATATATGCAATATACAGTACCCTATATACTTTATTTTTTTATTTTTGTTTTATTTTCTTTGAATGTACAACTAGTGGGTTTTGAGTACTTCTCCCCTATTTGGGAAGTTAGTCTGCCTGCTCCTCAGTCTGAGAGAGATTTTCTGAGAACAGGTTCGTGTCTCCTTCCTCTGTATATAAACAACTGTTTTTTAAACTGTATAACACAATAGTGTCTTTGGAAAACGGGTTCATGTATCCTAAAGTCAATAGCGAATGTGACTTTGTATATATTTATTTAGCCGTTAATGTATGTAAGACCTGTTTCGGTAAGTTAACCAAGTTTTTGCTGGCTTAGCTTGCCATGTTAATGACGAGCTAACTAACACCGTCGGTCACTGCGCTACAATGTCTCGCTAGCTACTGCTAGCAGGTGATTTATTGAAATATTAAGTTAATGTTTATTTTCTTACTACCTTAAAAAAAAGTTTATGTAAAAACGGTTGTACTTGTCCTCTGTATTTATGGATTAATGTCACTTCACATTGAGGCCATGTATCATTACTGTTGCTCCTATCTAAAATATATCTTGTGTCCTACCTAACCAGTGAACGTGTGGCTGTTACCGTCCTGTCAATGCCTGTCATCACTGTTTGATATCTTTTACTGCAGGTATGCTTTTCTGTATTTTTATTTTATTTTTTAAACACAACTCATGTATACTATACAATCACTTTGTGGATTGAGTCAGAGAGAGATATTCTGAGAGCAGTGAACATGTGGCTGTGACCGTCCTGTCGATGCCTGTCGTCACTTTGATATCTTTTACTGCAGATAAAAACCAAGTCAACCTGAAGTGTGGTTGTCCATGTGCCTTTCTTCTGGGGGGGGGTATGTGAAGTTGGTTACACCAGCAGCACAGTTAGTCACCACCGCTCTGGACAACATGAAAACAGCCTAACCAGCTCTGCTAGGGCGAGTAAAATTATCAGTGTGAGGTGTTCTCTCATTTGTGTCTGGAAGTAGCTTGCAAGCTAGCCAACGTTAGCCTGTTAGCTTGATTGCCGTTGTGAAGCCAGAACGCTCGGATCAACCCTACTCCACGGCCAGAGCATCCAGTGAGATCTCTGAACCCTCTGAGAGCAAAACGCTCTGAATTTATGACCGGATAATCTGACAAAGCTCTGAATTTACGAACGCCCAGCGCGCACTCTGGCACTCCAGATTGAATTTATGAACACACCCTGTGTTGTTACACAATAGTGTGGTGGTAATAACACAAGTTTATCAATCCAAAACCTTTCAATAATTGACCACTGTCTTTTGAACACACCTGTTGTACGTACTAGTAGGGAGGTAATAACACAAGCTTATCAATCATGTCATCATAAGAGACTGTTTGGCTCACATTTCACTAATCATTTGGCATTTTCACATATGACTGTCTACTCAACTAAATTGTAAAATGTAAAACAAGGTAATTTTCTAATTGTTATTATAATTATATCTCTCTCCATTACCTTCTATAGCCTGACCAAAAAGACAGTTGCTTTATTATATTACTACCGTCTGGTTTAGACAGGACCTTTCCAGAAGTTGAGGGTGGGGCAGGTATGTTACGCTCAGTACGCTATATATGCAATATACAGTACCCTATATATGTAGTGATCACCAACAGTCTCTGATTTAGACAGGGCCTCTCCAGAAGTTGAGGGTGGGGCAGGTATGTTACGCTCAGTACGCTATATATGCAATATACAGTACCCTATATACTGTATGCAGTGATCACCAACAGTCTCTGATTTAGATGTGGTTGCCATAGCAGTAGGCTACTACACTATCACAACTGATTTTTCTAGATTCATTTAACCAAAGCTTAGCTGGTCATTGAGTACCATTGGATCTGGCTTGTTCTTGTGAACCACCGGTAGGGTGACTATTTTACAAGCCAAAGAGAGAAGGTACTGGTTTATCTTGTGTTTGGGTCTTTATTGAAAGCCCTCTCTGGGCCGTCTTCTTCCCTGTTCTTCTTCCGTCTACCTGTTCTCGGTCGTTCTCACAAGTAGAGTGCCTTTTGCCCTTTTTATATTTTAAGTAGAAATGTGCACCAATTTTGCATCCTTCTGTTCTTTCTATTTCTAGGATGATTTTAACCCACAACATTACGCCACGTTTTGACCATCATTGTAAAGCCTAGTTACTTTGTTGCTTTGACAGTCATTTTTTAAGATGTTTTATTATATAACCTCTCTGAGCTAGGTGGCACCAAATCGTCCCACCTACGTAACAGCCAGTTGAATCCTGTGGCGCGATTTTCAAATACCTTAGAAATGCTATTACTTCAATTTCTCAAACATATGACTATTTTACAGCTATTTAAAGACAAGACTCTCGTTAATCTAACCACACTGTCCGATTTCAAAAAGGCTTTACAACGAAAGCAAAACATTAGATTATGTCAGCAGAGTACCCAGACAGAAATAATCAGACACCCATTTTTCAAGCTAGCATATAATGTCACATAAACCCAAACCACAGCTAAATGCAGCACTAACCTTTGATGATCTTCATCAGATGACACACCTAGGACATTATGTTATACAATACATGCATGTTTTGTTCAATCAAGTTCATATTTATATCAAAAAACAGCTTTTTACATTAGCATGTGACGTTCAGAACTAGCAAACTTCCAGGGAATTTACTAACAATTTACTAAATTACTCACGATAAACGTTCACCAAAAGCATAACAATTATTTTAAGAATTATAGATACAGAACTCCTCTATGCACTCGATATGTCCGATTTTAAAATAGCTTTTTGGTGAAAGCACATTTTGCAATATTCTAAGTAGATGGCCCAGCCATCACGGGCTAGCTATTTAGACACCCAGCAAGTTTAGCCTTCACCAAAATCAGATTTACTATAACAAAAATGTTATTACCTTTGCTGTTCTTCGTCAGAATGCACTCCCAGGACTTCTACTTCAATAACAAATGTTGGTTTGGTCCCAAATAATCCATCGTTATATCCAAACAGAGGCGTTGTCACGTCCTGACCAGCAGATGGAGCTAGTGTTTTAGTTTTGGGGTCAGGACGTGGCATGTTTGTGTTGGTTAAATGTTGGGTGGATGATTGGGACTTCCAATTGAAGGCAGGTGTGTATAGTTGCCTTTGATTGGAAGTCCTATATAGGTGTGTGTGTTTTTCTTTGGGGTTGTGGGTGGTTGTTTTTTGCACTGCGTTTCTAGCCTGCAGAACTGTAGCTGTTGTCACTTTGTGTGAATTGTTAAGTGGATGCTTTACTCCTTTATTTTAATTAAAGATGAGTATTCACATACCTGCTGCGCCTTGGTCCATTTCTACAGAAGACAGCCGTTACAGGCGTTTTGTTCGTGCGTTCTAGACACTATCCGAAATGGTAAATCAGGGTTACGAGCATGGCGCATTTCGTGACAAAAAATTTCTAAATATTCCATTACCGTACTTCGAAGCATGTCAACCGCTGTTTAAAATCAATTTCTATGCAATTTATCTCGTAAAAAAGCGATAATATTCCGACCGGGAATCTGCGTTTCGGTAAATAGAGGAAAAAAAGAAAGATGGGGGCGACCAGTGCACGCGCCTAAGCCCACTGTCCCCTGATCGGCCACTTGACAAAGGCGATAATGTGTTTCAGCCTGGGGCTGGAATGACGACATTCAGCTTTTTCCCGGGCTCTGAGAGCCTATTGGAGCCGTGGGAAGTGTCACGTTACCGCAGAGATCCTTTGTTTTGGAAAGAGATGTCAAAGAAAGCCAATAAATGGTCAGACAGGCCACTTCCTGTAAAGGAATCTCTCAGGTTTTTGCCTGCCATATGAGTTCTGTTATACTCACAGACACCATTCAAACAGTTTTAGAAACTTTAGGGGGTTTTCTATCCATATCTAATAAGTATATGCATATCCTAGTTACTGGGTAGGAGTAGTAACCAGATTAAATCGGTACGTTTTTTATCCGGCGGTGTAAATACTGCCCCCTAGCCCTAAGAGGATAACGTCATTAGTGATGAAGTAACATTTGTCCCTCGTTTCAAGATCAAACCCTGTTAGGTACGTGAACTGAACTCTCATTTTAATATGGTGAAACTATTCCTTTATAAAAAATGTTTCAAAAGAAACATGAAACATCTAATAGTTATAGTGTAAAAGCCGGTGAGCTGGGGAAGGGGAAAGGGGATACCTAGTCAGCTGCTCGTTGCTACGTCATTTCACTGAGTCTACCTTTAACCTCTTGAGATGGGAAAACATGTTTCTTTATGAAGTTGAATGTGCTCTTTATGACAATGTTACAATTAGGTGACATAAATAGTTGTTTTAAACCAAATTACCCAAAAGGCACTATTGATGGAATGACCCTCTTATCAACCAATGGACTTCATAATAATGATATGGTGAATGAGTTTATCAGGAAGTGCATAGGAGATGTTGTACCCAATGTGACTATTAAAACCTACCCCAAGCAGAAACCATGGATAGATGGGAGCATTTGCGCAAAACTGAAAGCGCGAACCACCGCATTTAACCAGGGCAATAAGACTGGGAATATGGAAGACTACAAACAGTGTAGTTATTCCCTCCGCAGAGCAATCAAGCACGCTAAACGCTGGTATAGGGACAAAGTTGAGACTCAGTTGAAAGGCTCAGACACGAGACGTATATAGCAGGTGTTGGGGTAGGTTCCTTGTTCCTTATCAATCATTGGCTTATTGGTGAAATCAGCAATCGGACAATATCTTCTTTAAGTAAATCAATTAAACCTTTATTAATGCAATTGCAGACAGAAGTTGACAACGGAAACACAGCAGGCATGTTTCAGAGTAAGTTCTGCAAAATAAAAAAAGGTCAAAGTTGCTTTAATACGCTTGCAGTCGAACCCCTAGTGATGTAACTGCCTACGTCAACACCTTCTACTCATGAGACCAAGCCCATGCATATACAGTTATACAAAATTGCAGGAGAGAACAATAGTTCCAGTGTTTTCTAAGGGCTCAGCAGTAATTTTACAGTGGTATGTCTGACTTGTCTCTTATCTCTTTACTCCCCTGCAGGGTTCTGTGTCTATGTATCTCTTTTGGTCTTGAGGCGCTTTCTCACAGACACCCTGTTTTGACTTCAATAACTCACACATCTCTCAGACCGTTTCTATAAAAGGCAGAGACTAGAAATGAACTGTGGAACAGTATTAAACCTTATAATGAATATATATATTGCTAATCTGTGGTCCAGGACCCTGTAAATTAAGTGGGGGAGGGGTCTTATAGCCCTTCCCCTTCTATTAATACAAAATAAGCATAATCAATTATTATAAATCATCAATCATTTGGTGCAGCCCCTATCATGACCCCAAGGTGAACCCCATCACAGGGTCCACAGACAATCACGGATTATAAAGGGAAAACTAGCGACCAGGACACCGACGTCTTGCTTCCCGGACAGGCTGAACACCTTCTGCGTTTGCTTTGAGGATAATACAGTGTCACTGACGCAGTCCGCTATCAAGGACTGTGGACTCTCCTTCTCCATGGCCGAAGTGAGTAAGACACTTAAGAGTGTTAACCCTCGCAAGGCTGCCTGCCCAGATGGTATCCCTAGCCACATCCTCAGAGCATGCGCAGACCAGCTGGCTGGTGTGTTTACAGATATATTCAATCTCTCCCTATCCCAGTCTGTTGTCCCCACATGCTTCAAAATGGCCACCATTGTCCCTGTACCTAAGAAAGCAAAGGTAATTGAACTAAACTACTATCGCCCCGTAGCACTCACCTCTGTCATCGTGAAGTGCTTTGAGAGACTAGTCAAGGATCATATCACCTCCACCTTACCTGTCACCCTAGACCCACTTCAATTTGCTTACTGCCCCAATAGATCCACAGATGATGCAATCGCCGCCACACTGCACACTGCCGTATCCCATCTGGACAAGAGGAATACCTATGTAAGAATGCTGTTCATTGACTATAGCTCAGCATTCAACACCATAGTACTCTCCAAGCTCATCATCAAGCTCTATGTCCTGGGTCTGAATCCCGCCCTGTGAAACTGGGTCCTGGACTTCCTGACAGGTCGCCCCCAGGTGGTGAAGGTAGGAAACAACACCTCGTCTTTGCTGATCCTCAACACTGGGGCCCCACAAGGGTGCGTGCTCAGCCCCCTCCTGTACTCCCTGTTCACCCATGACTGTGTGGCCAAGCACGCCTCCAACTCAATCATCAAGTTTGCAGACAACACTACAGTGGTAGGCTTGATTACCAACAACGATGAGACAGCCTACAAGGAGGAGGTGAGGGCCCTCGGAGTGTGGTGTCAGGAAAATAACTTCTCACTCAACGTCAACAAAACTAAGGAGATGATCGTGGAAACAGCAGAGGGTGCACCCCTCATCCACATAAATGGGACCGCAGTGAAGGTTGAAAGCTTCAAGTTCCTCGGCGTACACATCACTGACAAACTGAAATGGTCCACCCACACAGTCAGTGTGGTGAAAAAGGCACAACAGCGCCTCTTCAACCTCAGGAGGCTAAAGACATTTGGCTCGGCACCTAAAACCCTCACAAAATTTTACAGCTACACAATTAAGAGCATCCTGTCGGGCTGTATCACCGCCTGGTACAACAACTGCACCGCCCACAACCGCAAAGCTCTCCAGAAGGTGGTGCGGTCTGCCCAACGCATTACCGGGGACAAACTTCCCGCCCTCCAGGACACCTACAGCACCCGATGCCATAGGAAGGCCAAAAAGATCATCAAGGACATCAACCATCCGAGCCACTGCCTGTTCACCCCGCATTCATCCAGAAGGCGAAGTCAGTACAGGTGCATCAAAGCTGTGACCGAGAGACTGAAAAACAGCTTCTATCTCAAGGCCATCAGACTGCTAAACAGCCCATCATTAGCACATCAGAGGCGGCTGCCTATAGACAGACATAGAAAACACTGGCCACTTTTAGAAATGGATCATTAGCCACTTTAATAATGTTTCTGTATCTAGCATTACTCATCTCATATGTATAAACTGCACTCTACACTATTCTACGGTATCTTAGTCACTTTTAATTGTGTTTAAATATTGCATCACCCATTTCTTATGTATATACTGTATTGTATTCTATACTACACCACTGACTGTTAAACAGCATCTCCAGCACATCAGAGGCTGCTGCCTATAGACATAGATTAGAAATCACTGGCCACTTTAAGGAAATGAAACAATAGGCACTTTAATGTTTCTGTATCTTGCATTACTCATCTCATATGTATAAACTGTAATCTATACTATTCTACGGTATCTTAGTCACTTTAATTATGTGTAAATATTGCATCACCCATCTCATATGTATAAACTGTAATCTATACTATTCTACGGTATCTTAGTCACTTTAATTCTGTGTAAATATTGCATCACCCATCTCATATGTATATACTGTATTCTATACTATTCTACAGTATCTTAGTCACTTTAATTCTGTGTAAATATTGCATCACCCATCTCATATGTATATACTGTATTCTATACTGTGCCACTGTATCTTAGTCCAATGCTGCTCTGACATATGTATATATTCTTAATCCATTCCTTACTTAGATTTACGTGTATTTTGGGGTAAATGTTGTGAAACTGTTAGATATTACTTGTTAGATATTACTGCACTGTCGGAGTTAGAAGCACAAGCATTTCACTACACCCGCAATAACATCTGCTAAACACGTGTATGTGACCAATACATTGGATTTGAATCATTTCACAGGTCATTTCTAACTACTAACTATACTAATAACTCACCCCAGGTGTACTCCTCTAACTACTAACTATACTAGTAACTCACCCCAGGCGTACTCCTCTAACTACTAACTACACTAGTAACTCACCCCAGGTGTACTCCTCTAACTACTAACTATACTAGTAACCCACCCCAGGTGTACTCCTCTAACTACTAACTATACTAGTAACTCACCCTAGGTGTACTCCTTTAACAACTAACTATACTAGTAACTCACCCCAGGTGTACTCCTCTAACTACTAACTATACTAGTAACTCACCCCAGGTGTACTCCTCTAACTACTAACTACACTAGTAACTCACCCTAGGTGTACTCCTT
Organism: Salmo salar; assembly: GCF_965601325.2. NCBI lineage: Eukaryota > Metazoa > Chordata > Actinopteri > Salmoniformes > Salmonidae > Salmo > Salmo salar. Next base: position 83,806,561 of record NC_138307.1, on the reverse strand, counting down.
TAACTACTAACTATACTAGTAACTCACCCCAGGTGTACTCCTCTAACTACCTACTAACTATACTAGTAACTCACCCCAGGTGTACTCCTAACTACTAACTATACTAGTAACTCACCCCAGGTGTACTAATCTAACTACTAACTATACTAGTAACTCACCCCAGGTTTACTCCTCTAACTACCTACTAACTATACTAGTAACTCACCCCAGGTGTACTCCTAACTACTAACTATACTAGTAACTCACCCCAGGTGTACTAATCTAACTACTAACTATACTAGAAACTCACCCCAGGTGTACACATCTAACTGCTAAAAACCTGTTTTTGCGTTGTCATTATGGGGTATTGTGTGTAGATTGATGAGGGAAAAAACAATTTAATCTGTTTTAGAATAGGGCTGTAATGTAACAAAATGTGTAAAAAGTTAAGGGGTCTGAATACTTTCCACGTACACTGTATGTCTGAGAAAAAAAACATGTTTCATCCCATATGATCTAGTCCACAATAAACACTTCAACCCATATGATCTAGTACACAATAAACACTTCAAACCATATGATCTAGTTCACAATAAACACTTCAACCCATATGATCTAGTACACAATAAACACTTCAACCCATATGATGTAGTCCACAATAAACACTTCAACCCATATGATCTAGTCCACAATAAACACTTCAACCCATATAATCTAGTACACAATAAACACTTCAACCCATATGATCTAGTACACAATAAACACTTCAACCCATACGATCTAGTCCACAATAAACACTTCAACCCATATGATCTAGTCCACAATAAACACTTCAACCCATATGATCTAGTACACAATAAACACTTCAACCCATATGATCTAGTCCACAATAAACACTTCAACCCATATGATCTAGTACACAATAAACACTTCAACACATATGATCTAGTACACAATAAACACTTCAACCCATATGATCTAGTCCACAATAAACACTTCAACCCATATGATCTAGTCCACAATAAACACTTCAACCCATATGATCTAGTACACAATAAACACTTCAACCCATATTATCTAGTACACAAACACTTCAACCCATATGATCTAGTACACAATAAACACTTCAACCCATATGATCTAGTACACAATAAACACTTCAACCCATATGATCTAGTCCACAATAAACACTTCAACCCATATGATCTAGTCCACAATAAACACTTCAACCCATATGATCTAGTACACAATAAACACTTCAACCCATATGATCTAGTACACAATAAACACTTCAACCCATATGATCTAGTACACAATAAACACTTCAACCCATATGATCTAGTCCACAATAAACACTTCAACCCATATGATCTAGTCCACAATAAACACTTCAACCCATATGATCTAGTACACAATAAACACTTCAACCCATATTATCTAGTACACAAACACTTCAACCCATATGATCTAGTACACAATAAACACTTCAACCCATATGATCTAGTACACAATAAACCCTTCAACCCATATGATCTAGTACACAATAAACCCTTCAACCCATATGATCTAGTACACAATAAACACTTCAACCCATATGATGTAGTCCACAATAAACACTTCAACCCATATGATCTAGTCCACAATAAACACTTCAACCCATATAATCTAGTACAAAATAAACACTTCAACCCATATGATCTAGTACACAATAAACACTTCAACCCATACGATCTAGTCCACAATAAACACTTCAACCCATATGATCTAGTCCACAATAAACACTTCAACCCATATGATCTAGTCCACAATAAACACTTCAACCCATATGATCTAGTACACAATAAACACTTCAACCCATATTATCTAGTACACAAACACTTCAACCCATATGATCTAGTACACAATAAACACTTCAACCCATATGATCTAGTACACAATAAACCCTTCAACCCATATGATCTAGTACACAATAAACACTTCAACCCATATGATCTAGTACACAATAAACACTTCAACCCATATGATCTAGTCCACAATAAACACTTCAACCCATATGATCTAGTACACAATAAACACTTCAACCCATATGATCTAGTCCACAATAAACACTTCAACCCATATGATCTAGTACACAATAAACACTTCAACCCATACGATCTAGTACACAATAAACACTTCAACCCATATGATCTAGTACACAATAAACACTTCAACCCATATGATCTAGTCCACAATAAACACTTCAACCCATATGATCTAGTCCACAATAAACACTTCAACCCATATGATCTAGTACACAATAAACACTTCAACCCATATGATCTAGTACACAATAAAAGTATAATAAAACATATACAAATATGATATAAAATAAGTATTTTCATACTTTATATTATGTCCATATATAGTTATGTTTTAGGAAAATGTACCCAAAATATTTCACCTTCTTTACGACTTTACCAAACATATCATGACATTAGTGATCATCAAAATCTGTTACATTTGTCAATGTCTAAATCAACATTTGGGCCATTTAGACAGCGTGTGTTACTCCTATAGACAAGGGGAGAAGGGCTATGTAAAGGGTCTAAATCAACATTTGGGGTATTTAGACAGCGTGTGTCCCTGCTATAGACAAGGGGAGAAGGACTATGTAAAGGGTCTAAATCAACATTTGGGCCATTTAGACAGCGTGTGTCCCTGCTATAGACAAGGGGAGAAGGACTATGTAAAGGGTCTAAATCAACATTTGGGCCATTTAGACAGATTGTGTCCCTGCTATAGACAAGGGGAGAAGGACTATGTAAAGGGTCTAAATCAACATTTGGGCCATTTAGACAGCGTGTGTCCCTGCTATAGACAAGGGGAGAAGGACTATGTAAAGGGTCTCAATCAACATTTGGGCCATTTAGACAGCGTGTGTCCCTGCTATAGACAAGGGGAGAAGGGCTATGTAAAGGGTCTAAATCAACATTTGGGCCATTTAGACAGTGTGTGTCCCTGCTATAGACAAGGGGAGAAGGACTAGGTAAAGGGTCTAAATCAACATTTGGGCCATTTAGACAGCGTGTGTTACTCCTATAGACAAGGGGAGAAGGACTATGTAAAGGGCTCCATTTTGTTGTTCTGTAGCATATGCAATGTGTCTGCCTCCAACATAAAACATTTCTTTACTTCCACACATAATTACTTCTTTATTTATTTTAGGTTTAAGGAAGTGTGTAGGTCGCATTCTTTATTGTAGAGCTATGAAAGTTATATATTTAGATTCAACTGCTCGAGACAAATTCAGCAATTGCTTTGCCATGTCTGTGCTGTGAAGCAGTCGAGTTGGATAAATGTTTTTCTAAGGACTGCCCCAATTTGATGTGACGTCGGAGTGAAGTGATACACATTGATGTAATGATGCAGCCGACCACCAGAGGGAGGTAGATACATGTTTATCCGACAAAGGACCTTTACATGGTCCTAGAAAGGTCGATTTCAGTCTTTTGACTTAAAAAACTGCAGGGATTTTATAAAATAAGTAATGTAAACATATACATCTTTTTTTGAAGTAATCCTAGTGCCCGATTTCAGGTTGCGGTCAGCTTTTAAGGAGAAGTTCTTTCAGGTTGTTCTGGTAGGTTGAGATGGCTGCATGCGCTGAGCAGCCATCAGCCCCCACCTCCAGTCGAGCCAGCTGGATCAGCATCTGGACATGGAAGGGGTCATGTCCATGATCTGGTTGATCCAGAGAGGACGAGTCTTCATGTGGCCATCTTCCAGCATGGAGTTCTTCAGTTGCGTCAATGGAAACACAACGTTTGCATCTCTTCATCTTTTCCACATCATGTTCATCTTCCGTCTCTTCAGGCCTTCCTCCATGACATCATCTTCAGGCCTTCCTCTATGACATCGTCTTCAGGCCTTCCTCCATGACATCGTGTTCAGGCCTTCCTCCATGACATCGTGTTCAGGCATTCCTCCATGACATCGTCTTCAGGCCTTCCTCCATGACATCATCTTCAGGCCTTCCTCTATGACATCGTCTTCAGGCCTTCCTCCATGACATCATCTTCAGGCCTTCCTCCATGACATCGTGTTCAGGCCTTCCTCCATGACATCGTGTTCAGGCATTCCTCCATGACATCGTCTTCAGTCCTTCCTCCATGACATCATCTTCAGGCCTTCCTCTATGACATCGTCTTCAGGCCTTCCTCCATGACATCGTGTTCAGGCCTTCCTCTATGACATCGTCTTCAGGCATTCCTCCATGACATTTACATTTACATTTTAGTCATTTAGCAGACGCTCTTATCCAGAGCGACTTACAGTAGTGAATGCATACATTTCATACAATTTCATACATTTTTTTTCTGTGCTGGCCCCCCGTGGGAATCGAACCCACAACCCTGGTGTTGCAAACACCATGCTCTACCAACTGAGCTACAGCTACATGACATCGTGTTCAGGCCTTCCTCCATGACATCGTGTTCAGGCCTTCCTCCACGACATCGTGTTCAGGCCTTCCTCCACGACATCGTCTTCAGGCCTTCCTCCATGACATCGTTTTCAGGCCTTCCTCCATGACATCGTGTTCAGGCCTTCCTCCACGACATCGTCTTCAGTCCTTCCTCCATGACATCGTCTTCAGGCCTTCCTCCACGACATCGTGTTCAGGCCTTCCTCCACGACATCGTCTTCAGTCCTTCCTCCACGACATCGTCTTCAGGCCTTCCTCCATGACATCGTGTTCAGGCCTTTCTCTATGACATCGTCTTCAGGCCTTCCTCCATGACATCGTCTTCAGGCCTTCCTCTATGACATCATCTTCAGGCCTTCCTCTATGACATCGTCTTCAGGCCTTCCTCTATGACATCGTCTTCAGGCCTTCCTCCATGACATCGTCTTCAGGCCTTCCTCCACGACATCGTCTTCAGGCCTTCCTCTATGACATCGTCTTCAGGCCTTCCTCTATGACATCGTCTTCAGGCCTTCCTCCATGACATCGCTCACAGAGGACGCCTCATCTGCAAACACACGGTTCAGAACGTCTTCCATGCTCTCTTGAGAGGTCAGGGTCTTGAAGGCAAACGTGATTATATCTATCAGTATAGATATTGCTAAAGCCCCGAAGCCTGCTACCTCTGGTACAGTAGTGTTTGCTCTCTAGGTCCTCAGTCCAAGCTGGTATGTAGCTGCATTAATCCAGTTTCTGCTCATGGGACTGCTCGTTCACATTATCCAGTTTTGGCTTAAGAATGTCAGGAAAGTATTGTCAATAGAAACACAGACAGTAGAAACCCAGACAGTAGAAACCCAGACAGTAGAAACCCAGACAGTAGAAACACAGACAGTAGAAACCCAGGCAGTAGAAACTCAGGCAGTAGAAACACAGACAGTAGAAACCCAGACAGTAGAAACACAGGCAGTAGAAACACAGGCAGTAGAAACCCAGGCAGTAGAAACACAGGCAGTAGAAACACAGACAGTAGAAACACAGACAGTAGAAACACAGGCAGTAGAAACACAGACAGTAGAAACACAGGCAGTAGAAACACAGACAGAAGACAGTAGAAACACAGACAGTAGAAACACAGACAGTAGAAACACAGACAGTAGAAACCCAGACAGTAGAAACCCAGTCAGTAGAAACACATGCAGTAGAAACACAGACAGTAGAAACACAGACAGTAGAAACACAGACAGAAGACAGTAGAAACACAGACAGTAGAAACACAGACAGTAGAAACCTAGGCAGTAGGACAAAACACATCATATTCTTCAGCGTTCAGACACCTGTTACACAGACAACCGTGGGACTGGAACCAGCAGCCATGAGAACTGCATGTGGCTACGTACCAAATGACACCCCTATACCCTATATAGTGCACTACCTTGGGTCCTGGTCAAAAGTGCACTATAAAGGGGATAGGGTGCAATTTCAGATGGAAGCCAGTAATTTAGGGCTGTGCAGCCCTTATGGTTAGCAAAAATGTATGACATAAGTCAAAATGATAAATCCAGATGTCATTGAGATTCATGCAGCACCTCTTTTGGTGGTGTTCTTAAAATCAAAGAGATTTCACTGAATTTAACCTAGTTATTCATTTAAAAAAGGGAAAGAATTAGGACTTGATGGTTGTTGAACTGCCTACCAATCATTTCCTGTTCTGTTCTAGTCTAAAACGTTACATAATATCTGTATGTATCATTATTTATTGTACTTTTCTGCTTATTTATCACTTCACTGAAAGTATTGATTATGTAATAGACATGTACCACTGTCTCACCCTACACTGTTTAGTGCCAAAGAAAGGGTTGCCTCTTCTGCTGTAGTTGAGGGCTAAATCACCATGGAGATATTTCTATATAAATCACAAGCTCTACAGCCAGGACATTAGACCAAATGCAGGATGACAATATTACTGTCGACTCTAAATGGATTCATGTTATTTCTCCTCAAGTTCCATGGTCTCTGCCCGTTTAATGATCAGACACCATTGTGTGGTCACAGTCATGTGATCAGACACACCATTGTGTGGTCACAGTCATGTGATCAGACACACCATTGTGTGGTCACAGTCATGTGATCAAACACACCATTGTGTGGTCAAAGTCATGTGATCAAACACACCACTGTGTGGTCACAGTCATGTGATCAGACACCATAGTGTGGTCACAGTCATGTGATCAGACACACCATTGTGTGGTCACAGTCATGTGATCAAACACACCATTGTGTGATCACAGTCATGTGATCAGACACACCATTGTGTGGTCACAGTCATGTGATCAGACACACCATTGTGTGGTCACAGTCATGTGATCAAACACACCATTGTGTGGTCACAGTCATGTGATCAAACACACCATTGTGTGGTCAAAGTCATGTGATCAGACACACCATTGTGTGGTCACAGTCATGTGATCAGACACACCATTGTGTGGTCACAGTCATGTGATCAGACACACTATTGTGTGGTCACAGTCATGTGATCAGACACACCATTGTGTGGTCACAGTCATGTGATCAGACACACCATTGTTTGGTCCACTTGCAATAAGAAGCAATAAGCAAGCTGTAATTGCCAACACATTTATTGATTAGTCTGTCATTAGTTTTATGCATGGTTGTTTTCATTTCATGAGTTATAACAATTTCAACATCATACAGAATTCCAATATAAAGACAATTACCACCTTCTACAAAGAAATTATGAAGACATTCTCAGAAGAGTACAAAAGTATCGTCAAAATGAAAAAGTATTGAGCTATTATCTTTAAAAAAAAGTGTGACAAGTGAAACCAAAGACAAGTGACCAAAACTCAAAGTAACAAAAATGTAGAACACAATAATACATTTTTTTAATTATATTTTGACAGTTGCATCTACAAAGTTCCCTCTATCTATTTATTGAACCTTTTCCCAAAGTCTCAGAAAAATACAGAAAATACAAAGGACATCATAAGGTACCAGACAATTACAGCAAACAGCTGTATGTGTTACGTGTGTGTGTTACGTGTGTTACGTGTGTTATGTGTGTGTTACGTGTGTTACGTGTGTTACGTGTGTGTTGTGTGTGTTGTGTGTGTTGTGTGTGTTGCGTGTGTTGCGTGTGTTGCGTGTGTTGCGTGTGTTACGTGTGTTGCGTGTGTTGTGTGTGTTACGTGTGTTGTGTGTGTTGTGTGTGTTGTGTGTGTTGCGTGTGTTGCGTGTGTTGCGTGTTACGTGTGTTGCGTGTGTTACGTGTGTTGTGTGTGTTACGTGTTGTGTGTCCACCTTGCAACCAGGCACCGACATCTGACTGCCACTGTGGGTAGAGTTAAGTCACTGGGGTAACTTGACAAGATCGTTTTTCAACATGAACTCTTTCAAAGCTTCATTTCCTGCTATTTCAATCTTTTCCAGTACCTCCTTTTCTGAAATGATCCATGTTCTAAGATGTTCTTTAATTCTTAGATGGTTCTCATTTTCCTCAACTGCATCCCAGACTGCTGTCAAGGCTGCACTGAATGAGGGCTTCCATTCATTTACCAGGTGTCTGATAAAATTGTAAATGAAATCATGCAAATGGGGGCATGTCAAGGCTTCTCTGGTGAACTTGGTCAGTATTTCAACATTGTTTCTGTCCTTCATCTTGATCAGAAAGTCCTCCAGTATGGTGAGGAGAGGGATGGCATACTCAATCACACTCTTCACTCCTTCATCTTCGTAGGGAAACCCTCCAGTGTGCATGGCTATCACCTGGCAGGATTCATCAAAGACTGGGGAGCCAGAAGCTCCATGGAAGAGGCAGGTGTCATAGGTCACTTCAGTGTTGTCTGGATTCATGAGCATGTCATACTTCACTTTATTCTCTTCTATGGATGTATTGATCAGCATATCCATTCTGACATTATTCCCAATCTCTCTTTGGAAAGCCTCACCTCTTCTTTCTCTCTCAATAATGGTGGTGGGGTCTGTTCTTTTCACTCCTCCACCTGGGTGTCCAATGAGACAGACTCCACCTTTCTTTGGATCTGGGCTATATCTACGGAGAAGACCGTTGGAGGTATCAACGTCCTGAAGCTCTAGTACAGCAAAGTCCACATGTCGATTGTAGTGGTCAGATCCCCATTGAAAGTCAATGATCTCTGATTTCACCTCTATCACCTTCAGATCTGACCCATTGGGATTTTCTTTGTTGAATGTGGCAGTTACTTTGGCTAAGATATTCTGGTAATTTCCATCAACATACGAGATGCCATCGTTAATAAACAAATGTGCATTTGTCAGAATGTAATGATCAAACAGCAGGAAGCCAGTGCCTTGCCCGACCCCCTCGACATCGATCATACAGACTGAGTCACTCAGTCTCATCAGCTTCTTTACTGTGTAGACTTCAGAGAACCCCTGGGTGCTCTTTCCAAATTCCCCGCTTAAATGACTTAGCACCCCAGAATATTTCTTCTTTTTGTACCTCTTCTTCATCTGTTTCACCAAATCAGCAAACTGGTGGCGAAGAATCTTCAAAATCTCAGCAGAATCTGGCACTGTGACTAGCTGTTTTTTGGGGGGTTCCCCTGCAGCTGATGTTTCAGTGCTTGTGTTAGACATGGGGAGTTGTATGGAGTTAGTCTCATCTTCTTTCTGAAGGTTAGAACCAGCTTGTGGAGGGGCAGTTGCAGCCTGTGTTGGGTTTTTCTCTTCCAGGATCATTTTGAAGGTTTGTTTATCCAGACAGTCAACTAGTACATTCATCTCAACACAATTCGCTGGATCTGAGTCTGATTCAACGAGAATGCAAGTTTTAGTGAACACATTGTCATGGAAGCGTCCATCTCTTGTTAGTGCTGTCTCCACTGTCTCTCCACAGATGCCGTAGATGCAAAGAGGGCTAAAAGGTTCAAGTTCTTTGTTTTTGAGCAGTTGCTTGGTTTTGGTTTTCTTACCACCTTTAGATTCAATGTAAAAAATGACGTATTGCTTATTTCCTGTATAAATCTGTGTGGGTTCAGTTGTGGCCTCTCCACTATCATTCGAAATGGTTGATATGGTGAGTATTTGACCATTCTCAAGCAGATGACAAGGGAAGTGTGTTGCTATTGGTTTCTTTCCTTTCGTTGTTTGTATAACAAGGTCTTGTCTTTGCATTGTCTTCTCTTGTTGTCTTGTCTTCATCTTCTGTTTCTCAGTCATTTCCTTTAGTTCACAGAATTTGGAACTTGTTTCAAGAGCCTGTAACACGCTGCAAGGGCTTTTACAGGTGATTTTATTCTGGTCTTCTTTAACAGGGAATTTGAAGGAAAAGTAGTGAAGATGTCCCTTCTGTGAGGAAATCAGTGAAAATGACATTAATATGAATACACATACACTGCCTTCAGAAAGTATTCAGACCCCTTGACTTTTTCCACATTTTGTTACGTTTCAGCCTTATTCTAAAATTGATTAAATAAAAAAGATCCTCAGCAATCTACACACAATACCCCATAATGATGAAGCAAAAACAGGTGCAGAAATGTTTGCAAATTTATTGAGAAAAAAATTACTGAAATACCTTATTTACATAAGTATTCAGACCCTTTGGTATGAGACTGTAAATTGAGCCAGAATTGTGTCGAAGCACAGATATTAGGAAGGGTACCAAAACATTTCTGCAGCATTGAAGGTCCCCAAGAACACAGTGGCCTCCATCATTCTTAAATTGAAGAAGTTTGGAACCACCAAGACTCTTCATAGTGCTGGCTGCCCAGCCAAACTGAGCAATCGGTGGAGAAGGGCCTTGGTCAGGGAGGTAACAAAGAACACTGTGAACTGTGGGACCTTAGATAGACTTGTTTTTCTTTCTAAATTTTGTCCAAACAATTTAATTGGCCACATGTGGACTCCAATGAAGTTGTAGTGATCTCAAGGATAATCAAAGGAAATTGGATGCACTTGAGCTCAGTTTGGAGTGTCATAGCAAAGGAGTATGAATACTTACAGTATGTAAATAAGATATTTCTGTATTATATTTTCAATAGATTTGTAAACATAACAAAAAAACATGTTTTCACTTTGTCATTATGGGGTATTGTGTTAAGATGGGCAAGAAAAAAACATGTTTTCACTTTGTCATTATGGGGTATTGTGTTAAGATGGGCAAGAAAAAAACAACAACAATTTAATCCATTTTGAATTTAGGCCTGTAACACAACAAAATGTGGAATAAGTCAAGGGATATGAAGACTTTCTGAAAGCTCTGTATATGTTTCCAGCTCATTCATAGCAATATAGCATGAGCTTTTATAATATATTACATTTAGCAGAACCTTTTATCCACAAAAGATACATTTCTCATTTTAAAAATACATGTATAAAGCTGTCAAAAATGATCTATTATCTTTTCCTTATATTATTAGCTGAAAACAAAACATAATATTGATCAAACCAATACTTCATGGTAGAAAACAAATGAATGTGTTATAAACATTATACTGACCATGCTATCATTAGGCTCAGTTATCTTCATCTTTGTAGCCATTTGATCTGACAGTGAATCACCCTGGAAGAGAAAAATAACAGGAGATTGAAGGTTCTAAAGAAAATACAATATGGACTTTCAGAATATCATGATAATATGGATACACATACACTACATGACCAAAAGTATCTGGACACCCCTTCAACATACACTATATAAACAGCAGTATGTGGACACACCTTCAACATACACTATATATACAGCAGTATGTGGACACACCTTCAACATACACTATATATACAGCAGTATGTGGACACCCCTTCAACATACACTATATATACAGCAGTATCTGGACACCCCTTCAACATACACTATATATACAGCAGTATGTGGATACCCCTTCAACATACACTATATATACAGCAGTATGTGGATACCCCTTCAACATACACTATATATACAGCAGTATGTGGACACCCCTTCAACATACACTATATATACAGCAGTATGTGGACACCCCTTCAACATACACTATATATACAGCAGTATGTGGACACCCCTTCAACATACACTATATATACAGCAGTATGAGGACACCCCTTCAACATACACTATATATACAGCAGTATGTGGACAACCCTTCAAATTAGTGGATTTGGCTATTTCAGCCACACCTGTTAATGACAGGTGTATAAAATTCCGCACACAGCCATGCAATCTCCATAGACAAAGATTGATAGTAGAATGGCTCAGTGACTTTCAACGTGGCACCGTCATAGGATGCCACCTTTCCAACAAGTTAGTTGGTCAAAATTTGCCCTGGTTAACTGTTAGTGCTGTTATGGTGTAAAGTGGAAACATCTAGGAGCAACAACGGCTCAGCTGCGAAGTGGTAGGCCACACAAGCTCACAGAACAGGACCGGCGAGTTCTGAAGCACGTAAAAATCGATGGGTTGGAACACTCACTACAGAGTTCCAAACTACCTCTGTAAGCAACATCAGCACAAGAACTGTTCCTCAAGAGCTTCGGGAAATGGGTTTCCATGGCAGAGCAGCTGCACAAAAGCCTAAGTAGTGTATGTGTATCCTAATGATAGCAATGCCAAGCGTTGGCAGGAGTTGCGTAAAGATCGATGCCATTGGACTCTGGAGCAGTGGAAACGCATTCTCGGGAGTGATGTATCACGCTTCACCATCTGGCAGTCTGAAGGACAAATCTGGGTTTGGCAGATGCCAGGAGAACTCTACCTGCCTGAATGCATAGTGCCAACTGTAAAGTTTGGTGGAGGAGCAATAATGGTCTGGGGCTGTTTTTAATAGTTTGGGTTAGGCCCCTTAGTTCCAGTGAAGGGAAATCTTAACGCTACAGCATACAAAGACATGTTGTGCTTCCAACTTTGTGGCAACAGTTTGGGGAAGGCCCTTTCCTGTTTCAGCATGACAATGCCCCTGTGCACAAAGTGGAGTCCATACAGAAATGGTTTGTCAAGATCGGTGTGGAAGAACTTGACTGGCCTGCACAGAGCCCTGACCTCAACCAAATCGAACACATTTTGGGATGAATTGGAACAGACTGCAAGCCAGGCCTAGTCACCCAACATCAGCGCCCGACCTCACTAATGCTCTTGTGGCTGAATGGAAGCAAGTCCCCCTGCAGCAATGTTCCAACATCTAGTGGAAAGCCTTAACAGAAGAGTGGAGGCTGTTATAGCAGCAAAGGGGGGACCAACTCCATATTAATGCCCATGATTTTGGAATGAGATGTTGGACGAGCAGGTGTCCACATACTTTTGGTCATGTTTGGGGTGGCAGGTAGTCTAGTGGTTAGAGCGTTGGGCCAGTAACTGAAAGTTGCTGGATCGACTCCCCGAGCTGACAAGGTAAAAATCTGTCGTTCTGCCCCTGTGCAAGGCAGTTAACCCACTGTTCCCCGGTAGGCCGTCATTGTAAATAAGAATGTTCTGAACTGACTTGCCTAGTTAAATAAGGGTATAAAAATGTGTTGTTCCAAGTACATTCTCTAATAATTATAATTCGTATTAGGCATCCTGAACAACAACTTAGATTTTTGAACAAAAAAGTAAATAGGATGTTTTTTTGTTGTTTTATTTTACCTTTATTTAACTAGGCAAGTCAGTTAAGAACAAATTCTTATTTACAATGACTGCCCATTTTACACAAATACATGTACCACAATGGAGCCCTTTGTCAGTTTACAATAAAGAAAACTGAATTGCAGAGCAGCTTACATAAGATAACGAACGTGAACATAATTAAAAGGGAAAGACATTAACTTATTAACTTACATTGCTATCAAGAGGCTCAGATTTCACCGTGGCTGCCATTGGACCTGTGAAATCATTATTCAAAAAACATGATTTAATCTTTTATGGATGACAATAACAGGTAGATTGATGGGATTGATGGGGCGGCAGGTAGCCTAGTGGTTAAAGCATTGTATTAGTAACCGAAAGGTTGCTAGATCGAATCCCCGAGCTGACAAGGTACAAATCTGTTGTTCTGTCCCTGAACAAGGCAGTTAACCCACTGTTCCTAGGCCGTCATTGAAAATAAGAATTTGTTCTTAACTGACTTGCCTAGTAAAAAACTACAAGATAAACCAGTACTGGTCTTCGGCTTGTGAAATAGACACTCCACAGGTGGTTCACAACAAGCATATTGCCAGCTCCAATGGCATTCAATGAGTTAAGTTGAATCACTCCAACTAGTAGCAAAGTAAGTTGTGATTGTGTAGTATCCTACAGCTATGGCACCCATTTACATGTTTATTTATTCTCCAAAAAGAAGTGACTGGCACACACAAGTGAAACAATTCATTCAAGAAATGAATTGATTGATAAACAGAGGTCTGTGATGGCTGTTAGTGGGACTAGCATCAACACAATGCCAAAGACTTGAGACTTTGCTTTCTTCAAACTTCTAATTCTGATTCTGGTGTTTCTTCACTAAATTCAAGCTCAACTTTTGTTGTTAGTAACTACAGCTATCATTGGTAACTCTCTAGGATAGTCTGCAGATGCTCAACAACAGACCGCTAATGTACTGCTGTTGTGTTCCCCTGATGTACAGACCACTGATGTTCTACTGTTGTGTTCCCCTGATGTACAGACCACTGATGTTCTACTGTTGTGTTCCCCTGATGTACAGACCACTGATGTTCTACTGTTGTGTTCTCCTGATGTACAGACCACTGATGTTCTACTGTTGTGTTCCCCTGATGTACAGACCACTGATGTTCTACTGTTGTGTTCCCCTGATGTACAGACCACTGATGTTCTACTGTTGTGTTCCCCTGATGTACAGACCACTGATGTTCTACTGTTGTGTTCCCCTGATGTACAGACACTGATGTTCTACTGTTGTGGTTTATGATGATGATACTGTCTTGGTGTTTAAAGAAGAGGAAGCCCAGTGATCGGTTAAGAGACATCTTTTCAACCTAAAATGTGTATTTTTAACGTCTTGTGCTCATACTGAGGACTCCTTTGACTTTGTGCTCTTGTTTCTGAACCGAAACGGTGGTCAGGATGGTGGATCAGGCTAGCAACAAATTAGGAGTGTTTCAATGAATTGAATATAATTTAATGGACTCAAATAAACAAAGTTTACAGTGTGATCAAAAAGAAACACAATCACATATCAATTATAACATGGGTTCTCACTATAAGAGTAGACTAGTTTTCACTTGTCATGATAGATCAAATGTGATTTGAAGGGGGACCACATTTTGGATACGGATTCTCTTCCCCTTTGTTTCAGAACATTTTGTGAAATACCATTTCCTCCCTGTACATGCATCAACTTAATACAACTTGTAATTGTATAAAGACATGAACACTAACACTTCTCATTGGATTTGTATAATAGAAACCTCACAGCCTACGATAACAATCCTACTGCCAGTGAGAATGTAGAGCCTGTTTGATAATGTTCTATTCAAAGTATTATGCAAATGTTTAGTAACCTACCTCTGTTACTGCGTTGGTTGATCTGAGATCTGTGTTGAAAGAGGAAGTTGTGTCAGTGATCATTGCTTTTATACCTGTACTACTTGCATATGTAGGTTCTTATTTTTCAGAGTAAATGACTCACGGACACTAGAGAAGCTTTAACCAAGTTTAATTCTTCCCAAAGGTTCTGTACAGCTGTAATCAGACTACCCAACATGTATCCCATCCAGATATTTATATCCCACTTAAGACAGTCCCTGTCTCCAATCCTTACAGTTTATTCCCAACAGGAAGAAGGTAACCAGATACTAAACCCTGATTACTCCCTTAAGGGGAACTGACCTCACCCCTCACACCTCACCTTCTGACCTCAACCCCTCCTTCACCTACTCCACAGATATCTGTCTTCCCTGTGTCAACACGTCGCTCTCCTCTCCTCCATCAAACACATTCCAAAGCCTTCTGGCTTTCTACAGAGAACCCTTAACTTTCTCCTTTGATTCTATGCTTCTTCTCTATCATTTATTTAATATCTCAATGTTCAAAATGTCGAACCCAACAGTATGTTTTATACCTGTACAATGATGAATATTAATAGACACACCCTGTTGAAAGGTACTGGCTACACCAGGTGTTTACCCAATGGACGGGCTCAAAGGAAAGCCATTCAACAGAATCCATGGAGCTGGTTCAAGATTATGATGATGATATTGTCTTGGTGTTTGAGGAAGAGAAATACCAGCAAAATATGGTTGAAAGATGTCTCGTCTTTCAACATATTTTAAGTCAATCACTGCCCTGAGGCATTGAGATAAGAGAGAATACAGTAGACGGCACGCGTCAAACGTTTGATTTATGACTCTATGTCCGGATGACTTGTGCATGCCCATATTTGGGCATCCGGTCAAGACATCCTGGCGGGAAGTTATCACGTGGTTATGCCCATATAAGGGCATCCTGTTCCTGTTGTCACGTGTTAGAGTGTGTTAATTTATGCATATATTGCATCTATTCCTTTGAAGTTGTCATAATGATTGATGTGTAGGTACCTCGTTGAACTGGTGGGGGGGTTGTATTTGAACATTTCAAAGAGGATGGACCCACACCCCCTATTTTATTGTCTTTAGGGCTGTTGTCTATGAAACAGGAATGTCCTGGGGGTATTGTAGGGGGCAGACGGATTATAAATAAGACCCAGAACAACACGTGCGGCCATGATAAACCACTAAAGAAATTAAACATGGATTTTGTGATCAGTGGCAAAGCAGTGATGACCGTAACAACGGGAGCAGGACCTCGGTTGAAACATAGAGAAAGGTCCGAGTATAAAGCAACAATATACGATGCGCCAAAAAAGCGTTTTCTAAATATGTATAGAACCCAAATACCGCCCGCAACTGCCCTGAAAGATCAAGTGATGATGTCTAATGGACAGCAATGGGGTTATCAGTTTGATTACCCGGCCTGTAGAGTGAAACTATACCGTAGCCAAAGGAGAAGAAAATACAGACCAGACTTTAGGAGTGGACTACGGGCTTGAAGACTGGCAGGTGTTTTGCAAGGTGCTGTGTCCCGAACTGAGGGTTATCACAAAGGGGTATAGCGTGTTCACGGGCTACGAGACCCGTTGGGAAGGTGCCCCTGACTCCTCAGGAAGAGTATTTCACAGGGTGAAAATACAAAGAAAGGACTTCCATGTAGGTGCGTGGAGTTCTATATCAGCAACGAGGAAATCTGCAACCAAAACATTCGTGATGGTGGCCTGACTGGGGATTTTAGGTTGCGCATGCTTATTCCTTTTAAAAGTTGGGATCTAATGGAATTGAAAATGTTAGAGGTGTTGGACGTTCTTTTTGTACAGAGCCAACAGCGGCAGAGCTTTGTTCGGCTAAGGAAGTGCATAATATATGCGAATCCTGAGGATTATGATTCAAATGAACCCCAAGAAGGGTCATCCTCAGAAGGGTCGGCCCCCGAAGGGTCAGCCCCTGAAGAAAACTAAGTACGCGGCTGCGTTAACCACGACCTGATACCAAAGGACTGGTTCAACAATAAAAGGAGTGCCCATAAAGCCTCCAGTTCTTAATTTCAGCATATACCATGGATATTCATACAACATACCAGGACTCCGATACGTCTTGGGTGCCAGACCCTAAGGACTCTATGTCTCGCAGCCCCCCATTCTACTCCCCCCAGGCAAGACCCCCGACATGTACACAGCCTGAGGATGTGTTTGATCGGGTGGTTAGTACTACTTTTGTGGACACCATCAAGGCCTCTGTAGCCGCACCTTTAGACGTGGTGATTGGAGAGTATATAAGAGAAAAATGCATCGGTTGTGAGATCAATCACCCCAGCCAGCATCCGTGTTTATATGAACCCCCAAGGTACTACTTCTTCAACCATTTTGAGGAGCTGATGAAAACACTGTGGACCAGCCGGTTTATACCTCCGCTGGTCAGAGCCCTGGAGTCTATGGGTCTTGTGCCGTCTATTCCCAGAGTTTACGGGGTAACTGAGGCTTTCCTACATGAACTGAAGGAGGCGATCTACAGCCACGAGAAACTCAAAGAAATCCGGCACACCCTGGTGGACGACAACAAATACAGGGAAGCTGTTTTGGCTGATGTGATGACTTTCTGGCTCAATAAACCGCAAGAGACGAGTAACAATACATATTATTTAGATGTAAAGCAATGGGTAACTATATGCATACGATGTTAGAGAATAAATACTTTCTTTTGGGAGAACTTACAAATGTTATGCAGCAAATTATTGAAAATAAAGTGAACAATGTATCATTCTACAAAACCCATAATACCTGGGCTAATGTAGAGCGTGTGCTAAAAATTGAGCAAATCATGAATCATGTACGACATACGGGCGAGAGCCTACAATGGACACAACTGGTATTCCGTCTTGTGGATGATTCTGAAGAACTAGAAACAACCTTGTCTAAGATTTTACTTTATTTGTTTGAAACACCGTTTAATTGTAACATGTATCATATGTGTTGTTTATATACTTATATAGCGGGTGTGTGTTTTAAAAATTCAGAGACACAAGCCTGTAAATCTAAACCAAATATACAGGATGTTGCATGCTTGGATCATTGAGAAAACGGGGACTAGTATCCTGAATTGTCTGTATACGTAATACTTGATGTTTGCATGAAATAAAAAAATGAAATGTTGTCGTTATTTGAAAGGGGCTCATTAACGTTATTGTACCTCAGAGGCAAGAAGGATGGCGGAGCAGATGTTGAAAAACATTTATTATACCCCCTCTAACCCAGGGTCTTATGGGGGTAAGGAGCGGTTACAGAGAGCTATAGCCGAAGAAACAGGTAGCAGGTTTGTCACGCTCGTCGTAATGATGGGACCAAAACGCAGCGGGTGCAGTGCTCATCTTTTTTTATTTTAATAAAACGTGAACACGTAACAAAAATAATAAACGATGAAAACAGTCCTGTAAGGCTACACAGCTATACACAGAACAACTACCCACAAACACAGTGACAAAAACCTCCTACTTAAATATGGCCTCCAATTAGAAGCAACGAAGAACAGCTGCCTCCAATTGAAGGCCAAACCAAAAACCTGAACATAGAAATAGACAACATTACCCAAAAACCCAAGACACAAATCAAACACACCCTCTGCCATGTCCTGACCAACTAATATAACAAAACAACCCCTTACTGGTCAGGACGTGACAGTACCCCCCCCCCCAAAGGTGCAGACACCGAATGCACCTTAACAAAAAGGTAAACAAAAACAATCCCAACCTAAAGGGAGGGAAGGGAGGGTGGCCACCGACGGTTCTAGTGCAACACCCCCCCCCCCCCCTTCCCAAACACTCCCCCCTACAGAGGTGGCTCTGGTTCCGGTCTTAGTCCCCAATCTAACCCGCTCACCCCCGCTGAAGACTCTAGGTCACATACCCCCACTGAAGACTCTGGGTCAAGGGGCAACTCTGTCTGCGCCGGACTGCTGGCGGGCGACTCTGGCTGCGCCGGACTGCTGGCGGGCGACTCTGGCTGCGCCGGACTGCTGGCGGGCGACTCTGGCTGCGCCGGACTGCTGGCGGGCGACTCTGGCTGCGCCGGACTGCTGGCGGGCGACTCTGGCTGCGCCGGACTGCTGGCGGGCGACTCTGGCTGCGCCGGACTGCTGGCGGGCGACTCTGGCTGCGCCGGACTGCTGGCGGGCGACTCTGGCTGCGCCGGACGACTGGAGGTTGTCGCTGGAGACCTAGTGCGCGGAACAGGACGTACTAATGGCAGAGTGCTCACAGCACGCACTGACTGTACCGGGTTATGGAGGCGCACTGGAGGATGAGTGCGGGGAACAGGAACAGTACGTACTGGACTGGGCTGACGCACTGGAGACCTGATGCGTGGGACTGGCTTAGGAGGCGCCAGACTAGTAACACGCACCTCAAGGCTAGTGCGAGGAGCAGGAACAGGACATACTGGACTGACGCACTGGAGGCCTGCTGCGTGGGGCTGGTACTGGAGGTACCACACTAGTAACATGCACCACAGGGCTAGTGCGAGGAGCAGGAACAGGACGTACTGGACTGGGCTGACGCACTGGAGGCCTGATGCGTGTTGCTGGCTTAGGAGGCGCCAGACTAGTAACACGCACCTCAAGGCTAGTGTGAGGAGCAGGAACAGGGTAAACTGGACCCTGGAGATGCACTGGAGGTCTGGAGCATATGGTCTGCACAACCCTTCCTGGCTGAGTGCTCAACATCGCCTGGCCATACTGAGGAGCTTTCACCAATTGCACCGGCCTGTGAATGCGTCTGGGAAATCTGCGCATTTCCGCATAGCTCGGTGCTTTCTCGATCCGTCGCTCCCCGTAATAAGCACGAGGAGTTGGTTCAGGCCTATTTCCTGACTTACTCCAACTCCCCTTGTGAAATTTTTTGGGGGTGCCTCCTCACCTCCCCCTGCTCCCCGGCAGGTTGTTGCAATAGTCCAATAGCTGTTCCCAAGTCCAGTCAATTCTTGCCTCCAATTCCTCCAGCGACCAGGATGCCATCACATCCCGAGCACGCTGCTTACTCCACTCCTGGTGCTGCTCCCTTTCCATGCTGCTTGGTCCGTTGGTGGTGGGTAGTTCTGTCACAATCGTCGTAATGATGGGACCAAAACGCAGCGGGTGCAGTGCTCATCTTCTTTTTTTATTTTAATAAAACGTGAACACGTAACAAAAAATAATAAACACCGACGAAAACAGTCCTGTAAGGCTACACAGCTATACACAGAACAACTACCCACAAACACAGTGACAAAAACCTCCTACTTAAATATGGCCTCCAATTAGAAGCAACGAAGAACAGCTGCCTCCAATTGAAGGCCAAACCAAAAACCTGAACATAGAAATAGACTAAATAGACATTCAAACATAGAAATAGGCAACATAGAACATTACCCAAAAACCCAAGACACATAAATCAAACACACCCTCTGCCACGTCCTGACCAACTAATATAACAAAACAACCCCTTACTGGTCAGGATGTGACAAGGTTAGGCGTTGCTCAAGTGAATGAATGGCTAGCAGAGCAGGATGCTTATACTCTGCATAAACCTGTGCGAAAACAATTTCCAAGAAATATAGTTTTTTCTACTCATCCCTTGTCCCAGTTTCAGGCGGATCTATGTGACATGCAGGCCCTTGCAGATAAAAATGATGGAAATCGCTACATGCTAACGGTTATAGATATTTTCTCTAAAATGGCCTTTGTAAGGGTCTTAAAAAATAAGAGCGGGGCAGAGGTGACCCGGGCCTTTGACTCTATCTTGAAGGAAGGAGTAGGCCCCAAGAAAGTGCAGACTGACGGCGGAAAATCATTTTTTAATAATACTTTTCAGAAATTCACGAAGAAGCACAATATAGTACATTTTTCTACAGGCTCGGATTTGAAAGCTTCAGTTGTTGAACACTTTAACAGAACTCTGAAGGAGCGGATGTGGAGATATTTTACAGCTCACAACACGCATAGATATATCGATATAGTTCCAGATTTAGTAAAGGGTTACAACTACAACTACCATAAGAGTATAACGGATGAAGCCCTCTGAGGTCTCGTCTGAAAACTCTTTTCAAGTCTTTAAAAATCTGTATGGTTTGTTCCCCCTTCGCCGTAAGAAAAAAATAGATTTTAAATTCATAGTGGGGGACTTGGTACGTATATCCAAGTTGAGGGGTGTTTTCAACAAAAAATATGAGCAATGTTACAGCGATGAGTTGTTCACAGTTATCGAATGTCTACCTCGCATACTCCCTGTCTACAAGTTAAAAGATTATGACGGGGAGCTTATAGAGGGATCGTTTTATGAGAAGGAACTACAGAAGGTACAGATGGTTAAAGACCAAGTCTTTCACGTGGAGGAGATTCTGGATCATAAGAGAGCAAAGGGTAAAAAATGGGTGTTGATCCGTTGGAAAAACTGGCCCCAAAAGTTCACCAGTTGGGTTTTAGAGCACAATGTGGTGGAGGCATCGGGGGTTAACTTAAACCCTCATGCATGATAAATACAACGTCATTTGTGTGTACACAGGAGTGCATCATGGAACACAGCGGCTTCTACCTGACCCTCCCCAGTAATGCGTCTGCACATATATATAGTAAGAACCAAAGTTCGAATTATACAACCAATTTTCCAAAGCCTATAGAGTTATCAGAGGCCTGGGAAGTAGGTCTCAGCGAGATTACATACCCCCATAGCTGGTATAATATCAAGGATAAGGACCGGGATTTTTATTGCAAAAGGATATCGGAACCCCCGAAACGTATAAATATTAAAAAAGGGTTCTATAGAACCGTCGACGGGATTGTCTCAGAGTTGAATGAACTTCTAACCCTGAACAATATGGAAATACTCTTGATCTACAACCCTATTCATAAACGTGTACAAATCTCAGGGGATGATGATGGGGGTATAAAGACCAGCGGACAGTTGTGTTCACCTGCACACTGTCATGCCCCACCCTAAACCAACCGGTTTCAGTCTATTCAATTCAAATAGCTTCCATACATCTCATCACAGCACTAAAATAGAGTAATCATGCTAGATCACATTCCTAAGTATGAATCATGAAGTCACCTGAACAGGTTCTAGAAACAGCTTTAGCCCTCAAGACAGTTATAACTAAGACAGTTCTCTGTTAGCATTTTCCATAGGTTTTTTCTTTGTTTCCACCATGCTAATGCTATCGTTCCTGGATCTGCACCACAGACGAAAAACATTCCTTAGCTAAGAATATATCCATGTGCACAGGGGTTAAAACAAGAGTGGGGAACACCCAGTAGGATTCAACATGAATTCATGGACTCAACTAAAAGCCCCCCCAACAGGATTCAACATAAATTCATGGACTCAACTAAAAGCCCGACCCAACAGGATTCAACATGAATTCATGGACTCAACTAAAAGCCCCCCCAACAGGATTCAACATGAATTCATGGACTCAACTAAAAGCCCGACCCAACAGGATTCAACATGAATTCATGGACTCAACTAAAAGCCCGACCCAACAGGATTCAACATAAATTCATGGACTCAACTAAAAGCCCGACCCAACAGGATTCAACATGAATTCATGGACTCAACTAAAAGCCCGACACAACAGGATTCAACATAAATTCATGGACTCAACTAAAAGCCCCCCCAACAGGATT
Organism: Salmo salar; assembly: GCF_965601325.2. Lineage (NCBI taxonomy): Eukaryota > Metazoa > Chordata > Actinopteri > Salmoniformes > Salmonidae > Salmo > Salmo salar. The sequence continues at coordinate 83,783,988 of NC_138307.1, read as the reverse complement.
CAACATGAATTCATGGACTCAACTAAACAAAGCTTACAGTTTGAACTAAAAGATACACAACAACATATGAATTATAACATGGGTTCTCTCTTCACAAGTAGATTAGTTTTCACTTGTCATGATTGGTCAAAAGTCATTTAAATGGGGACCACATTTTGTTTAGAACATTTAGTCAAACACACTTTAATCCCTGTACATGTTTCATATTATCATGGTTTAAAATGGTTTAAACACTAACAAGACTGACCTGTACCCTTCCCTTCTCATTGTAATATATATATATATATATATATATATATATATATATATATATATGACATAAACACTAACAAGACTGACCTGTACCCTTCCCTTCTCATTGTAATATATATATATATAAAGACATAAACACTAACAAGACTGACCTGTACCCTTCCCTTCTCATTGTAATATATATATATATATATATATATATATATATATATATATATATATATATATATATAAAGATATAAACACTAACAAGACTGACCTGTATCCTTCCCTTCTCATTGTAATATATATATATATATAAAGACATAAACACTAACAAGACTGACCTGTATCCTTCCCTTCTCATTGTATTATATATATATATATATAAAGATATAAACACTAACAAGACTGACCTGTATCCTTCCCTTCTCATTGTAATATATATATATATAGATATAAACACTAACAAGACTGACCTGTACCCTTCCCTTCTCATTGTAATATATATATATATATATATATATATAAAGATATAAACACTAACAAGACTGACCTGTACCCTTCCCTTCTCATTGTAATATATATATATATATAAAGATATAAACACTAACAAGACTGACCTGTATCCTTCCCTTCTCATTGTAATATATATATATATATAAAGACATAAACACTAACAAGACTGACCTGTACCCTTCCCTTCTCATTGTAATATATATATATATATATATATATATATATATATATATATATATATATATATATATATATATATAAAGACATAAACACTAACAAGACTGACCTGTACCCTTCCCTTCTCATTGTAATATATATATATATAAAGATATAAACACTAACAAGACTGACCTGTATCCTTCCCTTCTCATTGTAATATATATATATATATATATAAAGATATAAACACTAACAAGACTGACCTGTACCCTTCCCTTCTCATTGTAATATATATATATATATATATATATATATATATATATATATATATATATATATATATATATATAGATATAAACACTAACAAGACTGACCTGTACCCTTCCCTTCTCATTGTAATATATATATATATATATATATAAAGACATAAACACTAACAAGACTGACCTGTATCCTTCCCTTCTCATTGTAATATATATATATATATATAAAGATATAAACACTAACAAGACTGACCTGTACCCTTCCCTTCTCATTGTAATATATATATATATAAAGACATAAACATTAACAAGACTGACCTGTACCCTTCCCTTCTCATTGTAATATATATATATATATATATATATATATATATATATATATATATAAAGACATAAACACTAACAAGACTGACCTGTACCCTTCCGTTCTCATTGTAATATATATATATATATATATATATAAAGACATAAACACTAACAAGACTGACCTGTACCCTTCCGTTCTCATTGTAATATATATATATATATATATATAAAGATATAAACACTAACAAGACTGACCTGTATCCTTCCCTTCTCATTGTAATATATATATATATATAAAGACATAAACATTAACAAGACTGACCTGTACCCTTCCCTTCTCATTGTAATATATATATATATATATATATATATATATAAAGACATAAACACTAACAAGACTGACCTGTACCCTTCCGTTCTCATTGTAATATATATATATATATATATATATATATATATATATATATATAAAGACATAAACACTAACAAGACTGACCTGTACCCTTCCGTTCTCATTGTAATATATATATATATATATATATATATAAAGACATAAACACTAACAAGACTGACCTGTACCCTTCCGTTCTCATTGTAATATATATATATATATATATAAAGATATAAACACTAACAAGACTGACCTGTACCCTTCCCTTCTCATTGTAATATATATATATATATATATATATATATATAAAGACATAAACACTAACAAGACTGACCTGTACCCTTCCGTTCTCATTGTAATATATATATATATATATATATATATATATATATATATATATATAAAGACATAAACACTAACAAGACTGACCTGTACCCTTCCGTTCTCATTGTAATATATATATATATATATATATATATAAAGACATAAACACTAACAAGACTGACCTGTACCCTTCCGTTCTCATTGTAATATATATATATATATATATAAAGATATAAACACTAACAAGACTGACCTGTACCCTTCCCTTCTCATTGTAATATATATATATATATAAAGATATAAACACTAACAAGACTGACCTGTACCCTTCCCTTCTCATTGTAATATATATATATATATATATATATATATAAAGACATAAACACTAACAAGACTGACCTGTACCCTTCCCTTCTCATTGTAATATATATATATATAAAGACATAAACACTAACAAGACTGACCTGTATCCTTCCCTTCTCATTGTAATATATATATATATAAAGACATAAACACTAACAAGACTGACCTGTACCCTTCCCTTCTCATTGTAATATATATATATATATAAAGATATAAACACTAACAAGACTGACCTGTACCCTTCCCTTCTCATTGTAATATATATATATATATATATATATAAAGACATAAACACTAACAAGACTGACCTGTACCCTTCCCTTCTCATTGTAATATATATATATATAAAGACATAAACACTAACAAGACTGACCTGTATCCTTCCCTTCTCATTGTAATATATATATATATATATAAAGACATAAACACTAACAAGACTGACCTGTACCCTTCCCTTCTCATTGGATTTGAATAATAGAAACCTCACAGCCTACAATAACAATCCTACTGCCAGTGAGAATGTAGAGCCTGTTTGATAATGTTCTATTCAAAGTATTATATAAATGTTTAGTAACCTACCTGTGTTACTGCGTTGGTTGATCTGAGATCTGTGTTGAAAGAGGAAGTTGTGTCAGTGATCATCGCTTTTATACTTGCGTAAGTACATACGTATGTTTTATACCTGTACAATGATGAATATTAATAGACACACCCTGTGGAAAGGTACTGGTTAAACCAGGTGTTTACCCAATGGACGGGCTCAAAGGAAAGCCATTCAACAGAATCGATTATGATGATGGTATTGTCTTGGTGTTTGAGGAAGAGAAATACCAGCAAAATATGGTTGAAAGATGTCTTGTTTTTCAATGTCTTTTAAGCCTTTTCAACCAACAATATATTTTCAACGTCTTGTGCTCATAGGAAGGACTCCTGTTGACCTTTACATTTAAATATAATTTACTTGATTGATTAATGAATTGCTCTTGTCATCGTTCCTCGCCACCATCTGTTGGTGGCAAGTGACGCACCTTCTCAAGTTCCCGAGTGGCGCATCAATCTAAGGCACTGCATTTCAGTGCTAGAGTCTTCACTACAGTCCCTGGGTCGAATCCAGGCAATATCACAACCGGCTGGGATTGGGAGTCCCATAGGGCGGCGCACAATTGGCCCAGCGTTGTCTGGGTTAGGGGAGGGTTTTGATGATGTAGGCCGTCATTGTAAAATAAGAATTTGTTCTTAACTGACTTGCCTAGTTAAATAAAGGTTAAATAAAAAATATTAACATTTAAAACTAATCCAATGGGTTTTGAAAAGGAGGCGAGGAGAGAGGATGCAAGGAACCAAGGAAACGCAATTGAGATCCTTCATTATTTTATGCCGTGTACTCTTCACTGATGGTCTGTGTTCCGTTGAGGATGGTCTGTATTCTGTTGGGGATGGTCTGTGTTCCGTTGAGGATGGTCTGTGTTCTGTTGGGGATGGTCTGTGTTCCGTTGAGGATGGTCTGTGTTCTGCTGGGGATGTCCTGTGTTCTGTTGGGATTCAAACGCTCTTGATCTTTGATCAAATAAAGTTAATACAGTATGTCAGAGCAGATGAAATCGTCAAGCTATCTGACGTAAGATAATGGCTCAATGTTTGTTGTTAACAGCTACAGCCTTCATGGGTTACTCTTTAGACTAGCCTATCTGTGGATGTTCTACAATAGACCATGTTCTGCTGTTGTGTTCACCTGCACACCGTCATGCCCCACCCTAAACCAACCGGTTTCAGTCTATTCAATTCAAATAGCTTCCATACATCTCATCACAGCACTAAAATAGAGTAATCATGCTAGATCACATTCCTAAGTATGAATCATGAAGTCACCTGAACAGGTTCTAGAAACAGCTTTAGCCCTCAAGACAGTTATAACTAAGACAGTTCTCTGTTAGCATTTTCCATAGGTTTTTTCTTTGTTTCCACCATGCTAATGCTATCGTTCCTGGATCTGCACCACAGATGAAAAACATTCCTTAGCTAAGAATATATCCATGTGCACAGGGGTTAAAACAAGAGTGGGGAACACCCAGCAGGATACAACATAAATTCATGGACTCAACTAAAAGCCCCCCCAACAGGATTCAACATGAATTCATGGACTCAACTAAAAGCCCGACCCAACTGGATTCAACATGAATTCATGGACTCAACTAAAAGCCCGACCCAACAGGATTCAACATAAATTCATGGACTCAACTAAAAGCCCCCCCAACTGGATTCAACATGAATTCATGGACTCAACTAAAAGCCCCCCCAACAGGATTCAACATGAATTCATGGACTCAAATAAAAGCCCCCCCAACAGGATTCAACATGAATTCATGGACTCAACTAAAAGCCCCCCCAACAGGATTCAACATAAATTCATGGACTCAACTAAAAGCCCCCCCCAACAGGATTCAACATAAATTCATGGACTCAACTAAAAGCCCCCCCAACAGGATTCAACATGAATTCATGGACTCAACTAACAGCCCCCCAACAGGATTCAACATGAACTCATGGAATCAACTAAAAGCCCCCCCAACAGGATTCAACATGAATTCATGGACTCAACTAAAAGCCCCCCAACAGGATTCAACGTGAATTCATGGACTCAACTAAAAGCCCCCCCAAAAGGATTCAACATGAATTCATGGCCTCAACTAAAAGCCCCCCAACAGGATTCAACGTGAATTCATGGACTCAACTAAAAGCCCCCCAACAGGATTCAACATGAATTCATGGACTCAACTAAAAGCCCCCCCAACAGGATTCAACGTGAATTCATGGACTCAACTAAAAGCCCCCCCAACAGGATTCAACATGAATTCATGGACTCAACGAAAAGCCCCCCCAACAGGATTCAACATGAATTCATGGACTCAACTAAAAGCCCGACCCAACAGGATTCAACATGAATTCATGGACTCAACTAAAACCCCCCCAACAGGATTCAACATGAATTCATGGACTCAACTAAAAGCCCGACCCAACAGGATTCAACATGAATTCATGGACTCAACTAAAAGCCCCCCCAACAGGATTCAACATAAATTCATGGACTCAACTAAAAGCCCCCCCAACAGGATTCAACATGAATTCATGGACTCAACTAAAAGCCCCCCCAACAGGATTCAACATGAATTCATGGACTCAACTAAAAGCCCGACCCAACAGGATTCAACATGAATTCATGGACTCAACTAAAAGCCCGACCCAACAGGATTCAACATGAATTCATGGACTCAACTAAAAGCCCCCCCAACAGGATTCAACATGAATTCATGGACTCAACTAAACAAAGTTTACAGTTTGAACTAAAAGATACACAACAACATATCAATTATAACATGGGTTCTCTCCTCACAAGTAGATTAGTTTTCAGTTGTCATGATTGGTCAAAAGTCATTTAAATGGGGACCACATTTTGTTTTGGAACATTTAGTCAAACACACTTTAATCCCTGTACATGTTTCATATTATCATGGTTTAAAATGGTTTAAACACTAACAAGACTGACCTGTATCCTTCCCTTCTCATTGTAATATATATATATATATATATAGACATAAACACTAACAAGACTGACCTGTACCCTTCCCTTCTCATTGTAATATATATATATATATATATATATAAAGACATAAACACTAACAAGACTGACCTGTACCCTTCCCTTCTCATTGTAATATATATATATATAAAGACATAAACACTAACAAGACTGACCTGTACCCTTCCCTTCTCATTGTAATATATATATATATATATAAAGACATAAACACTAACAAGACTGACCTGTATCCTTCCCTTCTCATTGTAATATATATATATATATAAAGACATAAACACTAACAAGACTGACCTGTATCCTTCACTTCTCATTATAATATATATATATATACATATATAAAGACTTAAACACTAACAAGACTGACCTGTATCCTTCCCTTCTCATTGTAATATATATATATATAAAGACATAAACACTAACAAGACTGACCTGTACCCTTCCCTTCTCATTGTAATATATATATATATATAAAGACATAAACACTAACAAGACCGACCTGTATTATATAAATGTTTAGTAACCTACCTGTGTTACTGCGTTGGTTGATCTGAGATCTGTGTTGAAAGAGGAAGTTGTGTCAGTGATCATCGCTTTTATACTTGCGTACGTACATACGTGTTTTTACACATGCGCAATGATGAATATTAATAGACACACCCTGTTGAAAGGTACTGGTTACACCAGGTGTTTACCCAATGGACGGGCTCAAAGGAAAACCATTCAACAGAATCGATTATGATGATGGTATTGTCTTGGTGTTTGAGGAAGAGAAATACCAGCAAAATATGGTTGAAAGATGTCTCATCTTTCAATGTCTTTTTAAGTCTTTTCAACCCCAAAAATATATTTTCAACGTCTTGTGCTCATAGGAAGGACTCCTGTTGACCTTTAAATTTAAATATCATTTACTTGATTGATTAATTAATTGCTCTTGTCATCTTTCCTCGCCACCATCTGTTGGTGGCAAGTGACGCACCTTCTCAAGTTCCCGAGTGGCGCATCAATCTAAGGCACTGCATTTCAGTGCTAGAGGCTTCACTACAGTCCCTGGGTCGAATCCAGGCAGTATCACAACCGGCCGGGATTGGGAGTCCCATAGGGCGGCGCACAATTGGCCCAGCGTCGTCTGGGTTAGGGGAGGGTTTTGATGGTGTAGGCCGTCATTGTAAAATAAGAATTTGTTCTTAACTGACTTGCCTAGTTAAATAAAGGTTAAATAAAAAATATTAACATTTAAAACTAATCCAATGGGTTTTGAAAAGGAGGCGAGGAGAGAGGATGTAAGGAACCAAGGAAACGCAACTGAGATCCTTCATTATTTTATGCCGTGTACTCTTCACTGATGGTCTGTGTTCCGTTGAGGATGGTCTGTGTTCTGTTGGGGATGGTCTGTGTTCCGTTGAGGATGGTCTGTGTTCTGTTGGGGATGGTCTGTGTTCTGTTGGGGATGGTCTGTGTTCTGTTGGGGATGGTCTGTGTTCTGTTGGAGATGGTCTGTGTTCTGTTGGGGATGGTCTGTGTTCTGCTGGGGATGGTCTGTGTTCTGTTGGGGATGGTCTGTGTTCTGTTGAGGATGTCCTGTGTTCTGTTGGGATTCAAACGCTCTTGATCTTTGATCAAATAAAGTTAATACAGTATGTCAGAGCAGATGAAATCGTCAAGCTATCTGACGTAAGATAATGGCTCAATGTTTGTTGTTAACAGCTACAGCCTTCATGGGTAACACTTTAGACTAGTCTATCTGTGGATGTTCTACAATAGACCATGTTCTGCTGTTGTGTTCACCTGCACACCGTCATGCCCCACCCTAAACCAACCGGTTTCAGTCTATTCAATTCAAATAGCTTCCATACATCTCATCACAGCACTAAAATAGAGTAATCATGCTAGATCACATTCCTAAGTATGAATCATGAAGTCACCTGAACAGGTTCAAAAAACAGCTTTAGGCCTCAAGACAGTTATAACTAAGACAGTTCTCTGTTAGCATTTTCCATAGGTTTTTTCTTTGTTTCCACCATGCTAATGCTATCGTTCCTGGATCTGCACCACAGATGAAAAACATTCCTTAGCTAAGAATATATCCATGTGCACAGGGGTTAAAACAAGAGTGGGGAACACCCAGCAGGATACAACATAAATTCATGGACTCAACGAAAGCCCCCCCAACTGGATTCAACATGAATTCATGGACTCAACGAAAGCCCCCCCAACAGGATTCAACATGAATTCATGGACTCAACTAAAAGCCCGACCCAACAGGATTCAACATAAATTCATGGACTCAACTAAAAGCCCGACCCAACAGGAGTCAACATAAATTCATGGACTCAACTAAAAGCCCGACCCAACAGGATTCAACATGAATTCATGGACTCAACTAAAAGCCCCCCAACAGGATTCAACATGAATTCATGGACTCAACTAAAAGCCCTCCCCAACAGGATTCAACATAAATTCATGGACTCAACTAAAAGCCCCCCCAACAGGATTCAACATGAATTCATGGACTCAACTAAATGCCCGACCCAACAGGATTCAACATGAATTCATGGACTCAACTAAAAGCCCCCCAACAGGATTCAACATGAATTCATGGACTCAACTAAAAGCCCCCCCCAACAGGATTCAACATGAATTCATGGACTCAACTAAAAGCCCCCCCAACAGGATTCAACATGAATTCATGGACTCAACTAAATGCCCCCCAACAGGATTCAACATGAATTCATGGACTCAACTAAAAGCCCCCCCAACTGGATTCAACATGAATTCATGGACTCAACTAAAAGCCCCCCAACAGGATTCAACATGAATTCATGGACTCAACTAAAAGCCCCCCCAACAGGATTCAACATGAATTCATGGACTCAACTAAAAGCCCGACCCAACAGGATTCAACATGAATTCATGGACTCAACTAAAATCCCCCCCAACAGGATTCAACATGAATTCATGGACTCAACTAAAAGCCCCCCCAACAGGATACAACATAAATTCATGGACTCAACTAAAAGCCCGACCCAACAGGATTAAACATAAATTCATGAACTCAACTAAAAGCCCCCCCCAACAGGATTCAACATGAATTCATGGACTCAACTAAAAGCCCGACCCAACAGGATTCAACATGAATTCATGGACTCAACTAAAAGCCCCCCCAACAGGATTCAACATGAATTCATGGACTCAACTAAAAGCCCCCCCAACAGGATACAACATAAATTCATGGACTCAACTAAAAGCCCGACCCAACAGGATTCAACATAAATTCATGGACTCAACTAAAAGCCCCCCCAACAGGATTCAACATGAATTCATGGACTCAACTAAAAGCCCCCCCAACAGGATTCAACATGAATTCATGGACTAAACTAAAAGCACGACCCAACAGGATTCAACATGAATTCATGGACTCAACTAAAAGCCCCCCCAACAGGATTCAACATGAATTCATGGACTCAACTAAAAGCACCCCCAACAGGATACAACATAAATTCATGGACTCAACTAAAAGCCCGACCCAACAAGATTCAACATAAATTCATGGACTCAACTAAAAGCCTCCCCAACAGGATTCAACATGAATTAATGGACTCAACTAAAAGCCCCCCCAACAGGATTCAACATGAATTCATGGACTCAACTAAAAGCTCCCCAACAGGATTCAACATGAATTCATGGACTCAACTAAAAGCCCCCCCAGCAGGATTCAACATGAATTCATGGACTCAACTAAAAGCCCCCCCCAACAGGATTCAACATGAATTCATGGACTCAACTAAAAGCCCCCCCAACAGGATTCAACATGAATTCATGGACTCAACTAAAAGCCCCCCCAACAGGATTCAACATGAATTCATGGACTCAACTAAAAGCCCCCCCAACAGGATTCAACATGAATTCATGGACTCAACTAAAAGCCCCCCCCAACAGGATTCAACATGAATTCATGGACTCAACTAAAAGCCCCCCAACAGGATTCAACATGAATTCATGGACTCAACTAAAAGCCCCCCCAACAGGATTCAACATGAATTCATGGACTCAACTAAAAGCCCCCCCAACAGGATTCAACATGAATTCATGGACTCAACTAAAAGCCCCCCCAACAGGATTCAACATGAATTCATGGACTCAACTAAAAGCCCCCCCAACAGGATTCAACATGAATTCATGGACTCAACTAAAAGCCCGACCCAACAGGATTCAACATGAATTCATGGAATCAACTAAAAGCCCTACCCAACAGGATTCAACATGAATCCATGGACTCAACTAACAGCCCCCCAACAGGATTCAACATGAACTCATGGACTCAACTAAAAGCCCCCCCAACAGGATTCAACATGAATTCATGGACTCAACTAAAAGCCCCCCCAACAGGATTCAACATGAATTCATGGACTCAACTAAAAGCCCCCCCAACAGGATTCAACATGAATTCATGGACTCAACTAAAAGCCCGACCCAACAGGATTCAACATGAATTCATGGAATCAACTAAAAGCCCGACCCAACAGGATTCAACATGAATCCATGGACTCAACTAAACAAAGTTTACAGTTTGAACTAAAAGATACACAACAACATATCAATTATAACATGGGTTCTCTCTTCACAAGTAGATTAGTTTTCACTTGTCATGATTGGTCAAAAGTCATATAAATGGGGACCACATTTTGTTTTGGAACATTTAGTCAAACACACTTTAATCCCTGTACATGTTTCATATTATCATGGTTTAAAATGGTTTAAACACTAACAAGACTGACCTGTACCCTTCCCTTCTCATTGTAATATATATATATATATAAAATCATGAACACTAACAAGACTGACCTGTATCCTTCCCTTCTCATTGTAATATATATATATATAAAGACATAAACACTAACAAGACTGACCTGTATCCTTCCCTTCTCATTGTAATATATATATATATATATATATATATATATATATATATATATATATATATATATATATATAAAGACATAAACACTAACAAGACTGACCTGTACCCTTCCCTTCTCATTGTAATATATATATATATATATATATATAAAGACATAAACACTAACAAGACTGACCTGTATCCTTCCCTTCTCATTGTAATATATATATATAAAGACATAAACACTAACAAGACTGACCTGTATCCTTCCCTTCTCATTGTAATATATATATATATATATATAAAGATATAAACACTAACAAGACTGACCTGTATCCTTCCCTTCTCATTGTAATATATATATATATATATATATATATATATATATAAAGACATAAACACTAACAAGACTGACCTGTATCCTTCCCTTCTCATTGTAATATATATATATATATATAAAGACATAAACACTAACAAGACTGACCTGTATCCTTCCCTTCTCATTGTAATATATATATATATATAGATATAAACACTAACAAGACTGACCTGTACCCTTCCCTTCTCATTGTAATATATATATATATATATAAAGACATAAACACTAACAAGACTGACCTGTACCCTTCCCTTCTCATTGTAATATATATATATATATATATATATATAAAGATATAAACACTAACAAGACTGACCTGTATCCTTCCCTTCTCATTGTAATATATATATATATAAAGACATAAACACTAACAAGACTGACCTGTACCCTTCCCTTCTCATTGTAATATATATATATATATATATATATATATATATATAGATAGATATAAACACTAACAAGACTGACCTGTACCCTTCCCTTCTCATTGTAATATATATATATATATAAAGATATAAACACTAACAAGACTGACCTGTACCCTTCCCTTCTCATTGTAATATATATATATATAGACATAAACACTAACAAGACTGACCTGTATCCTTCCCTTCTCATTGTAATATATATATATATATATATATATATATATAGACATAAACACTAACAAGACTGACCTGTACCCTTCCCTTCTCATTGTAATATATATATATATATATATAGATATAAACACTAACAAGACTGACCTGTACCCTTCCCTTCTCATTGTAATATATATATATATATAGACATAAACACTAACAAGACTGACCTGTATCCTTCCCTTCTCATTGTAATATATATATATATATATATAGACATAAACACTAACAAGACTGACCTGTATCCTTCCCTTCTCATTGTAATATATATATATATATAAAGACATAAACACTAACAAGACCGACCTGTACCCTTCCCTTCTCATTGTAATATATATATATATATATAAAGATATAAACACTAACAAGACCGACCTGTACCCTTCCCTTCTCATTGTAATATATATATATATAAAGACATAAACACTAACAAGACTGACCTGTATCCTTCCCTTCTCATTGTAATATATATATATATAAAGATATAAACACTAACAAGACTGACCTGTACCCTTCCCTTCTCATTGTAATATATATATATATATATATAAAGACATAAACACTAACAAGACCGACCTGTACCCTTCCCTTCTCATTGTAATATATATATATATATGACATAAACACTAACAAGACTGACCTGTATCCTTCCCTTCTCATTGTAATACATATATATATAGACATAAACACTAACAAGACTGACCTGTATCCTTCCCTTCTCATTGTAATATATATATATATATATAAAGACATAAACACTAACAAGACCGACCTGTATTATATAAATGTTTAGTAACCTACCTGTGTTACTGCGTTGGTTGATCTGAGATCTGTGTTGAAAGATGAAGTTGTGTCAGTGATCATTGCTTTTATACTTGCGTACGTACATACGTATGTTTTATACCTGTACAATGATGAATATTAATAGACACACCCTGTGGAAAGGTACTGGTTAAACCAGGTGTTTACACAATGGACGGTCTCAAAGGAAAGCCATTCAACAGAATCGATTATGATGATGGTATTGTCTTGGTGTTTGAGGAAGAGAAATACCAGCAAAATATGGTTGAAAGATGTCTCGTCTTTCAATGTCTTTTTAAGTCTTTTCAACCCCAGAAATATATTTTCAACGTCTTGTGCTCATAGGGAGAACTCCTGTTGACCTTTACATTTAAATATCATTTCCTTAATTGATTAATTAATTGCTCTTGTCATCCTTCCTCGCCACCATCTGTTGGTGGCAAGTGACGCACCTTCTCGGGTTCCCGAGTGGCGCATCAATCTAAGGCACTGAATTTCAGTGCTAGAGGCTTCACTACAGTCCCTGGGTCGAATCCAGGCTGTATCACAACCGGCCGGGATTGGGAGTCCCATAGGGCGGCGCACAATTGGCCCAGCGTCGTCTGGGTTAGGGGAGGGTTTTGATGGTGTAGGCCGTCATTGTAAAATAAGAATTTGTTCTTAACTGACTTGCCTAGTTAAATAAAGGTTAAATAAAAAATATTAACATTTAAAACTAATCCAATGGGTTTTGAAAAGGAGGCGAGGAGAGAGGATGCAAGGAACCAAGGAATCGCAATTGAGATCCTTCATTATTTTATGCCGTGTACTCTTCACTGATGGTCTGTGTTCCGTTGAGGATGGTCTGTGTTCTGTTGGGGATGGTCTGTGTTCTGTTGGGGATGGTCTGTGTTCTGTTGGGGATGGTCTGTGTTCTGTTGGGGATGGTCTGTGTTCTGTTGGGGATGGTCTGTGTTCCGTTGAGGATGGTCTGTGTTCTGTTGGGGATGGTCTGTGTTCTGCTGGGGATGGTCTGTGTTCCGTTGAGGATGTCCTGTGTTCTGTTGAGGATGTCCTGTGTTCTGTTGGGATTCAAACGCTCTTGATCTTTGATCAAATAAAGTTAATACAGTATGTCAGAGCAGATGAAATCGTCAAGCTATCTGACGTAAGATAATGGCTCAATGTTTGTTGTTAACAGCTACAGCCTTCATGGGTAACACTTTAGACTAGTCTATCTGTGGATGTTCTACAATAGACCATGTTCTGCTGTTGTGTTCACCTGCACACCGTCATGCCCCACCCTAAACCAACCGGTTTCAGTCTATTCAATTCAAATAGCTTCCATACATCTCATCACAGCACTAAAATAGAGTAATCATGCTAGATCACATTCCTAAGTATGAATCATGAAGTCACCTGAACAGGTTCTAGAAACAGCTTTAGCCCTCAAGACAGTTATAACTAAGACAGTTCTCTGTTAGCATTTTCCATAGGTTTTTTCTTTGTTTCCACCATGCTAATGCTATCGTTCCTGGATCTGCACCACAGATGAAAAACATTCCTTAGCTAAGAATATATCCATGTGCACAGGGGTTAAAACAAGAGTGGGGAACACCCAGCAGGATACAACATAAATTCATGGACTCAACTAAAAGCCCCCCCAACAGGATTCAACATGAATTCATGGACTCAACTAAAAGCCCCCCCAACAGGATTCAACATGAATTCATGGACTCAACTAAAAGCCCGACCCAACAGGATTCAACATGAATTCATGGACTCAACTAAAAGCCCCCCCAACAGGATTCAACATGAATTCATGGACTCAACTAAAAGCCCCCCCAACAGGATTCAACATGAATTCATGGACTCAACTAAAAGCCCCCCCAACAGGATTCAACATGAATTCATGGACTCAACTAAAAGCCCGACCCAACAGGATTCAACATGAATTCATGGACTCAACTAAAAGCCCCCCAACAGGATTCAACATGAATCCATGGACTCAACTAAACAAAGTTTACAGTTTGAACTAAAAGATACACAACAACATATGAATTATAACATGGGTTCTCTCTTCACAAGTAGATTAGTTTTCACTTGTCATGATTGGTCAAAAGTCATTTAAATGGGGACCACATTTTGTTTTGGAACATTTAGTCAAACACACTTTAATCCCTGTACATGTTTCATATTATCATGGTTTAAAATGGTTTAAACACTAACAAGACTGACCTGTACCCTTCCCTTCTCATTGTAATATATATATATATATAAAATCATGAACACTAACAAGACTGACCTGTATCCTTCCCTTCTCATTGTAATATATATATATATATAAAGACATAAACACTAACAAGACTGACCTGTACCCTTCCCTTCTCATTGTAATATATATATATATATATATATATATATATATATATATATATATATATATAGACATAAACACTAACAAGACTGACCTGTATCCTTCCCTTCTCATTGTAATATATATATATAAAGATATAAACACTAACAAGACTGACCTGTATCCTTCCCTTCTCATTGTAATATATATATATATATAAAGATATAAACACTAACAAGACTGACCTGTACCCTTCCCTTCTCATTGTAATATATATATATATATATAAAGACATAAACACTAACAAGACTGACCTGTATCCTTCCCTTCTCATTGTAATATATATATATATATATAAAGACATAAACACTAACAAGACTGACCTGTACCCTTCCCTTCTCATTGTAATATATATATATATATAAAGACATAAACACTAACAAGACTGACCTGTACCCTTCCCTTCTCATTGTAATATATTGTCGTGTCTTTGGGGGTACCATTAAACTGAAGATATGTTTATCAATTAGCTCCCTGTAATTATTATCACGCGATTAAACTGATTAATCGTTTAATTGTAATTAACTAGGAGGTCGGGGCACCAAGGAGAATATTCAGATTACAAAGCTATAATTTTCCTAATATAACTTTCCTGTACTATAATATTATATTCTATTATAGTATAGGTCGATTATCGTCTAAGTTTAAATGGTGTATTTTCCTCTCGTCCAGTCTCATTCCAAAACGTCGTAAATTGTTGTATCTGCACAAACCCAGTCTTTACTAAAATCATCCATACATCAATTGTCTTAAAATCATTTATTTACTACACTAAGTAATTAACAGAAAAACATACAAACAGTAATTATCGTCAACAAAGGATTGGTATCGGAATGTGCCCTTGTGGGCTAAACAGTCTGGTCGGCCTGTTGAACAATGGGTCATAAATGGTCAGCTGAGAAGTTTACACAGAGTTCATTAACAATTGACAATTGAAGGCTCACTCATTCGGGAACAATTGCAATCAATATATATATATATGTTCAGTGTGTCGTTCTGATTCTTGTTGGAGAGTAGTTCTGTTGGGGAGTTTTGTCCGCGTTCTCTCTCTCTCTCTCGGTTAGAATGGATCTTTCAGAGCGACATTCATTAATGTCGTCGTAGAATGGTGGTTTCGTTGGTCTTCGCATTCGATGATATAATTTACTTAGCTGCAGACTAATAATTAATATCAAAGACTTGTTCTTATTCTGTCGGTATCAATAGTCTAAAAGTTAACCACGTGGTATGGTTCACTTTCAGTAGAGGAATTGGAAGGTAGAACCTATGTGCCCACGGAGTGTAGGCCTGGTCTGGAGAAATGTAAATCAGGGAGTGTTTTATAGTGCCCATAGAACAGCTTGTCAAATGACGCCTGGTCCTGTATGGGTGTTGGGTGATGGTACAAAGGGGAGGGGGTCAACTGTCCTTCCTGTACCCAAAGAGGCCAACGTCATGACATACCCCCCCTGGTGGTTTGGATCTTGTTTATCCTGCAAGTTACAAATCAACATAAAATCATGACCACGTGATGTCCCATTGGTAGATCATCGTTGCAGTCCTCTCTGGTGGTTGAACTGTTATAGGCTGTCTGGAAGCGGAGCCGTCCACCACAAGGATGGGCAGTTGATGTCCGGTTGGTGATCGCCGTTGCGGTCTCCTCTAGTGGTGTACCTTGGTAGGTTCCCTGGAAGCTGTAAAGTACCCCAGGAAGGGCCAGGGGATGTCCTGGTTGGTGATCGCCGTTGCGGTCCCCCCCTCTGGTGGTTTACCTTGGTAGGCTCTCTGACAGCGGGCATGCCGCCACAGGGATAGGCTGTGGGTGTCCGGATTTGGGGTCGCCGTTCCGGACCCGTCGTCCAGACTGGAAGATCTGGGCAGTAACTTAGGCAGATGTTAACAACGCACACACACTCATGAAATATATATAATTACATTCATTCCCCAATGAGCGGCATTGTGGCACTAAGTGATGGTTGTATGGGGACTTTGTTTATGGCTCTATCACTTCCTAAGTGTCAAAGGAACTGAACCGAAAAGGAATGAAAGCATAAACAAAACAAAAATATACAAAATATAGTTCACACAAAAAAAATAATCTAATTGGACTATATTCTATATACGTCCAATGTTCTGGCAAAATGATTATCATGGCATTGTCTCTAATGCCATATCTAGGGTTTTCCTACTTGGTGTGTTGCTTAGGCGCTATCCTAAGTTGATAACTATATGATACGTCTACAGCTGTAATGCACTAGTTTTGGGCAGTCTACAGGTATGACCTACGGACTTCTGGGAAGAAAACTGGTGAGTGCTGTAGAGTCAAAGGCCTAGAAGTAAATGTTCAACTTTACTAAGGCTGGTATATTGCTTGGGCCCTTAAGTGGTCCTAGCATAAATCCTAATTGGATGTTCCGTTGTGCATGTGCGTTTATGCTTACACAAGCGCGCATGTCAAGGGAAGAAAACCAAGTATCCGGGCAGATTACAACTTGTTCAGAATGAGTCTGACGTAGTCAGGTAATTTTCAGGTCAATGCCTGGAGGTCAGTCAGAATTGGTGTCAAGGGAGTCTGTAGTAGTTTTCTACAAGTCACTGTCTTCCACTATTGTAGTGGCGATAGGTATGAAGTCTATTTCATAGCTATGTTATCCACGGAGGAGCTAACCTCACGACGGAAGTACTCTTTAAGTGTTGGACCAGTCATACGTGGTGTAATCATGGTTCATGACTTCTAATAATTTTACTCCTGAATGGAGGGTCCTATTTATTAGTGACATGTGTGTTAACCATTGGAAGAGTGCACTGGAGATTCCCCTCCATGTGTTGCACTCTGAGTGACTCCTATGTCGCTGTTGTCAATAGCAATTTAACTTGTGAGGTTACTAATCCTCTTACTGAGTGTAGCTGGTATTGGTACTGGTATTCAAGGGGACCAGTTATCCTACCGATTTATTCTGAAATATTATCTACCGGAACACATGATTGGAGCATTTTACCAGTTGTATTGTAGTTGGACCTACGCATGGCAAAGAATGATTATTGTTGCCATTTGTTTTGGAGGTGGACAAGTCCACTGGACTTCCTTTACGACCAGTGTGGTACACCTCAGTACTATCTTAGACGTGTTCTAAGATAATCCCCGTCTAGGGGCCTGTCTGCTCCTCACTGTTCTCATAGGAGAGTTTACAACTAGATTTGATTTATGCTCTGGCGGCCTCGTACGGTGTTGTCCGTAGTCTCGACCCCCCCACCGGCCTCGATGAGGCTCATCATGGGTCTGGGCTACTATTCCCCCCCTTTGTGCCTCGGGACCCCCCCACCAGCGGGTGGTGTTGGTGTCCGATGCGCAAATGAAAAGGTCGGACCCTATGTACGAGTTGTCAGCGGCCGCGTTTTTATGAGAGTGGCTGTAACCTTTCAACCAAATCTCCTGGTGTTTGTGCTTGAAAACGCTCAGTGGCTGTCGAGGCATGTCAGTCACCACCGCGTCCGCGTGTGGCAACCTCTTCATTACCTGTGAACTGAGACGAGGATATCGGTCTGTGATATCGCAAAGTGTTTCACAAGTGGGAGTCATCGGGTCAGTTGCTGGACTGACGCCATTAGTGTCATTGTAAGGGGTGACAGTCCCCAACAAAGCGGAAGGTGTATCATCGGAAGCAGAGTATACTCTGCGCATCAATGTTTTTCTTGCTGGGACGGCCGCAGTGCTTGCGGAAGTGTCCAAAGGGAAAGAAAAGTTCATCTCAACTACCGTATTACATGACTGCAAGGAGGAGGGAAGATGCTTATTCACAGAGACAGCTGGCTCGAAATCATGAAAAGAATGGTCAATCAGGTTGGCTGATGGAATGTGTCGAGATATCGTACTATCTCCGTGGATCGGATTTTGTACCAAGAGGTTTCTAAACGTCTTTTTCTCAAGGGGTGCTTTCGACAGATACCCCTCGTGAAGGACTGCGTTGCAGCTAGCGTTAGGGGGAGACGGTGTGGCCTGTGACCATACCTGGTTGGTTTTCCAATCCATCAATGGGAGTAACCAATCCATCAAGTCTGCTCCAAGTAGCAGGGTTACAGTTTCGAGGCTGGTAACATACACAGGGTGAACGAGCGATACGTCCTGGAAGTGTAGTTTCAGCATGACTCTCAATGTGAGAGGCGAGGTAGTCTGAGTGACCCCTCGAAGTTTAGTGTCGCATCGTTCCACTTTTAACCAACGTTTAGTTGGTTTCAAAGCCCTTTTGAGATCATCAAACAATGTTTGAGAGATGAGTGATATTGTCGCACCCGAATCAATTAGCGCATTACAAGCTAAGCAGTCCTCCAGGACTGTTTCCAGGTATGGCCGTTTAGATTCGTGGTTAGTGGACATATTCCCCACAAAGTGGAGTGGTCGTTCGCAATGACGTGATGTGCCATGTCTGTTCAAGATGGAAGCAGATTGACTTTTCTGATTTTGAGTGGGCTTGGCTTTAACGAAGCGTTTGACCTTTTCCTTCGCAACTTTTGTATCAGAGTCTATAGACAGAGCCCGGGGGCTTGTTTCTTGATCAAGCGGGCCCTGGATAGGGTCTTGAATGAGAGCGGGAGAAATTTGAACTTTAACGTCCATGCTATGGGTGTTAATTCCTGCGGACCTGGTGTCCGGTAATTCCCCGTCTAGTCCTTGTGACTTATCTTTTACCCTTTTCTCAAATTGTTCTCGCTTAAGTTCTTCCCATAGTGGGACTTCTGGAGAACATTGGTCTACGTTTTGGTCGTCCTTCAACCCTTTGTTACCCTTGTGCTCTGACACTTTTTGTGGGTTGGGTGCAGGAACGTGGCGAACGGGTCGATTGTAGCCGCCCCCAAGAGCAGAACCAATCACATGCCAAGAACTATGTTTTTTTCCCCCATCGAGCCACATTCAAACAGAGCAGGACAGACAGGTTCCAATCTAAGTGCCAATTCAGTTTATCTCCAGGGGTTTAGACTTGCTGGATGATTTGAAAATAGCTTTTTGTCCACACCAGTGGTGGGCTTTGTGTAGAAAGAAAGATACATATGAAGAAAAGAACCCCATACCTACTGTGAAATATGGTGGTGGATCTTTGATGTTATGCGTCTATTTTGCTTCCTCTGGGGCCCTTGTCAAGGTCAACAGCATCATGAACTTTACCCGGTACCAGTACATTTTGCCAAAAACCTGGTTGCCTTGACCGCAAGTGGATCTTCCAGCAAGGAAATTACGCCAAGCACACATCAAAGTCAACATTTTGCAATGGCCATTTCAGTGTCTGGACTTGAACCCCATTGAAATCCTGTTGGTTTGAATTAAAGGGGGCAGTCCATAAGTGCAGACAAAGGATATCAAGAATCTAGAAATGTTCTCTATGGAGGAATGGTCTTAGATCCCTCCCAATGTGTTCTCCCATTTCATTACCAGTTTTTGTTAATGAGGAAGATCAGTGTGAGAAGGGGCGAAGAGTGAGTGTGTAGGGGACGAAGTGTGTGTGTGTGTGTGTGTGTGTGTGTGTGTGTGTGTGTGTGTGTGTGTGTGTGTGTGTGTGTGTGTGTGTGTGTGTGTGTGTGTGTGTGTGTGTGTGTGTGTGTGTGTGTGTGTGTAGGGGTCGAACAGTGTGTGTGTTTAGGGGGCGAACAGTGTGTGTGTGTGTAGGGGTGATTTTCTAATTGTTATTATAATTATATCTCTCTCCATTACCTTCTATAGCCCGACCAAAAAGACAGTTGCTTTATTAATTTACAATCATTTAGTGTAGACAGGGCCTTTCCAGAAGTTGAGGGTGGGGTATGTTACGCTCAGTACGCTATATATGCAATATACAGTACCCTATATACTGTATGCAGCGATCACCAACAGTCTCTGGTTTAGACAGGACCTTTCCAGAAGTTGAGGGTGGGGTATGTTACGCTCAGTACGCTATATATGCAATATACAGTACCCTATATACTGTATGCAGTGATCACCAACAGTCTCTGATTTAGATGTGGTTGCCATAGCAGTAGGCTACTACACTATCACAACTGATTTTTCTAGATTCATTTAACCAAAGCTTAGCTGGTCATTGAGTACCATTGGATCTGGCTTGTTCTTGTGAACCACCGGTGGGGTGTCTATTGAACTGAATTCTTATTTCAATATGGTGAAACTATTCCTTTATAAAAAATGTTTCAAAAGAAACATGAAACATCTAATAGTTATAGCGTAAAAACAGGTGAGCTGGGGAAGGGGAAAGGGGATACCTAGTCAGCTGCTCGTTGCTACGTCATTTCACTGAGTCTACCTTTAACCTCTTGAGATGGGAAAACATGTTTCTTTATGAAGTTGAATGTGCTCTTTATGACAATGTTACAATTAGGTGACATAAATAGTTGTTTTAAACCAAATTACCCAAAAGGCACTATTGATGGAATGACCCTCTTATCAACCAATGGACTTCATAATAATGATATGGTGAATGAGTTTATCAGGAAGTGCATAGGAGATGTTGTACCCAATGTGACTATTAAAACCTACCCCAAGCAGAAACCATGGATAGATGGGAGCATTTGCGCAAAACTGAAAGCGCGAACCACCGCATTTAACCAGGGCAATAAGACTGGGAATATGGAAGACTACAAACAGTGTAGTTATTCCCTCCGCAGAGCAATCAAGCACGCTAAACGTTGGTATAGGGACAAAGTTGAGACTCAGTTGAAAGGCTCAGACACGAGACGTATGTAGCAGGTGTTGGGGTAGGTTCCTTGTTCCTTATCAATCATTGGCTTATTGGTGAAATCAGCAATCGGACAATATCTTCTTTAAGTAAATCAATTAAACCTTTATTAATGCAATTGCAGACAGAAGTTGACAACGGAAACACAGCAGGCATGTTTCAGAGTAAGTTCTGCAAAATAAAAAAAGGTCAAAGTTGCTTTAATACGCTTGCAGTCGAACCCCTAGTGATGTAACTGCCTACGTCAACACCTTCTACTCATGAGACCAAGCCCATGCATATACAGTTATACAAAATTGCAGGAGAGAACAATAGTTCCAGTGTTTTCTAAGGGCTCAGCAGTAATTTTACAGTGGTATGTCTGACTTGTCTCTTATCTCTTTACTCCCCTGCAGGGTTCTGTGTCTATGTATCTCTTTTGGTCTTGAGGCGCTTTCTCACAGACACCCTGTTTTGACTTCAATAACTCACACATCTCTCAGACCGTTTCTATAAAAGGCAGAGACTAGAAATGAACTGTGGAACAGTATTAAACCTTATAATGAATATATATATTGCTAATCTGTGGTCCAGGACCCTGTAAATTAAGTGGGGGAGGGGTCTTATAGCCCTTCCCCTTCTATTAATACAAAATAAGCATAATCAATTATTATAAATCATCAATCATTTGGTGCAGCCCCTATCATGACCCCAAGGTGAACCCCATCACAGGGTCTACAGACAATCACGGATTATAAAGGGAAAACTAGCGACCAGGACACCGACGTCTTGCTTCCCGGACAGGCTGAACACCTTCTGCGTTTGCTTTGAGGATAATACAGTGTCACTGACGCAGTCCGCTATCAAGGACTGTGGGCTCTCCTTCTCCATGGCCGAAGTGAGTAAGACACTTAAGAGTGTTAACCCTCGCAAGGCTGCCTGCCCAGATGGTATCCCTAGCCACATCCTCAGAGCATGCGCAGACCAGCTGGCTGGTGTGTTTACAGATATATTCAATCTCTCCCTATCCCAGTCTGTTGTCCCCACATGCTTCAAAATGGCCACCATTGTCCCTGTACCTAAGAAAGCAAAGGTAATTGAACTAAACTACTATCGCCCCGTAGCACTCACCTCTGTCATCGTGAAGTGCTTTGAGAGACTAGTCAAGGATCATATCACCTCCACCTTACCTGTCACCCTAGACCCACTTCAATTTGCTTACTGCCCCAATAGATCCACAGATGATGCAATCGCCGCCACACTGCACACTGCCGTATCCCATCTGGACAAGAGGAATACCTATGTAAGAATGCTGTTCATTGACTATAGCTCAGCATTCAACACCATAGTACTCTCCAAGCTCATCATCAAGCTCTATGTCCTGGGTCTGAATCCCGCCCTGTGAAACTGGGTCCTGGACTTCCTGACAGGTCGCCCCCAGGTGGTGAAGGTAGGAAACAACACCTCGTCTTTGCTGATCCTCAACACTGGGGCCCCACAAGGGTGCGTGCTCAGCCCCCTCCTGTACTCCCTGTTCACCCATGACTGTGTGGCCAAGCACGCCTCCAACTCAATCATCAAGTTTGCAGACGACACTACAGTGGTAGGCTTGATTACCAACAACGATGAGACAGCCTACAAGGAGGAGGTGAGGGCCCTCGGAGTGTGGTGTCAGGAAAATAACTTCTCACTCAACGTCAACAAAACTAAGGAGATGATCGTGGAAACAGCAGAGGGTGCACCCCCCATCCACATAAATGGGACCGCAGTGAAGGTTGAAAGATTCAAGTTCCTCGGCGTACACATCACTGACAAACTGAAATGGTCCACCCACACAGTCAGTGTGGTGAAAAAGCCACAACAGCGCCTCTTCAACCTCAGGAGGCTAAAGACATTTGGCTCGGCACCTAAAACCCTCACAAAATTTTACAGCTACACAATTAAGAGCATCCTGTCGGGCTGTATCACCGCCTGGTACAACAACTGCACCGCCCACAACCGCAAAGCTCTCCAGAAGGTGGTGCGGTCTGCCCAACGCATTACCGGGGACAAACTTCCCGCCCTCCAGGACACCTACAGCACCCGATGCCATAGGAAGGCCAAAAAGATCATCAAGGACATCAACCATCCGAGCCACTGCCTGTTCACCCCGCATTCATCCAGAAGGCGAAGTCAGTACAGGTGCATCAAAGCTGTGACCGAGAGACTGAAAAACAGCTTCTATCTCAAGGCCATCAGACTGCTAAACAGCCCATCATTAGCACATCAGAGGCGGCTGCCTATAGACAGACATAGAAATCACTGGCCACTTTTAGAAATGGATCATTAGCCACTTTAATAATGTTTCTGTATCTAGCATTACTCATCTCATATGTATAAACTGCACTCTACACTATTCTACGGTATCTTAGTCACTTTTAATTGTGTTTAAATATTGCATCACCCATTTCTTATGTATATACTGTATTGTATTCTATACTACACCACTGACTGTTAAACAGCATCTCCAGCACATCAGAGGCTGCTGCCTATAGACATAGATTAGAAATCACTGGCCACTTTAAGGAAATGAAACAATAGGCACTTTAATGTTTCAGTATCTTGCATTACTCATCTCATATGTATAAACTGTAATCTATACTATTCTACGGTATCTTAGTCACTTTAATTCTGTGTAAATATTGCATCACCCATCTCATATGTATATACTGTATTCTATACTGTGCCACTGTATCTTAGTCCAATGCTGCTCTGACATATGTATATATTCTTAATCCATTCCTTACCTAGATTTACGTGTATTTTGGGGTAAATGTTGTGAAACTGTTAGATATTACTTGTTAGATATTACTGCACTGTCGGAGTTAGAAGCACAAGCATTTCACTACACCCGCAATAACATCTGCTAAACACGTGTATGTGACCAATACATTGGATTTGAATCATTTCACAGGTCATTTCTAACTACTAACTATACTAATAACTCACCCCAGGTGTACTCCTCTAACTACTAACTATACTAGTAACTCACCCCAGGCGTACTCCTCTAACTACTAACTACACTAGTAACTCACCCCAGGTGTACTCCTCTAACTACTAACTATACTAGTGACCCACCCCAGGTGTACTCCTCTAACTACTAACTATACTAGTAACTCACCCTAGGTGTACTCCTTTAACAACTAACTATACTAGTAACTCACCCCAGGTGTACTCCTCTAACTACTAACTATACTAGTAACTCACCCCAGGTGTACTCCTCTAACTACTAACTACACTAGTAACTCACCCTAGGTGTACTCCTTTAACTACTAACTATACTAGTAACTCACCCCAGGTGTACTCCTCTAACTACCTACTAACTATACTAGTAACTCACCCCAGGTGTACTCCTAACTACTAACTATACTAGTAACTCACCCCAGGTGTACTAATCTAACTACTAACTATACTAGTAACTCACCACAGGTTTACTCCTCTAACTACCTACTAACTATACTAGTAACTCACCCCAGGTGTACTCCTAACTACTAACTATACTAGTAACTCACCCCAGGTGTACTAATCTAACTACTAACTATACTAGAAACTCACCCCAGGTGTACACATCTAACTGCTAAAAACCTGTTTTTGCGTTGTCATTATGGGGTATTGTGTGTAGATTGATGAGGGAAAAAACAATTTAATCTGTTTTAGAATAGGGCTGTAATATAACAAAATGTGTAAAAAGTCAAGGGGTCTGAATACTTTCCACGTACACTGTATGTCTGAGAAAAAAAACATGTTTCATCCCATATGATCTAGTACACAATAAACACTTCAACCCATATGATCTAGTACACAATAAACACTTCAACCCATATGATCTAGTCCACAATAAACACTTCAACCCATATGATCTAGTACACAATAAACACTTCAACCCATATGATCTATTTCACAATAAACACTTCAACCCATATGATCTAGTACACAATAAACACTTCAACCCATATGATGTAGTCCACAATAAACACTTCAACCCATATGATCTAGTCCACAATAAACACTTCAACCCATATAATCTAGTACACAATAAACACTTCAACCCATATGATCTAGTACACAATAAACACTTCAACCCATACGATCTAGTCCACAATAAACACTTCAACCCATATGATCTAGTCCACAATAAACACTTCAACCCATATGATCTAGTCCACAATAAACACTTCAACCCATATGATCTAGTACACAATAAACACTTCAACCCATATTATCTAGTACACAAACACTTCAACCCATATGATCTAGTACACAATAAACACTTCAACCCATATGATCTAGTACACAATAAACCCTTCAACCCATATGATCTAGTACACAATAAACACTTCAACCCATATGATCTAGTACACAATAAACACTTCAACCCATATGATCTAGTCCACAATAAACACTTCAACCCATATGATCTAGTACACAATAAACACTTCAACCCATATGATCTAGTCCACAATAAACACTTCAACCCATATGATCTAGTACACAATAAACACTTCAACCCATACGATCTAGTACACAATAAACACTTCAACCCATATGATCTAGTACACAATAAACACTTCAACCCATATGATCTAGTCCACAATAAACACTTCAACCCATATGATCTAGTCCACAATAAACACTTCAACCCATATGATCTAGTACACAATAAACACTTCAACCCATATGATCTAGTACACAATAAAAGTATAATAAAACATATACAAATATGTGTCCCTGCTATAGACAAGGGGAGAAGGACTAGGGTCTAAATCAACATTTGGGCCATTTAGACAGCGTGTGTCCCTGCTATAGACAAGGGGAGAAGGACTAGGTAAAGGGTCTAAATCAACATTTGGGCCATTTAGACAGCGTGTGTCCCTGCTATAGACAAGGGGAGAAGGACTAGGTAAAGGGTCTAAATCAACATTTGGGCCATTTAAACAGCCTGTGTTACTCCTATAGACAAGGGGAGAAGGACTATGTAAAGGGTCTAAATCAACATTTGGGCCGTTTAGACAGCGTGTGTCCCTGCTATAGACAAGGGGAGAAGGACTAGGTAAAGGGTCTAAATCAACATTTGGGCCATTTAGACAGCGTGTGTCCCTGCTATAGACAAGGGGAGAAGGACTAGGTAAAGGGTCTAAATCAACATTTGGGCCATTTAGACAGATTGTGTCCCTGCTATAGACAAGGGGAGAAGGACTAGGTAAAGGGTCTAAATCAACATTTGGGGTATTTAGACAGCGTGTGTCCCTGCTATAGACAAGGGGAGAAGGGCTAGGTAAAAGGTCTAAATCAACATTTGGGCCATTTAGACAGCGTGTGTCCCTGCTATAGACAAGGGGAGAAGGGCTATGTAAAGGGTCTAAATCAACATTTGGGGTATTTAGACAGCGTGTGTCCCTGCTATAGACAAGGGGAGAAGGACTATGTAAAGGGTCTAAATCAACATTTGGGCCATTTAGACAGATTGTGTCCCTGCTATAGACAAGGGGAGAAGGGCTATGTAAAGGGTCTAAATCAACATTTGGTCCATTTAGACAGCGTGTGTCCCTGCTATAGACAAGGGGAGAAGGACTATGTAAAGGGTCTAAATCAACATTTGGGCCGTTTAGACAGCGTGTGTCCCTGCTATAGACAAGGGGAGAAGGGCTATGTAAAGGGTCTAAATCAACATTTGGGCCATTTAGACAGCGTGTGTCCCTGCTATAGACAAGGGGAGAAGGACTATGTAAAGGGTCTAAATCAACATTTGGGCCATTTAGACAGCGTGTGTCCCTGCTATAGACAAGGGGAGAAGGACTATGTAAAGGGTCTAAATCAACATTTGGGCCATTTAGACAGTGTGTGTCCCTGCTATAGACAAGGGGAGAAGGACTAGGTAAAGGGTCTAAATCAACATTTGGGCCATTTAGACAGTGTGTGTTACTCCTATAGACAAGGGGAGAAGGACTAGGTAAAGGGCTCCATTTTGTTGTTCTGTAGCATATGCAATGTGTCTGCCTCCAACATAAAACATTTCTTTACTTCCACACATAATTACTTCTTTATTTATTTTAGGTTTAAGGAAGTGTGTAGGTCGCATTCTTTATTGTAGAGCTATGAAAGTTATATATTTAGATTCAACTACTCGAGACAAATTCAGCAATTGCTTTGCCATGTCTGTGCTGTGAAGCAGTCGAGTTGGATAAATGTTTTTCTAAGGACTGCCCCAATTTGATGTGACGTCGGAGTGAAGTGATACACATTGATGTAATGATGCAGCCGACCACCAGAGGGAGGTAGATACATGTTTATCCGACAAAGGACCTTTACATGGTCCTAGAAAGGTCGATTTCAGTCTTTTGACTTAAAAAACTGCAGGGATTTTATAAAATAAGTAATGTAAACATATACATCTTTTTTTGAAGTAATCCTAGTGCCCGATTTCAGGTTGCGGTCAGCTTTTAAGGAGAAGTTCTTTCAGGTTGTTCTGGTAGGTTGAGATGGCTGCATGCGCTGAGCAGCCATCAGCCCCCTCCTCCAGTCGAGCCAGCTGGATCAGCATCTGGACATGGAAGGGATCATGTCCATGATCTGGTTGATCCAGATCTTGAGAGGACGAGTCTTCATGTGGCCATCTTCCAGCATGGAGTTCTTCAGTTGCGTCAATGGAAACACAACGTTTGCATCTCTTCATCTTTTCCACATCATGTTCATCTTCCGTCTCTTCAGGCCTTCCTCCATGACATCATCTTCAGGCCTTCCTCTATGACATCGTCTTCAGGCCTTCCTCCATGACATCGTGTTCAGGCCTTCCTCCATGACATCGTGTTCAGGCATTCCTCCATGACATCATCTTCAGTCCTTCCTCCATGACATCGTCTTCAGGCCTTCCTCTATGACATCGTGTTCAGGCCTTCCTCCATGACATCGTCTTCAGGCCTTCCTCTTCAGTCCTTCCTCTATGACATCATCTTCAGGCCTTCCTCTATGACATCGTCTTCAGTCCTTCCTCTATGACATCATCTTCAGGCCTTCCTCTATGACATCGTCTTCAGGCCTTCCTCCATGACATCGTCTTCAGGCCTTCCTCCACGACATCGTCTTCAGGCCTTCCTCCATGACATCATCTTCAGGCCTTCCTCTATGACATCGTCTTCAGGCCTTCCTCCATGACATCGTGTTCAGGCCTTCCTCTATGACATCGTCTTCAGGCATTCCTCCATGACATTTACATTTACATTTTAGTCACTTAGCAGACGCTCTTATCCAGAGCGACTTACAGTAGTGAATGCATACATTTCATACAATTTCATACATTTTTTTTCTGTGCTGGCCCCCCGTGGGAATCAAACCCACAACCCTGGTGTTGCAAACACCATGCTCTACCAACTGAGCTACAGCTACATGACATCATCTTCAGGCCTTCCTCTATGACATCGTCTTCAGGCCTTCCTCCATGACATCGTGTTCAGGCCTTCCTCCACGACATCGTCTTCAGGCCTTCCTCTATGACATTGTCTTCAGGCCTTCCTCCATGACATCGTGTTCAGGCCTTCCTCCATGACATCGTGTTCAGGCCTTCCTCCACGACATCGTCTTCAGGCCTTCCTCTATGACATTGTCTTCAGGCCTTCCTCCATGACATCGTGTTCAGGCCTTCCTCCATGACATTGTCTTCAGGCCTTCCTCCATGACATCGTCTTCAGGCCTTCCTCTATGACATTGTCTTCAGGCCTTCCTCCATGACATCGTCTTCAGGCCTTCCTCCATGACATCGTCTTCAGGCCTTCCTCCATGACATCGTGTTCAGGCCTTCCTCCATGACATCGTCTTCAGGCCTTCCTCCATGACATCGTGTTCAGGCCTTCCTCCATGACATCGTCTTCAGGCCTTCCTCTATGACATTGTCTTCAGGCCTTCCTCCATGACATCGTCTTCAGGCCTTCCTCCATGACATCGTCTTCAGGCCTTCCTCCACGACATCGTCTTCAGTCCTTCCTCCACGACATCGTCTTCAGGCCTTCCTCCATGACATCGTCTTCAGGCCTTCCTCCATGACATCGTCTTCAGGCCTTCATCCACGACATCGTCTTCAGGCCTTCCTCCACGACATCGTCTTCAGGCCTTCCTCTATGACATCGTCTTCAGGCCTTCCTCCATGACATCGTGTTCAGGCCTTCCTCTATGACATCGTCTTCAGGCCTTCCTCCATGACATCGTCTTCAGGCCTTCCTCCATGACATCGTCTTCAGTCCTTCCTCCATGACATCATCTTCAGGCCTTCCTCTATGACATCGTCTTCAGGCCTTCCTCTATGACATCGTCTTCAGGCCTTCCTCCATGACATCGCTCACAGAGGACGCCTCATCTGCAAACACACGGTTCAGAACGTCTTCCATGCTCTCTTGAGGGGTCAGGGTCTTGAAGGCAAACGTGATTATATCTATCAGTATAGATATTGCTAAAGCCCCGAAGCCTGCTACCTCTGGTACAGTAGTGTTTGCTCACTAGGTCCTCAGTCCAAGCTGGTATGTAGCTGCATTAATCCAGTTTCTGCTCATGGGACTGCTCGTTCACATTATCCAGTTTTGGCTTAAGAATGTCAGGAAAGTATTGTCAATAGAAACACAGACAGTAGAAACCCAGACAGTAGAAACCCAGACAGTAGAAACCCAGACAGTAGAAACACAGACAGTAGAAACCCAGGCAGTAGAAACTCAGGCAGTAGAAACACAGACAGTAGAAACACAGACAGTAGAAACCCAGGCAGTAGAAACACAGGCAGTAGAAACCCAGGCAGTAGAAACCCAGGCAGTAGAAACACAGGCAGTAGAAACACAGGCAGTAGAAACACAGACAGTAGAAACACAGACAGTAGAAACACAGACAGTAGAAACACAGGCAGTAGAAACACAGACAGTAGAAACACAGGCAGTAGAAACACAGACAGAAGACAGTAGAAACACAGACAGTAGAAACACAGACAGTAGAAACACAGACAGTAGAAACCCAGTCAGTAGAAACACAGGCAGTAGAAACACAGACAGTAGAAACACAGACAGTAGAAACACAGACAGAAGACAGTAGAAACACAGACAGTAGAAACACAGACAGTAGAAACCTAGGCAGTAGGACAAAACACATCATATTCTTCAGCGTTCAGACACCTGTTACACAGACAACCGTGGGACTGGAACCAGCAGCCATGAGAACTGCATGTGGCTACGTACCAAATGACACCCCTATACCCTATATAGTGCACTACCTTGGGTCCTGGTCAAAAGTGCACTATAAAGGGGATAGGGTGCAATTTCAGATGGAAGCCAGTAATTTAGGGCTGTGCAGCCCTTATGGTTAGCAAAAATGTATGACATAAGTCAAAATGATAAATCCAGATGTCATTGAGGAGATTCATGCAGCACCTCTTTTGGTGGTGTTCTTAAAATCAAAGAGATTTCACTGAATTTAACCTAGTTATTCATTTTAAAAAATTGAAAGAATTAGGACTTGATGGTTGTTGAACTGCCTACCAATCATTTCCTGTTCTGTTCTAGTCTAAAACGTTACATAATATCTGTATGTATCATTATTTATTGTACTTTTCTGCTTATTTATCACTTCACTGAAAGTATTGATTATGTAATAGACATGTACCACTGTCTCACCCTACACTGTTTAGTGCCAAAGAAAGGGTTGCCTCTTCTGCTGTAGTTGAGGGCTAAATCACCATGGAGATATTTCTATATAAATCACAAGCTCTACAGCCAGGACATTAGACCAAATGCAGGATGACAATATTACTGTCGACTCTAAATGGATTCATGTTATTTCTCCTCAAGTTCCATGGTCTCTGCCCGTTTAATGATCAGACACCATTGTGTGGTCACAGTCATGTGATCAGACACACCATTGTGTGGTCACAGTCATGTGATCAGACACACCATTGTGTGGTCACAGTCATGTGATCAAACACACCATTGTGTGGTCACAGTCATGTGATCAGACACACCATTGTGTGGTCACAGTCATGTGATCAGACACACCATTGTGTGGTCACAGTCATGTGATCAGACACACCATTGTGTGGTCACAGTCATGTGATCAGACACACTATTGTGTGGTCACAGTCATGTGATCAGACACACCATTGTGTGGTCACAGTCATGTGATCAGACACACCATTGTTTGGTCCACTTGCAATAAGAAGCAATAAGCAAGCTGTAATTGTCACATTTATTGATTAGTCTGTCACTAGTTTTATGCATGGTTGTTTTCATTTCATGAGTTATAACAATTTCAACATCATACAGAATTCCAATATAAAGACAATTACCACCTTCTACAAAGAAATTATGAAGACATTCTCAGAAGAGTACAAAAGTATCGTCAAAATGAAAAAGTATTGAGCTATTATCTTTAAAAAAAGTGTGACAAGTGAAACCAAAGACAAGTGACCAAAACTCAAAGTAACAAAAATGTAGAACACAATAATACATTTTTTGAATTATATTTTGACAGTTGCATCTACAAAGTTCCCTCTATCTATTTATTGAACCTTTTCCCAAAGTCTCAGAAAAATGCAGAAAATACAAAGGACATCATAAGGAACCAGACATTTACAGCAAACAGCTGTATGTGTTACGTGTGTTGTGTGTGTTATGTGTGTGTTACGTGTGTTGCGTGTGTTGCGTGTGTTGCGTGTGTTGCGTGTGTTGTGTGTGACGTGTGTGTTACGTGTGTTGCGTGTGTTACGTGTGTTGCGTGTGTTGCGTGTGTTGCGTGTGTTGCGTGTGTTGTGTGTGTGACGTGTGTGTGTTGTGTGTGTTGTGTGTGTTACGTGTGTTGCGTGTGTTGTGTGTGTTGTGTGTGTTACGTGTGTTGCGTGTGTCGTGGGTGTCGTGTGTGTCGTGTGTGTTGTGTGTGTTGTGTGTGTTATGTGTGTTACGTGTGTTACGTGTGTTGCGTGTGTTGTGTGTGTGACGTGTGTTGTGTGTGTTGTGTGTGTTATGTGTGTTGTGTGTGTTACGTGTGTTGTGTGTGTTGTGTGTGTTGTGTGTGTTGTGTGTGTTATGTGTGTTACGTGTGTTGTGTGTGACGTGTGTTGTGTGTGTTGTGTGTGTTGTGTGTGTTGTGTGTGTGACGTGTGTTGTGTGTGTTGTGTGTGTGACGTGTGTTGTGTGTGTTGTGTGTGTTGTGTGTGTTAAGTGTGTGACGTGTGTTGTGTGTGTGACGTGTGTTGTGTGTGTTGTGTGTGTGACGTGTGTTGTGTGTGTTGTGTGTGTTGTGTGTGTGACGTGTGTTGTGTGTGTTGTGTGTGTTACGTGTGTTGTGTGTGTTGTGTGTGTGACGTGTGTTGTGTGTGTTGTGTGTGTTGTGTGTGTTACGTGTGTTGTGTGTGTTGTGTGTGTTGTGTGTGTTACGTGTGTTGTGTGTGTTGTGTGTGTGACGTGTGTTGTGTGTGTTGTGTGTGTGACGTGTGTTGTGTGTGTTGTGTGTGTTGTGTGTGTTGTGTGTGTGACGTGTGTTGTGTGTGTTGTGTGTGTTACGTGTGTTGTGTGTGTTGTGTGTGTGACGTGTGTTGTGTGTATTGTGTGTGTTGTGTGTGTTACGTGTGTTGTGTGTGTTGTGTGTGTTGTGTGTGTTACGTGTGTTGTGTGTGTCGTGTGTGTTGTGTGTGTTGTGTGTTATGTGTGTTGTGTGTTGTGTGTTGTGTGTGTTGTGTGTGTTGTGTGTGTTGTGTGTGTTGTGTGTGTTATGTGTGTTTTGTGTGTGTGACGTGTGTGACGTGTGTTGTGTGTGTTGTGTGTGTTGTGTGTGTTGTGGTTGTTATGTGTGTTACGTGTGTTACGTGTGTTGTGTGTGTTGTGTGTGTGACGTGTGTTGTGTGTGTTGTGTGTGTTGTGTGTGTTGTGTGTGTTACGTGTGTTACGTGTGACGTGTGTTGTGTGTGTTGTGTGTGTTACGTGTGTTGTGTGTGTTGTGTGTGTGACGTGTGTTGTGTGTGTTGTGTGTGTGACGTGTGTTGTGTGTTGTGTGTGTTGTGTGTGTGACGTGTGTTGTGTGTGTTGTGTGTTACGTGTGTTGTGTGTGTTGTGTGTGTGACGTGTGTTGTGTGTGTTGTGTGTGTTACGTGTGTTACGTGTGTTGTGTGTGTTGTGTGTGTTACGTGTGTTACGTGTGTTGTGTGTGACGTGTGTTGTGTGTGTTGCGTGTGTTATGTGTGTTGTGTGTGTTACGTGTGTTGTGTGTTACGTGTGTCGTGTGTGTCATGTGTGTTGTGTGTTGTGTGTTGTGTGTGTTGTGTGTGTTGTGTGTGTTGTGTGTGTTATGTGTGTTACGTGTGTTGTGTGTGTTGTGTGTGTGACGTGTGTTGTGTGTGTTGTGTGTTTTACGTGTGTTGTGTGTGTTGTGTGTGTTACGTGTGTTGTGTGTTACGTGTGTCGTGTGTGTGACGTGTGTTGTGTGTGTTGTGTGTGTTGTGTGTGTTGTGTGTGTTGTGTGTTGTGTGTGTCGTGTGTTGTGTGTGTTGCGTGTGTTGCGTGTGTTGCGTGTGTTGCGTGTGTCGTGTGTGTCGTGTGTGTCGTGTGTGTTGTGTGTGTTACGTGTGTTACGTGTGTTGCGTGTGTTACGTGTGTTGCGTGTGTTGTGTGTGTTACGTGTGTTACGTGTGTTGCGTGTGTTGCGTGTGTTACGTGTGTTACGTGTGTTGTGTGTGTTGTGTGTGTGACGTGTGTTGTGTGTGTTGTGTGTGTTGTGTGTGTGACGTGTGTTGTGTGTTGTGTGTGTTGTGTGTGTGACGTGTGTTGTGTGTGTTGTGTGTTACGTGTGTTGTGTGTGTTGTGTGTGTGACGTGTGTTGTGTGTGTTGTGTGTGTTACGTGTGTTACGTGTGTTGTGTGTGTTGTGTGTGTTACGTGTGTTACGTGTGTTGTGTGTGACGTGTGTTGTGTGTGTTGTGTGTGTTATGTGTGTTGTGTGTGTTACGTGTGTTGTGTGTTACGTGTGTCGTGTGTGTCATGTGTGTTGTGTGTTGTGTGTTGTGTGTGTTGTGTGTGTTGTGTGTGTTGTGTGTGTTATGTGTGTTACGTGTGTTGTGTGTGTTGTGTGTGTGACGTGTGTTGTGTGTGTTGTGTGTGTTGTGTGTGTTGTGTGTGTTACGTGTGTTGTGTGTTACGTGTGTCGTGTGTGTGACGTGTGTTGTGTGTGTTGTGTGTGTTGTGTGTGTTGTGTGTGTTGTGTGTTGTGTGTGTCGTGTGTTGTGTGTGTTGCGTGTGTTGCGTGTGTTGCGTGTGTTGCGTGTGTTGCGTGTGTCGTGTGTGTCGTGTGTGTCGTGTGTGTTGTGTGTGTTACGTGTGTTACGTGTGTTGCGTGTGTTACGTGTGTTGCGTGTGTTACGTGTGTTACGTGTGTTGCGTGTGTTGCGTGTGTTACGTGTGTTACGTGTGTTGTGTGTGTTATGTGTGTTACGTGTGTTGCGTGTGTTGCGTGTGTTACGTGTGTTACGTGTGTTGTGTGTGTTGCGTGTGTTACGTGTGTTGCGTGTGTTGCGTGTGTTGCGTGTGTTGCGTGTGTTGTGTGTGTTGTGTGTGTTACGTGTTGTGTGTGTTGTGTGTGTTGTGTGTCCACCCTGCAACCAGGCACCGACATCTGACTGCCACTGTGGGTAGAGTTAAGTCACTGGGGTAACTTGACAAGATCATTTTTCAACATGAACTCTTTCAAAGCTTCATTTTCTGCTTTCTGAATTTTTTCCAGTACTGCCTCCTTTTCTGAAATGATCCGTGTTCTAAGATGTTCTTTAAATCTTAGATGGTTCTCATTTTCCTCAACTGCTTCCCAGACTGCTGTCAAGGCTGCACTGAATGAGGGCTTCCATTCATTTACCAGGTGTCTGATAAAATTGTAAATTAAATCATGCAAATGGGGGCATGTCAAGGCTTCTCTGGTGAACTTGGTCAGTATTTCAACATTGTTTCTGTCCTTCATCTTGATCAGAAAGTTCTCCAGTATGGTGAGGAGAGGGATGGCATACTCAATCACACTCTTCACTCCTTCATCTTCGTAGGGAAACCCTCCAGTGTGCATGGCTATCACCTGGCAGGATTCATCAAAGACTGGGGAGCCAGAAGCTCCATGGAAGAGGCAGGTGTCATAGGTCACTTCAGTGTTGTCTGGATTCATGAGCATGTCATACTTCACTTTATTCTCTTCTATGGATGTATTGATCAGCATATCCATTCTGTCATTTTTCCCAAACTCTCTTTGGAAAGCCTCACCTCTTCTTTCTCTCTCAATAATGGTGGTGGGGTCTGTTCTTTTCACTCCTCCACCTGGGTGTCCAATGAGACAGACTCCACCTTTCTTTGGATCTGGGCTATATCTACGGAGAAGACCGATTGAGGTATCAATGTCCTGAAGCTCTAGTACAGCAAAGTCCACATGTCGATTGTAGGGGTCAGATCCCCATTGAAAGTCAATGATCTCTGATTTCACCTCAATCACCTTCAGATCTGACCCATTGGGATTTTCTTTGTTGAATGTGGCAGTTACTTTGGCTAAGATATTCTAGTAATTTCCATCAACATACAAGATGCCATCTTTAATAAACAAATGTGCATTTGTCAGAATGTAATGATCAAACAGCAGGAAGCCAGTGCCTTGCTTAACTCCCTCAACAATGATCATACAGACTGAGTCACTCAGTTCCATCAACTTCTTTACTGTGTAGACTTCAGAGAACCCCTGGGTGCTCTTTCCAAATTCCCCGCTTAAATGACTTAGCACCTCAGAATATTTATTCTTTTCGTACCTCTTCTTCATCTGTTTCACCAAATCAGCAAACTGGTGGCGAAGAATCTTCAAAATCTCAGCAGAATCTGGCACTGTGACTAGATGTTTCTTATTTTTGTGGGGTTCCCCTGCAGCTGATGTTTCAGTGCTTGTGTTAGACATGGGGAGTTGTATGGAGTTACTCTCATCTTCTTTCTGAAGGTTAGAACCAGCTTGTGCAGGGGCAGTTGCAGCCTGTGTTGTGTTTTCCTCTTCCAGGATCATTTTGAAGGTTTGTTTATCCAGACAGTGAACTAGTACATTCATCTCAACACAACTCGGTGGATCTGAGTCTGATTCAACGAGAATGCAAGTTTTAGTGAACACATTGTCATGGAAGCGTCCATCTCTTGTTAGTGCTGTCTCCACTGTCTCTCCACAGATGCCGTAGATGCAAAGAGGGCTAAAAGGTTCAAGGCTTTTGTTTTTGAGCAGTTGCTTGGTTTTGGTTTTCTTACCACCTTTAGATTCAATGTAAAAAATGACATATTGCTTATTTCCTGTATAAATCTGTGTGGGTTCAGCTGTGGCCTCTCCACTATCATTGGAAATGGTTGATATGGTGAGTATTTGACCATTCTCAATCAGATGACAAGGGAAGTGTGTTGCTATTGGTTTCTTTCCTTTCGTTGTTTGTATAACAAGGTCTTGTCTTTGCATTGTCTTCTCTTGTTGTCTTGTCTTCATCTTCTGTTTCCAAGTCTTTTCCTTTAGTTTATAGAATTTGGAACTTCTTTCAAGAGCCTGTAACACGCTGCAATGGCTTTTACAGCGGATTCTAAAATGGACTCCTTTATCAGGGAATTCGAAGAACAAAAAATGGTGATGATGTCCCTTCTGTGAGGAAATCAATGAAAATGACATTAATATGAATACACATACACTGCCTTCAGAAAGTATTCAGACCCCTTGACTTTTTCCACATTTTGTTACGTTTCAGCCTTATTCTAAAATGGATTAAATAAAACAGATCCTCAGCAATCTACACACAATACCCCATAATGACATCACAATACCCCATAATGACATCACAATAGCCCATAATGATGAAGCAAAAACAGGTGCAGAAATGTTTGCAAATTTATTGAGAAAAAAATTACTGAAATACCTTATTTACATAAGTATTCAGACCCTTTGGTATGAGACTCAAAATTGAGACAGAATTGTGTCGAAGCACAGATCTTAGGAAGGGTACCAAAACATTTCTGCAGCATTGAAGGTCCCCGAGAACACAGTGGCCTCCATCAATCTTAAATGGAAGAAGTTTGGAACCACCAAGACTCTTCATAGCGCTGGCCGCCTGGCCAAACTGAGCAATCGGTGGAGAAGGGCCTTGGTCGGGGAGGTGACCAAGAACCCTATGGTCACTCTGACAGAGCTCTAGAGTTCCTCTTTGGAGATGGGAGAACCTTCCAGAAGGACAACCATCTCTGCAGTACTCAACCAATCAGGCATTTATGGTAGAGTGGCCAGACGGAAGCCACTCCTCAGTAAAAGGCACATGACAGCCAGCTTGGAGTTTGCCAAAAGGCACCTAAAAACTCTCAGACCATGAGAAAAAAGATTATTTGGCCTGAATGCCATGCGTCACTTCTGGAGGAAACCTGGCACCATCCCTATGGTGAAGCACTGTGGTGGTGGCAGCATCATGTTGTGGTGATGTTTTTCAGCGGCAGGGACTGGGAGACTAGTCAGGATCGAGGGAAAGATGAACGGAGCAAAGTATAGAGAGATCCTTGATGAAAACCTGCTCCAGAGCGCTCAGGATCTCAGACTGGGGTGAAGGTTCACCTTCCAACAGGACAATGACCCTAAGCACACAGCCAAGACAACGCAGGAGTGGCGATGGGACAAGTCTCTGAATGTCCTTGAGTGGCCCAGCCAGAACCCAGACTTGAACCCGATCGAACATCACTGGAGAGACCTGAAAATAGCTGTGCAGCAACGCTCCCCATCCAACCTGACAGAGCTTGAGAGGATCTGCAGAGAAGAATGGGAGAAACACCACAAATACAGGTGTGCCAAGCTTGTAGCATCATACCCATGAAGACTTGAGGCTGTAATCGCTGCCAAAGGTGCTTCAACAAAGTACTGAGTGAAGGGTCTGAATACTTATGTAAATGTGATATTTCCAGTTTTCTTTTTTTAAATATAAATTAGCAACAATTTTGAAAAACATTTTCACTGTCATTATGGGGTATTGAGTGTAGATTGATGAGAAGAAAAAAAACAATTTAATCCATTTGAGAATAAGGCTGTAACCTACCAAAATGTGGAAAAGGTCAAGGGGTCTGAAAACTTTCCGAAGGCACTGTATGTACACTTACATTGACACATAGGTGTATACTGAATATACATGACTACACAGAAATAAACAAATTGCAATGCACTTATTTTAACTCATATCTATAGTATGTATCTATAATATTTATATTGTAGACTGGCAATAAACATGTTTTTTATTTTTATATGACTTAAAAGCAATATAGTCAACAAATAGCTAATTTTGTATTGCCCTCATACAGTTGAAATCAGAAGTTAACATGCACTTAGGTTGGAGTCATTAAAACTCATTTTTCAACCGCTCCACAAATTTCTTGTTAACAAACTATAGTTTTGGCAAGTCGGGTTAGGACATCTACTTTGTGCATGACACAAGTCATTTTTCCAACAATAGTTTACAGAGATTATTTCACTGTATCACAATTCCAGTGGGTCAGAAGTTTACATACACTAAGTTGACTGTGCCTTTAAACAGCGTGGAAAATTCCAGAAAATGATGCCATGGCTTTAGAAGCTTCTGATAGGCTAATTGACATCATTTGAGTCAATTGGAGGTGTACCTGTGGATGTATTTCAAGGCCTACCTTCAAACTCAGTGCCTCTTTGCTTGACATCATGGGAAAATCAAAAGAAATCAGTCAAGACCTCAGAAAAAAAATTGTAGACCTCCACAAGTCTGGTTCATCCTTGAGAGCAATTTCCAAACGCCTGAAGGTACCACATTCATCTATACAAACAATAGTACGCAAGTATAAACACAATGGGACCATGTAGCCATCATACCACTCAGGAAGGAGATGCGTT
The DNA here is from genome assembly GCF_965601325.2 of Salmo salar. NCBI lineage: Eukaryota > Metazoa > Chordata > Actinopteri > Salmoniformes > Salmonidae > Salmo > Salmo salar. Next base: position 83,744,111 of record NC_138307.1, on the reverse strand, counting down.
CTGTCTCCTAGAGATTAACGTACTTTGGTGCGAACTGTGCAAATCAATCCCAGAACAACAGCAAAGGACCTTGTGAAGATGCTGGAGGAAACAGGTACAAAAGTATCTATATCCACAGTAAAACGAGTCCTATATCGACAAAACCTGAAAGGCCGCTTAGCAAGGAAGAAGCCACGGCTCCAACAACCACCATAAAAAAGCCAGACTACGGTTTGCAACTGCACATGGGGACAAAGATCGTACTTTTTGGAGAAATGTCCTCTGGTCTGATGAGTCAAAAATAGAACTGTTCGGCCATAATGACCATCGTTATGTTTGGAGGAAAAAGGGGGAGGCTTGCAAGCCGAAGAACACCATCCCAACCGTGAAGCACGGGGGTGGCAGCATCATGTTGTGGGGGTGCTTTGCTGCAGGAGGGACTGTTGCACTTCACAAAATAGATGGCATCATGAGGAAAGAAAATTAGGTGGATATATTGAAGCAACATCTCAAGACATCAGTCAGGAAGTTAAAGCTTACTTCCAAAGTTGTGGCAAAATGGCTTAAGGACAACAAAGTCAAGGTATTGGAGTGGCCATCACAAAGTCCTGACCTCAATCCCATAGAAAATTTGTGGGCAGAACTGAAAAAGCGTGCGCGAGCAAGGAGGCCTACAAACCTGACTCTGTTACACCAGCTCTGTCAGGAGGAATGCAAAATTCACCCAACTTATTCTGGGAAGCTTGTGGAAGGCTACCCAAAACGTTTGACCGAAGTTAAACAATTTATAGGCAATGCTACCAAATACTAATTGAGTGTATGTAAACTTCTGACCCTCTGGGAATGTGATGAAAGAAATAAAAGCTTAAATAAATCACTCTCTAAAATTATTCTGACATTTTACATTCTTAAAATAAAGTGTGGATCCTAACTGATCTAAGACAGGGAATTTTTTCAAGAATTAAATGTCAGGAATTGTGAAAAACTGAGTTTTAATGTATTTGGCTAAGGTGTAGGGAAACTTCCGACTTCAACTGTACATACTATTTGTATGGCTCTACTTCCTGCTGGAGAGTAGTGACTTCCTACTCATGGTGGAATCATTTAGAGCTACAGAGCCTTCAGAAAGTATTCTATTCATACCTGTTGACTAATTCCACATTTTGTTGTGTTACAGCCTGATTTCAAAATGGATTCATTTTATGTTTTTTTCTCAACCATCTACACACAATACCCCATAATGACAAAGTGAAAACATGTTTTTAGACATTTTTACAAATGTATTGAAAATGAAATACAGAAATCTCATTTATATGAGTATTCACACCCCTGAGTAAATACTTTGTAGAAGCACCTTTGGTGGATATTACAGCTTTGAGTCATCTTGGTTATGCCTGTATCAGCTTTGAATATCTGGATTTGGGAATTGTCTCCCATTCTTCCTTGCAGATTTTCTCAAGCTCTGTTAACTTAGATGGGGAGCAGCGGTGAGCAGCAAATCATCAAGTGTTTCCACCAATTTCCAATGGGATTCAAGTCTGGGCTGTGGCCGGGCCACTCAATGACTTTAACATTCTTGTTCTGAAGTCATTCCAGCGTTGCTTACAGCGTTGGCTGTATGCTTGGGGTCATTGTCCTACTAGAACGTAAATCTTTGCCCCAGTTTAAGGTCATTTGCACTCTGAAGCAGGTTCTCATCAGGCCAAAGAGTAAAATGTTTGTCTCAGACCACAGAATCTTTTGCCTTATGATCTCAGAGTCTTTCATGTGCCTTTTGGCAAACTCCAGGCCTACTGTCACATGCCTTTTGGAAAACTCCAGGCCTGCTGTCACGTGCCTTTAGGCAAACTCCAGGCCTGCTGTCACGTGCCTTTTGGCAAACTCCAGGCCTGCTGTCACGTGCCTTTTGGCAAACTCCAGGCCTGCTGTCACGTGCCTTTTGGCAAACTCCAGGCCTGCTGTCACGTGCCTTTTGGCAAACTCCAGGCCTGCTGTCACGTGCCTTTTGGCAAACTCCAGGCCTGCTGTCATGTGCCTTTTTCTCAGGAGTGTCTTCCGTCTGGCTACTCTCCCATAAAGCCCAGATTGGTGAAGTGCTGTAGAGACTGTTGTCCTTCTGGCAGGTTCTCCCATCTCAGCCAAGGAACTCTGTAGTTCTGTCAGAGTGGTCATTGAGTTGTTGGTCAGCTCCATGACCAAGGTCCTTCTTGCCCGGTTGCTCAGTTTGTTTTAGTTCCATATTTTTTCCATTTCCTAATGATGGAGACCACTGTGCTCTTGGAAACTTTCAACATTCTAGAAATTATTTTATACCCTTCCCCAGATATATGCCTCATTACAATTCTATCTTGGAGATCTACGGACAGTTCCTTGGACTTCATGGTTTAGTTTCTGCTCTGACATGCACTGTGAACTGTGGGACCTTAGACTTGTTTTTCTTTCTAAATCAAGTCCAAACAATTTAATTGGCCACAGGTGGACTCCAATGAAGTTGTAGTGATCTCAAGGATAATCAAAGTAAATTGGATGCACCTGAGCTCAGTTTGGAGTGTCATAGCAAAGGGGAATGAATACTTACAGTATGTAAATTAAATATTTCAGTATTATATTTTCAATACATTTGTACATTTTTTCGAAAAACATGTCTTCACTTTGTCATTATGAGGTACTGTGTTCAGATGGGCGAGAAAAAACTAACAATTTAATCCATTTTGAATTCAGGCTGTAACACAACAAAATGTGGAATAAGTCAAGAGGTATGAATACTTCCTGTATATGTTTCCAGCTCATGCATATCAATATAGCATGTGCTTTTATAAAGTAATATAATATAGGCCATTTAGCAGAAGCTTTTATCCACAAAATATACATTTCTCTTATTTAATAAATAATTATCTGTTACTCTTATTATGAAAATTGAAAACAAAACAAATATTGATCAAACCAATACTTCATGGTAGAAAACAAATGAATGTGTTATAAACATTATACTGACCATGCTATCATTAGGCTCAGTTATCTTCATCTTCTTCCTCTTTTGATCTGACAGTGAATCACCCTGGAAGAGAAAAATAACAGGAGATTGAAGGTTCTAAAGAAAATACAATATGGACTTTCAGAATATCATGATAATATGGATACACATACACTACATGACCAAAAGTATCTGGACACCCCTTCAACATACACTATATATACAGCAGTATGTGGACACACCTTCAACATACACTATATATACAGCAGTATGTGGACACACCTTCAACATACACTATATATACAGCAGTATGTGGACACACCTTCAACATACACTATATATACAGCAGTATGTGGACACACCTTCAACATACACTATATATACAGCAGTATGTGGACACCCCTTCAACATACACTATATATACAGCAGTATGTGGACACTCCTTCAACATACACTATATATATACACCACAATATGTGCATACCCCTTCAAATTAGTGGATTTGGCTATTTCAGCCACACCTGTTACTGACTGGTGTATAAAATTGAGCAAAAAGCTATTCAATCTCCATAGACAAACATTGGTGGTAGAATGGCCCATACTGAATAGCTCAGTGACTTTCAACATGGCACCGTCATAGGATGCCACCTTTCCAACAAGTCAGTTTGTCAAAATGTCTGCCCTGCTAGAGCTTCCCCAGTCAACTGTAAGTGCTGTTATTGTGAAGTGGAAACATCTAGGAGCAACAACGGCTCAGCTGCGAAGTGGTAGGCCACACAAGCTCACAGAACGGAACACAGAAAAATTGTCTGTCCTCGGTTGTAACACTCACTAGAGTTCCAAACTGCCTCTGGAAGCAACGTCAGCTCAAGAACTGTTCGTCGGGAGCTTCATGAAATGGGTTTCTATGGCCGAACAGCCACACACAAGCCTAAGATCACCATGTGCAATGCCAAGCGTTGGCTGGAGTGGTGTAAAGCTCGCCACCAATTGATTCTGGAGCAGTGGAAACGCGTTCTCTGGAGTGATGAATCACCATCTGATGAATCACCATCTTCACCACCTGGCAGTCCGACGGACTAATCTGGGTTTGGCAGATGCCAGGACAACACTACCTGCCCGAATGCATAGTGCCAACTGTAAAGTTTGGTGGAGGAAGAATTGTCACACCCTGATCTGTTTCACCTGTCTTTGTGATTGTCTCCACCCCCCTCCAGGTGTTGCCCATCTTCTCCATTATCCCCTGTGGATTCATACCTGTGTTCTCTGTTTGTCTATTGCCAGTTCCTTTAGTTCGTCAAACCTACCAGCGTTTGTTTCCCTGCTCCTGCCTGTTTTCCTGCTCTTGTTTTCTAGTCCTTCCCGGTTTTGATGTTTCTGCCTGCCCTGACCCTGAGCCTGCCTGTCGTTTTGTACCTCCCCCCCCGGTCTGTATTACTGACCCCTGCCTGCCGTGACCCTGAGACTACCCGCCGTTCTGGACCCTTTACACCCTCTCTGGATTATTGAGCCCTGCCTGCCTTGACCTGTTGTTTGCCTGCCCCTGTTGTTGGAATAAAGTCTTGTTACTTCTACACCGTCTGCATCTGGGTCTTACCTAAACGTGATAAGAATAATGTTCTGGGGCTGTTTGTCATGGTTCGGGCCCCTTAGTTCCAGTGAAGGGAAATCTTAACGCCACAACATACAATGACATTCTAGACGATTCTGTGCTTCCAACTTTTGTGGCAACAGTTTAGAGAAGGCCCTTTCCTGTTTCAGCATGACAATGCCTCCGTGCACAAAGCTTGGTACATACAGAAATGGTTTGTTGAGGTCGGTGTGGAAGAACTTGACTGGCCTGCACAGAGCCCTGACCTCAACCCCATCGAACACCTTTGGGATGAATTGTAACGCTGACTGCGAGCCAGGCCTAATCGCCCAACATCAGTGCCCAACCATACTAATGCTCTTGTGGCTGAATGGAAGCAAGTCCCCGCAGCAATGTTCCAACATCTAGTGGAAAGCCTTCCCAGAAGAGTGGAGGCTGTTATAGCAGCAAAGGGGGCACCAACTCCATATTAATGCCCATGATTTTGGAATGAGATGTTCAACGAGCAGGTGTCCACATACTTTTGGTCATGTTTGGGGTGGCAGGTAGCCAAGTGCTCTAATAGTTGTCATTACTATCAGCCATCCTGAACAACAACTTTGATTTTATAAAAAAAAGTAAATATGAGGCTTTATTATGTGACCCATCAAAAGGCATGCATAGATTGCAACTAAAACAAAAATTACTTATTTTACACAAATACATGTATTAACTTACATTGCCATCAAGAGGCTCAGATTTCACCATGGCTGCCATTGGACCTGTGAAATCATTATTTAAAAAAATATTATTTGATATTTTATGGTTGACAATAACAGGTAGGTTGCAGGGTTTTTAATAAACAACAAAATACTACAAGATACACCAGCACCTTTCTTCTGTCTTCGGCTTGTAAAACAGACACAACACGCCTACTGTATTGTCAGTTCCAATGGCACTCAATGAGTTAAGTTGTTTCCAACTAGTTGCAAAGTAAGTTGTGATTGTATAGTAGCCTACAGCTTGTAGGTTTATTTATTCTCCAATTAGAAGTGACTGGCAGACACAAGTGAAAACAATTCATTCAAGAACTGATGGGCCTCCTGGGTGGCGCAGTGGTCTAAGGCACTGCATTGCAGTGCTAGCTGTGCCACCAGAGATTCTGGGTTTGAGCCCAGGCTCTGTTGCAGCCGGCCGTAACTGGGAGGCCGATGGGGCGGTGCACAATTGGCCCAGTGTCGTCTGGGTTAGGGGAGGGTTTGGCTGGCAGGGATGTCCTTGTCTCATTGCACACTAGTGACTCCTGTGGCGGGCTGGGTGCAGTGCATGCTGACACGGTCGCCAGGTGTATGGTGTCACATTGGTGTGGCTGGCTTCTGTGTTGTCTGTGTGTTGTGTCAAGAAGCAGTGCGGCTTGGTTGGGTTGTGTTTCGGAGGACGCATGGCTCTCCACTTTGCCTCTCCTGAGTCCGTACAGAAGTTATAGTGATGAGACAAGACTGTAACTACTATCAATAATTTTTTTTTTGAAATACAATTTCCTCCCTGTACATGCATCAACTCATTATAATTGTATTAATATAATGACCTGATATAAAGACATGAACACTAACAAGACTGACCTGTATCCTTCCCTTCTCATTGTAATATATATATATATAAAGATATAAACACTAACAAGACTGACCTGTACCCTTCCCTTCTCATTGTAATATATATATATATAAAGACATAAACACTAACAAGACTGACCTGTATCCTTCCCTTCTCATTGTAATATATATATATAAAGACATAAACACTAACAAGACTGACCTGTACCCTTCCCTTCTCATTGTAATATATATATATATATATATATATATATAGATATAAACACTAACAAGACCGACCTGTATCCTTCCCTTCTCATTGTAATATATATATATATATATAGATATAAACACTAACAAGACCGACCTGTATCCTTCCCTTCTCATTGTAATATATATATATATATATATATATATATATATATATATATATATATATATATATATATATATATATATATATATATATATATATATATATAGATATAAACACTAACAAGACCGACCTGTATCCTTCCCTTCTCATTGTAATATATATATATATATAAAGACATAAACACTAACAAGACCGACCTGTATTATATAAATGTTTAGTAACCTACCTGTGTTACTGCGTTGGTTGATCTGAGATCTGTGTTGAAAGAGGAAGTTGTGGCAGTGATCATCGCTTTTATACTTGCGTACGTATGTTTTTATACCTGTACAATGATGAATATTAATAAACACAACCTGCGGAATGGTACTGGTTAAACCAGGTGTTTACCCAATGGACGGGCTCAAAGGAAAACCATTCAACAGAATCGATTATGATGATGGTATTGTCTTGGTGTTTGAGGAAGAGAAATACCAGCAAAATATGGTTGAAAGATGTCTTGTTTTTCAATGTCTTTTTAAGTCTTTTCAACCCCAAAAATATATTTTCAACGTCTTGTGCTCATAGGGAGAACTCCTGTTGACCTTTAAATTTAAATAGCATTTCCTTAATTGATTAATTAATTGCTCTTGTCATCGTTCCTCGCCACCATCTGTTGGTGGCAAGTGACGCACCTTCTCGGGTTCCCGAGTGGCGCATCAATCTAAGGCACTGCATTTCAGTGCTAGAGGCTTCACTACAGTCCCTGGGTCGAATCCAGGCTGTATCACAACCGGCCGGGATTGGGAGTCCCATAGGGCGACGCACAATTGGCCCAGCGTCGTCTGGGTTAGGGGAGGGATTTGATGGTGTAGGCCGTCATTGTAAAATAATAATGTGTTCTTAACTGACTTGCCTAGTTAAATAAAGGTTAAATAAAAAATAAAATAAATTTAAACTAATCCAATGGGTTTTGAAAAAGAGGCGAGGAGAGAGGATGCAAGGAACCAAGGAAACGCAATTGAGATCCTTCATTATTTTATGCTGTGTACTCTTCACTGATGGTCTGTGTTCCGTTGAGGATGGTCTGTGTTCTGTTGGGGTTGGTCTGTGTTCTGTTGGGGTTGGTCTGTGTTCTGTTGGGGATGGTCTGTGTTCTGTTGGGGATGGTCTGTGTTCTGTTGGGGATGGTCTGTGTTCTGCTGGGGATGGTCTGTGTTCTGTTGGAGATGGTCTGTGTTCTGTTAGAGATGGTCGCTGTGTTCTGTTGGGGATGGTCGCTGTGTTCTGTTGGGGATGGTCTGTGTTCTGTTGGGGATGGTCTGTGTTCTGTTGGGGATGGTCTGTGTTCTGTTAGAGATGGTCGCTGTGTTCTGTTGGGGATGGTCTGTGTTCTGTTAGAGATGGTCGCTGTGTTCTGTTGGGGATGGTCTGTGTTCTGTTGGAGATGGTCGCTGTGTTCTGTTGGAGATGGTCTGTGTTCTGTTGGAGATGGTCTGTGTTCTGTTGGGGATGGTCTGTGTTCTGTTGGGGATGGTCTGTGTTCTGTTGGGGATGGTCTGTGTTCTGTTGGAGATGGTCTGTGTTCTGTTGGGGATGGTCTGTGTTCTGTTGGGGATGGTCTGTGTTCTGTTGGGGATGGTCTGTGTTCTGTTGGGGATGGTCTGTGTTCTGTTAGAGATGGTCGCTGTGTTCCGTTGGGGATGGTCTGTGTTCTGTTGGGGATGGTCTGTGTTCTGTTGGGGATGGTCTGTGTTCTGTTGGGGATGGTCTGTGTTCTGTTAGAGATGGTCGCTGTGTTCTGTTAGAGATGGTCGCTGTGTTCTGTTGGGGATGGTCTGTGTTCTGTTAGAGATGGTCGCTGTGTTCTGTTGGGGATGGTCTGTGTTCTGTTAGAGATGGTCGCTGTGTTCTGTTGGAGATGGTCTGTGTTCTGTTGGAGATGGTCTGTGTTCTGTTGGGGATGGTCTGTGTTCTGTTGGGGATGGTCTGTGTTCTGTTGGGGATGGTCTGTGTTCTGTTGGGGATGGTCTGTGTTCTGTTGGGGATGGTCTGTGTTCTGTTGGAGATGGTCTGTGTTCTGTTGGGGATGGTCTGTGTTCTGTTGGAGATGGTCTGTGTTCTGTTGGGGATGGTCTGTGTTCTGTTGGGGATGGTCTGTGTTCTGTTGGGGATGGTCTGTGTTCTGTTGGAGATGGTCTGTGTTCTGTTGTGGATGGTCTGTGTTCTGTTGGGAATGGTCTGTGTTCTGTTGGAGATGGTCTGTGTTCTGTTGGGGATGGTCTGTGTTCTGTTGGGGATGGTCTGTGTTCTGTTGAGGATGGTCTGTGTTCTGTTGGGGATGGTCTGTGTTCTGTTAGAGATGGTCGCTGTGTTCCGTTGGGGATGGTCTGTGTTCTGTTAGAGATGGTCGCTGTGTTCTGTTGGGGATGGTCTGTGTTCTGTTGGGGATGGTCTGTGTTCTGTTGGAGATGGTCTGTGTTCTGTTGTGGATGGTCTGTGTTCTGTTGGGAATGGTCTGTGTTCTGTTGGAGATGGTCTGTGTTCTGTTGGGGATGGTCTGTGTTCTGTTGGGGATGGTCTGTGTTCTGTTGAGGATGGTCTGTGTTCTGTTGGGGATGGTCTGTGTTCTGTTAGAGATGGTCGCTGTGTTCTGTTGGGGATGGTCTGTGTTCTGTTAGAGATGGTCGCTGTGTTCTGTTGGGGATGGTCTGTGTTCTGTTGGTCTGTGCTGTGATCAGTGAATCTGGAGACCAGGCTCCACAGAACACCAGGGGCTGTATGTATTAAACCTCTGAGAGTAGGGCTGATCTAGGATCAGTTTTATTGATTATATGGACAGATCCTAGATCAGCACTCCTACTCTGAGACTCTTTGTGGATAAGGGCCCAGGTCCCCCCCCCCGTTCTGTAATCTTATTCATTGTGATCTTAAATGCAAAACTGATCCTAAATCAGCACTCCTTCTCTGAGACGCTTTATGACATCTGTCACGGATCCCTCCGGAACGTTCATTATGCACACCTGTCCCCTATTCCCACTGAGTAGTACTTGTATAAGTGCACCCTTTGTTACAATGTCTGTTGGTGCTGTGAGTACCTGTGCTGTGTGTTTTGGGCTTTCGTGCCATTGTGGCGTGCTCAGATGATTGCGGGTCTCATCCCGTGTGTTTATCATCGTGTGCGTGTGTTATTTATTCGAGGTACTCCTCCCTCTTTTGTTTGGGTTTCTACCCTGGGTTTTTGTATAGTGTTTGTTTGGTCTTCGTCCCCGTGCCTTTACACGGCACGCCGTAATCTGGGTACAATAAAAAAAACTATTACGCATTCCTGTGCCTGTCTCCCGAATCATTCATACCAACGTGACAACATCTCTATCGGCTGGCCTAGCTACCCTTCCTCCTAGACTTTGATTGTTGCTTTCATGATATGGTTATTTCTATTGATTTATTTATTTTAAATTCTAGTTTATCTTTTATTTCATGTACTTTGAGATTTTTTTTGTGTAATGTAAAGCGCTTTTGCAAATGTAACATTTATTATTATTATTATTATTACGTAGCATATTTCTATCTGAACATTCCAAAATGTTGCTTTCCGCTGAACGCGCCCCAGAACAGCAGAGTGGAGGAGGAGAGTCAGGATGTGTTTAAGTAAAAACCATCTTCCCTCCTCTGATGGTTTCACCACCATTTTGGTGGTTGTGGACAGATTCTCTAAATCATGCCGTTTCATCCTTCTCTCTGGTCTCCCTACTGCTCTCCAGGTCTCTGAGGCACTGTTCCAGCAGGTCTTCCAGTACTATGGCCTTCTGGAGGATATACTCTCCGATCGTGGCCCCCAATTCACATCACGTGTATGGAAGGCTTTCATGGAGAAGCTGGGGGTCACGGTCAGCCTCACTTCTGGGTACCGGCTTCAATCTAACGGGCAGGTGGAGAGGATGAACCAGGAGCTGGGGAGGTTCCTGACGAGTCACTGCCAGGACCTGCAGGGGGAGTGGTCACGATTCCTTACTTGGACTGAATACGCCCAGAATTCATTGTGACACTCCTCCACTAGCCTAACTCCCTTGCAGTGTGTTATGGGTTATCAGATGGCTCCTGGCTCCGTGGACCCAGAGCCAGACCGAAGCTCCTAGGGTGGATGAGTGGTTCAGGCTCTCTGAAAGAGGTATGGAACGATGCCCACGTGAGACTCCAACGTGCCGTCCGCCATCAGAAAGAGCAGGCTCCCGTGTTCCATCCTGGTGATCACGTCTGGCTCTCACCAGGTACCTCCCACTCCACCTGCCCTGTAAAGAAGCTGAGTCCCTGTTTGTTTGTGGGGCCGTTCAAGGTCCTCCGCAGGGTCAGCGAGGTAACTTACAGATTACAACTCCCCACTAACTACTGGATATCACCATCTTCTCATGTTTCATGTTTCTCTCCTGAAATATGTTGGAGAGATATTCCTTAAACATATAACATGGACATAATATAAAGTATGAAAGGGCTTATTTTTATCATTCATCATATTTGTATATGTTTTATTATACTTTTATTGTGTACTAGATAATATGGGTTGAAGTGTTTATTGTGTACTAGATCATATGGGTTGAAGTGTTTATTGTGTACTAGATCATATGGGTTGAAGTGTTTATTGTGGACTAGATCATATGGGTTGAAGTGTTTATTGTGTACTAGATCATATGGGTTGAAGTGTTTATTGTGTACTAGATCGTATGGGTTGAAGTGTTTATTGTGTACTAGATCATATGGGTTGAAGTGTTTATTGTGTACTAGATCATATGGGTTGAAGTGTTTATTGTGTACTAGATCGTATGGGTTGAAGTGTTTATTGTGTACTAGATCATATGGGTTGAAGTGTTTATTGTGTACTAGATCATATGGGTTGAAGTGTTTATTGTGTACTAGATCATATGGGTTGAAGTGTTTATTGTGGACTAGATCATATGGGTTGAAGTGTTTATTATGTACTAGATCATATGGGTTGAAGTGTTTATTGTGTACTAGATCATATGGGTTGAAGTGTTTATTGTGTACTAGATCGTATGGGGAAACATGTTTTTTTTCTCAGACATACAGTGTACGTGGAAAGTATTCAGACCCCTTGACTTTTTACACATTTTGTTACATTACAGCCTTATTCTAAAACAGATCAAATAGTTTTTTCCCTCATCAATCTACACACAATACCCCATAATGACAACGCAAAAACAGGTTTTTAGCAGTTAGATGTGTACGCCTGGGGTGAGTTACTAGTATAGTTAGTAGTTAGATTAGTACACCTGGGGTGAGTTACTAGTATAGTTAGTAGTTAGAGGAGTACACCTGGGGTGAGTTACTAGTATAGTTAGTAGTTAGAGGAGTACACCTGGGGTGAGTTACTAGTATAGTTAGTAGTTAGATTAGTACACCTGGGGTGAGTTACTAGTATAGTTAGTAGTTAGAGGAGTACACCTGGGGTGAGTTACTAGTATAGTTAGTAGTTAGAGGAGTACACCTGGGGTGAGTTACTAGTATAGTTAGTAGTTAGGAGTACACCTGGGGTGAGTTACTAGTAAAGTTAGTAGTTAGAGGAGTACACCTGGGGTGAGTTACTAGTATAGTTAGTAGTTAGAGGAGTACACCTGGGGTGAGTTACTAGTATAGTTAGTAGTTAGATGTGTACGCCTGGGGTGAGTTACTAGTATAGTTAGTAGTTAGATTAGTACACCTGGGGTGAGTTACTAGTATAGTTAGTAGTTAGAGGAGTACACCTGGGGTGAGTTACTAGTATAGTTAGTAGTTAGAGGAGTACACCTGGGGTGAGTTACTAGTATAGTTAGTAGTTAGATTAGTACACCTGGGGTGAGTTACTAGTATAGTTAGTAGTTAGAGGAGTACACCTGGGGTGAGTTACTAGTATAGTTAGTAGTTAGAGGAGTACACCTGGGGTGAGTTACTAGTATAGTTAGTAGTTAGGAGTACACCTGGGGTGAGTTACTAGTAAAGTTAGTAGTTAGAGGAGTACACCTGGGGTGAGTTACTAGTATAGTTAGTAGTTAGAGGAGTACACCTGGGGTGAGTTACTAGTATAGTTAGTAGTTAGAGGAGTACACCTGGGGTGAGTTACTAGTATAGTTAGTAGTTAGAGGAGTACACCTGGGGTGAGTTACTAGTATAGTTAGTAGATAGAGGAGTACACCTGGGGTGAGTTACTAGTATAGTTAGTAGTTAGAGGAGTACACCTGGGGTGAGTTACTAGTATAGTTAGTAGTTAGAGGAGTACACCTGGGGTGAGTTACTCGTATAGTTAGTAGTTAGAGGAGTACGCCTGGGGTGAGTTACTAGTATAGTTAGTAGTTAGAGGAGTACGCCTGGGGTGAGTTACTAGTATAGTTAGTAGTTAGAGGAGTACACCTGGGGTGAGTTACTAGTATAGTTAGAAATGACCTGTGAAATGATTCCAATATCAAATCCAATTTATTGGTCACATACAGATGTTATTGTGAGTGAAGTGAAATGCTTGTGCTTCTAACTCCGACAGTGCAGTAATATCTAACAAGTAATATCTAACAGTTTCACAACATATACCCCAAAATACACGTAAATCTAAGAACCGGAGCCGCCTCCTCTGTTGGAGGATCCGCGGGATGAGAAGGTTATGTGTACTGTACCAGAGCCGCCATAGACAGTAGTTACCCACCCTACCCTCCCTTTTTTTAGGGGGGGGGGGGGTTGTTGTTGTTGTTTTGTTTAGGTGCATTCGGAGTCCGCACCTTTGGGGGGGGTACTGTCACGTCCTGACTGTAGAAAGATGTTATTTTCTATGGTAGAGTAGGTCAGGGCGTGACGGGGGTTTTCTAGTTTAGTTTTTCTATGTTGTTACGTTCTAGTTTTGTATTTCTATGTTGGGTTTTCTTTGGGATGATCTCCAATTAGAGGCAGCTGGTCCTTGTTGTCTCTAATTGGAGATCATACTTAAGTAGGGTTTTTTTCTACCTGGGTTTGTGGGAGATTGTTTTTGAGTTTGTGTAAGTTGCGCGTCATGGTTTGTTGTTTCCGTTCTTTAGTTTATTTATGTATTGCATAGTTTCACAGTGAAAATAAAATGTGGAACGACACACACGCTGCACTTTGGTCCGCTCCTTCCTACGACAGCCGTGACAACTAATTTAATTTGACTGTGTAACTTTGCTCTCTCGCTCTCGTTCTCCTCGCTGAGCCCGGCCGGGTGGGCATTTCCCCTTTATATCCAGAATGTGGGCATGTAGAGTATCTGGCGAGTAAAGTAATGCTTGTAGTGATGACATAGGGATCTAACAACAACAGAGATGCTGCATTCAAAACAACTGGGAACTCTGAAATCACCGACTTCCAGAGTCAGTGCATTCAAGATAACTAAGAACTCTGGAAATAAAGAAACTGACTGGCAAAATCGTTTTGAACGGTCATCCAGCTCTGAATTAAAAGTCGGAAACTCTGGCATCTTTCTAAAGCTCCGACTTCCTGAACAGAAGATCATTGACGTCATTGTTTTACATCATTTTCCCCCTGAGTTCCCTGTTGTCTTGAAAGCACCAAAAAAAAACTCTGGTTTATAACAACAACAACCATGGCGTCGCACAATTACGCAAGGAACACAGCATGTGAAAAGTGAAGGGTCTGTTGCAGTCTCTGTCTGCTGAAGAGAGTCTTGAAAAGTTCCATGTAATTTTGGAGTGGAAAGAAGATGGTTCCTCAATGGTAGGGAAAAGTGATTACATCGGGTGTTTGTAGTTGGTACCAAATGGGGAAGACAACAGTCCATGTGGATGGCTGGACAGGCTGTATGCCTACGAATTGTTCTCCTCCTTTTTTCAAGTGATATTTTTGTCATCCTAGGCTGCCTGTCATCTATGCATAGTCACTTCACCCCTACCTACAGGTACAAATGACCTCGACTAACCTGTACGCCCACACACTGACTCTGTACCGGTACTCACTGTATATAGCCTCGTTATTGTCATGTTAATGTTACTTTTTATTATTTTAGATGATTTAGTAAATATTTTCTTAACTCTTTCTTGAACTGCACTGTCGGTTAAGGGCTTGTAAGTAAGCGTTTCAAGGTAAGATCTACACACGTTGAATTCGGCGCATGTGACAAATAACGTTTGATTTGATTTCACATCAACTGATTTGTAAAAAAAAAGATATTTGACTGTGTAAATTCATTGGGTAGGCCTATAGGCTATTCACTGTAGTACTATTCCTTATCATTCCTCTTTAGCTCTTGGAGTCCCTGGACATCAACCACCCGAGCCACTGCCTGTTCACACCGCTACCATCCAGAAGGAGAGGTCAGTACAGGTGCATCAAAGCTGGGACCCAGAGACTGAAAAACAGCTTCTATCTCAAAGGCCATCAGACTGTTAAACAGCAATCATTAACTCAGAGAGGCTACTAGAAGCACAAGCATTTCGCTACACTTGCATAAACATCTGTATGTGACAAATACAATTTGATTTGAAAAGCTACACTAGGCATACAATAGCTTGTTGTCCACTTACTCCAGCTTGCTCTTGCTTGCTGAATGTAAAACACAGAAACCAAAGGAACTGGGGTGTATTCATTACACAGTTTCTGTTGCAAAACTGTTCTTAAAAGGAAGGAAATGGGGAGGGACCTTCCTGAATTTTTCCAATAGAAACTCTGGTTTTACTCTGTGTGCTTCCATTTGGTTATAAACGGTCAACTGTTTATGTAATGAATACGCCCCTGGCTAGTAAGGAGAGAGAGAGGCTGTATGGTACTGGTACCCTCTGTATATAGCTCCACATTGATCTGGTACTCCCTGTATATAGCTCCACATTGATCTGGTACTGGTACTTCCTGTATATAGCTCCACATTGATCTGGTACTGGTACTCCATGTATATAGCTCCACATTGATCTGGTACTGGTACTTCCTGTATATAGCTCCACATTGATCTGGTACTGGTACTCCCTGTATATAGCTCCACATTGATCTGGTACTGGTACTCCCTGTATATAGCTCCACATTGATCTGGTACTGGTACTTCCTGTATATAGCTCCACATTGATCTGGTACTCCCTGTATATAGCTCCACATTGATCTGGTACTGGTACTCCCTGTATATAGCTCCACATTGATCTGGTACTGGTACTCCCTGTATATAGCTCCACATTGATCTGGTACTGGTACTTCCTGTATATAGCTCCACATTGATCTGGTACTCCCTGTATATAGCTCCACATTGATCTGGTACTGGTACTCCCTGTATATAGCTCCACATTGATCTGGTATTCCCTGTATATAGCTCCACATTGATCTGGTACTGGTACTCCCTGTATATAGCTCCACATTGATCTGGTGCTCCCTGTATATAGCTCCACATTGATCTGGTACTGGTACTCCCTGTATATAGCTCCACATTGATCTGGTACTCCCTGTATATAGCTCCACATTGATCTGGTACTCCCTGTATATAGCTCCACATTGATCTGGTGCTCCCTGTATATAGCTCCACATTGATCTGGTACTGGTACTTCCTGTATATAGCTCCACATTGATCTGGTACTGGTACTCCCTGTATATAGCTGCACATTGATCTGGTACTGGTACTCCCTGTATATAGCTCCACATTGATCTGGTACTCCCTGTATTAAGCTCCACATTGATCTGGTACTGGTTCTCCCTGTATATAGCTACACATTGATCTGGTACTGGTACTCCCTGTATTAAGCTCCACATTGATCTGGTACTCCCTGTATATAGCTCCACATTGATCTGGTACTCCCTGTATATAGCTCCACATTGATCTGGTACTGGTACTCCCTGTATATAGCTCCACATTGATCTGGTACTGGTACTCCCTGTATATAGCTCCACATTGATCTGGTACTGGTACTTCCTGTATATAGCTCCACATTGATCTGGTACTGGTACTTCCTGTATATAGCTCCACATTGATCTGGTACTGGTACTCCCTGTATATAGCTCCACATTGATCTGGTACTGGTACTCCCTGTATATAGCTCCACATTGATCTGGTACTGGTACTTCCTGTATATAGCTCCACATTGATCTGGTACTCCCTGTATATAGCTCCACATTGATCTGGTACTGGTACTCCCTGTATATAGCTCCACATTGATCTGGTATTCCCTGTATATAGCTACACATTGATCTGGTACTGGTACTCCCTGTATATAGCTCCACATTGATCTGGTGCTCCCTGTATATAGCTCCACATTGATCTGGTACTGGTACTCCCTGTATATAGCTCCACATTGATCTGGTACTGGTACTCCCTGTATATAGCTCCACATTGATCTGGTACTGGTACTTCCTGTATATAGCTCCTCATTGATCTGGTACTGGTACTCCCTGTATATAGCTCCACATTGATCTGGTGCTCCCTGTATATAGCTCCACATTGATCTGGTACTGGTACTTCCTGTATATAGCTCCACATTGATCTGGTACTGGTACTCCCTGTATATAGCTGCACATTGATCTGGTACTGGTACTCCCTGTATATAGCTCCACATTGATCTGGTACTCCCTGTATATAGCTCCACATTGATCTGGTGCTCCCTGTATTAAGCTCCACATTGATCTGGTACTGGTTCTCCCTGTATATAGCTACACATTGATCTGGTACTCTCTGTATATAGCTCCACATTGATCTGGTACTGGTACTCCCTGTATTAAGCTCCACATTGATCTGGTCCTCCCTGTATATAGCTCCACATTGATCTGGTACTCCCTGTATATAGCTCCACATTGATCTGGTACTGGTACTCCCTGTATATAGCTCCACATTGATCTGGTACTCCCTGTATATAGCTCCACATTGATCTGGTACTGGTACTTCCTGTATATAGCTCCACATTGATCTGGTACTCCCTGTATATAGCTCCACATTGATCTGGTACTGGTACTTCCTGTATATAGCTCCACATTGATCTGGTACTGGTACTTCCTGTATATAGCTCCACATTGATCTGGTACTTCCTGTATATAGCTCCACATTGATCTGGTACTGGTACTCCCTGTATATAGCTCCACATTGATCTGGTTCTCCCTGTATATAGCTCCACATTGATCTGGTACTGGTACTCCCTGTATATAGCTCCACATTGATCTGGTACTGGTACTTCCTGTATATAGCTCCACATTGATCTGGTACTGGTACTTCCTGTATATAGCTCCACATTGATCTGGTACTGGTACTTCCTGTATATAGCTCCACATTGATCTGGTACTGGTACTTCCTGTATATAGCTCCACATTGATCTGGTACTGGTACTTCCTGTTTATAGCTCCACATTGATCTGGTACTGGTACTTCCTGTATATAGCTCCACATTGATCTGGTACTGGTACTCCCTGTATATAGCTCCACATTTATCTGGTACTGGTACTTCCTGTATATAGCTCCACATTGATCTGGTACTGGTACTTCCTGTATATAGCTCCACATTGATCTGGTACTGGTACTTCCTGTATATAGCTCCACATTGATCTGGTACTGGTACTTCCTGTATATAGCTCCACATTGATCTGGTACTGGTACTTCCTGTATATAGCTCCACATTGATCTGGTACTGGTACTTCCTGTATATAGCTCCACATTGATCTGGTACTGGTACTTCCTGTATATGCAGTACCAGTCAAATGTTTGGATACATCTACTCATTCAAGGGTTTGTTTTTCTTTTTACACAGTTGCAGCTACAGTATGCTTAACAGTTCTAATATTATGGTACAGCTAGACGGACTCTTCATCGTCATGGTGCTTTTTGATAAGGTACGTTTACAAACATTGGTTGTGGTACAGTGCCAGGACCGGCAGGGGGATTGGGCCTGAACCTTCCCTGGGAGGAACACACCCAGAACTCACTTCGTCACCCCTTCCAGTGCGTCCTAGGAACGCCGCCCATGTGTGGCCCCAGTGCGCCGTCTGCCGTCAGAAGGATCAGGTGGACTGCCACTGCAGTGAGGCTCCCGTGTTCCATACTGGTGACCGCGTCTAGCTCTCCACCAGGAACCTTCCCCCTGCCCTGTCGGAAGCTGAGCCCCTCAATGTCCTCCAGAGGGTCAATGAGGTAACCTATTGTTTAGAACTCCCCACCAACTACCGAATCTCACCCTGTTTTCATGTTTCCCTCCTCAGGCCGGTGGTTCCTGGTCCCCTGGCTGATGGCGTCCCCCACGACACCCCTCCGCCTCCCTTGGACATCAAGGGGAGCCCCGCACTGTCATGCCTACTCCTGCTCCCTCCTTCCGGCGCTCGTCTAATCACCAGTCCTGGCAACCCACATTGTACACATCTGGCAACCATCATTGCGCAGCACACCTGGTCCCCATCGTTAAGCACACCTGGACTTCATCACCACCCTGATTAGTCTCCCTTCATTTAGCCCTCAGTAGCTTCAATCATCAGGCAGTATTGGTTTTGGTTACATTCAGCACGCTGCTCCTGTTTTGTATTTTCTTCTGCACATGCTTCCTGACTCACTGCGTATACATTACAGAATACGAGAAGTTACAGAATACGAGTTTGGGGGCTAAAATTATTAAATATTAAAGCATTAAACCTCTCACTAAAAGCATCATTCATACATAAGTTATACTTAAACCCAAAATGGTTCTCCAGTCGATTATTAAGATAGGATCATCCTTTTCTCAAAAATGGCCTTTTTGCCTTTATACAGATTATAACTTCTAATTTCCGACTAATTGAAAATGAAACTTTGTTTAAAATATCTCGGATTTACATACAGAATAATACAAAATGGTCTGAGACCAGGTTGGTTCCAATGGCCCGGACCATAATGACTGAAGGCAGCCACACCCCAAAAAAATTAAACAAATGTTTTCAAACGTTGCGTCCTGCTGTACACGCCAGAGAACGGCAGAGTGGAGGAGAAGAGTCAGGATGTTATAGGAGATTAAGTCAAAACTCAAACATGAAAATAACCATGCTCCAGGACACATGGAGGTAGAATAATGTCATGTTTTATCTGAAAAGGTTTTATATAAGAGAAATGTAAATATAATGAAATGTACAAAAAGACTTGTGTGATTTTATTGCAAACTGATTTTATTGCAAACTGATTGTAATTCTTAAGGATATTTCCATTGAGATGAATGCATTGTACACTTGTAGGCAGTGTGACAACAGATACAGAACTTTATAACTACATAACCACCCTGTTTAATTTGTTAGGAAAGACAACATAGATGAGGTAAACCAGTATCAGTATCTATAGTCAAATCAAGATGAATGCATATGAGTATATTATTTAAGCCCCTAGAGTTGATGCACCGGTGTGTCAATCTAAATTTACATAACAAAAACAATCCACATCAAAAATCATCAGTTTAACATAGAGATCTCAATCCACAGCATCTGCCAGTGTCTCACTTCCTCATCTGCCAGTGTCTCACTTCCTCATCTGCCAGTGTATCACTTCCTCATCTGCCAGTGTCTCACTTCCTCATCTGCCAGTGTCTCACTTCCTCATCTGCCAGTGTCTCACTTCCGCATCTGTGGTGAAAGGTGGCAGAACTAGAGCGGTGTTTGTCAGACCACGAGTCATCCCGAAAATTGGAAGTACATCGGATCTATATAAATTGGATCTATATTGGATCTATATTGATTATATATATATATATTAAAATAATTCAGTGGTTAATCACCAACCGCAGTAGACCGTCTCCTTTAAAGAACACCTCTAACAATAGCCTGTGGCTTTAATTTAGCCATGATAAAAATCTTCTCCAAGTCTGCCTTCACACTTTTTGCTGAATAATGTAAGAAACTTAATTTTGAAATATATATATATATATAGATCTGGAGTCTCTAAGACAGTATGAAGTATTCTCTCTGACTGATTAGTTCGACCAGATTTTCCCTGACTTCCCTGAAATGCTCTCGCACCTGTATAATTTGATGATATTTTAAAATGTCATCATGCAATGCCTTTACTATTTCTCGTGGATGAGGCCAAAGGTTTGGAGGATATTTGGGAGCATAAAATGATCCACTCAAAAGAGATTGACCAATGTCTTCATCCACAATATCGTACGAGACAGGGCAGCAAACACGGTGATTTCCCATGGTATATTTTCCAACGATAGTCTTAGATTTAGATTCCTTGTACTTAAGGAGCAGCTGCTCCAGGTTTTTCTGGTAGATTAAGACGGCTGCTAGCGCTTGGTGGCTGTCAGCCCCCTCCTCCAGTCGAGCCAGGTGAATCAGCAACTGGACATGGAAGGCTGCTCCGTTGACCCAGATCTTGAGTGAACGAGTCTTCATGTGGTCATGTAACATGGAGTTCTTCAGAGTTGTCAGCGCAACACTAAGTCTGCGCTCCACATACACGATGCCGCTCTTCATCTTAGCCTCATTATTTATGTTCATCGTACATCTCTTGAGGGCTTCCTCCATTTCATTGTACACCGTGGACGCCTTCTCTTCTGCAAATACACGGCGCAGAATGTCTGTGCTGTTCTCTTCTGGGATCAGGTCCTTGATGGAAGCCGTGACTATGTCTATCACTATAGATATGATTAAAGCCCCGAAGCCTGATGCTTTTGGTATACGGGTGAGTCCCCCTAAGTATGTCACTAGGCTCTTAGTCCAGATTGGTATGTCGCTGACCACTTCCAGTTTTCGTCCATTGTACTGCTTGTTCAGATTATCCAGGGCGTTCGGGGTAAAGAATGTCTGGAAAGTATGGTCAATTCCCAAATCCCAGGGAGTGGTGTTGAAAATATGTGTGACTGCTGTAGATGCAGTGTTCTCTGAGCTTGTTGCTGAGTTTCCCATTGTTTCTAAGTTTCTGAATAGAGTTTTTAAGAAGTCACCTCTAAATTAGGCTACTGTGGGCTCTTCTTGATGTTGTTAGGAGAATGTGACTGTGGAAGAATGGCTGTTGCTGTCTCTTTATGTTGCTTTTCTAAATGTAATCAAAAGTAAATTCATGTAAATAGAATGTTTGAACAGGGTTGGACTTTGCAGGGTTTTACTGGAAACCTCTAAATGCCTGCTTATGTCCGCAAATGCGGCCCCGGTGTGTTTACTGACAGGGTAAGCACACACACACACGCGCACGCACGCGCGCGCGCACACACACACACAGTAACGGCTGTCTTTAGAGAGAGTGGACCAAAATGCAGCGGAGTTAGTGTTCATTATATATTTAATGATCAAACGGACACTATACAATACAAAACAATAAACAGACAACCAAAACAGTCCTGTCACGTTTAACACAGTAACAAGAACAATTACCCACAAACCCCAAAGGAAAAGTAGGCTACTTATGTGTGACTCCCAATCAGCAATAACCCTCTACAGCTGTGCCTGATTGGAAGCCACACGGCCAAAATAAAGGAAACAAACCAACCTACACACTTCTCTTCTGCCACGTCCTGACCCAACTACACCCTCTACTGGTCAGGACGTGACACACACGCACACACACAAGTGCTGTCTCCTAGGCTGCGTGCCGCCCCCAAGAGCAGAACCAATCACATGCCAAGAACTATGTTTTTTCCCCCCATCGAGCCACATTCAAACAGAGCAGGACAGACAGGTTCCAATCCAAGTGCCAATTCAGTTTATCTCCAGGGGTTTAGACTTGCTGGATGATTTGAAAATAGCTTTTTGTCCACACCAGTGGTGGGCTTTGTGTAGAAAGAAAGATACATATGAAGAAAAGAACCCCATACCTACTGTGAAATATGGTGGTGGATCTTTGATGTTATGCGTCTATTTTGCTTCCTCTGGGGCCCTTGTCAAGGTCAACGGCATCATGAACTTTACCCGGTACCAGTACATTTTGCCAAAAACCTGGTTGCCTTGACCGCAAGTGGATCTTCCAGCAAGGAAATTACGCCAAGCACACATCAAAGTCAACATTTTGCAATGGCCATTTCAGTGTCTGGACTTGAACCCCATTGAAATCCTGTTGGTTTGAATTAAAGGGGGCAGTCCATAAGTGCAGACAAAGGATATCAAGAATCTAGAAATGTTCTCTATGGAGGAATGGTCTTAGATCCCTCCCAATGTGTTCTCCCATTTCATTACCAGTTTTTGTTAATGAGGAAGATCAGTGTGAGAAGGGGCGAAGAGTGAGTGTGTAGGGGACGAAGAGTGTGTGTGTGTGTGTGTGTGTGTGTGTGTGTGTGTGTGTGTGTGTGTGTGTGTGTGTGTGTGTGTGTGTGTGTGTGTGTGTGTGTGTGTGTGTGTGTGTGTGTGTGTGTGTTTAGGGGGCGAACAGTGTGTGTGTGTGTAGGGGTGATTTTCTAATTGTTATTATAATTATATCTCTCTCCATTACCTTCTATAGCCCGACCAAAAAGACAGTTGCTTTATTAATTTACAATCATTTAGTGTAGACAGGGCCTTTCCAGAAGTTGAGGGTGGGGTATGTTACGCTCAGTACGCTATATATGCAATATACAGTACCCTATATACTGTATGCAGTGATCACCAACAGTCTCTGGTTTAGACGTGGTTGCCATAGCAGTAGGCTACTACACTATCACAACTGATTTTTCTAGATTCATTTAACCAAAGCTTAGCTGGTCATTGAGTACCATTGGATCTGGCTTGTTCTTGTGAACCACCGGTAGGGTGTCTATTGAACTGAATTCTTATTTCAATATGGTGAAACTATTCCTTTATAAAAAATGTTTCAAAAGAAACATGAAACATCTAATAGTTATAGTGTAAAAAACAGGTGAGCTGGGGAAGGGGAAAGGGGATACCTAGTCAGCTGCTCGTTGCTACGTCATTTCACTGAGTCTACCTTTAACCTCTTGAGATGGGAAAACATGTTTCTTTATGAAGTTGAATGTGCTCTTTATGACAATGTTACAATTAGGTGACATAAATAGTTGTTTTAAACCAAATTACCCAAAAGGCACTATTGATGGAATGACCCTCTTATCAACCAATGGACTTCATAATAATGATATGGTGAATGAGTTTATCAGGAAGTGCATAGGAGATGTTGTACCCAATGTGACTATTAAAACCTACCCCAAGCAGAAACCATGGATAGATGGGAGCATTTGCGCAAAACTGAAAGCGCGAACCACCGCATTTAACCAGGGCAATAAGACTGGGAATATGGAAGACTACAAACAGTGTAGTTATTCCCTCCGCAGAGCAATCAAGCACGCTAAACGTTGGTATAGGGACAAAGTTGAGACTCAGTTGAAAGGCTCAGACACGAGACGTATGTAGCAGGTGTTGGGGTAGGTTCCTTGTTCCTTATCAATCATTGGCTTATTGGTGAAATCAGCAATCGGACAATATCTTCTTTAAGTAAATCAATTAAACCTTTATTAATGCAATTGCAGACAGAAGTTGACAACGGAAACACAGCAGGCATGTTTCAGAGTAAGTTCTGCAAAATAAAAAAAGGTCAAAGTTGCTTTAATACGCTTGCAGTCGAACCCCTAGTGATGTAACTGCCTACGTCAACACCTTCTACTCATGAGACCAAGCCCATGCATATACAGTTATACAAAATTGCAGGAGAGAACAATAGTTCCAGTGTTTTCTAAGGGCTCAGCAGTAATTTTACAGTGGTATGTCTGACTTGTCTCTTATCTCTTTACTCCCCTGCAGGGTTCTGTGTCTATGTATCTCTTTTGGTCTTGAGGCGCTTTCTCACAGACACCCTGTTTTGACTTCAATAACTCACACATCTCTCAGACCGTTTCTATAAAAGGCAGAGACTAGAAATGAACTGTGGAACAGTATTAAACCTTATAATGAATATATATATTGCTAATCTGTGGTCCAGGACCCTGTAAATTAAGTGGGGGAGGGGTCTTATAGCCCTTCCCCTTCTATTAATACAAAATAAGCATAATCAATTATTATAAATCATCAATCATTTGGTGCAGCCCCTATCATGACCCCAAGGTGAACCCCATCACAGGGTCTACAGACAATCACGGATTATAAAGGGAAAACTAGCGACCAGGACACCGACGTCTTGCTTCCCGGACAGGCTGAACACCTTCTGCGTTTGCTTTGAGGATAATACAGTGTCACTGACGCAGTCCGCTATCAAGGACTGTGGACTCTCCTTCTCCATGGCCGAAGTGAGTAAGACACTTAAGAGTGTTAACCCTCGCAAGGCTGCCTGCCCAGATGGTATCCCTAGCCACATCCTCAGAGCATGCGCAGACCAGCTGGCTGGTGTGTTTACAGATATATTCAATCTCTCCCTATCCCAGTCTGTTGTCCCCACATGCTTCAAAATGGCCACCATTGTCCCTGTACCTAAGAAAGCAAAGGTAATTGAACTAAACTACTATCGCCCCGTAGCACTCACCTCTGTCATCGTGAAGTGCTTTGAGAGACTAGTCAAGGATCATATCACCTCCACCTTACCTGTCACCCTAGACCCACTTCAATTTGCTTACTGCCCCAATAGATCCACAGATGATGCAATCGCCGCCACACTGCACACTGCCGTATCCCATCTGGACAAGAGGAATACCTATGTAAGAATGCTGTTCATTGACTATAGCTCAGCATTCAACACCATAGTACTCTCCAAGCTCATCATCAAGCTCTATGTCCTGGGTCTGAATCCCGCCCTGTGAAACTGGGTCCTGGACTTCCTGACAGGTCGCCCCCAGGTGGTGAAGGTAGGAAACAACACCTCGTCTTTGCTGATCCTCAACACTGGGGCCCCACAAGGGTGCGTGCTCAGCCCCCTCCTGTACTCCCTGTTCACCCATGACTGTGTGGCCAAGCACGCCTCCAACTCAATCATCAAGTTTGCAGACAACACTACAGTGGTAGGCTTGATTACCAACAACGATGAGACAGCCTACAAGGAGGAGGTGAGGGCCCTCGGAGTGTGGTGTCAGGAAAATAACTTCTCACTCAACGTCAACAAAACTAAGGAGATGATCGTGGAAACAGCAGAGGGTGCACCCCTCATCCACATAAATGGGACCGCAGTGAAGGTTGAAAGCTTCAAGTTCCTCGGCGTACACATCACTGACAAACTGAAATGGTCCACCCACACAGTCAGTGTGGTGAAAAAGGCACAACAGCGCCTCTTCAACCTCAGGAGGCTAAAGACATTTGGCTCGGCACCTAAAACCCTCACAAAATTTTACAGCTACACAATTAAGAGCATCCTGTCGGGCTGTATCACCGCCTGGTACAACAACTGCACCGCCCACAACCGCAAAGCTCTCCAGAAGGTGGTGCGGTCTGCCCAACGCATTACCGGGGACAAACTTCCCGCCCTCCAGGACACCTACAGCACCCGATGCCATAGGAAGGCCAAAAAGATCATCAAGGACATCAACCATCCGAGCCACTGCCTGTTCACCCCGCATTCATCCAGAAGGCGAAGTCAGTACAGGTGCATCAAAGCTGTGACCGAGAGACTGAAAAACAGCTTCTATCTCAAGGCCATCAGACTGCTAAACAGCCCATCATTAGCACATCAGAGGCGGCTGCCTATAGACAGACATAGAAAACACTGGCCACTTTTAGAAATGGATCATTAGCCACTTTAATAATGTTTCTGTATCTAGCATTACTCATCTCATATGTATAAACTGCACTCTACACTATTCTACGGTATCTTAGTCACTTTTAATTGTGTTTAAATATTGCATCACCCATTTCTTATGTATATACTGTATTGTATTCTATACTACACCACTGACTGTTAAACAGCATCTCCAGCACATCAGAGGCTGCTGCCTATAGACATAGATTAGAAATCACTGGCCACTTTAAGGAAATGAAACAATAGGCACTTTAATGTTTCTGTATCTTGCATTACTCATCTCATATGTATAAACTGTAATCTATACTATTCTACGGTATCTTAGTCACTTTAATTCTGTGTAAATATTGCATCACCCATCTCATATGTATATACTGTATTCTATACTATTCTACAGTATCTTAGTCACTTTAATTCTGTGTAAATATTGCATCACCCATCTCATATGTATATACTGTATTCTATACTGTGCCACTGTATCTTAGTCCAATGCTGCTCTGACATATGTATATATTCTTAATCCATTCCTTACTTAGATTTACATGTATTTTGGGGTAAATGTTGTGAAACTGTTAGATATTACTTGTTAGATATTACTGCACTGTCGGAGTTAGAAGCACAAGCATTTCACTACACCCGCAATAACATCTGCTAAACACGTGTATGTGACCAATACATTGGATTTGAATCATTTCACAGGTCATTTCTAACTACTAACTATACTAATAACTCACCCCAGGTGTACTCCTCTAACTACTAACTATACTAGTAACTCACCCCAGGCGTACTCCTCTAACTACTAACTACACTAGTAACTCACCCCAGGTGTACTCCTCTAACTACTAACTATACTAGTAACCCACCCCAGGTGTACTCCTCTAACTACTAACTATACTAGTAACTCACCCTAGGTGTACTCCTTTAACAACTAACTATACTAGTAACTCACCCCAGGTGTACTCCTCTAACTACTAACTATACTAGTAACTCACCCCAGGTGTACTCCTCTAACTACTAACTACACTAGTAACTCACCCTAGGTGTACTCCTTTAACTACTAACTATACTAGTAACTCACCCCAGGTGTACTCCTCTAACTACCTACTAACTATACTAGTAACTCACCCCAGGTGTACTCCTAACTACTAACTATACTAGTAACTCACCCCAGGTGTACTAATCTAACTACTAACTATACTAGTAACTCACCCCAGGTTTACTCCTCTAACTACCTACTAACTATACTAGTAACTCACCCCAGGTGTACTCCTAACTACTAACTATACTAGTAACTCACCCCAGGTGTACTAATCTAACTACTAACTATACTAGAAACTCACCCCAGGTGTACACATCTAACTGCTAAAAACCTGTTTTTGCGTTGTCATTATGGGGTATTGTGTGTAGATTGATGAGGGAAAAAACAATTTAATCTGTTTTAGAATAGGGCTGTAATGTAACAAAATGTGTAAAAAGTTAAGGGGTCTGAATACTTTCCACGTACACTGTATGTCTGAGAAAAAAAACATGTTTCATCCCATATGATCTAGTCCACAATAAACACTTCAACCCATATGATCTAGTACACAATAAACACTTCAAACCATATGATCTAGTTCACAATAAACACTTCAACCCATATGATCTAGTACACAATAAACACTTCAACCCATATGATGTAGTCCACAATAAACACTTCAACCCATATGATCTAGTCCACAATAAACACTTCAACCCATATAATCTAGTACACAATAAACACTTCAACCCATATGATCTAGTACACAATAAACACTTCAACCCATACGATCTAGTCCACAATAAACACTTCAACCCATATGATCTAGTCCACAATAAACACTTCAACCCATATGATCTAGTCCACAATAAACACTTCAACCCATATGATCTAGTACACAATAAACACTTCAACCCATATTATCTAGTACACAAACACTTCAACCCATATGATCTAGTACACAATAAACACTTCAACCCATATGATCTAGTACACAATAAACCCTTCAACCCATATGATCTAGTACACAATAAACCCTTCAACCCATATGATCTAGTACACAATAAACACTTCAACCCATATGATGTAGTCCACAATAAACACTTCAACCCATATGATCTAGTCCACAATAAACACTTCAACCCATATAATCTAGTACACAATAAACACTTCAACCCATATGATCTAGTACACAATAAACACTTCAACCCATACGATCTAGTCCACAATAAACACTTCAACCCATATGATCTAGTCCACAATAAACACTTCAACCCATATGATCTAGTCCACAATAAACACTTCAACCCATATGATCTAGTACACAATAAACACTTCAACCCA
This sequence comes from Salmo salar, assembly GCF_965601325.2. NCBI lineage: Eukaryota > Metazoa > Chordata > Actinopteri > Salmoniformes > Salmonidae > Salmo > Salmo salar. The sequence goes on along the minus strand of NC_138307.1, from coordinate 83,715,725 downwards.
TATTATCTAGTACACAAACACTTCAACCCATATGATCTAGTACACAATAAACACTTCAACCCATATGATCTAGTACACAATAAACCCTTCAACCCATATGATCTAGTACACAATAAACACTTCAACCCATATGATCTAGTACACAATAAACACTTCAACCCATATGATCTAGTCCACAATAAACACTTCAACCCATATGATCTAGTACACAATAAACACTTCAACCCATATGATCTAGTCCACAATAAACACTTCAACCCATATGATCTAGTACACAATAAACACTTCAACCCATACGATCTAGTACACAATAAACACTTCAACCCATATGATCTAGTACACAATAAACACTTCAACCCATATGATCTAGTCCACAATAAACACTTCAACCCATATGATCTAGTCCACAATAAACACTTCAACCCATATGATCTAGTACACAATAAACACTTCAACCCATATGATCTAGTACACAATAAAAGTATAATAAAACATATACAAATATGATATAAAATAAGTATTTTCATACTTTATATTATGTCCATATATAGTTATGTTTTAGGAAAATGTACCCAAAATATTTCACCTTCTTTACGACTTTACCAAACATATCATGACATTAGTGATCGTCAAAATCTGTTACATTTGTCAATGTCTAAATCAACATTTGGGCCATTTAGACAGCGTGTGTTACTCCTATAGACAAGGGGAGAAGGGCTATGTAAAGGGTCTAAATCAACATTTGGGGTATTTAGACAGCGTGTGTCCCTGCTATAGACAAGGGGAGAAGGACTATGTAAAGGGTCTAAATCAACATTTGGGCCATTTAGACAGCGTGTGTCCCTGCTATAGACAAGGGGAGAAGGACTATGTAAAGGGTCTAAATCAACATTTGGGCCATTTAGACAGATTGTGTCCCTGCTATAGACAAGGGGAGAAGGACTATGTAAAGGGTCTAAATCAACATTTGGGCCATTTAGACAGCGTGTGTCCCTGCTATAGACAAGGGGAGAAGGACTATGTAAAGGGTCTCAATCAACATTTGGGCCATTTAGACAGCGTGTGTCCCTGCTATAGACAAGGGGAGAAGGGCTATGTAAAGGGTCTAAATCAACATTTGGGCCATTTAGACAGTGTGTGTCCCTGCTATAGACAAGGGGAGAAGGACTAGGTAAAGGGTCTAAATCAACATTTGGGCCATTTAGACAGCGTGTGTTACTCCTATAGACAAGGGGAGAAGGACTATGTAAAGGGCTCCATTTTGTTGTTCTGTAGCATATGCAATGTGTCTGCCTCCAACATAAAACATTTCTTTACTTCCACACATAATTACTTCTTTATTTATTTTAGGTTTAAGGAAGTGTGTAGGTCGCATTCTTTATTGTAGAGCTATGAAAGTTATATATTTAGATTCAACTGCTCGAGACAAATTCAGCAATTGCTTTGCCATGTCTGTGCTGTGAAGCAGTCGAGTTGGATAAATGTTTTTCTAAGGACTGCCCCAATTTGATGTGACGTCGGAGTGAAGTGATACACATTGATGTAATGATGCAGCCGACCACCAGAGGGAGGTAGATACATGTTTATCCGACAAAGGACCTTTACATGGTCCTAGAAAGGTCGATTTCAGTCTTTTGACTTAAAAAACTGCAGGGATTTTATAAAATAAGTAATGTAAACATATACATCTTTTTTTGAAGTAATCCTAGTGCCCGATTTCAGGTTGCGGTCAGCTTTTAAGGAGAAGTTCTTTCAGGTTGTTCTGGTAGGTTGAGATGGCTGCATGCGCTGAGCAGCCATCAGCCCCCACCTCCAGTCGAGCCAGCTGGATCAGCATCTGGACATGGAAGGGGTCATGTCCATGATCTGGTTGATCCAGATCTTGAGAGGACGAGTCTTCATGTGGCCATCTTCCAGCATGGAGTTCTTCAGTTGCGTCAATGGAAACACAACGTTTGCATCTCTTCATCTTTTCCACATCATGTTCATCTTCCGTCTCTTCAGGCCTTCCTCCATGACATCATCTTCAGGCCTTCCTCTATGACATCGTCTTCAGGCCTTCCTCCATGACATCGTGTTCAGGCCTTCCTCCATGACATCGTGTTCAGGCATTCCTCCATGACATCGTCTTCAGGCCTTCCTCCATGACATCATCTTCAGGCCTTCCTCTATGACATCGTCTTCAGGCCTTCCTCCATGACATCATCTTCAGGCCTTCCTCCATGACATCGTGTTCAGGCCTTCCTCCATGACATCGTGTTCAGGCATTCCTCCATGACATCGTCTTCAGTCCTTCCTCCATGACATCATCTTCAGGCCTTCCTCTATGACATCGTCTTCAGGCCTTCCTCCATGACATCGTGTTCAGGCCTTCCTCTATGACATCGTCTTCAGGCATTCCTCCATGACATTTACATTTACATTTTAGTCATTTAGCAGACGCTCTTATCCAGAGCGACTTACAGTAGTGAATGCATACATTTCATACAATTTCATACATTTTTTTTCTGTGCTGGCCCCCCGTGGGAATCGGACCCACAACCCTGGTGTTGCAAACACCATGCTCTACCAACTGAGCTACAGCTACATGACATCGTGTTCAGGCCTTCCTCCATGACATCGTGTTCAGGCCTTCCTCCACGACATCGTGTTCAGGCCTTCCTCCACGACATCGTCTTCAGGCCTTCCTCCATGACATCGTTTTCAGGCCTTCCTCCATGACATCGTGTTCAGGCCTTCCTCCACGACATCGTCTTCAGTCCTTCCTCCATGACATCGTCTTCAGGCCTTCCTCCACGACATCGTGTTCAGGCCTTCCTCCACGACATCGTCTTCAGTCCTTCCTCCACGACATCGTCTTCAGGCCTTCCTCCATGACATCGTGTTCAGGCCTTTCTCTATGACATCGTCTTCAGGCCTTCCTCCATGACATCGTCTTCAGGCCTTCCTCTATGACATCATCTTCAGGCCTTCCTCTATGACATCGTCTTCAGGCCTTCCTCTATGACATCGTCTTCAGGCCTTCCTCCATGACATCGTCTTCAGGCCTTCCTCCACGACATCGTCTTCAGGCCTTCCTCTATGACATCGTCTTCAGGCCTTCCTCTATGACATCGTCTTCAGGCCTTCCTCCATGACATCGCTCACAGAGGACGCCTCATCTGCAAACACACGGTTCAGAACGTCTTCCATGCTCTCTTGAGAGGTCAGGGTCTTGAAGGCAAACGTGATTATATCTATCAGTATAGATATTGCTAAAGCCCCGAAGCCTGCTACCTCTGGTACAGTAGTGTTTGCTCTCTAGGTCCTCAGTCCAAGCTGGTATGTAGCTGCATTAATCCAGTTTCTGCTCATGGGACTGCTCGTTCACATTATCCAGTTTTGGCTTAAGAATGTCAGGAAAGTATTGTCAATAGAAACACAGACAGTAGAAACCCAGACAGTAGAAACCCAGACAGTAGAAACCCAGACAGTAGAAACACAGACAGTAGAAACCCAGGCAGTAGAAACTCAGGCAGTAGAAACACAGACAGTAGAAACCCAGACAGTAGAAACACAGGCAGTAGAAACACAGGCAGTAGAAACCCAGGCAGTAGAAACACAGGCAGTAGAAACACAGGCAGTAGAAACACAGACAGTAGAAACACAGACAGTAGAAACACAGGCAGTAGAAACACAGACAGTAGAAACACAGGCAGTAGAAACACAGACAGAAGACAGTAGAAACACAGACAGTAGAAACACAGACAGTAGAAACACAGACAGTAGAAACCCAGACAGTAGAAACCCAGTCAGTAGAAACACATGCAGTAGAAACACAGACAGTAGAAACACAGACAGTAGAAACACAGACAGAAGACAGTAGAAACACAGACAGTAGAAACACAGACAGTAGAAACCTAGGCAGTAGGACAAAACACATCATATTCTTCAGCGTTCAGACACCTGTTACACAGACAACCGTGGGACTGGAACCAGCAGCCATGAGAACTGCATGTGGCTACGTACCAAATGACACCCCTATACCCTATATAGTGCACTACCTTGGGTCCTGGTCAAAAGTGCACTATAAAGGGGATAGGGTGCAATTTCAGATGGAAGCCAGTAATTTAGGGCTGTGCAGCCCTTATGGTTAGCAAAAATGTATGACATAAGTCAAAATGATAAATCCAGATGTCATTGAGATTCATGCAGCACCTCTTTTGGTGGTGTTCTTAAAATCAAAGAGATTTCACTGAATTTAACCTAGTTATTCATTTTAAAAAATGGAAAGAATTAGGACTTGATGGTTGTTGAACTGCCTACCAATCATTTCCTGTTCTGTTCTAGTCTAAAACGTTACATAATATCTGTATGTATCATTATTTATTGTACTTTTCTGCTTATTTATCACTTCACTGAAAGTATTGATTATGTAATAGACATGTACCACTGTCTCACCCTACACTGTTTAGTGCCAAAGAAAGGGTTGCCTCTTCTGCTGTAGTTGAGGGCTAAATCACCATGGAGATATTTCTATATAAATCACAAGCTCTACAGCCAGGACATTAGATCAAATGCAGGATGACAATATTACTGTCGACTCTAAATGGATTCATGTTATTTCTCCTCAAGTTCCATGGTCTCTGCCCGTTTAATGATCAGACACCATTGTGTGGTCACAGTCATGTGATCAGACACACCATTGTGTGGTCACAGTCATGTGATCAGACACACCATTGTGTGGTCACAGTCATGTGATCAAACACACCATTGTGTGGTCAAAGTCATGTGATCAAACACACCATTGTGTGGTCACAGTCATGTGATCAGACACCATAGTGTGGTCACAGTCATGTGATCAGACACACCATTGTGTGGTCACAGTCATGTGATCAAACACACCATTGTGTGATCACAGTCATGTGATCAGACACACCATTGTGTGGTCACAGTCATGTGATCAGACACACCATTGTGTGGTCACAGTCATGTGATCAAACACACCATTGTGTGGTCACAGTCATGTGATCAGACACACCATTGTGTGGTCACAGTCATGTGATCAGACACACCATTGTGTGGTCACAGTCATGTGATCAGACACACCATTGTGTGGTCACAGTCATGTGATCAGACACACTATTGTGTGGTCACAGTCATGTGATCAGACACACCATTGTGTGGTCACAGTCATGTGATCAGACACACCATTGTTTGGTCCACTTGCAATAAGAAGCAATAAGCAAGCTGTAATTGCCAACACATTTATTGATTAGTCTGTCACTAGTTTTATGCATGGTTGTTTTCATTTCATGAGTTATAACAATTTCAACATCATACAGAATTCCAATATAAAGACAATTACCACCTTCTACAAAGAAATTATGAAGACATTCTCAGAAGAGTACAAAAGTATCGTCAAAATGAAAAAGTATTGAGCTATTATCTTTAAAAAAAAGTGTGACAAGTGAAACCAAAGACAAGTGACCAAAACTCAAAGTAACAAAAATGTAGAACACAATAATACATTTTTTTAATTATATTTTGACAGTTGCATCTACAAAGTTCCCTCTATCTATTTATTGAACCTTTTCCCAAAGTCTCAGAAAAATACAGAAAATACAAAGGACATCATAAGGTACCAGACAATTACAGCAAACAGCTGTATGTGTTACGTGTGTGTGTTACATGTGTTACGTGTGTTATGTGTGTGTTACGTGTGTTACGTGTGTTACGTGTGTGTTGTGTGTGTTGTGTGTGTTGCGTGTGTTGCGTGTGTTGCGTGTGTTGCGTGTGTTACGTGTGTTGCGTGTGTTGTGTGTGTTACGTGTGTTGTGTGTGTTGTGTGTGTTGCGTGTGTTGCGTGTGTTGCGTGTTACGTGTGTTGCGTGTGTTACGTGTGTTGTGTGTGTTACGTGTGTTACGTGTGTTGTGTGTCCACCTTGCAACCAGGCACCGACATCTGACTGCCACTGTGGGTAGAGTTAAGTCACTGGGGTAACTTGACAAGATCGTTTTTCAACATGAACTCTTTCAAAGCTTCATTTCCTGCTATTTCAATCTTTTCCAGTACCTCCTTTTCTGAAATGATCCATGTTCTAAGATGTTCTTTAATTCTTAGATGGTTCTCATTTTCCTCAACTGCATCCCAGACTGCTGTCAAGGCTGCACTGAATGAGGGCTTCCATTCATTTACCAGGTGTCTGATAAAATTGTAAATGAAATCATGCAAATGGGGGCATGTCAAGGCTTCTCTGGTGAACTTGGTCAGTATTTCAACATTGTTTCTGTCCTTCATCTTGATCAGAAAGTCCTCCAGTATGGTGAGGAGAGGGATGGCATACTCAATCACACTCTTCACTCCTTCATCTTCGTAGGGAAACCCTCCAGTGTGCATGGCTATCACCTGGCAGGATTCATCAAAGACTGGGGAGCCAGAAGCTCCATGGAAGAGGCAGGTGTCATAGGTCACTTCAGTGTTGTCTGGATTCATGAGCATGTCATACTTCACTTTATTCTCTTCTATGGATGTATTGATCAGCATATCCATTCTGACATTATTCCCAATCTCTCTTTGGAAAGCCTCACCTCTTCTTTCTCTCTCAATAATGGTGGTGGGGTCTGTTCTTTTCACTCCTCCACCTGGGTGTCCAATGAGACAGACTCCACCTTTCTTTGGATCTGGGCTATATCTACGGAGAAGACCGTTGGAGGTATCAACGTCCTGAAGCTCTAGTACAGCAAAGTCCACATGTCGATTGTAGTGGTCAGATCCCCATTGAAAGTCAATGATCTCTGATTTCACCTCTATCACCTTCAGATCTGACCCATTGGGATTTTCTTTGTTGAATGTGGCAGTTACTTTGGCTAAGATATTCTGGTAATTTCCATCAACATACGAGATGCCATCGTTAATAAACAAATGTGCATTTGTCAGAATGTAATGATCAAACAGCAGGAAGCCAGTGCCTTGCCCGACCCCCTCGACATCGATCATACAGACTGAGTCACTCAGTCTCATCAGCTTCTTTACTGTGTAGACTTCAGAGAACCCCTGGGTGCTCTTTCCAAATTCCCCGCTTAAATGACTTAGCACCCCAGAATATTTCTTCTTTTTGTACCTCTTCTTCATCTGTTTCACCAAATCAGCAAACTGGTGGCGAAGAATCTTCAAAATCTCAGCAGAATCTGGCACTGTGACTAGCTGTTTTTTGGGGGGTTCCCCTGCAGCTGATGTTTCAGTGCTTGTGTTAAACATGGGGAGTTGTATGGAGTTAGTCTCATCTTCTTTCTGAAGGTTAGAACCAGCTTGTGGAGGGGCAGTTGCAGCCTGTGTTGGGTTTTTCTCTTCCAGGATCATTTTGAAGGTTTGTTTATCCAGACAGTCAACTAGTACATTCATCTCAACACAATTCGCTGGATCTGAGTCTGATTCAACGAGAATGCAAGTTTTAGTGAACACATTGTCATGGAAGCGTCCATCTCTTGTTAGTGCTGTCTCCACTGTCTCTCCACAGATGCCGTAGATGCAAAGAGGGCTAAAAGGTTCAAGTTCTTTGTTTTTGAGCAGTTGCTTGGTTTTGGTTTTCTTACCACCTTTAGATTCAATGTAAAAAATGACGTATTGCTTATTTCCTGTATAAATCTGTGTGGGTTCAGTTGTGGCCTCTCCACTATCATTCGAAATGGTTGATATGGTGAGTATTTGACCATTCTCAAGCAGATGACAAGGGAAGTGTGTTGCTATTGGTTTCTTTCCTTTCGTTGTTTGTATAACAAGGTCTTGTCTTTGCATTGTCTTCTCTTGTTGTCTTGTCTTCATCTTCTGTTTCTCAGTCATTTCCTTTAGTTCACAGAATTTGGAACTTGTTTCAAGAGCCTGTAACACGCTGCAAGGGCTTTTACAGGTGATTTTATTCTGGTCTTCTTTAACAGGGAATTTGAAGGAAAAGTAGTGAAGATGTCCCTTCTGTGAGGAAATCAGTGAAAATGACATTAATATGAATACACATACACTGCCTTCAGAAAGTATTCAGACCCCTTGACTTTTTCCACATTTTGTTACGTTTCAGCCTTATTCTAAAATTGATTAAATAAAAAAGATCCTCAGCAATCTACACACAATACCCCATAATGATGAAGCAAAAACAGGTGCAGAAATGTTTGCAAATTTATTGAGAAAAAAATTACTGAAATACCTTATTTACATAAGTATTCAGACCCTTTGGTATGAGACTGTAAATTGAGCCAGATTTGTGTCGAAGCACAGATATTAGGAAGGGTACCAAAACATTTCTGCAGCATTGAAGGTCCCCAAGAACACAGTGGCCTCCATCATTCTTAAATTGAAGAAGTTTGGAACCACCAAGACTCTTCATAGTGCTGGCTGCCCAGCCAAACTGAGCAATCGGTGGAGAAGGGCCTTGGTCAGGGAGGTAACAAAGAACACTGTGAACTGTGGGACCTTAGATAGACTTGTTTTTCTTTCTAAATTTTGTCCAAACAATTTAATTGGCCACATGTGGACTCCAATGAAGTTGTAGTGATCTCAAGGATAATCAAAGGAAATTGGATGCACTTGAGCTCAGTTTGGAGTGTCATAGCAAAGGAGTATGAATACTTACAGTATGTAAATAAGATATTTCTGTATTATATTTTCAATAGATTTGTAAACATAACAAAAAAACATGTTTTCACTTTGTCATTATGGGGTATTGTGTTAAGATGGGCAAGAAAAAAACATGTTTTCACTTTGTCATTATGGGGTATTGTGTTAAGATGGGCAAGAAAAAAACAACAACAATTTAATCCATTTTGAATTTAGGCCTGTAACACAACAAAATGTGGAATAAGTCAAGGGATATGAAGACTTTCTGAAAGCTCTGTATATGTTTCCAGCTCATTCATAGCAATATAGCATGAGCTTTTATAATATATTACATTTAGCAGAACCTTTTATCCACAAAAGATACATTTCTCATTTTAAAAATACATGTATAAAGCTGTCAAAAATGATCTATTATCTTTTCCTTATATTATTAGCTGAAAACAAAACATAATATTGATCAAACCAATACTTCATGGTAGAAAACAAATGAATGTGTTATAAACATTATACTGACCATGCTATCATTAGGCTCAGTTATCTTCATCTTTGTAGCCATTTGATCTGACAGTGAATCACCCTGGAAGAGAAAAATAACAGGAGATTGAAGGTTCTAAAGAAAATACAATATGGACTTTCAGAATATCATGATAATATGGATACACATACACTACATGACCAAAAGTATCTGGACACCCCTTCAACATACACTATATATACAGCAGTATGTGGACACACCTTCAACATACACTATATATACAGCAGTATGTGGACACACCTTCAACATACACTATATATACAGCAGTATGTGGACACCCCTTCAACATACACTATATATACAGCAGTATCTGGACACCCCTTCAACATACACTATATATACAGCAGTATGTGGATACCCCTTCAACATACACTATATATACAGCAGTATGTGGATACCCCTTCAACATACACTATATATACAGCAGTATGTGGACACCCCTTCAACATACACTATATATACAGCAGTATGTGGACACCCCTTCAACATACACTATATATACAGCAGTATGTGGACACCCCTTCAACATACACTATATATACAGCAGTATGAGGACACCCCTTCAACATACACTATATATACAGCAGTATGTGGACAACCCTTCAAATTAGTGGATTTGGCTATTTCAGCCACACCTGTTAATGACAGGTGTATAAAATTCCGCACACAGCCATGCAATCTCCATAGACAAAGATTGATAGTAGAATGGCTCAGTGACTTTCAACGTGGCACCGTCATAGGATGCCACCTTTCCAACAAGTTAGTTGGTCAAAATTTGCCCTGGTTAACTGTTAGTGCTGTTATGGTGTAAAGTGGAAACATCTAGGAGCAACAACGGCTCAGCTGCGAAGTGGTAGGCCACACAAGCTCACAGAACAGGACCGGCGAGTTCTGAAGCACGTAAAAATCGATGGGTTGGAACACTCACTACAGAGTTCCAAACTACCTCTGTAAGCAACATCAGCACAAGAACTGTTCCTCAAGAGCTTCGGGAAATGGGTTTCCATGGCAGAGCAGCTGCACAAAAGCCTAAGTAGTGTATGTGTATCCTAATGATAGCAATGCCAAGCGTTGGCAGGAGTTGCGTAAAGATCGATGCCATTGGACTCTGGAGCAGTGGAAACGCATTCTCGGGAGTGATGTATCACGCTTCACCATCTGGCAGTCTGAAGGACAAATCTGGGTTTGGCAGATGCCAGGAGAACTCTACCTGCCTGAATGCATAGTGCCAACTGTAAAGTTTGGTGGAGGAGCAATAATGGTCTGGGGCTGTTTTTAATAGTTTGGGTTAGGCCCCTTAGTTCCAGTGAAGGGAAATCTTAACGCTACAGCATACAAAGACATGTTGTGCTTCCAACTTTGTGGCAACAGTTTGGGGAAGGCCCTTTCCTGTTTCAGCATGACAATGCCCCTGTGCACAAAGTGGAGTCCATACAGAAATGGTTTGTCAAGATCGGTGTGGAAGAACTTGACTGGCCTGCACAGAGCCCTGACCTCAACCAAATCGAACACATTTTGGGATGAATTGGAACAGACTGCAAGCCAGGCCTAGTCACCCAACATCAGCGCCCGACCTCACTAATGCTCTTGTGGCTGAATGGAAGCAAGTCCCCCTGCAGCAATGTTCCAACATCTAGTGGAAAGCCTTAACAGAAGAGTGGAGGCTGTTATAGCAGCAAAGGGGGGACCAACTCCATATTAATGCCCATGATTTTGGAATGAGATGTTGGACGAGCAGGTGTCCACATACTTTTGGTCATGTTTGGGGTGGCAGGTAGTCTAGTGGTTAGAGCGTTGGGCCAGTAACTGAAAGTTGCTGGATCGACTCCCCGAGCTGACAAGGTAAAAATCTGTCGTTCTGCCCCTGTGCAAGGCAGTTAACCCACTGTTCCCCGGTAGGCCGTCATTGTAAATAAGAATGTTCTGAACTGACTTGCCTAGTTAAATAAGGGTATAAAAATGTGTTGTTCCAAGTACATTCTCTAATAATTATAATTCGTATTAGGCATCCTGAACAACAACTTAGATTTTTGAACAAAAAAGTAAATAGGATGTTTTTTTGTTGTTTTATTTTACCTTTATTTAACTAGGCAAGTCAGTTAAGAACAAATTCTTATTTACAATGACTGCCCATTTTACACAAATACATGTACCACAATGGAGCCCTTTGTCAGTTTACAATAAAGAAAACTGAATTGCAGAGCAGCTTACATAAGATAACGAACGTGAACATAATTAAAAGGGAAAGACATTAACTTATTAACTTACATTGCTATCAAGAGGCTCAGATTTCACCGTGGCTGCCATTGGACCTGTGAAATCATTATTCAAAAAACATGATTTAATCTTTTATGGATGACAATAACAGGTAGATTGATGGGATTGATGGGGCGGCAGGTAGCCTAGTGGTTAAAGCATTGTATTAGTAACCGAAAGGTTGCTAGATCGAATCCCCGAGCTGACAAGGTACAAATCTGTTGTTCCGTCCCTGAACAAGGCAGTTAACCCACTGTTCCTAGGCCGTCATTGAAAAGAAGAATTTGTTCTTAACTGACTTGCCTAGTAAAAAACTACAAGATAAACCAGTACTGGTCTTCGGCTTGTGAAATAGACACTCCACAGGTGGTTCACAACAAGCATATTGCCAGCTCCAATGGCATTCAATGAGTTAAGTTGAATCACTCCAACTAGTAGCAAAGTAAGTTGTGATTGTGTAGTATCCTACAGCTATGGCACCCATTTACATGTTTATTTATTCTCCAAAAAGAAGTGACTGGCACACACAAGTGAAACAATTCATTCAAGAAATGAATTGATTGATAAACAGAGGTCTGTGATGGCTGTTAGTGGGACTAGCATCAACACAATGCCAAAGACTTGAGACTTTGCTTTCTTCAAACTTCTAATTCTGATTCTGGTGTTTCTTCACTAAATTCAAGCTCAACTTTTGTTGTTAGTAACTACAGCTATCATTGGTAACTCTCTAGGATAGTCTGCAGATGCTCAACAACAGACCGCTAATGTACTGCTGTTGTGTTCCCCTGATGTACAGACCACTGATGTTCTACTGTTGTGTTCCCCTGATGTACAGACCACTGATGTTCTACTGTTGTGTTCCCCTGATGTACAGACCACTGATGTTCTACTGTTGTGTTCTCCTGATGTACAGACCACTGATGTTCTACTGTTGTGTTCCCCTGATGTACAGACCACTGATGTTCTACTGTTGTGTTCCCCTGATGTACAGACCACTGATGTTCTACTGTTGTGTTCCCCTGATGTACAGACCATTGATGTTCTACTGTTGTGTTCCCCTGATGTACAGACACTGATGTTCTACTGTTGTGGTTTATGATGATGATACTGTCTTGGTGTTTAAAGAAGAGGAAGCCCAGTGATCGGTTAAGAGACATCTTTTCAACCTAAAATGTGTATTTTTAACGTCTTGTGCTCATACTGAGGACTCCTTTGACTTTGTGCTCTTGTTTCTGAACCGAAACGGTGGTCAGGATGGTGGATCAGGCTAGCAACAAATTAGGAGTGTTTCAATGAATTGAATATAATTTAATGGACTCAAATAAACAAAGTTTACAGTGTGATCAAAAAGAAACACAATCACATATCAATTATAACATGGGTTCTCACTATAAGAGTAGACTAGTTTTCACTTGTCATGATAGATCAAATGTGATTTGAAGGGGGACCACATTTTGGATACGGATTCTCTTCCCCTTTGTTTCAGAACATTTTGTGAAATACCATTTCCTCCCTGTACATGCATCAACTTAATACAACTTGTAATTGTATTAATATAATGACCTGATATAAAGACATGAACACTAACACTTCTCATTGGATTTGTATAATAGAAACCTCACAGCCTACGATAACAATCCTACTGCCAGTGAGAATGTAGAGCCTGTTTGATAATGTTCTATTCAAAGTATTATGCAAATGTTTAGTAACCTACCTCTGTTACTGCGTTGGTTGATCTGAGATCTGTGTTGAAAGAGGAAGTTGTGTCAGTGATCATTGCTTTTATACCTGTACTACTTGCATATGTAGGTTCTTATTTTTCAGAGTAAATGACTCACGGACACTAGAGAAGCTTTAACCAAGTTTAATTCTTCCCAAAGGTTCTGTACAGCTGTAATCAGACTACCCAACATGTATCCCATCCAGATATTTATATCCCACTTAAGACAGTCCCTGTCTCCAATCCTTACAGTTTATTCCCAACAGGAAGAAGGTAACCAGATACTAAACCCTGATTACTCCCTTAAGGGGAACTGACCTCACCCCTCACACCTCACCTTCTGACCTCAACCCCTCCTTCACCTACTCCACAGATATCTGTCTTCCCTGTGTCAACACGTCGCTCTCCTCTCCTCCATCAAACACATTCCAAAGCCTTCTGGCTTTCTACAGAGAACCCTTAACTTTCTCCTTTGATTCTATGCTTCTTCTCTATCATTTATTTAATATCTCAATGTTCAAAATGTCGAACCCAACAGTATGTTTTATACCTGTACAATGATGAATATTAATAGACACACCCTGTTGAAAGGTACTGGCTACACCAGGTGTTTACCCAATGGACGGGCTCAAAGGAAAGCCATTCAACAGAATCCATGGAGCTGGTTCAAGATTATGATGATGATATTGTCTTGGTGTTTGAGGAAGAGAAATACCAGCAAAATATGGTTGAAAGATGTCTCGTCTTTCAACATATTTTAAGTCAATCACTGCCCTGAGGCATTGAGATAAGAGAGAATACAGTAGACGGCACGCGTCAAACGTTTGATTTATGACTCTATGTCCGGATGACTTGTGCATGCCCATATTTGGGCATCCGGTCAAGACATCCTGGCGGGAAGTTATCACGTGGTTATGCCCATATAAGGGCATCCTGTTCCTGTTGTCACGTGTTAGAGTGTGTTAATTTATGCATATATTGCATCTATTCCTTTGAAGTTGTCATAATGATTGATGTGTAGGTACCTCGTTGAACTGGTGGGGGGGTTGTATTTGAACATTTCAAAGAGGATGGACCCACACCCCCTATTTTATTGTCTTTAGGGCTGTTGTCTATGAAACAGGAATGTCCTGGGGGTATTGTAGGGGGCAGACGGATTATAAATAAGACCCAGAACAACACGTGCGGCCATGATAAACCACTAAAGAAATTAAACATGGATTTTGTGATCAGTGGCAAAGCAGTGATGACCGTAACAACGGGAGCAGGACCTCGGTTGAAACATAGAGAAAGGTCCGAGTATAAAGCAACAATATACGATGCGCCAAAAAAGCGTTTTCTAAATATGTATAGAACCCAAATACCGCCCGCAACTGCCCTGAAAGATCAAGTGATGATGTCTAATGGACAGCAATGGGGTTATCAGTTTGATTACCCGGCCTGTAGAGTGAAACTATACCGTAGCCAAAGGAGAAGAAAATACAGACCAGACTTTAGGAGTGGACTACGGGCTTGAAGACTGGCAGGTGTTTTGCAAGGTGCTGTGTCCCGAACTGAGGGTTATCACAAAGGGGTATAGCGTGTTCACGGGCTACGAGACCCGTTGGGAAGGTGCCCCTGACTCCTCAGGAAGAGTATTTCACAGGGTGAAAATACAAAGAAAGGACTTCCATGTAGGTGCGTGGAGTTCTATATCAGCAACGAGGAAATCTGCAACCAAAACATTCGTGATGGTGGCCTGACTGGGGATTTTAGGTTGCGCATGCTTATTCCTTTTAAAAGTTGGGATCTAATGGAATTGAAAATGTTAGAGGTGTTGGACGTTCTTTTTGTACAGAGCCAACAGCGGCAGAGCTTTGTTCGGCTAAGGAAGTGCATAATATATGCGAATCCTGAGGATTATGATTCAAATGAACCCCAAGAAGGGTCATCCTCAGAAGGGTCAGCCCCCGAAGGGTCAGCCCCTGAAGAAAACTAAGTACGCGGCTGCGTTAACCACGACCTGATACCAAAGGACTGGTTCAACAATAAAAGGAGTGCCCATAAAGCCTCCAGTTCTTAATTTCAGCATATACCATGGATATTCATACAACATACCAGGACTCCGATACGTCTTGGGTGCCAGACCCTAAGGACTCTATGTCTCGCAGCCCCCCATTCTACTCCCCCCAGGCAAGACCCCCGACATGTACACAGCCTGAGGATGTGTTTGATGGGGTGGTTAGTACTACTTTTGTGGACACCATCAAGGCCTCTGTAGCCGCACCTTTAGACGTGGTGATTGGAGAGTATATAAGAGAAAAATGCATCGGTTGTGAGATCAATCACCCCAGCCAGCATCCGTGTTTATATGAACCCCCAAGGTACTACTTCTTCAACCATTTTGAGGAGCTGATGAAAACACTGTGGACCAGCCGGTTTATACCTCCGCTGGTCAGAGCCCTGGAGTCTATGGGTCTTGTGCCGTCTATTCCCAGAGTTTACGGGGTAACTGAGGCTTTCCTACATGAACTGAAGGAGGCGATCTACAGCCACGAGAAACTCAAAGAAATCCGGCACACCCTGGTGGACGACAACAAATACAGGGAAGCTGTTTTGGCTGATGTGATGACTTTCTGGCTCAATAAACCGCAAGAGACGAGTAACAATACATATTATTTAGATGTAAAGCAATGGGTAACTATATGCATACGATGTTAGAGAATAAATACTTTTTTCTTTTGGGAGAACTTACAAATGTTATGCAGCAAATTATTGAAAATAAAGTGAACAATGTATCATTCTACAAAACCCATAATACCTGGGCTAATGTAGAGCGTGTGCTAAAAATTGAGCAAATCATGAATCATGTACGACATACGGGCGAGAGCCTACAATGGACACAACTGGTATTCCGTCTTGTGGATGATTCTGAAGAACTAGAAACAACCTTGTCTAAGATTTTACTTTATTTGTTTGAAACACCGTTTAATTGTAACATGTATCATATGTGTTGTTTATATACTTATATAGCGGGTGTGTGTTTTAAAAATTCAGAGACACAAGCCTGTAAATCTAAACCAAATATACAGGATGTTGCATGCTTGGATCATTGAGAAAACGGGGACTAGTATCCTGAATTGTCTGTATACGTAATACTTGATGTTTGCATGAAATAAAAAAATGAAATGTTGTCGTTATTTGAAAGGGGCTCATTAACGTTATTGTACCTCAGAGGCAAGAAGGATGGCGGAGCAGATGTTGAAAAACATTTATTATACCCCCTCTAACCCAGGGTCTTATGGGGGTAAGGAGCGGTTACAGAGAGCTATAGCCGAAGAAACAGGTAGCAGGTTTGTCACGCTCGTCGTAATGATGGGACCAAAACGCAGCGGGTGCAGTGCTCATCTTTTTTTATTTTAATAAAACGTGAACACGTAACAAAAATAATAAACGATGAAAACAGTCCTGTAAGGCTACACAGCTATACACAGAACAACTACCCACAAACACAGTGACAAAAACCTCCTACTTAAATATGGCCTCCAATTAGAAGCAACGAAGAACAGCTGCCTCCAATTGAAGGCCAAACCAAAAACCTGAACATAGAAATAGACAACATTACCCAAAAACCCAAGACACAAATCAAACACACCCTCTGCCATGTCCTGACCAACTAATATAACAAAACAACCCCTTACTGGTCAGGACGTGACAGTACCCCCCCCCCCCAAAGGTGCAGACACCGAATGCACCTTAACAAAAAGGTAAACAAAAACAATCCCAACCTAAAGGGAGGGAAGGGAGGGTGGCCACCGACGGTTCTAGTGCAACACCCCCCCCCCCCCCTTCCCAAACACTCCCCCCTACAGAGGTGGCTCTGGTTCCGGTCTTAGTCCCCAATCTAACCCGCTCACCCCCGCTGAAGACTCTAGGTCACATACCCCCACTGAAGACTCTGGGTCAAGGGGCAACTCTGTCTGCGCCGGACTGCTGGCGGGCGACTCTGGCTGCGCCGGACTGCTGGCGGGCGACTCTGGCTGCGCCGGACTGCTGGCGGGCGACTCTGGCTGCGCCGGACTGCTGGCGGGCGACTCTGGCTGCGCCGGACTGCTGGCGGGCGACTCTGGCTGCGCCGGACTGCTGGCGGGCGACTCTGGCTGCGCCGGACTGCTGGCGGGCGACTCTGGCTGCGCCGGACTGCTGGCGGGCGACTCTGGCTGCGCCGGACGACTGGAGGTTGTCGCTGGAGACCTAGTGCGCGGAACAGGACGTACTAATGGCAGAGTGCTCACAGCACGCACTGACTGTACCGGGTTATGGAGGCGCACTGGAGGATGAGTGCGGGGAACAGGAACAGTACGTACTGGACTGGGCTGACGCACTGGAGACCTGATGCGTGGGACTGGCTTAGGAGGCGCCAGACTAGTAACACGCACCTCAAGGCTAGTGCGAGGAGCAGGAACAGGACATACTGGACTGACGCACTGGAGGCCTGCTGCGTGGGGCTGGTACTGGAGGTACCACACTAGTAACATGCACCACAGGGCTAGTGCGAGGAGCAGGAACAGGACGTACTGGACTGGGCTGACGCACTGGAGGCCTGATGCGTGTTGCTGGCTTAGGAGGCGCCAGACTAGTAACACGCACCTCAAGGCTAGTGTGAGGAGCAGGAACAGGGTAAACTGGACCCTGGAGATGCACTGGAGGTCTGGAGCATATGGTCTGCACAACCCTTCCTGGCTGAGTGCTCAACATCGCCTGGCCATACTGAGGAGCTTTCACCAATTGCACCGGCCTGTGAATGCGTCTGGGAAATCTGCGCATTTCCGCATAGCTCGGTGCTTTCTCGATCCGTCGCTCCCCGTAATAAGCACGAGGAGTTGGTTCAGGCCTATTTCCTGACTTACTCCAACTCCCCTTGTGAAATTTTTTGGGGGTGCCTCCTCACCTCCCCCTGCTCCCCGGCAGGTTGTTGCAATAGTCCAATAGCTGTTCCCAAGTCCAGTCAATTCTTGCCTCCAATTCCTCCAGCGACCAGGATGCCATCACATCCCGAGCACGCTGCTTACTCCACTCCTGGTGCTGCTCCCTTTCCATGCTGCTTGGTCCGTTGGTGGTGGGTAGTTCTGTCACAATCGTCGTAATGATGGGACCAAAACGCAGCGGGTGCAGTGCTCATCTTCTTTTTTTATTTTAATAAAACGTGAACACGTAACAAAAAATAATAAACACCGACGAAAACAGTCCTGTAAGGCTACACAGCTATACACAGAACAACTACCCACAAACACAGTGACAAAAACCTCCTACTTAAATATGGCCTCCAATTAGAAGCAACGAAGAACAGCTGCCTCCAATTGAAGGCCAAACCAAAAACCTGAACATAGAAATAGACTAAATAGACATTCAAACATAGAAATAGGCAACATAGAACATTACCCAAAAACCCAAGACACATAAATCAAACACACCCTCTGCCACGTCCTGACCAACTAATATAACAAAACAACCCCTTACTGGTCAGGATGTGACAAGGTTAGGCGTTGCTCAAGTGAATGAATGGCTAGCAGAGCAGGATGCTTATACTCTGCATAAACCTGTGCGAAAACAATTTCCAAGAAATATAGTTTTTTCTACTCATCCCTTGTCCCAGTTTCAGGCGGATCTATGTGACATGCAGGCCCTTGCAGATAAAAATGATGGAAATCGCTACATGCTAACGGTTATAGATATTTTCTCTAAAATGGCCTTTGTAAGGGTCTTAAAAAATAAGAGCGGGGCAGAGGTGACCCGGGCCTTTGACTCTATCTTGAAGGAAGGAGTAGGCCCCAAGAAAGTGCAGACTGACGGCGGAAAATCATTTTTTAATAATACTTTTCAGAAATTCACGAAGAAGCACAATATAGTACATTTTTCTACAGGCTCGGATTTGAAAGCTTCAGTTGTTGAACACTTTAACAGAACTCTGAAGGAGCGGATGTGGAGATATTTTACAGCTCACAACACGCATAGATATATCGATATAGTTCCAGATTTAGTAAAGGGTTACAACTACAACTACCATAAGAGTATAACGGATGAAGCCCTCTGAGGTCTCGTCTGAAAACTCTTTTCAAGTCTTTAAAAATCTGTATGGTTTGTTCCCCCTTCGCCGTAAGAAAAAAATAGATTTTAAATTCATAGTGGGGGACTTGGTACGTATATCCAAGTTGAGGGGTGTTTTCAACAAAAAATATGAGCAATGTTACAGCGATGAGTTGTTCACAGTTATCGAATGTCTACCTCGCATACTCCCTGTCTACAAGTTAAAAGATTATGACGGGGAGCTTATAGAGGGATCGTTTTATGAGAAGGAACTACAGAAGGTACAGATGGTTAAAGACCAAGTCTTTCACGTGGAGGAGATTCTGGATCATAAGAGAGCAAAGGGTAAAAAATGGGTGTTGATCCGTTGGAAAAACTGGCCCCAAAAGTTCACCAGTTGGGTTTTAGAGCACAATGTGGTGGAGGCATCGGGGGTTAACTTAAACCCTCATGCATGATAAATACAACGTCATTTGTGTGTACACAGGAGTGCATCATGGAACACAGCGGCTTCTACCTGACCCTCCCCAGTAATGCGTCTGCACATATATATAGTAAGAACCAAAGTTCGAATTATACAACCAATTTTCCAAAGCCTATAGAGTTATCAGAGGCCTGGGAAGTAGGTCTCAGCGAGATTACATACCCCCATAGCTGGTATAATATCAAGGATAAGGACCGGGATTTTTATTGCAAAAGGATATCGGAACCCCCGAAACGTATAAATATTAAAAAAGGGTTCTATAGAACCGTCGACGGGATTGTCTCAGAGTTGAATGAACTTCTAACCCTGAACAATATGGAAATACTCTTGATCTACAACCCTATTCATAAACGTGTACAAATCTCAGGGGATGATGATGGGGGTATAAAGACCAGCGGACAGTTGTGTTCACCTGCACACTGTCATGCCCCACCCTAAACCAACCGGTTTCAGTCTATTCAATTCAAATAGCTTCCATACATCTCATCACAGCACTAAAATAGAGTAATCATGCTAGATCACATTCCTAAGTATGAATCATGAAGTCACCTGAACAGGTTCTAGAAACAGCTTTAGCCCTCAAGACAGTTATAACTAAGACAGTTCTCTGTTAGCATTTTCCATAGGTTTTTTCTTTGTTTCCACCATGCTAATGCTATCGTTCCTGGATCTGCACCACAGACGAAAAACATTCCTTAGCTAAGAATATATCCATGTGCACAGGGGTTAAAACAAGAGTGGGGAACACCCAGTAGGATTCAACATGAATTCATGGACTCAACTAAAAGCCCCCCCAACAGGATTCAACATAAATTCATGGACTCAACTAAAAGCCCGACCCAACAGGATTCAACATGAATTCATGGACTCAACTAAAAGCCCCCCCAACAGGATTCAACATGAATTCATGGACTCAACTAAAAGCCCGACCCAACAGGATTCAACATGAATTCATGGACTCAACTAAAAGCCCGACCCAACAGGATTCAACATAAATTCATGGACTCAACTAAAAGCCCGACCCAACAGGATTCAACATGAATTCATGGACTCAACTAAAAGCCCGACCCAACAGGATTCAACATAAATTCATGGACTCAACTAAAAGCCCCCCCAACAGGATTCAACATGAATTCATGGACTCAACTAAAAGCCCCCCCAACAGGATTCAACATGAATTCATGGACTCAACTAAACAAAGCTTACAGTTTGAACTAAAAGATACACAACAACATATGAATTATAACATGGGTTCTCTCTTCACAAGTAGATTAGTTTTCACTTGTCATGATTGGTCAAAAGTCATTTAAATGGGGACCACATTTTGTTTAGAACATTTAGTCAAACACACTTTAATCCCTGTACATGTTTCATATTATCATGGTTTAAAATGGTTTAAACACTAACAAGACTGACCTGTACCCTTCCCTTCTCATTGTAATATATATATATATATATATATATATATATATATATATATATATGACATAAACACTAACAAGACTGACCTGTACCCTTCCCTTCTCATTGTAATATATATATATATATATATATATATATATATATATATATATATATATATATATATATAAAGACATAAACACTAACAAGACTGACCTGTATCCTTCCCTTCTCATTGTAATATATATATATATAAAGACATAAACACTAACAAGACTGACCTGTACCCTTCCCTTCTCATTGTAATATATATATATATATATATATATATATATATATATATATATATATATATATATATATATATATATAAAGATATAAACACTAACAAGACTGACCTGTATCCTTCCCTTCTCATTGTAATATATATATATATATAAAGACATAAACACTAACAAGACTGACCTGTATCCTTCCCTTCTCATTGTATTATATATATATATATATATATAAAGATATAAACACTAACAAGACTGACCTGTATCCTTCCCTTCTCATTGTAATATATATATATATAGATATAAACACTAACAAGACTGACCTGTACCCTTCCCTTCTCATTGTAATATATATATATATATATATATATATAAAGATATAAACACTAACAAGACTGACCTGTACCCTTCCCTTCTCATTGTAATATATATATATATATATATATATATAAAGATATAAACACTAACAAGACTGACCTGTACCCTTCCCTTCTCATTGTAATATATATATATATATATAAAGATATAAACACTAACAAGACTGACCTGTATCCTTCCCTTCTCATTGTAATATATATATATATATAAAGACATAAACACTAACAAGACTGACCTGTATCCTTCCCTTCTCATTGTATTATATATATATATATATATAAAGATATAAACACTAACAAGACTGACCTGTATCCTTCCCTTCTCATTGTAATATATATATATATAGATATAAACACTAACAAGACTGACCTGTACCCTTCCCTTCTCATTGTAATATATATATATATATATATATATATATATAAAGATATAAACACTAACAAGACTGACCTGTACCCTTCCCTTCTCATTGTAATATATATATATATATATAAAGATATAAACACTAACAAGACTGACCTGTATCCTTCCCTTCTCATTGTAATATATATATATATATATATATAGATATAAACACTAACAAGACTGACCTGTACCCTTCCCTTCTCATTGTAATATATATATATATATATATATATATATATATATATATATATATAAAGACATAAACACTAACAAGACTGACCTGTACCCTTCCCTTCTCATTGTAATATATATATATATAAAGATATAAACACTAACAAGACTGACCTGTATCCTTCCCTTCTCATTGTAATATATATATATATATATATAAAGATATAAACACTAACAAGACTGACCTGTACCCTTCCCTTCTCATTGTAATATATATATATATATATATATATATATATATATATATATAGATAGATATAAACACTAACAAGACTGACCTGTACCCTTCCCTTCTCATTGTAATATATATATATATATATATAAAGACATAAACACTAACAAGACTGACCTGTATCCTTCCCTTCTCATTGTAATATATATATATATATATAAAGATATAAACACTAACAAGACTGACCTGTACCCTTCCCTTCTCATTGTAATATATATATATATAAAGACATAAACATTAACAAGACTGACCTGTACCCTTCCCTTCTCATTGTAATATATATATATATATATATATATATATATATATATATATATATATATATATATATATATATAAAGACATAAACACTAACAAGACTGACCTGTACCCTTCCGTTCTCATTGTAATATATATATATATATATATATATATATATATAAAGACATAAACACTAACAAGACTGACCTGTACCCTTCCGTTCTCATTGTAATATATATATATATAAAGACATAAACATTAACAAGACTGACCTGTACCCTTCCCTTCTCATTGTAATATATATATATATATATATATATATATATATATAAAGACATAAACACTAACAAGACTGACCTGTACCCTTCCGTTCTCATTGTAATATATATATATATATATATATATATATATATATATATATATATATATATATATATATATAAAGACATAAACACTAACAAGACTGACCTGTACCCTTCCGTTCTCATTGTAATATATATATATATATATATATAAAGATATAAACACTAACAAGACTGACCTGTACCCTTCCGTTCTCATTGTAATATATATATATATATATATATATATATATATATATATAAAGACATAAACACTAACAAGACTGACCTGTACCCTTCCGTTCTCATTGTAATATATATATATATATATATAAAGATATAAACACTAACAAGACTGACCTGTACCCTTCCCTTCTCATTGTAATATATATATATATATAAAGATATAAACACTAACAAGACTGACCTGTACCCTTCCCTTCTCATTGTAATATATATATATATATATATATAAAGACATAAACACTAACAAGACTGACCTGTACCCTTCCCTTCTCATTGTAATATATATATATATAAAGACATAAACACTAACAAGACTGACCTGTATCCTTCCCTTCTCATTGTAATATATATATATATAAAGACATAAACACTAACAAGACTGACCTGTACCCTTCCCTTCTCATTGGATTTGAATAATAGAAACCTCACAGCCTACAATAACAATCCTACTGCCAGTGAGAATGTAGAGCCTGTTTGATAATGTTCTATTCAAAGTATTATATAAATGTTTAGTAACCTACCTGTGTTACTGCGTTGGTTGATCTGAGATCTGTGTTGAAAGAGGAAGTTGTGTCAGTGATCATCGCTTTTATACTTGCGTAAGTACATACGTATGTTTTATACCTGTACAATGATGAATATTAATAGACACACCCTGTGGAAAGGTACTGGTTAAACCAGGTGTTTACCCAATGGACGGGCTCAAAGGAAAGCCATTCAACAGAATCGATTATGATGATGGTATTGTCTTGGTGTTTGAGGAAGAGAAATACCAGCAAAATATGGTTGAAAGATGTCTTGTTTTTCAATGTCTTTTAAGCCTTTTCAACCAACAATATATTTTCAACGTCTTGTGCTCATAGGAAGGACTCCTGTTGACCTTTACATTTAAATATAATTTACTTGATTGATTAATGAATTGCTCTTGTCATCGTTCCTCGCCACCATCTGTTGGTGGCAAGTGACGCACCTTCTCAAGTTCCCGAGTGGCGCATCAATCTAAGGCACTGCATTTCAGTGCTAGAGTCTTCACTACAGTCCCTGGGTCGAATCCAGGCAATATCACAACCGGCTGGGATTGGGAGTCCCATAGGGCGGCGCACAATTGGCCCAGCGTCGTCTGGGTTAGGGGAGGGTTTTGATGATGTAGGCCGTCATTGTAAAATAAGAATTTGTTCTTAACTGACTTGCCTAGTTAAATAAAGGTTAAATAAAAAATATTAACATTTAAAACTAATCCAATGGGTTTTGAAAAGGAGGCGAGGAGAGAGGATGCAAGGAACCAAGGAAACGCAATTGAGATCCTTCATTATTTTATGCCGTGTACTCTTCACTGATGGTCTGTGTTCCGTTGAGGATGGTCTGTATTCTGTTGGGGATGGTCTGTGTTCCGTTGAGGATGGTCTGTGTTCTGTTGGGGATGGTCTGTGTTCCGTTGAGGATGGTCTGTGTTCTGCTGGGGATGTCCTGTGTTCTGTTGGGATTCAAACGCTCTTGATCTTTGATCAAATAAAGTTAATACAGTATGTCAGAGCAGATGAAATCGTCAAGCTATCTGACGTAAGATAATGGCTCAATGTTTGTTGTTAACAGCTACAGCCTTCATGGGTTACTCTTTAGACTAGCCTATCTGTGGATGTTCTACAATAGACCATGTTCTGCTGTTGTGTTCACCTGCACACCGTCATGCCCCACCCTAAACCAACCGGTTTCAGTCTATTCAATTCAAATAGCTTCCATACATCTCATCACAGCACTAAAATAGAGTAATCATGCTAGATCACATTCCTAAGTATGAATCATGAAGTCACCTGAACAGGTTCTAGAAACAGCTTTAGCCCTCAAGACAGTTATAACTAAGACAGTTCTCTGTTAGCATTTTCCATAGGTTTTTTCTTTGTTTCCACCATGCTAATGCTATCGTTCCTGGATCTGCACCACAGATGAAAAACATTCCTTAGCTAAGAATATATCCATGTGCACAGGGGTTAAAACAAGAGTGGGGAACACCCAGCAGGATACAACATAAATTCATGGACTCAACTAAAAGCCCCCCCAACAGGATTCAACATGAATTCATGGACTCAACTAAAAGCCCGACCCAACTGGATTCAACATGAATTCATGGACTCAACTAAAAGCCCGACCCAACAGGATTCAACATAAATTCATGGACTCAACTAAAAGCCCCCCCAACTGGATTCAACATGAATTCATGGACTCAACTAAAAGCCCCCCCAACAGGATTCAACATGAATTCATGGACTCAACTAAAAGCTCGACCCAACAGGATTCAACATAAATTCATGGACTCAACTAAAAGCCCGACCCAACAGGATTCAACATAAATTCATGGACTCAACTAAAAGCCCCCCCAACAGGATTCAACATGAATTCATGGACTCAACTAAAAGCCCGACCCAAGAGGATTCAACATAAATTCATGGACTCAACTAAAAGCCCGACCCAACAGGATTCAACATAAATTCATGGACTCAACTAAAAGCCCGACCCAACAGGATTCAACATAAATTCATGGACTCAACTAAAAGCCCCCCCAACAGGATTCAACATGAATTCATGGACTCAACTAAAAGCCCGACCCAACAGGATTCAACATAAATTCATGGACTCAACTAAAAGCCCCCCCAACAGGATTCAACATGAATTCATGGACTCAACTAAAAGCCCCCCCAACAGGATTCAACATGAATTCATGGACTCAACTAAAAGCCCCCCCAACAGGATTCAACATGAATTCATGGACTCAACTAAAAGCCCCCCCAACAGGATTCAACATGAATTCATGGACTCAACTAAAAGCCCCCCCAACAGGATTCAACATGAATTCATGGACTCAACTAAAAGCCCCCCCAACAGGATTCAACATAAATTCATGGACTCAACTAAAAGCCCCCCCCAACAGGATTCAACATAAATTCATGGACTCAACTAAAAGCCCCCCCAACAGGATTCAACATGAATTCATGGACTCAACTAACAGCCCCCCAACAGGATTCAACATGAACTCATGGAATCAACTAAAAGCCCCCCCAACAGGATTCAACATGAATTCATGGACTCAACTAAAAGCCCCCCAACAGGATTCAACGTGAATTCATGGACTCAACTAAAAGCCCCCCCAAAAGGATTCAACATGAATTCATGGCCTCAACTAAAAGCCCCCCAACAGGATTCAACGTGAATTCATGGACTCAACTAAAAGCCCCCCAACAGGATTCAACATGAATTCATGGACTCAACTAAAAGCCCCCCCCAACAGGATTCAACATGAATTCATGGACTCAACTAAAAGCCCCCCCAACAGGATTCAACATGAATTCATGGACTCAACGAAAAGCCCCCCCAACAGGATTCAACATGAATTCATGGACTCAACTAAAAGCCCGACCCAACAGGATTCAACATGAATTCATGGACTCAACTAAAACCCCCCCAACAGGATTCAACATGAATTCATGGACTCAACTAAAAGCCCGACCCAACAGGATTCAACATGAATTCATGGACTCAACTAAAAGCCCCCCCAACAGGATTCAACATAAATTCATGGACTCAACTAAAAGCCCCCCCAACAGGATTCAACATGAATTCATGGACTCAACTAAAAGCCCCCCCAACAGGATTCAACATGAATTCATGGACTCAACTAAAAGCCCGACCCAACAGGATTCAACATGAATTCATGGACTCAACTAAAAGCCCGACCCAACAGGATTCAACATGAATTCATGGACTCAACTAAAAGCCCCCCCAACAGGATTCAACATGAATTCATGGACTCAACTAAACAAAGTTTACAGTTTGAACTAAAAGATACACAACAACATATCAATTATAACATGGGTTCTCTCCTCACAAGTAGATTAGTTTTCAGTTGTCATGATTGGTCAAAAGTCATTTAAATGGGGACCACATTTTGTTTTGGAACATTTAGTCAAACACACTTTAATCCCTGTACATGTTTCATATTATCATGGTTTAAAATGGTTTAAACACTAACAAGACTGACCTGTATCCTTCCCTTCTCATTGTAATATATATATATATATATATATAGACATAAACACTAACAAGACTGACCTGTACCCTTCCCTTCTCATTGTAATATATATATATATATATATATATAAAGACATAAACACTAACAAGACTGACCTGTACCCTTCCCTTCTCATTGTAATATATATATATATAAAGACATAAACACTAACAAGACTGACCTGTACCCTTCCCTTCTCATTGTAATATATATATATATATATAAAGACATAAACACTAACAAGACTGACCTGTATCCTTCCCTTCTCATTGTAATATATATATATATATATATATATATATATATAAAGATATAAACACTAACAAGACTGACCTGTACCCTTCCCTTCTCATTGTAATATATATATATATATATATATATATAAAGACATAAACACTAACAAGACTGACCTGTATCCTTCCCTTCTCATTGTAATATATATATATATATAAAGACATAAACACTAACAAGACTGACCTGTATCCTTCCCTTCTCATTGTAATATATATATATATAAAGACATAAACTCTAACAAGACTGACCTGTATCCTTCCCTTCTCATTGTAATATATATATATATAAAGACATAAACACTAACAAGACTGACCTGTATCCTTCACTTCTCATTATAATATATATATATATACATATATAAAGACTTAAACACTAACAAGACTGACCTGTATCCTTCCCTTCTCATTGTAATATATATATATATAAAGACATAAACACTAACAAGACTGACCTGTACCCTTCCCTTCTCATTGTAATATATATATATATATAAAGACATAAACACTAACAAGACCGACCTGTATTATATAAATGTTTAGTAACCTACCTGTGTTACTGCGTTGGTTGATCTGAGATCTGTGTTGAAAGAGGAAGTTGTGTCAGTGATCATCGCTTTTATACTTGCGTACGTACATACGTGTTTTTACACATGCGCAATGATGAATATTAATAGACACACCCTGTTGAAAGGTACTGGTTACACCAGGTGTTTACCCAATGGACGGGCTCAAAGGAAAACCATTCAACAGAATCGATTATGATGATGGTATTGTCTTGGTGTTTGAGGAAGAGAAATACCAGCAAAATATGGTTGAAAGATGTCTCATCTTTCAATGTCTTTTTAAGTCTTTTCAACCCCAAAAATATATTTTCAACGTCTTGTGCTCATAGGAAGGACTCCTGTTGACCTTTAAATTTAAATATCATTTACTTGATTGATTAATTAATTGCTCTTGTCATCTTTCCTCGCCACCATCTGTTGGTGGCAAGTGACGCACCTTCTCAAGTTCCCGAGTGGCGCATCAATCTAAGGCACTGCATTTCAGTGCTAGAGGCTTCACTACAGTCCCTGGGTCGAATCCAGGCAGTATCACAACCGGCCGGGATTGGGACTCCCATAGGGCGGCGCACAATTGGCCCAGCGTCGTCTGGGTTAGGGGAGGGTTTTGATGGTGTAGGCCGTCATTGTAAAATAAGAATTTGTTCTTAACTGACTTGCCTAGTTAAATAAAGGTTAAATAAAAAATATTAACATTTAAAACTAATCCAATGGGTATTGAAAAGGAGGCGAGGAGAGAGGATGTAAGGAACCAAGGAAACGCAACTGAGATCCTTCATTATTTTATGCCGTGTACTCTTCACTGATGGTCTGTGTTCCGTTGAGGATGGTCTGTGTTCTGTTGGGGATGGTCTGTGTTCCGTTGAGGATGGTCTGTGTTCTGTTGGGGATGGTCTGTGTTCTGTTGGGGATGGTCTGTGTTCTGTTGGGGATGGTCTGTGTTCTGTTGGAGATGGTCTGTGTTCTGTTGGGGATGGTCTGTGTTCTGTTGGAGATGGTCTGTGTTCTGTTGGGGGTGGTCTGTGTTCTGTTGGGGATGGTCTGTGTTCTGCTGGGGATGGTCTGTGTTCTGTTGGGGATGGTCTGTGTTCTGTTGAGGATGTCCTGTGTTCTGTTGGGATTCAAACGCTCTTGATCTTTGATCAAATAAAGTTAATACAGTATGTCAGAGCAGATGAAATCGTCAAGCTATCTGACGTAAGATAATGGCTCAATGTTTGTTGTTAACAGCTACAGCCTTCATGGGTAACACTTTAGACTAGTCTATCTGTGGATGTTCTACAATAGACCATGTTCTGCTGTTGTGTTCACCTGCACACCGTCATGCCCCACCCTAAACCAACCGGTTTCAGTCTATTCAATTCAAATAGCTTCCATACATCTCATCACAGCACTAAAATAGAGTAATCATGCTAGATCACATTCCTAAGTATGAATCATGAAGTCACCTGAACAGGTTCAAAAAACAGCTTTAGGCCTCAAGACAGTTATAACTAAGACAGTTCTCTGTTAGCATTTTCCATAGGTTTTTTCTTTGTTTCCACCATGCTAATGCTATCGTTCCTGGATCTGCACCACAGATGAAAAACATTCCTTAGCTAAGAATATATCCATGTGCACAGGGGTTAAAACAAGAGTGGGGAACACCCAGCAGGATACAACATAAATTCATGGACTCAACGAAAGCCCCCCCAACTGGATTCAACATGAATTCATGGACTCAACGAAAGCCCCCCCAACAGGATTCAACATGAATTCATGGACTCAACTAAAAGCCCGACCCAACAGGATTCAACATAAATTCATGGACTCAACTAAAAGCCCGACCCAACAGGAGTCAACATAAATTAATGGACTCAACTAAAAGCCCGACCCAACAGGATTCAACATGAATTCATGGACTCAACTAAAAGCCCCCCAACAGGATTCAACATGAATTCATGGACTCAACTAAAAGCCCTCCCCAACAGGATTCAACATAAATTCATGGACTCAACTAAAAGCCCCCCCAACAGGATTCAACATGAATTCATGGACTCAACTAAATGCCCGACCCAACAGGATTCAACATGAATTCATGGACTCAACTAAAAGCCCCCCAACAGGATTCAACATGAATTCATGGACTCAACTAAAAGCCCCCCCCCCCAACAGGATTCAACATGAATTCATGGACTCAACTAAAAGCCCCCCCAACAGGATTCAACATGAATTCATGGACTCAACTAAATGCCCCCCAACAGGATTCAACATGAATTCATGGACTCAACTAAAAGCCCCCCCAACTGGATTCAACATGAATTCATGGACTCAACTAAAAGCCCCCCAACAGGATTCAACATGAATTCATGGACTCAACTAAAAGCCCCCCCAACAGGATTCAACATGAATTCATGGACTCAACTAAAAGCCCGACCCAACAGGATTCAACATAAATTCATGGACTCAACTAAAAGCCCCCCCAACAGGATTCAACATGAATTCATGGACTAAACTAAAAGCCCCCCCAACAGGATTCAACATGAATTCATGGACTCAACTAAAAGCCCCCCCAACAGGATTCAACATGAATTCATGGACTCAACTAAAAGCCCCCCCAACAGGATTCAACATGAATTCATGGACTCAACTAAAAGCCCCCCCAACAGGATTCAACATGAATTCATGGACTCAACTAAAAGCCCCCCCAACAGGATTCAACATAAATTCATGGACTCAACTAAAAGCCCCCCCCCAACAGGATTCAACATAAATTCATGGACTCAACTAAAAGCCCCCCCAACAGGATTCAACATAAATTCATGGACTCAACTAACATCCCCCCATCAGGATTCAACATGAACTCATGGAATCAACTAAAAGCCCCCCCAACAGGATTCAACATGAATTCATGGACTCAACTAAAAGCCCCCCAACAGGATTCAACGTGAATTCATGGACTCAACTAAAAGCCCCCCCAAAAGGATTCAACATGAATTCATGGCCTCAACTAAAAGCCCCCCAACAGGATTCAACATGAATTCATGGACTCAACTAAAAGCCCCCCAACAGGATTCAACATGAATTCATGGACTCAACTAAAAGCCCCCCCAACAGGATTCAACGTGAATTCATGGACTCAACTAAAAGCCCCCCCAACAGGATTCAACATGAATTCATGGACTCAACGAAAAGCCCCCCCAACAGGATTCAACATGAATTCATGGACTCAACTAAAAGCCCGACCCAACAGGATTCAACATGAATTCATGGACTCAACTAAAACCCCCCCAACAGGATTCAACATGAATTCATGGACTCAACTAAAAGCCCGACCCAACAGGATTCAACATGAATTCATGGACTCAACTAAAAGCCCCCCCAACAGGATTCAACATAAATTCATGGACTCAACTAAAAGCCCCCCCAACAGGATTCAACATGAATTCATTCATGACTCAACTAAAAGCCCCCCCAACAGGATTCAACATGAATTCATGGACTCAACTAAAAGCCCGACCCAACAGGATTCAACATGAATTCATGGACTCAACTAAAAGCCCGACCCAACAGGATTCAACATGAATTCATGGACTCAACTAAAAGCCCCCCCAACAGGATTCAACATGAATTCATGGACTCAACTAAACAAAGTTTACAGTTTGAACTAAAAGATACACAACAACATATCAATTATAACATGGGTTCTCTCCTCACAAGTAGATTAGTTTTCAGTTGTCATGATTGGTCAAAAGTCATTTAAATGGGGACCACATTTTGTTTTGGAACATTTAGTCAAACACACTTTAATCCCTGTACATGTTTCATATTATCATGGTTTAAAATGGTTTAAACACTAACAAGACTGACCTGTACCCTTCCCTTCTCATTGTAATATATATATATATATATATATAGACATAAACACTAACAAGACTGACCTGTACCCTTCCCTTCTCATTGTAATATATATATATATATATATAGACATAAACACTAACAAGACTGACCTGTATCCTTCCCTTCTCATTGTAATATATATATATATATAAAGACATAAACACTAACAAGACTGACCTGTATCCTTCCCTTCTCATTGTAATATATATATATATAAAGACATAAACACTAACAAGACTGACCTGTATCCTTCCCTTCTCATTGTAATATATATATATATATAAAGACATAAACACTAACAAGACTGACCTGTATCCTTCACTTCTCATTATAATATATATATATATACATATATAAAGACTTAAACACTAACAAGACTGACCTGTATCCTTCCCTTCTCATTGTAATATATATATATATAAAGACATAAACACTAACAAGACTGACCTGTACCCTTCCCTTCTCATTGTAATATATATATATATATAAAGACATAAACACTAACAAGACCGACCTGTATTATATAAATGTTTAGTAACCTACCTGTGTTACTGCGTTGGTTGATCTGAGATCTGTGTTGAAAGAGGAAGTTGTGTCAGTGATCATCGCTTTTATACTTGCGTACGTACATACGTGTTTTTACACATGCGCAATGATGAATATTAATAGACACACCCTGTTGAAAGGTACTGGTTACACCAGGTGTTTACCCAATGGACGGGCTCAAAGGAAAACCATTCAACAGAATCGATTATGATGATGGTATTGTCTTGGTGTTTGAGGAAGAGAAATACCAGCAAAATATGGTTGAAAGATGTCTCATCTTTCAATGTCTTTTTAAGTCTTTTCAACCCCAAAAATATATTTTCAACGTCTTGTGCTCATAGGAAGGACTCCTGTTGACCTTTAAATTTAAATATCATTTACTTGATTGATTAATTAATTGCTCTTGTCATCTTTCCTCGCCACCATCTGTTGGTGGCAAGTGACGCACCTTCTCAAGTTCCCGAGTGGCGCATCAATCTAAGGCACTGCATTTCAGTGCTAGAGGCTTCACTACAGTCCCTGGGTCGAATCCAGGCAGTATCACAACCGGCCGGGATTGGGAGTCCCATAGGGCGGCGCACAATTGGCCCAGCGTCGTCTGGGTTAGGGGAGGGTTTTGATGGTGTAGGCCGTCATTGTAAAATAAGAATTTGTTCTTAACTGACTTGCCTAGTTAAATAAAGGTTAAATAAAAAATATTAACATTTAAAACTAATCCAATGGGTTTTGAAAAGGAGGCGAGGAGAGAGGATGTAAGGAACCAAGGAAACGCAACTGAGATCCTTCATTATTTTATGCCGTGTACTCTTCACTGATGGTCTGTGTTCCGTTGAGGATGGTCTGTGTTCTGTTGGGGATGGTCTGTGTTCCGTTGAGGATGGTCTGTGTTCTGTTGGGGATGGTCTGTGTTCTGTTGGGGATGGTCTGTGTTCTGTTGGGGATGGTCTGTGTTCTGTTGGAGATGGTCTGTGTTCTGTTGGGGATGGTCTGTGTTCTGTTGGAGATGGTCTGTGTTCTGTTGGGGATGGTCTGTGTTCTGTTGGGGATGGTCTGTGTTCTGCTGGGGATGGTCTGTGTTCTGTTGGGGATGGTCTGTGTTCTGTTGAGGATGTCCTGTGTTCTGTTGGGATTCAAACGCTCTTGATCTTTGATCAAATAAAGTTAATACAGTATGTCAGAGCAGATGAAATCGTCAAGCTATCTGACGTAAGATAATGGCTCAATGTTTGTTGTTAACAGCTACAGCCTTCATGGGTAACACTTTAGACTAGTCTATCTGTGGATGTTCTACAATAGACCATGTTCTGCTGTTGTGTTCACCTGCACACCGTCATGCCCCACCCTAAACCAACCGGTTTCAGTCTATTCAATTCAAATAGCTTCCATACATCTCATCACAGCACTAAAATAGAGTAATCATGCTAGATCACATTCCTAAGTATGAATCATGAAGTCACCTGAACAGGTTCAAAAAACAGCTTTAGGCCTCAAGACAGTTATAACTAAGACAGTTCTCTGTTAGCATTTTCCATAGGTTTTTTCTTTGTTTCCACCATGCTAATGCTATCGTTCCTGGATCTGCACCACAGATGAAAAACATTCCTTAGCTAAGAATATATCCATGTGCACAGGGGTTAAAACAAGAGTGGGGAACACCCAGCAGGATACAACATAAATTCATGGACTCAACGAAAGCCCCCCCAACTGGATTCAACATGAATTCATGGACTCAACGAAAGCCCCCCCAACAGGATTCAACATGAATTCATGGACTCAACTAAAAGCCCGACCCAACAGGATTCAACATAAATTCATGGACTCAACTAAAAGCCCGACCCAACAGGAGTCAACATAAATTCATGGACTCAACTAAAAGCCCGACCCAACAGGATTCAACATGAATTCATGGACTCAACTAAAAGCCCCCCAACAGGATTCAACATGAATTCATGGACTCAACTAAAAGCCCTCCCCAACAGGATTCAACATAAATTCATGGACTCAACTAAAAGCCCCCCCAACAGGATTCAACATGAATTCATGGACTCAACTAAATGCCCGACCCAACAGGATTCAACATGAATTCATGGACTCAACTAAAAGCCCCCCAACAGGATTCAACATGAATTCATGGACTCAACTAAAAGCCCCCCCAACAGGATTCAACATGAATTCATGGACTCAACTAAAAGCCCCCCCAACAGGATTCAACATGAATTCATGGACTCAACTAAAAGCCCCCCCCAACAGGATTCAACATGAATTCATGGACTCAACTAAAAGCCCCCCAACAGGATTCAACATGAATTCATGGACTCAACTAAAAGCCCCCCCAACAGGATTCAACATGAATTCATGGACTCAACTAAAAGCCCCCCCAACAGGATTCAACATGAATTCATGGACTCAACTAAAAGCCCCCCCAACAGGATTCAACATGAATTCATGGACTCAACTAAAAGCCCCCCCAACAGGATTCAACATGAATTCATGGACTCAACTAAAAGCCCGACCCAACAGGATTCAACATGAATTCATGGAATCAACTAAAAGCCCGACCCAACAGGATTCAACATGAATCCATGGACTCAACTAAACAAAGTTTACAGTTTGAACTAAAAGATACACAACAACATATCAATTATAACATGGGTTCTCTCTTCACAAGTAGATTAGTTTTCACTTGTCATGATTGGTCAAAAGTCATATAAATGGGGACCACATTTTGTTTTGGAACATTTAGTCAAACACACTTTAATCCCTGTACATGTTTCATATTATGATGGTTTAAAATGGTTTAAACACTAACAAGACTGACCTGTATCCTTCCCTTCTCATTGTAATATATATATATATATATATAAAATCATGAACACTAACAAGACTGACCTGTATCCTTCCCTTCTCATTGTAATATATATATATATAAAGACATAAACACTAACAAGACTGACCTGTATCCTTCCCTTCTCATTGTAATATATATATATATATATATATAAAGACATAAACACTAACAAGACTGACCTGTACCCTTCCCTTCTCATTGTAATATATATATATATATATATATAAAGACATAAACACTAACAAGACTGACCTGTATCCTTCCCTTCTCATTGTAATATATATATATAAAGACATAAACACTAACAAGACTGACCTGTATCCTTCCCTTCTCATTGTAATATATATATATATATATATATAAAGATATAAACACTAACAAGACTGACCTGTATCCTTCCCTTCTCATTGTAATATATATATATATATATATATATATATATATATATAAAGACATAAACACTAACAAGACTGACCTGTATCCTTCCCTTCTCATTGTAATATATATATATATATATAAAGACATAAACACTAACAAGACTGACCTGTATCCTTCCCTTCTCATTGTAATATATATATATATATAGATATAAACACTAACAAGACTGACCTGTATCCTTCCCTTCTCATTGTAATATATATATATATATATATATATATATATATATATATATAAAGACATAAACACTAACAAGACTGACCTGTATCCTTCCCTTCTCATTGTAATATATATATATATATATAAAGACATAAACACTAACAAGACTGACCTGTATCCTTCCCTTCTCATTGTAATATATATATATATATAGATATAAACACTAACAAGACTGACCTGTACCCTTCCCTTCTCATTGTAATATATATATATATATATATATATATATATATAGATATAAACACTAACAAGACTGACCTGTACCCTTCCCTTCTCATTGTAATATATATATATATATAAAGACATAAACACTAACAAGACTGACCTGTACCCTTCCCTTCTCATTGTAATATATATATATATATATATATATATAAAGATATAAACACTAACAAGACTGACCTGTATCCTTCCCTTCTCATTGTAATATATATATATATAAAGACATAAACACTAACAAGACTGACCTGTACCCTTCCCTTCTCATTGTAATATATATATATATATATATATATATATAGATAGATATAAACACTAACAAGACTGACCTGTACCCTTCCCTTCTCATTGTAATATATATATATATATAAAGATATAAACACTAACAAGACTGACCTGTACCCTTCCCTTCTCATTGTAATATATATATATATAGACATAAACACTAACAAGACTGACCTGTATCCTTCCCTTCTCATTGTAATATATATATATATATATATATATATATATATATAGACATAAACACTAACAAGACTGACCTGTACCCTTCCCTTCTCATTGTAATATATATATATATATATATAGATATAAACACTAACAAGACTGACCTGTACCCTTCCCTTCTCATTGTAATATATATATATATATAGACATAAACACTAACAAGACTGACCTGTATCCTTCCCTTCTCATTGTAATATATATATATATATATATAGACATAAACACTAACAAGACTGACCTGTATCCTTCCCTTCTCATTGTAATATATATATATATATAAAGACATAAACACTAACAAGACCGACCTGTACCCTTCCCTTCTCATTGTAATATATATATATATATATAAAGATATAAACACTAACAAGACCGACCTGTACCCTTCCCTTCTCATTGTAATATATATATATATATAAAGACATAAACACTAACAAGACTGACCTGTAGCCTTCCCTTCTCATTGTAATATATATATATATATATATATATATATATATATAAAGACATAAACACTAACAAGACCGACCTGTACCCTTCCCTTCTCATTGTAATATATATATATATATGACATAAACACTAACAAGACTGACCTGTATCCTTCCCTTCTCATTGTAATACATATATATATAGACATAAACACTAACAAGACTGACCTGTATCCTTCCCTTCTCATTGTAATACATATATATATAGACATAAACACTAACAAGACTGACCTGTATCCTTCCCTTCTCATTGTAATATATATATATATAAAGACATAAACACTAACAAGACCGACCTGTATTATATAAATGTTTAGTAACCTACCTGTGTTACTGCGTTGGTTGATCTGAGATCTGTGTTGAAAGATGAAGTTGTGTCAGTGATCATTGCTTTTATACTTGCGTACGTACATACGTATGTTTTATACCTGTACAATGATGAATATTAATAGACACACCCTGTGGAAAGGTACTGGTTAAACCAGGTGTTTACACAATGGACGGTCTCAAAGGAAAGCCATTCAACAGAATCGATTATGATGATGGTATTGTCTTGGTGTTTGAGGAAGAGAAATACCAGCAAAATATGGTTGAAAGATGTCTCGTCTTTCAATGTCTTTTTAAGTCTTTTCAACCCCAGAAATATATTTTCAACGTCTTGTGCTCATAGGGAGAACTCCTGTTGACCTTTACATTTAAATATCATTTCCTTAATTGATTAATTAATTGCTCTTGTCATCTTTCCTCGCCACCATCTGTTGGTGGCAAGTGACGCACCTTCTCGGGTTCCCGAGTGGCGCATCAATCTAAGGCACTGAATTTCAGTGCTAGAGGCTTCACTACAGTCCCTGGGTCGAATCCAGGCTGTATCACAACCGGCCGGGATTGGGAGTCCCATAGGGCGGCGCACAATTGGCCCAGCGTCGTCTGGGTTAGGGGAGGGTTTTGATGGTGTAGGCCGTCATTGTAAAATAAGAATTTGTTCTTAACTGACTTGCCTAGTTAAATAAAGGTTAAATAAAAAATATTAACATTTAAAACTAATCCAATGGGTTTTGAAAAGGAGGCGAGGAGAGAGGATGCAAGGAACCAAGGAATCGCAATTGAGATCCTTCATTATTTTATGCCGTGTACTCTTCACTGATGGTCTGTGTTCCGTTGAGGATGGTCTGTGTTCTGTTGGGGATGGTCTGTGTTCTGTTGGGGATGGTCTGTGTTCTGTTGGGGATGGTCTGTGTTCCGTTGAGGATGGTCTGTGTTCTGTTGGGGATGGTCTGTGTTCTGCTGGGGATGGTCTGTGTTCCGTTGAGGATGTCCTGTGTTCTGTTGAGGATGTCCTGTGTTCTGTTGGGATTCAAACGCTCTTGATCTTTGATCAAATAAAGTTAATACAGTATGTCAGAGCAGATGAAATCGTCAAGCTATCTGACGTAAGATAATGGCTCAATGTTTGTTGTTAACAGCTACAGCCTTCATGGGTAACACTTTAGACTAGTCTATCTGTGGATGTTCTACAATAGACCATGTTCTGCTGTTGTGTTCACCTCCACACCGTCATGCCCCACCCTAAACCAACCGGTTTCAGTCTATTCAATTCAAATAGCTTCCATACATCTCATCACAGCACTAAAATAGAGTAATCATGCTAGATCACATTCCTAAGTATGAATCATGAAGTCACCTGAACAGGTTCTAGAAACAGCTTTAGCCCTCAAGACAGTTATAACTAAGACAGTTCTCTGTTAGCATTTTCCATAGGTTTTTTCTTTGTTTCCACCATGCTAATGCTATCGTTCCTGGATCTGCACCACAGATGAAAAACATTCCTTAGCTAAGAATATATCCATGTGCACAGGGGTTAAAACAAGAGTGGGGAACACCCAGCAGGATACAACATAAATTCATGGACTCAACTAAAAGCCCCCCCAACAGGATTCAACATGAATTCATGGACTCAACTAAAAGCCCCCCCAACAGGATTCAACATGAATTCATGGACTCAACTAAAAGCCCGACCCAACAGGATTCAACATGAATTCATGGACTCAACTAAAAGCCCCCCCAACAGGATTCAACATGAATTCATGGACTCAACTAAAAGCCCCCCCAACAGGATTCAACATGAATTCATGGACTCAACTAAAAGCCCCCCCAACAGGATTCAACATGAATTCATGGACTCAACTAAAAGCCCGACCCAACAGGATTCAACATGAATTCATGGACTCAACTAAAAGCCCCCCAACAGGATTCAACATGAATCCATGGACTCAACTAAACAAAGTTTACAGTTTGAACTAAAAGATACACAACAACATATGAATTATAACATGGGTTCTCTCTTCACAAGTAGATTAGTTTTCACTTGTCATGATTGGTCAAAAGTCATTTAAATGGGGACCACATTTTGTTTTGGAACATTTAGTCAAACACACTTTAATCCCTGTACATGTTTCATATTATCATGGTTTAAAATGGTTTAAACACTAACAAGACTGACCTGTACCCTTCCCTTCTCATTGTAATATATATATATATATAAAATCATGAACACTAACAAGACTGACCTGTATCCTTCCCTTCTCATTGTAATATATATATATATATAAAGACATAAACACTAACAAGACTGACCTGTACCCTTCCCTTCTCATTGTAATATATATATATATATATATATATATATATATAGACATAAACACTAACAAGACTGACCTGTATCCTTCCCTTCTCATTGTAATATATATATATAAAGATATAAACACTAACAAGACTGACCTGTATCCTTCCCTTCTCATTGTAATATATATATATATATAAAGATATAAACACTAACAAGACTGACCTGTACCCTTCCCTTCTCATTGTAATATATATATATATATAAAGACATAAACACTAACAAGACTGACCTGTATCCTTCCCTTCTCATTGTAATATATATATATATATATATATATATAAAGACATAAACACTAACAAGACTGACCTGTACCCTTCCCTTCTCATTGTAATATATATATATATATAAAGACATAAACACTAACAAGACTGACCTGTACCCTTCCCTTCTCATTGTAATATATTGTCGTGTCTTTGGGGGTACCATTAAACTGAAGATATGTTTATCAATTAGCTCCCTGTAATTATTATCACGCGATTAAACTGATTAATCGTTTAATTGTAATTAACTAGGAG
Source organism: Salmo salar (assembly GCF_965601325.2). Taxonomy (NCBI): domain Eukaryota; kingdom Metazoa; phylum Chordata; class Actinopteri; order Salmoniformes; family Salmonidae; genus Salmo; species Salmo salar. Next base: position 83,675,067 of record NC_138307.1, on the reverse strand, counting down.
GTCGGGGCACCAAGGAGAATATTCAGATTACAAAGCTATAATTTTCCTAATATAACTTTCCTGTACTATAATATTATATTCTATTATAGTATAGGTCGATTATCGTCTAAGTTTAAATGGTGTATTTTCCTCTCGTCCAGTCTCATTCCAAAACGTCGTAAATTGTTGTATCTGCACAAACCCAGTCTTTACTAAAATCATCCATACATCAATTGTCTTAAAATCATTTATTTACTACACTAAGTAATTAACAGAAAAACATACAAACAGTAATTATCGTCAACAAAGGATTGGTATCGGAATGTGCCCTTGTGGGCTAAACAGTCTGGTCGGCCTGTTGAACAATGGGTCATAAATGGTCAGCTGAGAAGTTTACACAGAGTTCATTAACAATTGACAATTGAAGGCTCACTCATTCGGGAACAATTGCAATCAATATATATATATATGCTCAGTGTGTCGTTCTGATTCTTGTTGGAGAGTAGTTCTGTTGGGGAGTTTTGTCCGCGTTCTCTCTCTCTCTCTCGGTTAGAATGGATCTTTCAGAGCGACATTCATTAATGTCGTCGTAGAATGGTGGTTTCGTTGGTCTTCGCGTTCGATGATATAATTTACTTAGCTGCAGACTAATAATTAATATCAAAGACTTGTTCTTATTCTGTCGGTATCAATAGTCTAAAAGTTAACCACGTGGTATGGTTCACTTTCAGTAGAGGAATTGGAAGGTAGAACCTATGTGCCCACGGAGTGTAGGCCTGGTCTGGAGAAATGTAAATCAGGGAGTGTTTTATAGTGCCCATAGAACAGCTTGTCAAATGACGCCTGGTCCTGTATGGGTGTTGGGTGATGGTACAAAGGGGAGGGGGTCAACTGTCCTTCCTGTACCCAAAGAGGCCAACGTCATGACATACCCCCCCTGGTGGTTTGGATCTTGTTTATCCTGCAAGTTACAAATCAACATAAAATCATGACCACGTGATGTCCCATTGGTAGATCATCGTTGCAGTCCTCTCTGGTGGTTGAACTGTTATAGGCTGTCTGGAAGCGGAGCCGTCCACCACAAGGATGGGCAGTTGATGTCCGGTTGGTGATCGCCGTTGCGGTCTCCTCTAGTGGTGTACCTTGGTAGGTTCCCTGGAAGCTGTAAAGTACCCCAGGAAGGGCCAGGGGATGTCCTGGTTGGTGATCGCCGTTGCGGTCCCCCCCTCTGGTGGTTTACCTTGGTAGGCTCTCTGACAGCGGGCATGCCGCCACAGGGATAGGCTGTGGGTGTCCGGATTTGGGGTCGCCGTTCCGGACCCGTCGTCCAGACTGGAAGATCTGGGCAGTAACTTAGGCAGATGTTAACAACGCACACACACTCATGAAATATATATAATTACATTCATTCCCCAATGAGCGGCATTGTGGCACTAAGTGATGGTTGTATGGGGACTTTGTTTATGGCTCTATCACTTCCTAAGTGTCAAAGGAACTGAACCGAAAAGGAATGAAAGCATAAACAAAACAAAAATATACAAAATATAGTTCACACAAAAAAAATAATCTAATTGGACTATATTCTATATACGTCCAATGTTCTGGCAAAATGATTATCATGGCATTGTCTCTAATGCCATATCTAGGGTTTTCCTACTTGGTGTGTTGCTTAGGCGCTATCCTAAGTTGATAACTATATGATACGTCTACAGCTGTAATGCACTAGTTTTGGGCAGTCTACAGGTATGACCTACGGACTTCTGGGAAGAAAACTGGTGAGTGCTGTAGAGTCAAAGGCCTAGAAGTAAATGTTCAACTTTACTAAGGCTGGTATATTGCTTGGGCCCTTAAGTGGTCCTAGCATAAATCCTAATTGGATGTTCCGTTGTGCATGTGCGTTTATGCTTACACAAGCGCGCATGTCAAGGGAAGAAAACCAAGTATCCGGGCAGATTACAACTTGTTCAGAATGAGTCTGACGTAGTCAGGTAATTTTCAGGTCAATGCCTGGAGGTCAGTCAGAATTGGTGTCAAGGGAGTCTGTAGTAGTTTTCTACAAGTCACTGTCTTCCACTATTGTAGTGGCGATAGGTATGAAGTCTATTTCATAGCTATGTTATCCATGGAGGAGCTAACCTCACGACGGAAGTACTCTTTAAGTGTTGGACCAGTCATACGTGGTGTAATCATGGTTCATGACTTCTAATAATTTTACTCCTGAATGGAGGGTCCTATTTATTAGTGACATGTGTGTTAACCATTGGAAGAGTGCACTGGAGATTCCCCTCCATGTGTTGCACTCTGAGTGACTCCTATGTCGCTGTTGTCAATAGCAATTTAACTTGTGAGGTTACTAATCCTCTTACTGAGTGTAGCTGGTATTGGTACTGGTATTCAAGGGGACCAGTTATCCTACCGATTTATTCTGAAATATTATCTACCGGAACACATGATTGGAGCATTTTACCAGTTGTATTGTAGTTGGACCTACGCATGGCAAAGAATGATTATTGTTGCCATTTGTTTTGGAGGTGGACAAGTCCACTGGACTTCCTTTACGACCAGTGTGGTACACCTCAGTACTATCTTAGACGTGTTCTAAGATAATCCCCGTCTAGGGGCCTGTCTGCTCCTCACTGTTCTCATAGGAGAGTTTACAACTAGATTTGATTTATGCTCTGGCGGCCTCGTACGGTGTTGTCCGTAGTCTCGACCCCCCCACCGGCCTCGATGAGGCTCATCATGGGTCTGGGCTACTATTCCCCCCCTTTGTGCCTCGGGACCCCCCCACCAGCGGGTGGTGTTGGTGTCCGATGCGCAAATGAAAAGGTCGGACCCTATGTACGAGTTGTCAGCGGCCGCGTTTTTATGAGAGTGGCTGTAACCTTTCAACCAAATCTCCTGGTGTTTGTGCTTGAAAACGCTCAGTGGCTGTCGAGGCATGTCAGTCACCACCGCGTCCGCGTGTGGCAACCTCTTCATTACCTGTGAACTGAGACGAGGATATCGGTCTGTGATATCGCAAAGTGTTTCACAAGTGGGAGTCATCGGGTCAGTTGCTGGACTGACGCCATTAGTGTCATTGTAAGGGGTGACAGTCCCCAACAAAGCGGAAGGTGTATCATCGGAAGCAGAGTATACTCTGCGCATCAATGTTTTTCTTGCTGGGACGGCCGCAGTGCTTGCGGAAGTGTCCAAAGGGAAAGAAAAGTTCATCTCAACTACCGTATTACATGACTGCAAGGAGGAGGGAAGATGCTTATTCACAGAGACAGCTGGCTCGAAATCATGAAAAGAATGGTCAATCAGGTTGGCTGATGGAATGTGTCGAGATATCGTACTATCTCCGTGGATCGGATTTTGTACCAAGAGGTTTCTAAACGTCTTTTTCTCAAGGGGTGCTTTCGACAGATACCCCTCGTGAAGGACTGCGTTGCAGCTAGCGTTAGGGGGAGACGGTGTGGCCTGTGACCATACCTGGTTGGTTTTCCAATCCATCAATGGGAGTAACCAATCCATCAAGTCTGCTCCAAGTAGCAGGGTTACAGTTTCGAGGCTGGTAACATACACAGGGTGAACGAGCGATACGTCCTGGAAGTGTAGTTTCAGCATGACTCTCAATGTGAGAGGCGAGGTAGTCTGAGTGACCCCTCGAAGTTTAGTGTCGCATCGTTCCACTTTTAACCAACGTTTAGTTGGTTTCAAAGCCCTTTTGAGATCATCAAACAATGTTTGAGAGATGAGTGATATTGTCGCACCCGAATCAATTAGCGCATTACAAGCTAAGCAGTCCTCCAGGACTGTTTCCAGGTATGGCCGTTTAGATTCGTGGTTAGTGGACATATTCCCCACAAAGTGGAGTGGTCGTTCGCAACGACGTGATGTGCCATGTCTGTTCAAGATGGAAGCAGATTGACTTTTCTGATTTTGAGTGGGCTTGGCTTTAACGAAGCGTTTGACCTTTTCCTTCGCAACTTTTGTATCAGAGTCTATAGACAGAGCCCGGGGGCTTGTTTCTTGATCAAGCGGGCCCTGGATAGGGTCTTGAATGAGAGCGGGAGAAATTTGAACTTTAACGTCCATGCTATGGGTGTTAATTCCTGCGGACCTGGTGTCCGGTAATTCCCCGTCTAGTCCTTGTGACTTATCTTTTACCCTTTTCTCAAATTGTTCTCGCTTAAGTTCTTCCCATAGTGGGACTTCTGGAGAACATTGGTCTACGTTTTGGTCGTCCTTCAACCCTTTGTTACCCTTGTGCTCTGACACTTTTTGTGGGTTGGGTGCAGGAACGTGGCGAACGGGTCGATTGTAGCCGCCCCCAAGAGCAGAACCAATCACATGCCAAGAACTATGTTTTTTTCCCCCATCGAGCCACATTCAAACAGAGCAGGACAGACAGGTTCCAATCTAAGTGCCAATTCAGTTTATCTCCAGGGGTTTAGACTTGCTGGATGATTTGAAAATAGCTTTTTGTCCACACCAGTGGTGGGCTTTGTGTAGAAAGAAAGATACATATGAAGAAAAGAACCCCATACCTACTGTGAAATATGGTGGTGGATCTTTGATGTTATGCGTCTATTTTGCTTCCTCTGGGGCCCTTGTCAAGGTCAACAGCATCATGAACTTTACCCGGTACCAGTACATTTTGCCAAAAACCTGGTTGCCTTGACCGCAAGTGGATCTTCCAGCAAGGAAATTACGCCAAGCACACATCAAAGTCAACATTTTGCAATGGCCATTTCAGTGTCTGGACTTGAACCCCATTGAAATCCTGTTGGTTTGAATTAAAGGGGGCAGTCCATAAGTGCAGACAAAGGATATCAAGAATCTAGAAATGTTCTCTATGGAGGAATGGTCTTAGATCCCTCCCAATGTGTTCTCCCATTTCATTACCAGTTTTTGTTAATGAGGAAGATCAGTGTGAGAAGGGGCGAAGAGTGAGTGTGTAGGGGACGAAGTGTGTGTGTGTGTGTGTGTGTGTGTGTGTGTGTGTGTGTGTGTGTGTGTGTGTGTGTGTGTGTGTGTGTGTGTGTGTGTGTGTGTGTGTAGGGGTCGAACAGTGTGTGTGTTTAGGGGGCGAACAGTGTGTGTGTGTGTAGGGGTGATTTTCTAATTGTTATTATAATTATATCTCTCTCCATTACCTTCTATAGCCCGACCAAAAAGACAGTTGCTTTATTAATTTACAATCATTTAGTGTAGACAGGGCCTTTCCAGAAGTTGAGGGTGGGGTATGTTACGCTCACTACGCTATATATGCAATATACAGTACCCTATATACTGTATGCAGCGATCACCAACAGTCTCTGGTTTAGACAGGACCTTTCCAGAAGTTGAGGGTGGGGTATGTTACGCTCAGTACGCTATATATGCAATATACAGTACCCTATATACTGTATGCAGTGATCACCAACAGTCTCTGATTTAGATGTGGTTGCCATAGCAGTAGGCTACTACACTATCACAACTGATTTTTCTAGATTCATTTAACCAAAGCTTAGCTGGTCATTGAGTACCATTGGATCTGGCTTGTTCTTGTGAACCACCGGTGGGGTGTCTATTGAACTGAATTCTTATTTCAATATGGTGAAACTATTCCTTTATAAAAAATGTTTCAAAAGAAACATGAAACATCTAATAGTTATAGCGTAAAAACAGGTGAGCTGGGGAAGGGGAAAGGGGATACCTAGTCAGCTGCTCGTTGCTACGTCATTTCACTGAGTCTACCTTTAACCTCTTGAGATGGGAAAACATGTTTCTTTATGAAGTTGAATGTGCTCTTTATGACAATGTTACAATTAGGTGACATAAATAGTTGTTTTAAACCAAATTACCCAAAAGGCACTATTGATGGAATGACCCTCTTATCAACCAATGGACTTCATAATAATGATATGGTGAATGAGTTTATCAGGAAGTGCATAGGAGATGTTGTACCCAATGTGACTATTAAAACCTACCCCAAGCAGAAACCATGGATAGATGGGAGCATTTGCGCAAAACTGAAAGCGCGAACCACCGCATTTAACCAGGGCAATAAGACTGGGAATATGGAAGACTACAAACAGTGTAGTTATTCCCTCCGCAGAGCAATCAAGCACGCTAAACGTTGGTATAGGGACAAAGTTGAGACTCAGTTGAAAGGCTCAGACACGAGACGTATGTAGCAGGTGTTGGGGTAGGTTCCTTGTTCCTTATCAATCATTGGCTTATTGGTGAAATCAGCAATCGGACAATATCTTCTTTAAGTAAATCAATTAAACCTTTATTAATGCAATTGCAGACAGAAGTTGACAACGGAAACACAGCAGGCATGTTTCAGAGTAAGTTCTGCAAAATAAAAAAAGGTCAAAGTTGCTTTAATACGCTTGCAGTCGAACCCCTAGTGATGTAACTGCCTACGTCAACACCTTCTACTCATGAGACCAAGCCCATGCATATACAGTTATACAAAATTGCAGGAGAGAACAATAGTTCCAGTGTTTTCTAAGGGCTCAGCAGTAATTTTACAGTGGTATGTCTGACTTGTCTCTTATCTCTTTACTCCCCTGCAGGGTTCTGTGTCTATGTATCTCTTTTGGTCTTGAGGCGCTTTCTCACAGACACCCTGTTTTGACTTCAATAACTCACACATCTCTCAGACCGTTTCTATAAAAGGCAGAGACTAGAAATGAACTGTGGAACAGTATTAAACCTTATAATGAATATATATATTGCTAATCTGTGGTCCAGGACCCTGTAAATTAAGTGGGGGAGGGGTCTTATAGCCCTTCCCCTTCTATTAATACAAAATAAGCATAATCAATTATTATAAATCATCAATCATTTGGTGCAGCCCCTATCATGACCCCAAGGTGAACCCCATCACAGGGTCTACAGACAATCACGGATTATAAAGGGAAAACTAGCGACCAGGACACCGACGTCTTGCTTCCCGGACAGGCTGAACACCTTCTGCGTTTGCTTTGAGGATAATACAGTGTCACTGACGCAGTCCGCTATCAAGGACTGTGGACTCTCCTTCTCCATGGCCGAAGTGAGTAAGACACTTAAGAGTGTTAACCCTCGCAAGGCTGCCTGCCCAGATGGTATCCCTAGCCACATCCTCAGAGCATGCGCAGACCAGCTGGCTGGTGTGTTTACAGATATATTCAATCTCTCCCTATCCCAGTCTGTTGTCCCCACATGCTTCAAAATGGCCACCATTGTCCCTGTACCTAAGAAAGCAAAGGTAATTGAACTAAACTACTATCGCCCCGTAGCACTCACCTCTGTCATCGTGAAGTGCTTTGAGAGACTAGTCAAGGATCATATCACCTCCACCTTACCTGTCACCCTAGACCCACTTCAATTTGCTTACTGCCCCAATAGATCCACAGATGATGCAATCGCCGCCACACTGCACACTGCCGTATCCCATCTGGACAAGAGGAATACCTATGTAAGAATGCTGTTCATTGACTATAGCTCAGCATTCAACACCATAGTACTCTCCAAGCTCATCATCAAGCTCTATGTCCTGGGTCTGAATCCCGCCCTGTGAAACTGGGTCCTGGACTTCCTGACAGGTCGCCCCCAGGTGGTGAAGGTAGGAAACAACACCTCGTCTTTGCTGATCCTCAACACTGGGGCCCCACAAGGGTGCGTGCTCAGCCCCCTCCTGTACTCCCTGTTCACCCATGACTGTGTGGCCAAGCACGCCTCCAACTCAATCATCAAGTTTGCAGACAACACTACAGTGGTAGGCTTGATTACCAACAACGATGAGACAGCCTACAAGGAGGAGGTGAGGGCCCTCGGAGTGTGGTGTCAGGAAAATAACTTCTCACTCAACGTCAACAAAACTAAGGAGATGATCGTGGAAACAGCAGAGGGTGCACCCCTCATCCACATAAATGGGACCGCAGTGAAGGTTGAAAGCTTCAAGTTCCTCGGCGTACACATCACTGACAAACTGAAATGGTCCACCCACACAGTCAGTGTGGTGAAAAAGGCACAACAGCGCCTCTTCAACCTCAGGAGGCTAAAGACATTTGGCTCGGCACCTAAAACCCTCACAAAATTTTACAGCTACACAATTAAGAGCATCCTGTCGGGCTGTATCACCGCCTGGTACAACAACTGCACCGCCCACAACCGCAAAGCTCTCCAGAAGGTGGTGCGGTCTGCCCAACGCATTACCGGGGACAAACTTCCCGCCCTCCAGGACACCTACAGCACCCGATGCCATAGGAAGGCCAAAAAGATCATCAAGGACATCAACCATCCGAGCCACTGCCTGTTCACCCCGCATTCATCCAGAAGGCGAAGTCAGTACAGGTGCATCAAAGCTGTGACCGAGAGACTGAAAAACAGCTTCTATCTCAAGGCCATCAGACTGCTAAACAGCCCATCATTAGCACATCAGAGGCGGCTGCCTATAGACAGACATAGAAAACACTGGCCACTTTTAGAAATGGATCATTAGCCACTTTAATAATGTTTCTGTATCTAGCATTACTCATCTCATATGTATAAACTGCACTCTACACTATTCTACGGTATCTTAGTCACTTTTAATTGTGTTTAAATATTGCATCACCCATTTCTTATGTATATACTGTATTGTATTCTATACTACACCACTGACTGTTAAACAGCATCTCCAGCACATCAGAGGCTGCTGCCTATAGACATAGATTAGAAATCACTGGCCACTTTAAGGAAATGAAACAATAGGCACTTTAATGTTTCTGTATCTTGCATTACTCATCTCATATGTATAAACTGTAATCTATACTATTCTACGGTATCTTAGTCACTTTAATTCTGTGTAAATATTGCATCACCCATCTCATATGTATATACTGTATTCTATACTATTCTACAGTATCTTAGTCACTTTAATTCTGTGTAAATATTGCATCACCCATCTCATATGTATATACTGTATTCTATACTGTGCCACTGTATCTTAGTCCAATGCTGCTCTGACATATGTATATATTCTTAATCCATTCCTTACTTAGATTTACGTGTATTTTGGGGTAAATGTTGTGAAACTGTTAGATATTACTTGTTAGATATTACTGCACTGTCGGAGTTAGAAGCACAAGCATTTCACTACACCCGCAATAACATCTGCTAAACACGTGTATGTGACCAATACATTGGATTTGAATCATTTCACAGGTCATTTCTAACTACTAACTATACTAATAACTCACCCCAGGTGTACTCCTCTAACTACTAACTATACTAGTAACTCACCCCAGGCGTACTCCTCTAACTACTAACTACACTAGTAACTCACCCCAGGTGTACTCCTCTAACTACTAACTATACTAGTAACCCACCCCAGGTGTACTCCTCTAACTACTAACTATACTAGTAACTCACCCTAGGTGTACTCCTTTAACAACTAACTATACTAGTAACTCACCCCAGGTGTACTCCTCTAACTACTAACTATACTAGTAACTCACCCCAGGTGTACTCCTCTAACTACTAACTACACTAGTAACTCACCCTAGGTGTACTCCTTTAACTACTAACTATACTAGTAACTCACCCCAGGTGTACTCCTCTAACTACCTACTAACTATACTAGTAACTCACCCCAGGTGTACTCCTAACTACTAACTATACTAGTAACTCACCCCAGGTGTACTAATCTAACTACTAACTATACTAGTAACTCACCCCAGGTTTACTCCTCTAACTACCTACTAACTATACTAGTAACTCACCCCAGGTGTACTCCTAACTACTAACTATACTAGTAACTCACCCCAGGTGTACTAATCTAACTACTAACTATACTAGAAACTCACCCCAGGTGTACACATCTAACTGCTAAAAACCTGTTTTTGCGTTGTCATTATGGGGTATTGTGTGTAGATTGATGAGGGAAAAAACAATTTAATCTGTTTTAGAATAGGGCTGTAATGTAACAAAATGTGTAAAAAGTTAAGGGGTCTGAATACTTTCCACGTACACTGTATGTCTGAGAAAAAAAACATGTTTCATCCCATATGATCTAGTCCACAATAAACACTTCAACCCATATGATCTAGTACACAATAAACACTTCAACCCATATGATCTAGTTCACAATAAACACTTCAACCCATATGATCTAGTACACAATAAACACTTCAACCCATATGATGTAGTCCACAATAAACACTTCAACCCATATGATCTAGTCCACAATAAACACTTCAACCCATATAATCTAGTACACAATAAACACTTCAACCCATATGATCTAGTACACAATAAACACTTCAACCCATACGATCTAGTCCACAATAAACACTTCAACCCATATGATCTAGTCCACAATAAACACTTCAACCCATATGATCTAGTCCACAATAAACACTTCAACCCATATGATCTAGTACACAATAAACACTTCAACCCATATTATCTAGTACACAAACACTTCAACCCATATGATCTAGTACACAATAAACACTTCAACCCATATGATCTAGTACACAATAAACACTTCAACCCATATGATCTAGTACACAATAAACACTTCAACCCATACGATCTAAGTATTTTCATACTTTATATTATGTCCATATATAGTTATGTTTTAGGAAAATGTACCCAAAATATTTCACCTTCTTTACGACTTTACCAAACATATCATGACATTAGTGATCGTCAAAATCTGTTACATTTGTCAATGTCTAAATCAACATTTGGGCCATTTAGACAGCGTGTGTTACTCCTATAGACAAGGGGAGAAGGGCTATGTAAAGGGTCTAAATCAACATTTGGGGTATTTAGACAGCGTGTGTCCCTGCTATAGACAAGGGGAGAAGGACTATGTAAAGGGTCTAAATCAACATTTGGGCCATTTAGACAGCGTGTGTCCCTGCTATAGACAAGGGGAGAAGGACTATGTAAAGGGTCTAAATCAACATTTGGGCCATTTAGACAGATTGTGTCCCTGCTATAGACAAGGGGAGAAGGACTATGTAAAGGGTCTAAATCAACATTTGGGCCATTTAGACAGCGTGTGTCCCTGCTATAGACAAGGGGAGAAGGACTATGTAAAGGGTCTCAATCAACATTTGGGCCATTTAGACAGCGTGTGTCCCTGCTATAGACAAGGGGAGAAGGGCTATGTAAAGGGTCTAAATCAACATTTGGGCCATTTAGACAGTGTGTGTCCCTGCTATAGACAAGGGGAGAAGGACTAGGTAAAGGGTCTAAATCAACATTTGGGCCATTTAGACAGCGTGTGTCCCTGCTATAGACAAGGGGAGAAGGGCTATGTAAAGGGTCTAAATCAACATTTGGGCCATTTAGACAGCGTGTGTTACTCCTATAGACAAGGGGAGAAGGACTATGTAAAGGGCTCCATTTTGTTGTTCTGTAGCATATGCAATGTGTCTGCCTCCAACATAAAACATTTCTTTACTTCCACACATAATTACTTCTTTATTTATTTTAGGTTTAAGGAAGTGTGTAGGTCGCATTCTTTATTGTAGAGCTATGAAAGTTATATATTTAGATTCAACTGCTCGAGACAAATTCAGCAATTGCTTTGCCGTGTCTGTGCTGTGAAGCAGTCGAGTTGGATAAATGTTTTTCTAAGGACTGCCCCAATTTGATGTGACGTCGGAGTGAAGTGATACACATTGATGTAATGATGCAGCCGACCACCAGAGGGAGGTAGATACATGTTTATCCGACAAAGGACCTTTACATGGTCCTAGAAAGGTCGATTTCAGTCTTTTGACTTAAAAAACTGCAGGGATTTTATAAAATAAGTAATGTAAACATATACATCTTTTTTTGAAGTAATCCTAGTGCCCGATTTCAGGTTGCGGTCAGCTTTTAAGGAGAAGTTCTTTCAGGTTGTTCTGGTAGGTTGAGATGGCTGCATGCGCTGAGCAGCCATCAGCCCCCACCTCCAGTCGAGCCAGCTGGATCAGCATCTGGACATGGAAGGGGTCATGTCCATGATCTGGTTGATCCAGATCTTGAGAGGACGAGTCTTCATGTGGCCATCTTCCAGCATGGAGTTCTTCAGTTGCGTCAATGGAAACACAACGTTTGCATCTCTTCATCTTTTCCACATCATGTTCATCTTCCGTCTCTTCAGGCCTTCCTCCATGACATCATCTTCAGGCCTTCCTCTATGACATCGTCTTCAGGCCTTCCTCCATGACATCGTGTTCAGGCCTTCCTCCATGACATCGTGTTCAGGCATTCCTCCATGACATCGTCTTCAGGCCTTCCTCCATGACATCATCTTCAGGCCTTCCTCTATGACATCGTCTTCAGGCCTTCCTCCATGACATCATCTTCAGGCCTTCCTCCATGACATCGTGTTCAGGCCTTCCTCCATGACATCGTGTTCAGGCATTCCTCCATGACATCGTCTTCAGTCCTTCCTCCATGACATCATCTTCAGGCCTTCCTCTATGACATCGTCTTCAGGCCTTCCTCCATGACATCGTGTTCAGGCCTTCCTCTATGACATCGTCTTCAGGCATTCCTCCATGACATTTACATTTACATTTTAGTCATTTAGCAGACGCTCTTATCCAGAGCGACTTACAGTAGTGAATGCATACATTTCATACAATTTCATACATTTTTTTTCTGTGCTGGCCCCCCGTGGGAATCGAACCCACAACCCTGGTGTTGCAAACACCATGCTCTACCAACTGAGCTACAGCTACATGACATCGTGTTCAGGCCTTCCTCCATGACATCGTGTTCAGGCCTTCCTCCACGACATCGTGTTCAGGCCTTCCTCCACGACATCGTCTTCAGGCCTTCCTCCATGACATCGTGTTCAGGCCTTCCTCCATGACATCGTGTTCAGGCCTTCCTCCACGACATCGTCTTCAGTCCTTCCTCCATGACATCGTCTTCAGGCCTTCCTCCACGACATCGTGTTCAGGCCTTCCTCCACGACATCGTCTTCAGTCCTTCCTCCACGACATCGTCTTCAGGCCTTCCTCCATGACATCGTGTTCAGGCCTTTCTCTATGACATCGTCTTCAGGCCTTCCTCCATGACATCGTCTTCAGGCCTTCCTCTATGACATCATCTTCAGGCCTTCCTCTATGACATCGTCTTCAGGCCTTCCTCTATGACATCGTCTTCAGGCCTTCCTCCATGACATCGTCTTCAGGCCTTCCTCCACGACATCGTCTTCAGGCCTTCCTCTATGACATCGTCTTCAGGCCTTCCTCTATGACATCGTCTTCAGGCCTTCCTCCATGACATCGCTCACAGAGGACGCCTCATCTGCAAACACACGGTTCAGAACGTCTTCCATGCTCTCTTGAGAGGTCAGGGTCTTGAAGGCAAACGTGATTATATCTATCAGTATAGATATTGCTAAAGCCCCGAAGCCTGCTACCTCTGGTACAGTAGTGTTTGCTCTCTAGGTCCTCAGTCCAAGCTGGTATGTAGCTGCATTAATCCAGTTTCTGCTCATGGGACTGCTCGTTCACATTATCCAGTTTTGGCTTAAGAATGTCAGGAAAGTATTGTCAATAGAAACACAGACAGTAGAAACCCAGACAGTAGAAACCCAGACAGTAGAAACCCAGACAGTAGAAACACAGACAGTAGAAACCCAGGCAGTAGAAACTCAGGCAGTAGAAACACAGACAGTAAAAACCCAGACAGTAGAAACCCAGGCAGTAGAAACACAGGCAGTAGAAACACAGGCAGTAGAAACCCAGGCAGTAGAAACACAGGCAGTAGAAACACAGGCAGTAGAAACACAGACAGTAGAAACACAGACAGTAGAAACACAGGCAGTAGAAACACAGACAGTAGAAACACAGGCAGTAGAAACACAGACAGAAGACAGTAGAAACACAGACAGTAGAAACACAGACAGTAGAAACACAGACAGTAGAAACCCAGACAGTAGAAACCCAGTCAGTAGAAACACATGCAGTAGAAACACAGACAGTAGAAACACAGACAGTAGAAACACAGACAGAAGACAGTAGAAACACAGACAGTAGAAACACAGACAGTAGAAACCTAGGCAGTAGGACAAAACACATCATATTCTTCAGCGTTCAGACACCTGTTACACAGACAACCGTGGGACTGGAACCAGCAGCCATGAGAACTGCATGTGGCTACGTACCAAATGACACCCCTATACCCTATATAGTGCACTACCTTGGGTCCTGGTCAAAAGTGCACTATAAAGGGGATAGGGTGCAATTTCAGATGGAAGCCAGTAATTTAGGGCTGTGCAGCCCTTATGGTTAGCAAAAATGTATGACATAAGTCAAAATGATAAATCCAGATGTCATTGAGATTCATGCAGCACCTCTTTTGGTGGTGTTCTTAAAATCAAAGAGATTTCACTGAATTTAACCTAGTTATTCATTTAAAAAATGGAAAGAATTAGGACTTGATGGTTGTTGAACTGCCTACCAATCATTTCCTGTTCTGTTCTAGTCTAAAACGTTACACAATATCTGTATGTATCATTATTTATTGTACTTTTCTGCTTATTTATCACTTCACTGAAAGTATTGATTATGTAATAGACATGTACCACTGTCTCACCCTACACTGTTTAGTGCCAAAGAAAGGGTTGCCTCTTCTGCTGTAGTTGAGGGCTAAATCACCATGGAGATATTTCTATATAAATCACAAGCTCTACAGCCAGGACATTAGATCAAATGCAGGATGACAATATTACTGTCGACTCTAAATGGATTCATGTTATTTCTCCTCAAGTTCCATGGTCTCTGCCCGTTTAATGATCAGACACCATTGTGTGGTCACAGTCATGTGATCAGACACACCATTGTGTGGTCACAGTCATGTGATCAGACACACCATTGTGTGGTCACAAGTCATGTGATCAGAACACACCATTGTGTGGTCACAGTCATGTGATCAGACACCATAGTGTGGTCACAGTCATGTGATCAGACACACCATTGTGTGGTCACAGTCATGTGATCAAACACACCATTGTGTGATCACAGTCATGTGATCAGACACACCATTGTGTGGTCACAGTCATGTGATCAGACACACCATTGTGTGGTCACAGTCATGTGATCAAACACACCATTGTGTGGTCACAGTCATGTGATCAAACACACCATTGTGTGGTCACAGTCATGTGATCAGACACACCATTGTGTGGTCACAGTCATGTGATCAAACACACCATTGTGTGGTCACAGTCATGTGATCAGACACACCATTGTGTGGTCACAGTCATGTGATCAGACACACCATTGTGTGGTCACAGTCATGTGATCAGACACACCATTGTGTGGTCACAGTCATGTGATCAGACACACTATTGTGTGGTCACAGTCATGTGATCAGACACACCATTGTGTGGTCACAGTCATGTGATCAGACACACCATTGTTTGGTCCACTTGCAATAAGAAGCAATAAGCAAGCTGTAATTGCCAACACATTTATTGATTAGTCTGTCACTAGTTTTATGCATGGTTGTTTTCATTTCATGAGTTATAACAATTTCAACATCATACAGAATTCCAATATAAAGACAATTACCACCTTCTACAAAGAAATTATGAAGACATTCTCAGAAGAGTACAAAAGTATCGTCAAAATGAAAAAGTATTGAGCTATTATCTTTAAAAAAAAGTGTGACAAGTGAAACCAAAGACAAGTGACCAAAACTCAAAGTAACAAAAATGTAGAACAGAATAATACATTTTTTTTATTATATTTTGACAGTTGCATCTACAAAGTTCCCTCTATCTATTTATTGAACCTTTTCCCAAAGTCTCAGAAAAATACAGAAAATACAAAGGACATCATAAGGTACCAGACAATTACAGCAAACAGCTGTATGTGTTACGTGTGTGTGTTACGTGTGTTACGTGTGTTATGTGTGTGTTACGTGTGTTACGTGTGTTACGTGTGTGTTGTGTGTGTTGTGTGTGTTGTGTGTGTTGCGTGTGTTGCGTGTGTTGCGTGTGTTGCGTGTGTTCGTGTGTTGCGTGTGTTGTGTGTGTTACGTGTGTTGTGTGTGTTGTGTGTGTTGCGTGTGTTGCGTGTGTTGCGTGTTACGTGTGTTGCGTGTGTTACGTGTGTTGTGTGTGTTACGTGTGTTACGTGTGTTGTGTGTCCACCTTGCAACCAGGCACCGACATCTGACTGCCACTGTGGGTAGAGTTAAGTCACTGGGGTAACTTGACAAGATCGTTTTTCAACATGAACTCTTTCAAAGCTTCATTTCCTGCTATTTCAATCTTTTCCAGTACCTCCTTTTCTGAAATGATCCATGTTCTAAGATGTTCTTTAATTCTTAGATGGTTCTCATTTTCCTCAACTGCATCCCAGACTGCTGTCAAGGCTGCACTGAATGAGGGCTTCCATTCATTTACCAGGTGTATGATAAAATTGTAAATGAAATCATGCAAATGGGGGCATGTCAAGGCTTCTCTGGTGAACTTGGTCAGTATTTCAACATTGTTTCTGTCCTTCATCTTGATCAGAAAGTCCTCCAGTATGGTGAGGAGAGGGATGGCATACTCAATCACACTCTTCACTCCTTCAACTTTGTAGGGAAACCCTCCAGTGTGCATGGCTATCACCTGGCAGGATTCATCAAAGACTGGGGAGCCAGAAGCTCCATGGAAGAGGCAGGTGTCATAGGTCACTTCAGTGTTGTCTGGATTCATGAGCATGTCATACTTCACTTTATTCTCTTCTATGGATGTATTGATCAGCATATCCATTCTGTCATTTTTCCCAATCTCTCTTTGGAAAGCCTCACCTCTTCTTTCTCTCTCAATAATGGTGGTGGGGTCTGTTCTTTTCACTCCTCCACCTGGGTGTCCAATGAGACAGACTCCACCTTTCTTTGGATCTGGGCTATATCTACGGAGAAGACCGTTGGAGGTATCAACGTCCTGAAGCTCTAGTACAGCAAAGTCCACATGTCGATTGTAGTGGTCAGATCCCCATTGAAAGTCAATGATCTCTGATTTCACCTCTATCACCTTCAGATCTGACCCATTGGGATTTTCTTTGTTGAATGTGGCAGTTACTTTGGCTAAGATATTCTGGTAATTTCCATCAACATACGAGATGCCATCGTTAATAAACAAATGTGCATTTGTCAGAATGTAATGATCAAACAGCAGGAAGCCAGTGCCTTGCCCGACCCCCTCGACATCGATCATACAGACTGAGTCACTCAGTCTCATCAGCTTCTTTACTGTGTAGACTTCAGAGAACCCCTGGGTGCTCTTTCCAAATTCCCCGCTTAAATGACTTAGCACCCCAGAATATTTCTTCTTTTTGTACCTCTTCTTCATCTGTTTCACCAAATCAGCAAACTGGTGGCAAAGAATCTTCAAAATCTCAGCAGAATCTGGCACTGTGACTAGCTGTTTTTTGGGGGGTTCCCCTGCAGCTGATGTTTCAGTGCTTGTGTTAAACATGGGGAGTTGTATGGAGTTAGTCTCATCTTCTTTCTGAAGGTTAGAACCAGCTTGTGGAGGGGCAGTTGCAGCCTGTGTTGGGTTTTTCTCTTCCAGGATCATTTTGAAGGTTTGTTTATCCAGACAGTCAACTAGTACATTCATCTCAACACAACTCGCTGGATCTGAGTCTGATTCAACGAGAATGCAAGTTTTAGTGAACACATTGTCATGGAAGCGTCCATCTCTTGTTAGTGCTGTCTCCACTGTCTCTCCACAGATGCCGTAGATGCAAAGAGGGCTAAAAGGTTCAAGTTTTTTGTTTTTGAGCAGTTGCTTGGTTTTGGTTTTCTTACCACCTTTAGATTCAATGTAAAAAATGACGTATTGCTTATTTCCTGTATAAATCTGTGTGGGTTCAGTTGTGGCCTCTCCACTATCATTGGAAATGGTTGATATGGTGAGTATTTGACCATTCTCAAGCAGATGACAAGGGAAGTGTGTTGCTATTGGTTTCTTTCCTTTCGTTGTTTGTATAACAAGGTCTTCTCTTTGCATTGTCTTCTCTTGTTGTCTTGTCTTCATCTTCTGTTTCTCAGTCATTTCCTTTAGTTCACAGAATGTGGAACTTGTTTCAAGAGCCTGTAACACGCTGCAAGGGCTATTACAGGTGATTTTATTCTGGTCTTCTTTATCAGGGAATTTGAAGGAAAAGTAGTGAAGATGTCCCTTCTGTGAGGAAATCAGTGAAAATGACATTAATATGAATACACATACACTGCCTTCAGAAAGTATTCAGACCCCTTGACTTTTTCCACATTTTGTTACGTTTCAGCCTTATTCTAAAATGGATTAAATAAAAAAGATCCTCAGCAATCTACACACAATACCCCATAATGATGAAGCAAAAACAGGTGCAGAAATGTTTGCAAATTTATTGAGAAAAAAATTACTGAAATACCTTATTTACATAAGTATTCAGACCCTTTGGTATGAGACTGTAAATTGAGCCAGAATTGTGTCGAAGCACAGATATTAGGAAGGGTACCAAAACATTTCTGCAGCATTGAAGGTCCCCAAGAACACAGTGGCCTCCATCATTCTTAAATTGAAGAAGTTTGGAACCACCAAGACTCTTCATAGCGCTGGCCGCCCGGCCAAACTGAGCAATCGGTGGAGAAGGGCCTTGGTCAGGGAGGTAACAAAGAAC
The DNA here is from genome assembly GCF_965601325.2 of Salmo salar. Lineage (NCBI taxonomy): Eukaryota > Metazoa > Chordata > Actinopteri > Salmoniformes > Salmonidae > Salmo > Salmo salar. The sequence goes on along the minus strand of NC_138307.1, from coordinate 83,656,462 downwards.
ACTGTGAACTGTGGGACCTTAGATAGACTTGTTTTTCTTTCTAAATTTTGTCCAAACAATTTAATTGGCCACATGTGGACTCCAATGAAGTTGTAGTGATCTCAAGGATAATCAAAGGAAATTGGATGCACTTGAGCTCAGTTTGGAGTGTCATAGCAAAGGAGTATGAATACTTACAGTATGTAAATAAGATATTTCTGTATTATATTTTCAATAGATTTGTAAACATAACAAAAAAACATGTTTTCACTTTGTCATTATGGGGTATTGTGTTAAGATGGGCAAGAAAAAAACAACAACAATTTAATCCATTTTGAATTTAGGCCTGTAACACAACAAAATGTGGAATAAGTCAAGGGATATGAAGACTTTCTGAAAGCTCTGTATATGTTTCCAGCTCATTCATAGCAATATAGCATGAGCTTTTATAATATATTACATTTAGCAGAACCTTTTATCCACAAAAGATACATTTCTCATTTTAAAAATACATGTATAAAGCTGTCAAAAATGATCTATTATCTTTTCCTTATATTATTAGCTGAAAACAAAACATAATATTGATCAAACCAATACTTCATGGTAGAAAACAAATGAATGTGTTATAAACATTATACTGACCATGCTATCATTAGGCTCAGTTATCTTCATCTTTGTAGCCATTTGATCTGACAGTGAATCACCCTGGAAGAGAAAAATAACAGGAGATTGAAGGTTCTAAAGAAAATACAATATGGACTTTCAGAATATCATGATAATATGGATACACATACACTACATGACCAAAAGTATCTGGACACCCCTTCAACATACACTATATATACAGCAGTATGTGGACACACCTTCAACATACACTATATATACAGCAGTATGTGGACACACCTTCAACATACACTATATATACAGCAGTATGTGGACACCCCTTCAACATACACTATATATACAGCAGTATGTGGACACACCTTCAACATACACTATATATACAGCAGTATGTGGACACACCTTCAACATACACTATATATACAGCAGTATGTGGACACCCCTTCAACATACACTATATATACAGCAGTATGTGGACACACCTTCAACATACACTATCTATACAGCAGTATGTGGACAACCCTTCAACATACACTATATATACAGCAGTATGTGGACACCCCTTCAACATACACTATATATACAGCAGTATGTGGACACCCCTTCAACATACACTATATATACAGCAGTATGTGGACACCCCTTCAACATACACTATATATACAGCAGTATGAGGACACCCCTTCAACATACACTATATATACAGCAGTATGAGGACACCCCTTCAACATACACTATATATACAGCAGTATGTGGACAACCCTTCAAATTAGTGGATTTGGCTATTTCAGCCACACCTGTTAATGACAGGTGTATAAAATTCCGCACACAGCCATGCAATCTCCATAGACAAAGATTGATAGTAGAATGGCTCAGTGACTTTCAACGTGGCACCGTCATAGGATGCCACCTTTCCAACAAGTTAGTTGGTCAAAATTTGCCCTGGTTAACTGTTAGTGCTGTTATGGTGTAAAGTGGAAACATCTAGGAGCAACAACGGCTCAGCTGCGAAGTGGTAGGCCACACAAGCTCACAGAACAGGACCGGCGAGTTCTGAAGCACGTAAAAATCGATGGGTTGGAACACTCACTACAGAGTTCCAAACTACCTCTGTAAGCAACATCAGCACAAGAACTGTTCCTCAAGAGCTTCGGGAAATGGGTTTCCATGGCAGAGCAGCTGCACAAAAGCCTAAGTAGTGTATGTGTATCCTAATGATAGCAATGCCAAGCGTTGGCAGGAGTTGCGTAAAGATCGATGCCATTGGACTCTGGAGCAGTGGAAACGCATTCTCGGGAGTGATGTATCACGCTTCACCATCTGGCAGTCCGAAGGACAAATCTGGGTTTGGCAGATGCCAGGAGAACTCTACCTGCCTGAATGCATAGTGCCAACTGTAAAGTTTGGTGGAGGAGCAATAATGGTCTGGGGCTGTTTTTAATAGTTTGGGTTAGGCCCCTTAGTTCCAGTGAAGGGAAATCTTAACGCTACAGCATACAAAGACATGTTGTGCTTCCAACTTTGTGGCAACAGTTTGGGGAAGGCCCTTTCCTGTTTCAGCATGACAATGCCCCTGTGCACAAAGTGGAGTCCATACAGAAATGGTTTGTCAAGATCGGTGTGGAAGAACTTGACTGGCCTGCACAGAGCCCTGACCTCAACCAAATCGAACACATTTTGGGATGAATTGGAACAGACTGCAAGCCAGGCCTAGTCACCCAACATCAGCGCCCGACCTCACTAATGCTCTTGTGGCTGAATGGAAGCAAGTCCCCCTGCAGCAATGTTCCAACATCTAGTGGAAAGCCTTAACAGAAGAGTGGAGGCTGTTATAGCAGCAAAGGGGGGACCAACTCCATATTAATGCCCATGATTTTGGAATGAGATGTTGGACGAGCAGGTGTCCACATACTTTTGGTCATGTTTGGGGTGGCAGGTAGTCTAGTGGTTAGAGCGTTGGGCCAGTAACTGAAAGTTGCTGGATCGACTCCCCGAGCTGACAAGGTAAAAATCTGTCGTTCTGCCCCTGTGCAAGGCAGTTAACCCACTGTTCCCCGGTAGGCCGTCATTGTAAATAAGAATGTTCTGAACTGACTTGCCTAGTTAAATAAGGGTATAAAAATGTGTTGTTCCAAGTACATTCTCTAATAATTATAATTCGTATTAGGCATCCTGAACAACAACTTAGATTTTTGAACAAAAAAGTAAATAGGATGTTTTTTTGTTGTTTTATTTTACCTTTATTTAACTAGGCAAGTCAGTTAAGAACAAATTCTTATTTACAATGACTGCCCATTTTACACAAATACATGTACCACAATGGAGCCCTTTGTCAGTTTACAATAAAGAAAACTGAATTGCAGAGCAGCTTACATAAGATAACGAACGTGAACATAATTAAAAGGGAAAGACATTAACTTATTAACTTACATTGCTATCAAGAGGCTCAGATTTCACCGTGGCTGCCATTGGACCTGTGAAATCATTATTCAAAAAACATGATTTAATCTTTTATGGATGACAATAACAGGTAGATTGATGGGATTGATGGGGCGGCAGGTAGCCTAGTGGTTAAAGCATTGTATTAGTAACCGAAAGGTTGCTAGATCGAATCCCCGAGCTGACAAGGTACAAATCTGTTGTTCCGTCCCTGAACAAGGCAGTTAACCCACTGTTCCTAGGCCGTCATTGAAAATAAGAATTTGTTCTTAACTGACTTGCCTAGTAAAAAACTACAAGATAAACCAGTACTGGTCTTCGGCTTGTGAAATAGACACTCCACAGGTGGTTCACAACAAGCATATTGCCAGCTCCAATGGCATTCAATGAGTTAAGTTGAATCACTCCAACTAGTAGCAAAGTAAGTTGTGATTGTGTAGTATCCTACAGCTATGGCACCCATTTACATGTTTATTTATTCTCCAAAAAGAAGTGACTGGCACACACAAGTGAAACAATTCATTCAAGAAATGAATTGATTGATAAACAGAGGTCTGTGATGGCTGTTAGTGGGACTAGCATCAACACAATGCCAAAGACTTGAGACTTTGCTTTCTTCAAACTTCTAATTCTGATTCTGGTGTTTCTTCACTAAATTCAAGCTCAACTTTTGTTGTTAGTAACTACAGCTATCATTGGTAACTCTCTAGGATAGTCTGCAGATGCTCAACAACAGACCGCTAATGTACTGCTGTTGTGTTCCCCTGATGTACAGACCACTGATGTTCTACTGTTGTGTTCCCCTGATGTACAGACCACTGATGTTCTACTGTTGTGTTCCCCTGATGTACAGACCACTGATGTTCTACTGTTGTGTTCTCCTGATGTACAGACCACTGATGTTCTACTGTTGTGTTCCCCTGATGTACAGACCACTGATGTTCTACTGTTGTGTTCCCCTGATGTACAGACCACTGATGTTCTACTGTTGTGTTCCCCTGATGTACAGACACTGATGTTCTACTGTTGTGGTTTATGATGATGATACTGTCTTGGTGTTTAAAGAAGAGGAAGCCCAGTGATCGGTTAAGAGACATCTTTTCAACCTAAAATGTGTATTTTTAACGTCTTGTGCTCATACTGAGGACTCCTTTGACTTTGTGCTCTTGTTTCTGAACCGAAACGGTGGTCAGGATGGTGGATCAGGCTAGCAACAAATTAGGAGTGTTTCAATGAATTGAATATAATTTAATGGACTCAAATAAACAAAGTTTACAGTGTGATCAAAAAGAAACACAATCACATATCAATTATAACATGGGTTCTCACTATAAGAGTAGACTAGTTTTCACTTGTCATGATAGATCAAATGTGATTTGAAGGGGGACCACATTTTGGATACGGATTCTCTTCCCCTTTGTTTCAGAACATTTTGTGAAATACCATTTCCTCCCTGTACATGCATCAACTTAATACAACTTGTAATTGTATTAATATAATGACCTGATATAAAGACATGAACACTAACACTTCTCATTGGATTTGTATAATAGAAACCTCACAGCCTACGATAACAATCCTAATGCCAGTGAGAATGTAGAGCCTGTTTGATAATGTTCTATTCAAAGTATTATGCAAATGTTTAGTAACCTACCTCTGTTACTGCGTTGGTTGATCTGAGATCTGTGTTGAAAGAGGAAGTTGTGTCAGTGATCATTGCTTTTATACCTGTACTACTTGCATATGTAGGTTCTTATTTTTCAGAGTAAATGACTCACGGACACTAGAGAAGCTTTAACCAAGTTTAATTCTTCCCAAAGGTTCTGTACAGCTGTAATCAGACTACCCAACATGTATCCCATCCAGATATTTATATCCCACTTAAGACAGTCCCTGTCTCCAATCCTTACAGTTTATTCCCAACAGGAAGAAGGTAACCAGATACTAAACCCTGATTACTCCCTTAAGGGGAACTGACCTCACCCCTCACACCTCACCTTCTGACCTCAACCCCTCCTTCACCTACTCCACAGATATCTGTCTTCCCTGTGTCAACACGTCGCTCTCCTCTCCTCCATCAAACACATTCCAAAGCCTTCTGGCTTTCTACAGAGAACCCTTAACTTTCTCCTTTGATTCTATGCTTCTTCTCTATCATTTATTTAATATCTCAATGTTCAAAATGTCGAACCCAACAGTATGTTTTATACCTGTACAATGATGAATATTAATAGACACACCCTGTTGAAAGGTACTGGCTACACCAGGTGTTTACCCAATGGACGGGCTCAAAGGAAAGCCATTCAACAGAATCCATGGAGCTGGTTCAAGATTATGATGATGATATTGTCTTGGTGTTTGAGGAAGAGAAATACCAGCAAAATATGGTTGAAAGATGTCTCGTCTTTCAACATATTTTAAGTCAATCACTGCCCTGAGGCATTGAGATAAGAGAGAATACAGTAGACGGCACGCGTCAAACGTTTGATTTATGACTCTATGTCCGGATGACTTGTGCATGCCCATATTTGGGCATCCGGTCAAGACATCCTGGCGGGAAGTTATCACGTGGTTATGCCCATATAAGGGCATCCTGTTCCTGTTGTCACGTGTTAGAGTGTGTTAATTTATGCATATATTGCATCTATTCCTTTGAAGTTGTCATAATGATTGATGTGTAGGTACCTCGTTGAACTGGTGGGGGGGTTGTATTTGAACATTTCAAAGAGGATGGACCCACACCCCCTATTTTATTGTCTTTAGGGCTGTTGTCTATGAAACAGGAATGTCCTGGGGGTATTGTAGGGGGCAGACGGATTATAAATAAGACCCAGAACAACACGTGCGGCCATGATAAACCACTAAAGAAATTAAACATGGATTTTGTGATCAGTGGCAAAGCAGTGATGACCGTAACAACGGGAGCAGGACCTCGGTTGAAACATAGAGAAAGGTCCGAGTATAAAGCAACAATATACGATGCGCCAAAAAAGCGTTTTCTAAATATGTATAGAACCCAAATACCGCCCGCAACTGCCCTGAAAGATCAAGTGATGATGTCTAATGGACAGCAATGGGGTTATCAGTTTGATTACCCGGCCTGTAGAGTGAAACTATACCGTAGCCAAAGGAGAAGAAAATACAGACCAGACTTTAGGAGTGGACTACGGGCTTGAAGACTGGCAGGTGTTTTGCAAGGTGCTGTGTCCCGAACTGAGGGTTATCACAAAGGGGTATAGCGTGTTCACGGGCTACGAGACCCGTTGGGAAGGTGCCCCTGACTCCTCAGGAAGAGTATTTCACAGGGTGAAAATACAAAGAAAGGACTTCCATGTAGGTGCGTGGAGTTCTATATCAGCAACGAGGAAATCTGCAACCAAAACATTCGTGATGGTGGCCTGACTGGGGATTTTAGGTTGCGCATGCTTATTCCTTTTAAAAGTTGGGATCTAATGGAATTGAAAATGTTAGAGGTGTTGGACGTTCTTTTTGTACAGAGCCAACAGCGGCAGAGCTTTGTTCGGCTAAGGAAGTGCATAATATATGCGAATCCTGAGGATTATGATTCAAATGAACCCCAAGAAGGGTCATCCTCAGAAGGGTCGGCCCCCGAAGGGTCAGCCCCTGAAGAAAACTAAGTACGCGGCTGCGTTAACCACGACCTGATACCAAAGGACTGGTTCAACAATAAAAGGAGTGCCCATAAAGCCTCCAGTTCTTAATTTCAGCATATACCATGGATATTCATACAACATACCAGGACTCCGATACGTCTTGGGTGCCAGACCCTAAGGACTCTATGTCTCGCAGCCCCCCATTCTACTCCCCCCAGGCAAGACCCCCGACATGTACACAGCCTGAGGATGTGTTTGATGGGGTGGTTAGTACTACTTTTGTGGACACCATCAAGGCCTCTGTAGCCGCACCTTTAGACGTGGTGATTGGAGAGTATATAAGAGAAAAATGCATCGGTTGTGAGATCAATCACCCCAGCCAGCATCCGTGTTTATATGAACCCCCAAGGTACTACTTCTTCAACCATTTTGAGGAGCTGATGAAAACACTGTGGACCAGCCGGTTTATACCTCCGCTGGTCAGAGCCCTGGAGTCTATGGGTCTTGTGCCGTCTATTCCCAGAGTTTACGGGGTAACTGAGGCTTTCCTACATGAACTGAAGGAGGCGATCTACAGCCACGAGAAACTCAAAGAAATCCGGCACACCCTGGTGGACGACAACAAATACAGGGAAGCTGTTTTGGCTGATGTGATGACTTTCTGGCTCAATAAACCGCAAGAGACGAGTAACAATACATATTATTTAGATGTAAAGCAATGGGTAACTATATGCATACGATGTTAGAGAATAAATACTTTTTTCTTTTGGGAGAACTTACAAATGTTATGCAGCAAATTATTGAAAATAAAGTGAACAATGTATCATTCTACAAAACCCATAATACCTGGGCTAATGTAGAGCGTGTGCTAAAAATTGAGCAAATCATGAATCATGTACGACATACGGGCGAGAGCCTACAATGGACACAACTGGTATTCCGTCTTGTGGATGATTCTGAAGAACTAGAAACAACCTTGTCTAAGATTTTACTTTATTTGTTTGAAACACCGTTTAATTGTAACATGTATCATATGTGTTGTTTATATACTTATATAGCGGGTGTGTGTTTTAAAAATTCAGAGACACAAGCCTGTAAATCTAAACCAAATATACAGGATGTTGCATGCTTGGATCATTGAGAAAACGGGGACTAGTATCCTGAATTGTCTGTATACGTAATACTTGATGTTTGCATGAAATAAAAAAATGAAATGTTGTCGTTATTTGAAAGGGGCTCATTAACGTTATTGTACCTCAGAGGCAAGAAGGATGGCGGAGCAGATGTTGAAAAACATTTATTATACCCCCTCTAACCCAGGGTCTTATGGGGGTAAGGAGCAGTTACAGAGAGCTATAGCCGAAGAAACAGGTAGCAGGTTTGTCACGCTCGTCGTAATGATGGGACCAAAACGCAGCGGGTGCAGTGCTCATCTTTTTTTTATTTTAATAAAACGTGAACACGTAACAAAAATAATAAACGATGAAAACAGTCCTGTAAGGCTACACAGCTATACACAGAACAACTACCCACAAACACAGTGACAAAAACCTCCTACTTAAATATGGCCTCCAATTAGAAGCAACGAAGAACAGCTGCCTCCAATTGAAGGCCAAACCAAAAACCTGAACATAGAAATAGACAACATTACCCAAAAACCCAAGACACAAATCAAACACACCCTCTGCCATGTCCTGACCAACTAATATAACAAAACAACCCCTTACTGGTCAGGACGTGACAGTACCCCCCCCACCCCCCCCCCCCCCAAAGGTGCAGACACCGAATGCACCTTAACAAAAAGGTAAACAAAAACAATCCCAACCTAAAGGGAGGGAAGGGAGGGTGGCCACCGACGGTTCTAGTGCAACACCCCCCCCCCCCCCTTCCCAAACACTCCCCCCTACAGAGGTGGCTCTGGTTCCGGTCTTAGTCCCCAATCTAACCCGCTCACCCCCGCTGAAGACTCTAGGTCACATACCCCCACTGAAGACTCTGGGTCAAGGGGCAACTCTGTCTGCGCCGGACTGCTGGCGGGCGACTCTGGCTGCGCCGGACTGCTGGCGGGCGACTCTGGCTGCGCCGGACTGCTGGCGGGCGACTCTGGCTGCGCCGGACTGCTGGCGGGCGACTCTGGCTGCGCCGGACTGCTGGCGGGCGACTCTGGCTGCGCCGGACTGCTGGCGGGCGACTCTGGCTGCGCCGGACTGCTGGCGGGCGACTCTGGCTGCGCCAGACGACTGGAGGTTGTCGCTGGAGACCTAGTGCGCGGAACAGGACGTACTAATGGCAGAGTGCTCACAGCAGGCACTGACTGTACCGGGTTATGGAGGCGCACTGGAGGATGAGTGCGGGGAACAGGAACAGTACGTACTGGACTGGGCTGACGCACTGGAGACCTGATGCGTGGGACTGGCTTAGGAGGCGCCAGACTAGTAACACGCACCTCAAGGCTAGTGCGAGGAGCAGGAACAGGACATACTGGACTGACGCACTGGAGGCCTGCTGCGTGGGGCTGGTACTGGAGGTACCACACTAGTAACATGCACCACAGGGCTAGTGCGAGGAGCAGGAACAGGACGTACTGGACTGGGCTGACGCACTGGAGGCCTGATGCGTGTTGCTGGCTTAGGAGGCGCCAGACTAGTAACACGCACCTCAAGGCTAGTGTGAGGAGCAGGAACAGGGTAAACTGGACCCTGGAGATGCACTGGAGGTCTGGAGCATATGGTCTGCACAACCCTTCCTGGCTGAGTGCTCAACATCGCCTGGCCATACTGAGGAGCTTTCACCAATTGCACCGGCCTGTGAATGCGTCTGGGAAATCTGCGCATTTCCGCATAGCTCGGTGCTTTCTCGATCCGTCGCTCCCCGTAATAAGCACGAGGAGTTGGTTCAGGCCTATTTCCTGACTTACTCCAACTCCCCTTGTGAAATTTTTTGGGGGTGCCTCCTCACCTCCCCCTGCTCCCCGGCAGGTTGTTGCAATAGTCCAATAGCTGTTCCCAAGTCCAGTCAATTCTTGCCTCCAATTCCTCCAGCGACCAGGATGCCATCACATCCCGAGCACGCTGCTTACTCCACTCCTGGTGCTGCTCCCTTTCCATGCTGCTTGGTCCGTTGGTGGTGGGTAGTTCTGTCACAATCGTCGTAATGATGGGACCAAAACGCAGCGGGTGCAGTGCTCATCTTCTTTTTTTATTTTAATAAAACGTGAACACGTAACAAAAAATAATAAACACCGACGAAAACAGTCCTGTAAGGCTACACAGCTATACACAGAACAACTACCCACAAACACAGTGACAAAAACCTCCTACTTAAATATGGCCTCCAATTAGAAGCAACGAAGAACAGCTGCCTCCAATTGAAGGCCAAACCAAAAACCTGAACATAGAAATAGACTAAATAGACATTCAAACATAGAAATAGGCAACATAGAACATTACCCAAAAACCCAAGACACATAAATCAAACACACCCTCTGCCACGTCCTGACCAACTAATATAACAAAACAACCCCTTACTGGTCAGGATGTGACAAGGTTAGGCGTTGCTCAAGTGAATGAATGGCTAGCAGAGCAGGATGCTTATACTCTGCATAAACCTGTGCGAAAACAATTTCCAAGAAATATAGTTTTTTCTACTCATCCCTTGTCCCAGTTTCAGGCGGATCTATGTGACATGCAGGCCCTTGCAGATAAAAATGATGGAAATCGCTACATGCTAACGGTTATAGATATTTTCTCTAAAATGGCCTTTGTAAGGGTCTTAAAAAATAAGAGCGGGGCAGAGGTGACCCGGGCTTTGACTCTATCTTGAAGGAAGGAGTAGGCCCCAAGAAAGTGCAGACTGACGGCGGAAAATCATTTTTTAATAATACTTTTCAGAAATTCACGAAGAAGCACAATATAGTACATTTTTCTACAGGCTCGGATTTGAAAGCTTCAGTTGTTGAACACTTTAACAGAACTCTGAAGGAGCGGATGTGGAGATATTTTACAGCTCACAACACGCATAGATATATCGATATAGTTCCAGATTTAGTAAAGGGTTACAACTACAACTACCATAAGAGTATAACGGATGAAGCCCTCTGAGGTCTCGTCTGAAAACTCTTTTCAAGTCTTTAAAAATCTGTATGGTTTGTTCCCCCTTCGCCGTAAGAAAAAAATAGATTTTAAATTCATAGTGGGGGACTTGGTACGTATATCCAAGTTGAGGGGTGTTTTCAACAAAAAATATGAGCAATGTTACAGCGATGAGTTGTTCACAGTTATCGAATGTCTACCTCGCATACTCCCTGTCTACAAGTTAAAAGATTATGACGGGGAGCTTATAGAGGGATCGTTTTATGAGAAGGAACTACAGAAGGTACAGATGGTTAAAGACCAAGTCTTTCACGTGGAGGAGATTCTGGATCATAAGAGAGCAAAGGGTAAAAAATGGGTGTTGATCCGTTGGAAAAACTGGCCCCAAAAGTTCACCAGTTGGGTTTTAGAGCACAATGTGGTGGAGGCATCGGGGGTTAACTTAAACCCTCATGCATGATAAATACAACGTCATTTGTGTGTACACAGGAGTGCATCATGGAACACAGCGGCTTCTACCTGACCCTCCCCAGTAATGCGTCTGCACATATATATAGTAAGAACCAAAGTTCGAATTATACAACCAATTTTCCAAAGCCTATAGAGTTATCAGAGGCCTGGGAAGTAGGTCTCAGCGAGATTACATACCCCCATAGCTGGTATAATATCAAGGATAAGGACCGGGATTTTTATTGCAAAAGGATATCGGAACCCCCGAAACGTATAAATATTAAAAAAGGGTTCTATAGAACCGTCGACGGGATTGTCTCAGAGTTGAATGAACTTCTAACCCTGAACAATATGGAAATACTCTTGATCTACAACCCTATTCATAAACGTGTACAAATCTCAGGGGATGATGATGGGGGTATAAAGACCAGCGGACAGTTGTGTTCACCTGCACACTGTCATGCCCCACCCTAAACCAACCGGTTTATATATATATATAAAGACATAAACACTAACAAGACTGACCTGTACCCTTCCCTTCTCATTGTAATATATATATATATAAAGATATAAACACTAACAAGACTGACCTGTATCCTTCCCTTCTCATTGTAATATATATATATATATATATATATATAAAGACATAAACACTAACAAGACTGACCTGTACCCTTCCCTTCTCATTGTAATATATATATATATAAAGACATAAACACTAACAAGACTGACCTGTACCCTTCCCTTCTCATTGTAATATATATATATATATATATATATAAGATATAAACACTAACAAGACTGACCTGTACCCTTCCCTTCTCATTGTAATATATATATATATATATATATAAAGACATAAACACTAACAAGACTGACCTGTATCCTTCCCTTCTCATTGTAATATATATATATATATATAAGATATAAACACTAACAAGACTGACCTGTACCCTTCCCTTCTCATTGTAATATATATATATATATATATGACATAAACACTAACAAGACTGACCTGTATCCTTCCCTTCTCATTGTAATATATATATATATAAAGACATAAACATTAACAAGACTGACCTGTACCCTTCCCTTCTCATTGTAATATATATATATATATATATATATATATATATAAAGACATAAACACTAACAAGACTGACCTGTACCCTTCCGTTCTCATTGTAATATATATATATATATATATATATATAAAGACATAAACACTAACAAGACTGACCTGTACCCTTCCGTTCTCATTGTAATATATATATATATATATATATATATATATATATATATAAAGACATAAACACTAACAAGACTGACCTGTACCCTTCCGTTCTCATTGTAATATATATATATATATATATAAAGATATAAACACTAACAAGACTGACCTGTACCCTTCCCTTCTCATTGTAATATATATATATATATATATAAAGATATAAACACTAACAAGACTGACCTGTACCCTTCCCTTCTCATTGTAATATATATATATATATAAAGACATAAACACTAACAAGACTGACCTGTACCCTTCCCTTCTCATTGTAATATATATATATATATAAAGACATAAACACTAACAAGACTGACCTGTACCCTTCCCTTCTCATTGTAATATATATATATATAAAGACATAAACACTAACAAGACTGACCTGTATCCTTCCCTTCTCATTGTAATATATATATATGTAAAGACATAAACACTAACAAGACTGACCTGTACCCTTCCCTTCTCATTGGATTTGAATAATAGAAACCTCACAGCCTACAATAACAATCCTACTGCCAGTGAGAATGTAGAGCCTGTTTGATAATGTTCTATTCAAAGTATTATATAAATGTTTAGTAACCTACCTGTGTTACTGCGTTGGTTGATCTGAGATCTGTGTTGAAAGAGGAAGTTGTGTCAGTGATCATCGCTTTTATACTTGCGTAAGTACATACGTATGTTTTATACCTGTACAATGATGAATATTAATAGACACACCCTGTGGAAAGGTACTGGTTACACCAGGTGTTTACCCAATGGACGGGCTCAAAGGAAAACCATTCAACAGAATCGATTATGATGATGATATTGTCTTGGTGTTTGAGGAAGAGAAATACCAGCAAAATATGGTTGAAAGATGTCTTGTTTTTCAATGTCTTTTAAGCCTTTTCAACCAACAATATATTTTCAACGTCTTGTGCTCATAGGAAGGACTCCTGTTGACCTTTACATTTAAATATAATTTACTTGATTGATTAATGAATTGCTCTTGTCATCGTTCCTCGCCACCATCTGTTGGTGGCAAGTGACGCACCTTCTCAAGTTCCCGAGTGGCGCATCAATCTAAGGCACTGCATTTCAGTGCTAGAGTCTTCACTACAGTCCCTGGGTCGAATCCAGGCAGTATCACAACCGGCTGGGATTGGGAGTCCCATAGGGCGGCGCACAATTGGCCCAGCGTCGTCTGGGTTAGGGGAGGGTTTTGATGGTGTAGGCCGTCATTGTAAAATAAGAATTTGTTCTTAACTGACTTGCCTAGTTAAATAAAGGTTAAATAAAAAATATTAACATTTAAAACTAATCCAATGGGTTTTGAAAAGGAGGCGAGGAGAGAGGATGCAAGGAACCAAGGAAACGCAATTGAGATCCTTCATTATTTTATGCCGTGTACTCTTCACTGATGTTCTGTGTTCCGTTGAGGATGGTCTGTATTCTGTTGGGGATGGTCTGTGTTCTGTTGGGGATGGTCTGTGTTCTGTTGGGGATGGTCTGTGTTCTGTTGGGGATGGTCTGTGTTCTGTTGGGGATGGTCTGTGTTCTGTTGGGGATGGTCGCTGTGTTCTGTTGGGGATGGTCTGTGTTCTGTTGGAGATGGTCTGTGTTCTGTTGGGGATGGTCTGTGTTCTGTTGGGGATGGTCTGTGTTCTGTTAGAGATGGTCGCTGTGTTCCGTTGGGGATGGTCTGTGTTCTGTTAGAGATGGTCGCTGTGTTCTGTTAGGAGGATGGTGGCTGTGTTCTGTTGGAGAGATGGTCTGTGTTCTGTTAGAGATGGTCGCTGTGTTCTGTTGGGGATGGTCTGTGTTCTGTTGGGGATGGTCTGTGTTCTGTTGGGGATGGTCTGTGTTCTGTTAGAGATGGTCGCTGTGTTCTGTTGGGGATGGTCTGTGTTCTGTTAGAGATGGTCGCTGTGTTCTGTTGGGGATGGTCTGTGTTCTGTTGGGGATGGTCTGTGTTCTGTTGGGGATGGTCTGTGTTCTGTTGGGGATGGTCGCTGTGTTCTGTTGGGGATGGTCTGTGTTCTGTTGGGGATGGTCTGTGTTCTGTTGGGGATGGTCGCTGTGTTCTGTTGGGGATGGTCTGTGTTCTGTTGGAGATGGTCTGTGTTCTGTTGGGGATGGTCTGTGTTCTGTTGGGGATGGTCTGTGTTCTGTTGGGGATGGTCTGTGTTCTGTTGGGGATGGTCTGTGTTCTGTTGGGGATGGTCTGTGTTCTGTTGGGGATGGTCTGTGTTCTGTTGGAGATGGTCTGTGTTCTGTTGGGAATGGTCTGTGTTCTGTTGGGGATGGTCTGTGTTCTGTTGGGGATGGTCTGTGTTCTGTTGGGGATGGTCTGTGTTCTGTTGGTCTGTGCTGTGATCAGTGAATCTGGAGACCAGGCTCCACAGAACACCAGGGGCTGTATGTATTAAACCTCTGAGAGTAGGGCTGATCTAGGATCAGTTTTATTGATTATATGGACAGATCCTAGATCAGCACTCCTACTCTGAGACTCTTTGTGGATAAGGGCCCAGGTCCCCCCCCCCGTTCTGTAATCTTATTCATTGTGATCTTAAATGCAAAACTGATCCTAAATCAGCACTCCTTCTCTGAGACGCTTTATGACATCTGTCACGGATCCCTCCGGAACGTTCATTATGCACACCTGTCCCCTATTCCCACTGAGTAGTACTTGTATAAGTGCACCCTTTGTTACAATGTCTGTTGGTGCTGTGAGTACCTGTGCTGTGTGTTTTGGGCTTTCGTGCCATTGTGGCGTGCTCAGATGATTGCGGGTCTCATCCCGTGTGTTTATCATCGTGTGCGTGTGTTATTTATTCGAGGTACTCCTCCCTCTTTTGTTTGGGTTTCTACCCTGGGTTTTTGTATAGTGTTTGTTTGGTCTTCGTCCCCGTGCCTTTACACGGCACGCCGTAATCTGGGTACAATAAAAAAAACTATTACGCATTCCTGTGCCTGTCTCCCGAATCATTCATACCAACGTGACAACATCTCTATCGGCTGGCCTAGCTACCCTTCCTCCTAGACTTTGATTGTTGCTTTCATGATATGGTTATTTCTATTGATTTATTTATTTTAAATTCTAGTTTATCTTTTATTTCATGTACTTTGAGATTTTTTTTGTGTAATGTAAAGCGCTTTTGCAAATGTAACATTTATTATTATTATTATTATTACGTAGCATATTTCTATCTGAACATTCCAAAATGTTGCTTTCCGCTGAACGCGCCCCAGAACAGCAGAGTGGAGGAGGAGAGTCAGGATGTGTTTAAGTAAAAACCATCTTCCCTCCTCTGATGGTTTCACCACCATTTTGGTGGTTGTGGACAGATTCTCTAAATCATGCCGTTTCATCCTTCTCTCTGGTCTCCCTACTGCTCTCCAGGTCTCTGAGGCACTGTTCCAGCAGGTCTTCCAGTACTATGGCCTTCTGGAGGATATACTCTCCGATCGTGGCCCCCAATTCACATCACGTGTATGGAAGGCTTTCATGGAGAAGCTGGGGGTCACGGTCAGCCTCACTTCTGGGTACCGGCTTCAATCTAACGGGCAGGTGGAGAGGATGAACCAGGAGCTGGGGAGGTTCCTGACGAGTCACTGCCAGGACCTGCAGGGGGAGTGGTCACGATTCCTTACTTGGGCTGAATACGCCCAGAATTCATTGTGACACTCCTCCACTAGCCTAACTCCCTTGCAGTGTGTTATGGGTTATCAGATGGCTCCTGGCTCCGTGGACCCAGAGCCAGACCGAAGCTCCTAGGGTGGATGAGTGGTTCAGGCTCTCTGAAAGAGGTATGGAACGATGCCCACGTGAGACTCCAACGTGCCGTCCGCCATCAGAAAGAGCAGGCTCCCGTGTTCCATCCTGGTGATCACGTCTGGCTCTCACCAGGTACCTCCCACTCCACCTGCCCTGTAAAGAAGCTGAGTCCCTGTTTGTTTGTGGGGCCGTTCAAGGTCCTCCGCAGGGTCAGCGAGGTAACTTACAGATTACAACTCCCCACTAACTACTGGATATCACCATCTTCTCATGTTTCATGTTTCTCTCCTGAAATATGTTGGAGAGATATTCCTTAAACATATAACATGGACATAATATAAAGTATGAAAGGGCTTATTTTTATCATTCATCATATTTGTATATGTTTTATTATACTTTTATTGTGTACTAGATAATATGGGTTGAAGTGTTTATTGTGTACTAGATCATATGGGTTGAAGTGTTTATTGTGTACTAGATCATATGGGTTGAAGTGTTTATTGTGGACTAGATCATATGGGTTGAAGTGTTTATTGTGTACTAGATCGTATGGGTTGAAGTGTTTATTGTGTACTAGATCATATGGGTTGAAGTGTTTATTGTGTACTAGATCATATGGGTTGAAGTGTTTATTGTGTACTAGATCGTATGGGTTGAAGTGTTTATTGTGTACTAGATCATATGGGTTGAAGTGTTTATTGTGTACTAGATCATATGGGTTGAAGTGTTTATTGTGTACTAGATCATATGGGTTGAAGTGTTTATTGTGGACTAGATCATATGGGTTGAAGTGTTTATTATGTACTAGATCATATGGGTTGAAGTGTTTATTGTGTACTAGATCATATGGGTTGAAGTGTTTATTGTGTACTAGATCGTATGGGGAAACATGTTTTTTTTCTCAGACATACAGTGTACGTGGAAAGTATTCAGACCCCTTGACTTTTTACACATTTTGTTACATTACAGCCTTATTCTAAAACAGATCAAATAGTTTTTTCCCTCATCAATCTACACACAATACCCCATAATGACAACGCAAAAACAGGTTTTTAGCAGTTAGATGTGTACGCCTGGGGTGAGTTACTAGTATAGTTAGTAGTTAGATTAGTACACCTGGGGTGAGTTACTAGTATAGTTAGTAGTTAGAGGAGTACACCTGGGGTGAGTTACTAGTATAGTTAGTAGTTAGAGGAGTACACCTGGGGTGAGTTACTAGTATAGTTAGTAGTTAGATTAGTACACCTGGGGTGAGTTACTAGTATAGTTAGTAGTTAGAGGAGTACACCTGGGGTGAGTTACTAGTATAGTTAGTAGTTAGAGGAGTACACCTGGGGTGAGTTACTAGTATAGTTAGTAGTTAGGAGTACACCTGGGGTGAGTTACTAGTAAAGTTAGTAGTTAGAGGAGTACACCTGGGGTGAGTTACTAGTATAGTTAGTAGTTAGAGGAGTACACCTGGGGTGAGTTACTAGTATAGTTAGTAGTTAGATGTGTACGCCTGGGGTGAGTTACTAGTATAGTTAGTAGTTAGATTAGTACACCTGGGGTGAGTTACTAGTATAGTTAGTAGTTAGAGGAGTACACCTGGGGTGAGTTACTAGTATAGTTAGTAGTTAGAGGAGTACACCTGGGGTGAGTTACTAGTATAGTTAGTAGTTAGATTAGTACACCTGGGGTGAGTTACTAGTATAGTTAGTAGTTAGAGGAGTACACCTGGGGTGAGTTACTAGTATAGTTAGTAGTTAGAGGAGTACACCTGGGGTGAGTTACTAGTATAGTTAGTAGTTAGGAGTACACCTGGGGTGAGTTACTAGTAAAGTTAGTAGTTAGAGGAGTACACCTGGGGTGAGTTACTAGTATAGTTAGTAGTTAGAGGAGTACACCTGGGGTGAGTTACTAGTATAGTTAGTAGTTAGGAGTACACCTGGGGTGAGTTACTAGTAAAGTTAGTAGTTAGAGGAGTACACCTGGGGTGAGTTACTAGTATAGTTAGTAGTTAGAGGAGTACACCTGGGGTGAGTTACTAGTATAGTTAGTAGTTAGAGGAGTACACCTGGGGTGAGTTACTAGTATAGTTAGTAGTTAGAGGAGTACACCTGGGGTGAGTTACTAGTATAGTTAGTAGATAGAGGAGTACACCTGGGGTGAGTTACTAGTATAGTTAGTAGTTAGAGGAGTACACCTGGGGTGAGTTACTAGTATAGTTAGTAGTTAGAGGAGTACACCTGGGGTGAGTTACTCGTATAGTTAGTAGTTAGAGGAGTACGCCTGGGGTGAGTTACTAGTATAGTTAGTAGTTAGAGGAGTACGCCTGGGGTGAGTTACTAGTATAGTTAGTAGTTAGAGGAGTACACCTGGGGTGAGTTACTAGTATAGTTAGAAATGACCTGTGAAATGATTCCAATATCAAATCCAATTTATTGGTCACATACAGATGTTATTGTGAGTGAAGTGAAATGCTTGTGCTTCTAACTCCGACAGTGCAGTAATATCTAACAAGTAATATCTAACAGTTTCACAACATATACCCCAAAATACACGTAAATCTAAGAACCGGAGCCGCCTCCTCTGTTGGAGGATCCGCGGGATGAGAAGGTTATGTGTACTGTACCAGAGCCGCCATAGACAGTAGTTACCCACCCTACCCTCCCTTTTTTTAGGGGGGGGGGGGTTGTTGTTGTTCTTTTGTTTAGGTGCATTCGGAGTCCGCACCTTTGGGGGGGGTACTGTCACGTCCTGACTGTAGAAAGATGTTATTTTCTATGGTAGAGTAGGTCAGGGCGTGACGGGGGTTTTCTAGTTTAGTTTTTCTATGTTGTTACGTTCTAGTTTTGTATTTCTATGTTGGGTTTTGTTTGGGATGATCTCCAATTAGAGGCAGCTGGTCCTTGTTGTCTCTAATTGGAGATCATACTTAAGTAGGGTTTTTTTCTACCTGGGTTTGTGGGAGATTGTTTTTGAGTTTGAGTAAGTTGCGCGTCATGGTTTGTTGTTTCCGTTCTTTAGTTTATTTATGTATTGCATAGTTTCACAGTGAAAATAAAATGTGGAACGACACACACGCTGCACTTTGGTCCGCTCCTTCCTACGACAGCCGTGACAACTAATTTAATTTGACTGTGTAACTTTGCTCTCTCGCTCTCGTTCTCCTCGCTGAGCCCGGCCGGGTGGGCATTTCCCCTTTATATCCAGAATGTGGGCATGTAGAGTATCTGGCGAGTAAAGTAATGCTTGTAGTGATGACATAGGGATCTAACAACAACAGAGATGCTGCATTCAAAACAACTGGGAACTCTGAAATCACCGACTTCCAGAGTCAGTGCATTCAAGATAACTAAGAACTCTGGAAATAAAGAAACTGACTGGCAAAATCGTTTTGAACGGTCATCCAGCTCTGAATTAAAAGTCGGAAACTCTGGCATCTTTCTAAAGCTCCGACTTCCTGAACAGAAGATCATTGACGTCATTGTTTTACATCATTTTCCCCCTGAGTTCCCTGTTGTCTTGAAAGCACCAAAAAAAAACTCTGGTTTATAACAACAACAAGCATGGCGTCGCACAATTACGCAAGGAACACAGCATGTGAAAAGTGAAGGGTCTGTTGCAGTCTCTGTCTGCTGAAGAGAGTCTTGAAAAGTTCCATGTAATTTTGGAGTGGAAAGAAGATGGTTCCTCAATGGTAGGGAAAAGTGATTACATCGGGTGTTTGTAGTTGGTACCAAATGGGGAAGACAACAGTCCATGTGGATGGCTGGACAGGCTGTATGCCTACGAATTGTTCTCCTCCTTTTTTCAAGTGATATTTTTGTCATCCTAGGCTGCCTGTCATCTATGCATAGTCACTTCACCCCTACCTACAGGTACAAATGACCTCGACTAACCTGTACGCCCACACACTGACTCTGTACCGGTACTCACTGTATATAGCCTCGTTATTGTCATGTTAATGTTACTTTTTATTATTTTAGATGATTTAGTAAATATTTTCTTAACTCTTTCTTGAACTGCACTGTCGGTTAAGGGCTTGTAAGTAAGCGTTTCAAGGTAAGATCTACACACGTTGAATTCGGCGCATGTGACAAATAACGTTTGATTTGATTTCACATCAAGTGATTTGTAAAAAAAAAGATATTTGACTGTGTAAATTCATTGGGTAGGCCTATAGGCTATTCACTGTAGTACTATTCCTTATCATTCCTCTTTAGCTCTTGGAGTCCCTGGACATCAACCACCCGAGCCACTGCCTGTTCACACCGCTACCATCCAGAAGGAGAGGTCAGTACAGGTGCATCAAAGCTGGGACCCAGAGACTGAAAAACAGCTTCTATCTCAAAGGCCATCAGACTGTTAAACAGCAATCATTAACTCAGAGAGGCTACTAGAAGCACAAGCATTTCGCTACACTTGCATAAACATCTGTATGTGACAAATACAATTTGATTTGAAAAGCTACACTAGGCATACAATAGCTTGTTGTCCACTTACTCCAGCTTGCTCTTGCTTGCTGAATGTAAAACACAGAAACCAAAGGAACTGGGGTGTATTCATTACACAGTTTCTGTTGCAAAACTGTTCTTAAAAGGAAGGAAATGGGGAGGGACCTTCCTGAATTTTTCCAATAGAAACTCTGGTTTTACTCTGTGTGCTTCCATTTGGTTATAAACGGTCAACTGTTTATGTAATGAATACGCCCCTGGCTAGTAAGGAGAGAGAGAGGCTGTATGGTACTGGTACCCTCTGTATATAGCTCCACATTGATCTGGTACTGGTACTTCCTGTATATAGCTCCACATTGATCTGGTACTGGTACTCCCTGTATATAGCTCCACATTGATCTGGTACTGGTACTTCCTGTATATAGCTCCACATTGATCTGGTACTGGTACTCCCTGTATATAGCTCCACATTGATCTGGTACTGGTACTCCCTGTATATAGCTCCACATTGATCTGGTACTGGTACTTCCTGTATATAGCTCCACATTGATCTGGTACTCCCTGTATATAGCTCCACATTGATCTGGTACTGGTTCTTCCTGTATATAGCTCCACATTGATCTGGTACTCCCTGTATATAGCTCCACATTGATCTGGTACTGGTACTCCCTGTATATAGCTCCACATTGATCTGGTACTCCCTGTATATAGCTCCACATTGATCTGGTACTCCCTGTATATAGCTCCACATTGATCTGGTACTGGTACTCCCTGTATATAGCTCCACATTGATCTGGTACTCCCTGTATATAGCTCCACATTGATCTGGTGCTCCCTGTATATAGCTCCACATTGATCTGGTACTGGTACTCCCTGTATATAGCTCCACATTGATCTGGTACTCCCTGTATATAGCTCCACATTGATCTGGTACTGGTACTCCCTGTATATAGCTCCACATTGATCTGGTACTGGTACTCCCTGTATATAGCTCCACATTTATCTGGTACTGGTACTTCCTGTATATAGCTCCACATTGATCTGGTACTGGTATTCCTGTATATAGCTCCACATTTATCTGGTACTGGTACTTCCTGTATATAGCTCCACATTGATCTGGTACTGGTACTCCCTGTATATAGCTCCACATTGATCTGGTACTGGTACTCCCTGTATATAGCTCCACATTGATCTGGTACTGGTACTCCCTGTATATAGCTGCACATTGATCTGGTACTCCCTGTATATAGCTCCACATTGATCTGGTACTGGTACTTCCTGTATATAGCTCCACATTGATCTGGTACTGGTACTCCCTGTATATAGCTGCACATTGATCTGGTACTGGTACTCCCTGTATATAGCTCCACATTGATCTGGTACTCCCTGTATATAGCTCCACATTGATCTGGTACTTCCTGTATATAGCTCCACATTGATCTGGTGCTCCCTGTATTAAGCTCCACATTGATCTGGTACTGGTTCTCCCTGTATATAGCTACACATTGATCTGGTACTCTCTGTATATAGCTCCACATTGATCTGGTACTGGTACTCCCTGTATTAAGCTCCACATTGATCTGGTCCTCCCTGTATATAGCTCCACATTGATCTGGTACTCCCTGTATATAGCTCCACATTGATCTGGTACTGGTACTCCCTGTATATAGCTCCACATTGATCTGGTACTCCCTGTATATAGCTCCACATTGATCTGGTACTGGTACTTCCTGTATATAGCTCCACATTGATCTGGTACTCCCTGTATATAGCTCCACATTGATCTGGTACTGGTACTTCCTGTATATAGCTCCACATTGATCTGGTACTGGTACTTCCTGTATATAGCTCCACATTGATCTGGTACTTCCTGTATATAGCTCCACATTGATCTGGTACTGGTACTCCCTGTATATAGCTCCACATTGATCTGGTTCTCCCTGTATATAGCTCCACATTGATCTGGTACTGGTACTCCCTGTATATAGCTCCACATTGATCTGGTACTGGTACTTCCTGTATATAGCTCCACATTGATCTGGTACTGGTACTTCCTGTATATAGCTCCACATTGATCTGGTACTGGTACTTCCTGTATATAGCTCCACATTGATCTGGTACTGGTACTTCCTGTATATAGCTCCACATTGATCTGGTACTGGTACTTCCTGTATATAGCTCCACATTGATCTGGTACTGGTACTTCCTGTTTATAGCTCCACATTGATCTGGTACTGGTACTTCCTGTATATAGCTCCACATTGATCTGGTACTGGTACTCCCTGTATATAGCTCCACATTTATCTGGTACTGGTACTTCCTGTATATAGCTCCACATTGATCTGGTACTGGTACTTCCTGTATATAGCTCCACATTGATCTGGTACTGGTACTTCCTGTATATAGCTCCACATTGATCTGGTACTGGTACTTCCTGTATATAGCTCCACATTGATCTGGTACTGGTACTTCCTGTATATAGCTCCACATTGATCTGGTACTGGTACTTCCTGTATATAGCTCCACATTGATCTGGTACTGGTACTTCCTGTATATGCAGTACCAGTCAAATGTTTGGATACATCTACTCATTCAAGGGTTTGTTTTTCTTTTTACACAGTTGCAGCTACAGTATGCTTAACAGTTCTAATATTATGGTACAGCTAGACGGACTCTTCATCGTCATGGTGCTTTTTGATAAGGTACGTTTACAAACATTGGTTGTGGTACAGTGCCAGGACCGGCAGGGGGATTGGGCCTGAACCTTCCCTGGGAGGAACACACCCAGAACTCACTTCGTCACCCCTTCCAGTGCGTCCTAGGAACGCCGCCCACGTGTGGCCCCAGTGCGCCGTCTGCCGTCAGAAGGATCAGGTGGACTGCCACTGCAGTGAGGCTCCCGTGTTCCATACTGGTGACCGCGTCTAGCTCTCCACCAGGAACCTTCCCCCTGCCCTGTCGGAAGCTGAGCCCCTCAATGTCCTCCAGAGGGTCAATGAGGTAACCTATTGTTTAGAACTCCCCACCAACTACCGAATCTCACCCTGTTTTCATGTTTCCCTCCTCAGGCCGGTGGTTCCTGGTCCCCTGGCTGATGGCGTCCCCCACGACACCCCTCCGCCTCCCTTGGACATCAAGGGGAGCCCCGCACTGTCATGCCTACTCCTGCTCCCTCCTTCCGGCGCTCGTCTAATCACCGGTCCTGGCAACCCACATTGTACACATCTGGCAACCATCATTGCGCAGCACACCTGGTCCCCATCGTTAAGCACACCTGGACTTCATCACCACCCTGATTAGTCTCCCTTCATTTAGCCCTCAGTAGCTTCAATCATCAGGCAGTATTGGTTTTGGTTACATTCAGCACGCTGCTCCTGTTTTGTATTTTCTTCTGCACATGCTTCCTGACTCACTGCGTATACATTACAGAATACGAGAAGTTACAGAATACGAGTTTGGGGGCTAAAATTATTAAATATTAAAGCATTAAACCTCTCACTAAAAGCATCATTCATACATAAGTTATACTTAAACCCAAAATGGTTCTCCAGTCGATTATTAAGATAGGATCATCCTTTTCTCAAAAATTGCCTTTTTGCCTTTATACAGATTATAACTTCTAATTTCCGACTAATTGAAAATGAAACTTTGTTTAAAATATCTCGGATTTACATACAGAATAATACAAAATGGTCTGAGACCAGGTTGGTTCCAATGGCCCGGACCATAATGACTGAAGGCAGCCACACCCCAAAAAAATTAAACAAATGTTTTCAAACGTTGCGTCCTGCTGTACACGCCAGAGAACGGCAGAGTGGAGGAGAAGAGTCAGGATGTTATAGGAGATTAAGTCAAAACTCAAACATGAAAATAACCATGCTCCAGGACACATGGAGGTAGAATAATGTCATGTTTTATCTGAAAAGGTTTTATATAAGAGAAATGTAAATATAATGAAATGTACAAAAAGACTTGTGTGATTTTATTGCAAACTGATTTTATTGCAAACTGATTGTAATTCTTAAGGATATTTCCATTGAGATGAATGCATTGTACACTTGTAGGCAGTGTGACAACAGATACAGAACTTTATAACTACATAACCACCCTGTTTAATTTGTTAGGAAAGACAACATAGATGAGGTAAACCAGTATCAGTATCTATAGTCAAATCAAGATGAATGCATATGAGTATATTATTTAAGCCCCTAGAGTTGATGCACCGGTGTGTCAATCTAAATTTACATAACAAAAACAATCCACATCAAAAATCATCAGTTTAACATAGAGATCTCAATCCACCGCATCTGCCAGTGTCTCACTTCCTCATCTGCCAGTGTCTCACTTCCTCATCTGCCAGTGTCTCACTTCCTCATCTGCCAGTGTCTCACTTCCTCATCTGCCAGTGTCTCACTTCCTCATCTGCCAGTGTCTCACTTCCGCATCTGTGGTGAAAGGTGGCAGAACTAGAGCGGTGTTTGTCAGACCACGAGTCATCCCGAAAATTGGAAGTACATCGGATCTATATAAATTGGATCTATATTGATTATATATATATATATCAATATAGATCCAATTTATATAGATCCCCTAAAGGGGGTCCTAAAATTCAAAATCAAATAACTAAATGATCCATAGTATGACCATCTTAAAACAAGTCCATGTCAGCTTAGTACACCCCCCCCCCCCCCAACATCTTGGACTCTAAGGAATTATAGCATGTAAGGTCAAGCAAATATTCAATAGTCAAGAATTTTGTTTAAAATAATTCAGTGGTTAATCACCAACCGCAGTAGACCGTCTCCTTTAAAGAACACCTCTAACAATAGCCTGTGGCTTTAATTTAGCCATGATAAAAATCTTCTCCAAGTCTGCCTTCACACTTTTTGCTGAATAATGTAAGAAACTTAATTTTGAAATATATATATATATATATAGATCTGGAGTCTCTAAGACAGTATGAAGTATTCTCTCTGACTGATTAGTTCGACCAGATTTTCCCTGACTTCCCTGAAATGCTCTCGCACCTGTATAATTTGATGATATTTTAAAATGTCATCATGCAATGCCTTTACTATTTCTCGTGGATGAGGCCAAAGGTTTGGAGGATATTTGGGAGCATAAAATGATCCACTCAAAAGAGATTGACCAATGTCTTCATCCACAATATCGTACGAGACAGGGCAGCAAACGCGGTGATTTCCCATGGTATATTTTCCAACGATAGTCTTAGATTTAGATTCCTTGTACTTAAGGAGCAGCTGCTCCAGGTTTTTCTGGTAGATTAAGACGGCTGCTAGCGCTTGGTGGCTGTCAGCCCCCTCCTCCAGTCGAGCCAGGTGAATCAGCAACTGGACATGGAAGGCTGCTCCGTTGACCCAGATCTTGAGTGAACGAGTCTTCATGTGGTCATGTAACATGGAGTTCTTCAGAGTTGTCAGCGCAACACTAAGTCTGCGCTCCACATACACGATGCCGCTCTTCATCTTAGCCTCATTATTTATGTTCATCGTACATCTCTTGAGGGCTTCCTCCATTTCATTGTACACCGTGGACGCCTTCTCTTCTGCAAATACACGGCGCAGAATGTCTGCGCTGTTCTCTTCTGGGATCAGGTCCTTGATGGAAGCCGTGACTATGTCTATCACTATAGATATGATTAAAGCCCCGAAGCCTGATGCTTTTGGTATACGGGTGAGTCCCCCTAAGTATGTCACTAGGCTCTTAGTCCAGATTGGTATGTCGCTGACCACTTCCAGTTTTCGTCCATTGTACTGCTTGTTCAGATTATCCAGGGCGTTCGGGGTAAAGAATGTCTGGAAAGTATGGTCAATTCCCAAATCCCAGGGAGTGGTGTTGAAAATATGTGTGACTGCTGTAGATGCAGTGTTCTCTGAGCTTGTTGCTGAGTTTCCCATTGTTTCTAAGTTTCTGAATAGAGTTTTTAAGAAGTCACCTCTAAATTAGGCTACTGTGGGCTCTTCTTGATGTTGTTAGGAGAATGTGACTGTGGAAGAATGGCTGTTGCTGTCTCTTTATGTTGCTTTTCTAAATGTAATCAAAAGTAAATTCATGTAAATAGAATGTTTGAACAGGGTTGGACTTTGCAGGGTTTTACTGGAAACCTCTAAATGCCTGCTTATGTCCGCAAATGCGGCCCCGGTGTGTTTACTGACAGGGTAAGCACACACACACACGCGCACGCGCGCACACACACACACACACACACACACACAGTAACGGCTGTCTTTAGAGAGAGTGGACCAAAATGCAGCGGAGTTAGTGTTCATTATATATTTAATGATCAAACGGACACTATACAATACAAAACAATAAACAGACAACCAAAACAGTCCTGTCACGTTTAACACAGTAACAAGAACAATTACCCACAAACCCCAAAGGAAAAGTAGGCTACTTATGTGTGACTCCCAATCAGCAATAACCCTCTACAGCTGTGCCTGATTGGAAGCCACACGGCCAAAATAAAGGAAACAAACCAACCTACACACTTCTCTTCTGCCACGTCCTGACCCAACTACACCCTCTACTGGTCAGGACGTGACACACACGCACACACACAAGTGCTGTCTCCTAGGCTGCGTGCCGCCCCCAAGAGCAGAACCAATCACATGCCAAGAACTATGTTTTTTCCCCCCATCGAGCCACATTCAAACAGAGCAGGACAGACAGGTTCCAATCCAAGTGCCAATTCAGTTTATCTCCAGGGGTTTAGACTTGCTGGATGATTTGAAAATAGCTTTTTGTCCACACCAGTGGTGGGCTTTGTGTAGAAAGAAAGATACATATGAAGAAAAGAACCCCATACCTACTGTGAAATATGGTGGTGGATCTTTGATGTTATGCGTCTATTTTGCTTCCTCTGGGGCCCTTGTCAAGGTCAACGGCATCATGAACTTTACCCGGTACCAGTACATTTTGCCAAAAACCTGGTTGCCTTGACCGCAAGTGGATCTTCCAGCAAGGAAATTACGCCAAGCACACATCAAAGTCAACATTTTGCAATGGCCATTTCAGTGTCTGGACTTGAACCCCATTGAAATCCTGTTGGTTTGAATTAAAGTGGGCAGTCCATAAGTGCAGACAAAGAATATCAAGGATCTAGAAAAGTGGCCCAATACATCACTGGGGCAAAGCTGCCTGCCATCCAGGACCTCTACACCAGGCGGTGTCAGAGGAAGGCCCTAAAAACTGTCAAAGACCCCAGCCACCCCAGTCATAGACTGTTCTCTCTACTACGGCATGGCAAGCGCTTCTCAACAGTATTTACCCCCAAGCCATAAGACTTCTGAACAGGTAACCAATGGTTCCCCGGACTATTTGCATTGTGTGCCCCCCCCCCAACCCCTCTTTTACGCTGCTGCTACTCTCTGTTTATCATATATGCATAGTCACTTTAACTATACATCCATGTACATACTACCTCAATTGGCCCGACCAACCAGTGCTCCCGCACAGTGGCTAACTGGGCTATCTACATTGTGTCCCACCCACCACCCACCAACCCCTCTTTTACGCTGCTGATACTCTCTGTTCATCATATATGCATAGTCACTTTAACCATGTCTACATGTACATACTACCTCAATCAGCCTGACTAACCGGTGTCTGTATGTAGCCTTGCTACTCTTATTTTCAAATGTCTTTTTACTGTTGTTTTATTTCTTTACTTACCTACACACACACACATACCTTTTTTTCCGCACTATTGGTTAGAGCCTGTATTCAGCATTTCACTGTAAGGTCTACACCTGTTGTATTCGGCACACGTGACAAATAAACTTTGATTTGATTTTGTTCTGTATGGAGGAATGGTCTTAGATCCCTCCCAATGTGTTCTCCCATCTCATTACCATATTTTGTTAATAAGGAAGATTAGTGTGAGAAGGGGCGACGAGTGTGTGCGTGTGTGTATGTGTAGGGGGCATTTATACAGTACGCTATATATGCAATATACAGTACCCTATATATGCAGTGATCACCAACAGTCTCTGGTGTAGACAGGACCTTTCCAGAAGTTGAGGGTGGGGCATTTATACAGTACCCTATATATGTAGTGATCACCAACAGTCTCTGGTGTAGACAGGGCCTCTCCAGAAGTTGAGGGTGGGGCATTTATACAGTACCCTATATATGTAGTGATCACCAACAGTCTCTGATTTAGACAGGGCCTCTCCAGAAGTTGAGGGTGGGGCATTTATACAGTACCCTATATATGTAGTGATCACCAACAGTCTCTGATTTAGACAGGGCCTCTCCAGAAGTTGAGGGTGGGGTATGTTACGCTCAGTACGCTATATATGCAATATACAGTACCCTATATACTGTATGCAGTGATCACCAACAGTCTCTGGTTTAGACGTGGTTGCCATAGCAGTAGGCTTCTACACTATCACAACTGATTTTTCTAGATTCATTTAACCAAAGCTTAGCTGGTCATTGAGTACCATTGGATCTGGCTTGTTCTTGTGAACCACCGGTGGGGTGTCTATTGAACTGAATTCTTATTTCAATATGGTGAAACTATTCCTTTATAAAAAATGTTTCAAAAGAAACATGAAACATCTAATAGTTATAGCGTAAAAACAGGTGAGCTGGGGAAGGGGAAAGGGGATACCTAGTCAGCTGCTCGTTGCTACGTCATTTCACTGAGGCTACCTTTAACCTCTTGAGATGGGAAAACATGTTTCTTTATGAAGTTGAATGTGCTCTTTATGACAATGTTACAATTAGGTGACATAAATAGTTGTTTTAAACCAAATTACCCAAAATGCACTTGGTGGAATGACCCTCTTATCAACCAATGGACTTCATAATAATGATATGGTGAATGAGTTTATCAGGAAGTGCATAGGAGATGTTGTACCCAATGTGACTATTAAAACCTACCCCAAGCAGAAACCATGGATAGATGGGAGCATTTGCGCAAAACTGAAAGCGCGAACCACCGCATTTAACCAGGGCAATAAGACTGGGAATATGGAAGACTACAAACAGTGTAGTTATTCCCTCCGCAGAGCAATCAAGCACGCTAAACGTTGGTATAGGGACAAAGTTGAGACTCAGTTGAAAGGCTCAGACACGAGACGTATGTAGCAGGTGTTGGGGTAGGTTCCTTGTTCCTTATCAATCATTGGCTTATTGGTGAAATCAGCAATCGGACAATATCTTCTTTAAGTAAATCAATTAAACCTTTATTAATGCAATTGCAGACAGAAGTTGACAACGGAAACACGCAGGCATGTTTCAGAGTAAGTTCTGCAAAATAAAAAAAGGTCAAAGTTGCTTTAATACGCTTGCAGTCGAACCCCTAGTGATGTAACTGCCTACGTCAACACCTTCTACTCATGAGACCAAGCCCATGCATATACAGTTATACAAAATTGCAGGAGAGAACAATAGTTCCAGTGTTTTCTAAGGGCTCAGCAGTAATTTTACAGTGGTATGTCTGACTTGTCTCTTATCTCTTTACTCCCCTGCAGGGTTCTGTGTCTATGTATCTCTTTTGGTCTTGAGGCGCTTTCTCACAGACACCCTGTTTTGACTTCAATAACTCACACATCTCTCAGACCGTTTCTATAAAAGGCAGAGACTAGAAATGAACTGTGGAACAGTATTAAACCTTATAATGAATATATATATTGCTAATCTGTGGTCCAGGACCCTGTAAATTAAGTGGGGGAGGGGTCTTATAGCCCTTCCCCTTCTATTAATACAAAATAAGCATAATCAATTATTATAAATCATCAATCATTTGGTGCAGCCCCTATCATGACCCCAAGGTGAACCCCATCACAGGGTCTACAGACAATCACGGATTATAAAGGGAAAACTAGCGACCAGGACACCGACGTCTTGCTTCCCGGACAGGCTGAACACCTTCTGCGTTTGCTTTGAGGATAATACAGTGTCACTGACGCAGTCCGCTATCAAGGACTGTGGGCTCTCCTTCTCCATGGCCGAAGTGAGTAAGACACTTAAGAGTGTTATACCTATGTAAGAATACTGTTCATTGACTATAGCTCAGCATTCAACACCATAGTACTCTCCAAGCTCATCATCAAGCTCTATGTCCTGGGTCTGAATCCCGCCCTGTGAAACTGGGTCCTGGACTTCCTGACAGGTCGCCCCCAGGTGGTGAAGGTAGGAAACAAAACCTCGTCTTTGCTGATCCTCAACACTGGGGCCCCACAAGGGTGCGTGCTCAGCCCCCTCCTGTACTCCCTGTTCACCCATGACTGTGTGGCCAAGCACACCTCCAACTCAATCATCAAGTTTGCAGACGACACTACAGTGGTAGGCTTGATTACCAACAACGATGAGCCAGCCTACAAGGAGGAGGTGAGGGCTCTGGGAGTGTGGTGACAGGAAAATAACCTCTCACTCAACATCAACAAAACTAAGGAGATGATCGTGGAAACAGCAGAGGGTGCACCCCCCATCCACATAAATGGGACCGCAGTGAAGGTTGAAAGCTTCAAGTTCCTCGGCATACACATCACTGACAAACTGAAATGGTCCACCCACACAGTCAGTGTGGTGAAAAAGGCACAACAGCGCCTCTTCAACCTCAGGAAGCTAAAGACATTTGGCTCGGCACCTAAAACCCTCACAAACTTTTACAGCTACACAATTAAGAGCATCCTGTCGGGCTGTATCACCGCCTGGTACAACAACTGCACCGCTCACAACCGCAAAGCTCTCCAGAAGGAGGTGCGGTCTGCCCAACGCATTACCGGGGACAAACTTCCCGCCCTCCAGGACACCTACAGCACCCGATGCCATAGGAAGGCCAAAAAGATCATCAAGGACATCAACCATCCGAGCCACTGCCTGTTCACCCCGCTTTCATCCAGAAGGCGAAGTCAGTACAGGTGCATCAAAGCTGGGACCGAGAGACTGAAAAACAGCTTCTATCTCAAGGCCATCAGACTGCTAAACAGCCATCATTAGCACATCAGAGGCGGCTGCCTATAGACAGACATAGAAATCACTGGCCACTTTTACAAATGGATCATTAGCCACTTTAATAATGTTTCTGTATCTAGCATTACTCATCTCATATGTATAAACTGTAATCTACACTATTCTACGGTATCTTAGTCACTTTTAATTGTGTTTAAATATTGCATCACCCATTTCTTATGTATATACTGTATTGTATTCTATACTACACCACTGACTGTTAAACAGCATCTCCAGCACATCAGAGGCTGCTGCCTATAGACATAGATTAGAAATCACTGGCCACTTTAAGGAAATGAAACAATAGGCACTTTAATGTTTCAGTATCTTGCATTACTCATCTCATATGTATAAACTGTAATCTATACTATTCTACGGTATCTTAGTCACTTTAATTATGTGTAAATATTGCATCACCCATCTCATATGTATAAACTGTATTCTATACTATTCTACGGTATCTTAGTCACTTTAATTATGTGTAAATATTGCATCACCCATCTCATATGTATATGCTGTATTCTATACTGTGCCACTGTATCTTAGTCCAATGCTGCTCTGACATATGTATATATTCTTAATCCATTCCTTACTTAGATTTACGTGTATTTTGGGGTAAATGTTGTGAAACTGTTAGATATTACTTGTTAGATATTACTGCACTGTCGGAGTTAGAAGCACAAGCATTTCACTACACCCGCAATAACATCTGCTAAACACGTGTATGTGACCAATACATTTGATTTGAATCATTTCACAGGTCATTTCTAACTACTAACTATACTAATAACTCACCCCAGGTGTACTCCTCTAACTACTAACTATACTAGTAACTCACCCCAGGTGTACTCCTCTAACTACTAACTATACTAGTAACTCACCCCAGGTGTACTCCTCTAACTACTAACTATACTAGTAACTCACCCAAGGTGTACTCCTCTAACTACTAACTATACTAGTAACTCACCCCAGGTGTAATCCTCTAACTACTAACTTTACCAGTAACTCACCACAGGTGTACTTCTCTAACTACTAACTATACTAGTAACTCACCCCAGGTGTACTAATCTAACTACTAACTATACTAGTAACTCACCCCAGGTGTACTCCTCTAACTATTAACTATACTAGTAACTCACCCCAGGTGTACTCCTCTAACTACTAACTATACTAGTAACTCACCCCAGGTGTACTCCTCTAACTACTAACTATACTAGTAACTCACCCCAGGTGTACTCCTCTAACTACTAACTACACTAGTAACTCACCCCAGGTGTACTCCTCTAACTACTAACTATACTAGTAACTCACCCCAGGTGTACTAATCTAACTACTAACTACACTAGTAACTCACCCCAGGTGTACTCCTCTAACTACTAACTATACTAGTAACTCACCCCAGGTGTACTAATCTAACTACTAACTATACTAGTAACTCACCCCAGGTGTACTCCTCTAACTACACTAGTAACTCACCCCAGGTGTACTCCTCTAACTACTAACTATACTAGTAACTCACCCCAGGTGTACTAATCTAACTACTAACTACACTAATAACTCACCCCAGGTGTACTCCTCTAACTACTAACTATACTAGTAACTCACCCCAGGTGTACTCCTCTAACTACTAACTATACTAGTAACTCACCCCAGGTGTACTCCTCTAACTACTAACTCTACTAGTAACTCAACCCAGGTGTACTCCTCTAACTACTAACTATACTAGTAACTCACCCCAGGTGTACTCCTCTAACTACTAACTCTACTAGTAACTCAACCCAGGTGTACTCCTCTAACTACTAACTATGCTAGTAACTCACCCCAGGTGTACTCCTCTAACTACTAACTATGCTAGTAACTTACCCCAGGTGTACTCCTCTAACTACTAACTATACTAGTAACTCACCCCAGGTGTACACATCTAACTGCTAAAAACCTGTTTTTGCGTTGTCATTATGGGGTATTGTGTGTAGATTGATGAGGGAAAAAACAATTTAATTTGTTTTAGAATAAGGATGTAATGTAACAAAATTTGTAAAAAGTTAAGGGGTCTGAATACTTTCCACATACACTGTATGTCTGAGAAAAAAAAACATGTTTCCCCATACGATCTAGTACACAATAAACACTTCAACCCATATGATCTAGTACACAATAAACACTTCAACCCATATGATCTAGTACACAATAAACACTTCAACCCATATGATCTAGTCCACAATAAACACTTCAACCCATATGATCTAGTACACAATAAACACTTCAACCCATATGATCTAGTACACAATAAAAGTATAATAAAACATATACAAATATGATATAAAATAAGTATTTTCATACTTTATATTATGTCCATATATAGTTATGTTTTAGGAAAATGTACCCAAAATATTTCACCTTCTTTACGACTTTACCAAACATATCATGACATTAGTGATCGTCAAAATCTGTTACATTTGTCAATGTCTAAATCAACATTTGGGGTATTTAGACAGCGTGTGTTACTCCTATAGACAAGTGGAGAAGGGCTATGTAAAGGGTCTAAATCAACATTTGGGCCATTTAGACAGCGTGTGTCCCTGCTATAGACAAGTGGAGAAGGGCTATGTAAAGGGTCTAAATCAACATTTGGACCATTTAGACAGCGTGTGTCCCTGCTATAGACAAGGGGAGAAGGGCTATGTAAAGGGTCTAAATCAACATTTGGGCCATTTAGACAGCGTGTGTCCCTGCTATAGACAAGGGGAGAAGGGCTATGTAAAGGGTCTAAATCAACATTTGGACCATTTAGACAGCGTGTGTCCCTGCTATAGACAAGGGGAGAAGGGCTATGTAAAGGGTCTAAATCAACATTTGGGCCATTTAGACAGCGTGTGTCCCTGCTATAGACAAGGGGAGAAGGGCTATGTAAAGGGTCTAAATCAACATTTGGGCCATTTAGACAGCGTGTGTCCCTGCTATAGACAAGGGGAGAAGGGCTATGTAAAGGGTCTAAATCAACATTTGGGCCATTTAGACAGCGTGTGTCCCTGCTATAGACAAGGGGAGAAGGGCTATGTAAAGGGTCTAAATCAACATTTGGGCCATTTAGACAGCGTGTGTCCCTGCTATAGACAAGGGGAGAAGGGCTAGGTAAAGGGTCTAAATCAACATTTGGGCCATTTAGACAGCGTGTGTCCCTGCTATAGACAAGTGGAGAAGGACTATGTAAAGGGTCTAAATCAACATTTGGGCCATTTAGACAGCATGTGTCCCTGCTATAGACAAGGGGAGAAGGGCTATGTAAAGGGTCTAAATCAACATTTGGGCCATTTAAACAGCGTGTGTTACTCCTATAGACAAGGGGAGAAGGGCTATGTAAAGGGTCTAAATCAACATTTGGGCCATTTAGACAGCGTGTGTCCCTGCTATAGACAAGGGGAGAAGGACTATGTAAAGGGTCTAAATCAACATTTGGGCCATTTAGACAGCGTGTGTCCCTGCTATAGACAAGGGGAGAAGGACTATGTAAAGGGTCTAAATCAACATTTGGGCCATTTAGACAGCGTGTGTTACTCCTATAGACAAGGGGAGAAGGACTATGTAAAGGGCTCCATTTTGTTGTTCTGTAGCATATGCAATGTGTCTGCCTCCAACATAAAACATTTCTTTACTTCCACACATAATTACTTCTTTATTTATTTTAGGTTTAAGGAAGTGTGTAGGTCGCATTCTTTATTGTAGAGCTATGAAAGTTATATATTTAGATTTAACTGCTCGAGACAAATTCAGCAATTGCTTTGCCATGTCTGTGCCGTGAAGCAGTCGAGTTGGATAAATGTTTTTCTAAGGACTGCCCCAATTTGATGTGATGTCGGAGTGAAGTGATACACATTGATGTAATGATGCAGCCGACCACCAGAGGGAGGTAGATACATGTTTATCCGACAAAGGACCTTTACATGGTCCTAGAAAGGTCTGGATTTCAGTCTTTTGACTTATAGAACAGTGGGGATTTAAAAAAATAAGTAATATCAACATATACATCTTTTTTTAAAGTAATCCTAGTGCCCGATTTCAGGTTGCGGTCAGCTTTTAAGGAGAAGTTCTTTCAGGTTGTTCTGGTAGGTTGAGATGGCTGCATGCGCTGAGCAGCCATCAGCCCCCACCTCCAGTCGAGCCAGCTGGATCAGCATCTGGACATGGAAGGGGTCTCCGTTGATCCAGATCTTGAGAGGACGAGTCTTCATGTGGCCATCATCCACAACGTTTGCATCTTTGCATCTCTTCATCTTTTCCACATCATGTTCATCTTCCGTCTCTTCAGGCCTTCCTCCATGTCATCGCTCACAGAGGACGCCTCATCTGCAAACACACGGTTCAGAACGTCTGCCATGCTCTCTTGAGGGGTCAGGGTCTTGAAGGCAAACGTGATTATATCTATCAGTAGAGATATTGCTAAAGCCGCGAAGCCTGCTACCTCTGGTACAGTAGTGTTTGCTCACTAGGTCCCCAGTCCAAGCTGGTATGTAGCTGCATTAATCCAGTTTCTGCTCATGGGACTGCTCGTTCACATTATCCAGTTTTGGCTTAAGAATGTCAGGAAAGTATTGTCAATTCCCAAATCCCAGAAACACAGACAGAAGACAGTAGAAACACAGACAGTAGAAACACAGACAGTAGAAACACAGACAGAAGACAGTAGAAACCCAGACAGTAGAAACACAGGCAGTAGAAACACAGACAGTAGAAACGCAGACAGTAGAAACCCAGACAGTAGAAACACAGGCAGTAGAAACCCAGACAGTAGAAACCCAGACAGTAGAAACCCAGGCAGTAGAAACCCAGACAGTAGAAACACAGACAGTAGAAACACAGTCAGTAGAAACACAGACAGTAGAAACCCAGGCAGTAGAAACACAGACAGTAGAAACACAGGCAGTAGAAACCCAGACAGTAGAAACACAGGCAGTAGAAACACAGACAGTAGAAACACACACAGTAGAAACACAGTCAGTAGAAACACAGACAGTAGAAACCCAGTCAGTAGAAACACAGACAGTAGAAACCCAGGCAGTAGAAACACAGACAGTAGAAACACAGGCAGTAGAAACACAGACAGTAGAAACACAGACAGTAGAAACACAGACAGTAGAAACACAGACAGTAGAAACCCAGACAGTAGAAACACAGGCAGTAGAAACACAGACAGTAGAAACACAGACAGTAGAAACACAGACAGAAGACAGTAGAAACACAGACAGTAGAAACACAGACAGTAGAAACCTAGGCAGTAGGACAAAACACATCATATTCTTCAGCGTTCAGACACCTGTTACACAGACAACCGTGGGACTGGAACCAGCAGCCATGAGAACTGCATGTGGCTACATACCAAATGACACCCCTATACCCTATATAGTGCACTACCTTGGGTCCTGGTCAAAAGTGCACTATAAAGGGGATAGGGTGCAATTTCAGATGGAAGCCAGTAATTTAGGGCTGTGCAGCCCTTATGGTTAGCAAAAATGTATGACATAAGTCAAAATGATAAATCCAGATGTCATTGAGGAGATTCATGCAGCACCTCTTTTGGTGGTTTTCTTAAAATCAAAGAGATTTCACTGAATTTAACCTAGTTATTCATTTTAAAAAATGGAAAGAATTAGGACTTGATGGTTGTTGAACTGCCTACCAATCATTTCCTGTTCTGTTCTAGTCTAAAACGTTACACAATATCTGTATGTATCATTATTTATTGTACTTTTCTGCTTATTTATCACTTCACTGAAAGTATTGATTATGTAATAGACATGTACCACTGTCTCACCCTACACTGTTTAGTGCCAAAGAAAGGGTTGCCTCTTCTGCTGTAGTTGAGGGCTAAATCACCATGGAGATATTTCTATATAAATCACAAGCTCTACAACCAGGACATTAGATCAAATGCAGGATGACAATATTACTGTCGACTCTAAATGGATTCATGTTATTTGTGACTCAGACACACCATTGTGTGGTCACAGTCATGTGATCAAACACACCATTGTGTGGTCACAGTCATGTGATCAGACACACCATTGTGTGGTCACAGTCATGTGATCAGACACACTATTGTGTGGTCACAGTCATGTGATCAGACACACCATTGTGTGGTCACAGTCATGTGATCAGACACACCATTGTTTGGTCCACTTGCAATAAGAAGCAATAAGCAAGCTGTAATTGTCACATTTATTGATTAGTCTGTCACTAGTTTTATGCATGGTTGTTTTCATTTCATGAGTTATAACAATTTCAACATGATACAGAATTCCAATATAAAGACAATTACCACCTTATACAAAGAAATTATGAAGACATTCTCAGAAGAGTACAAAAGTATCGTCAAAATGAAAAAGTATTGAGCTATTATCTTTAAAAAAAAGTGTGACAAGTGAAACCAAAGACAAGTGACCAAAACTCAAAGTAACAAAAATGTAGAACAGAATAATACATTTTTTTTATTATATTTTGACAGTTGCATCTACAAAGTTCCCTCTATCTATTTATTGAACCTTTTCCCAAAGTCTCAGAAAAATGCAGAAAATACAAAGGACATCATAAGGTACCAGACAATTACAGCAAACAGCTGTATGTGTTACGTGTGTTGTGTGTGTGTTACGTGTGTTACGTGTGTGTTACGTGTGTTACGTGTGTTGTGTGTGTTGTGGTGTGTTGTGTGTGTGTGTGTGTGTGTTACGTGTGTTGTGTGTATTGTGTGTGTGACGTGTGTTGTGTGTGTTGTGTGTGTGACGTGTGTTGTGTGTGTTGTGTGTGTTGTGTGTGTGACGTGTGTTGTGTGTGTTACGTGTGTTGTGTGTGTTATGTGTGTTGTGTGTGTTACGTGTGTTATGTGTGTTACGTGTGTTGTGTGTATTATGTGTGTTGTGTGTGTTACGTGTGTTGTGTGTGTTACGTGTGTGCGTGGGCGTGTGTTGCGTGTGTTGCGTGTGTTGTGTGTGTGACGTGTGTGACGTGTGTGACGTGTTATGTGTGTGTTGTGTGTGTTACGTGTGTGACGTGTGTTGTGTGTGTTGTGTGTGTTGCGTGTGTTGCGTGTGTTGTGTGTGTTGTGTGTGTTACGTGTGTTGCGTGTGTTGCGTGTGTTGCGTGTGTTGTGTGTGTTACGTGTGTTGGTGTGTGTTGCGTGTGTTGTGTGTGTTGTGTGTGTTACGTGTGTTGTGTGTGTTGTGTGTGTTACGTGTGTTGTGTGTGTTGTGTGTGTTGTGTGTGTTACGTGTGTTGTGTGTGTTGTGTGTGTTACGTGTGTTACGTGTGTTGTGTGTGTTGTGTGTTGTGTGTGTTGTGTGTGTTACGTGTGTTGCGTGTGTTATGTGTGTTATGTGTGGTTGTGTGTGTTGTGTGTTGTGTGTGTTACGTGTGTTATGTGTGTTGTGTGTGTTACGTGTGTAATGTGTGTTGTGTGTGTTACGTGTGTTGTGTGTGTTACGTGTGTTGCGTGTGTTGCGTGTGTTGCGTGTGTTGCGTGTGTTGTGTGTGTGACGTGTGTGACGTGTGTGACGTGTTATGTGTGTGTTGTGTGTGTGACGTGTGTGACGTGTTATGTGTGTGTTGTGTGTGTTACGTGTGGGACGTGTGTTGTGTGTGTTGTGTGTGTTGCGTGTGTTGTGTGTGTTGTGTGTGTTACGTGTGTTGCGTGTGTTGCGTGTGTTGCGTGTGTTGTGTGTGTTACGTGTGTTGTGTGTGTTGTGTGTGTTGTGTGTTACGTGTGTTGCGTGTGTTGCGTGTGTTGTGTTGTGTGTGTTGTGTGTGTTGTGTGTTGTGTGTGTTGTGTGTGTTGACGTGTGTTGCGTGTGTTGTGTGTGTTGTGTGTGTTGTGTGTTGTGTGTGTTACGTGTGTTATGTGTGTTGTGTGTGTTACGTGTGTAGTGTGTGTTGTGTGTGTTACGTGTGTTGTGTGTGTTACGTGTGTTGCGTGTGTTGCGTGTGTTGCGTGTGTTGTGTGTGTTGTGTGTGTGACGTGTGTGACGTGTGTGACGTGTTATGTGTGTGTTGTGTGTGTTACGTGTGTGACGTGTGTTGTGTGTGTTGTGTGTGTTGCGTGTGTTGCGTGTGTTGCGTGTGTTGCGTGTGTTGCGTGTGTTGCGTGTGTTGCGTGTGTTACGTGTGTTGTGTGTGTTACGTGTGTTGCGTGTGTTGTGTGTGTTGTGTGTGTTACGTGTGCTGTGTGTGTTGTGTGTGTTGTGTGTGTTGTGTGTGTTACGTGTGTTACGTGTGTTACGTGTGTGTTGTGTGTGTTACGTGTGTTACGTGTGTGTTGTGTGTGTTGTGTGTTACGTGTGTTACGTGTGTTGTGTGTGTTGTGTGTGTTACGTGTGTTGCGTGTGTTGTGTGTGTTACGTGTGTGTTACGTGTGTTGCGTGTGTTATGTGTGTTGTGTGTGTTGTGTGTGTTACGTGTGTTGTGTGTGTTACGTGTGTTACGTGTGTTGCGTGTGTTGTGTGTGTTACGTGTGTTACGTGTGTTGCGTGTGTTACGTGTGTTCCGTGTGTTACGTGTGTTGCGTGTGTTGTGTGTGTTACGTGTGTTGTGTGTGTTACGTGTGTTACGTGTGTTGCGTGTGTTGCGTGTGTTGTGTGTGTTACGTGTGTTGCGTGTGTTGTGTGTGTTGTGTGTGTTACGTGTGTTACGTGTGTTGCGTGTGTTACGTGTGTTGCGTGCGTTGCGTGTGTTACGTGTGTTACGTGTGTTGCGTGTGTTGCGTGTGTTGCGTGTGTTACGTGTGTTGTGTGTGTTGTGTGTGTTACGTGTGTTGTGTGTGTTACGTGTGTTGTGTGTGTTATGTGTGTTGTGTGTCCACCTTGCAACCAGGCACCGACATCTGACTGCCACTGTGGGTAGAGTTAAGTCACTGGGGTAACTTGACAAGATCGTTTTTCAACATGAACTTTTTCAAAGCTTCATTTCCTGCTATTTCAATTTTTTCCAGTACTGCCTCCTTTTCTGAAATGATCCGTGTTCTAAGATGTTCTTTAAATCTTAGATCGTTCTTATTTTCCTCAACTGCTTCCCAGACTGCTGTCAAGGCTGCACTGAATGAGGGCTTCCGTTCATTTACCAGGTGTATGATAAAATTGTAAATTAAATCATACAAATTGGAACATGTCAAGGCTTCTCTGGTGAACTTGGTCAGTATTTCAACATTGTTTCTGTCCTTCATCTTGATCAGAAAGTTCTCCAGTATGGTGAGGAGAGGGATGGCATACTCAATCACACTCTTCACTCCTTCAACTTTGTAGGGAAACCCTCCAGTGTGCATGGCTATCACCTGGCAGGATTCATCAAAGACTGGGGAGCCAGAAGCTCCATGGAAGAGGCAGGTGTCATAGGTCACTTCAGTGTTGTCTGGATTCATGAGCATGTCATACTTCACTTTATTCTCTTCTATGGATGTATTGATCAGCATATCCATTCTGTCATTATTCCCAATCTCTCTTTGGAAAGCCTCACCTCTTCTTTCTCTCTCAATAATGGTGGTGGGGTCTGTTCTTTTCACTCCTCCACCTGGGTGTCCAATGAGACAGACTCCACCTTTCTTTGGATCTGGGCTATATCTACGGAGAAGACCGTTGG
Source organism: Salmo salar (assembly GCF_965601325.2). Classification (NCBI taxonomy): domain Eukaryota; kingdom Metazoa; phylum Chordata; class Actinopteri; order Salmoniformes; family Salmonidae; genus Salmo; species Salmo salar. The sequence continues at coordinate 83,615,183 of NC_138307.1, read as the reverse complement.
AGGTATCAACGTCCTGAAGCTCTAGTACAGCAAAGTCCACATGTCGATTGTAGTGGTCAGATCCCCATTGAAAGTCAATGATCTCTGATTTCACCTCTATCACCTTCAGATCTGACCCATTGGGATTTTCTTTGTTGAATGTGGCAGTTACTTTGGCTAAGATATTCTGGTAATTTCCATCAACATACGAGATGCCATCGTTAATAAACAAATGTGCATTTGTCAGAATGTAATGATCAAACAGCAGGAAGCCAGTGCCTTGCCCGACCCCCTCGACATCGATCATACAGACTGAGTCACTCAGTCTCATCAGCTTCTTTACTGTGTAGACTTCAGAGAACCCCTGGGTGCTCTTTCCAAATTCCCCGCTTAAATGACTTAGCACCCCAGAATATTTCTTCTTTTTGTACCTCTTCTTCATCTGTTTCACCAAATCAGCAAACTGGTGGCGAAGAATCTTCAAAATCTCAGCAGAATCTGGCACTGTGACTAGATGTTTCTTATTTTTGTGGGGTTCCCCTGCAGCTGATGTTTCAGTGCTTGTGTTAGACATGGGGAGTTGTATGGAGTTACTCTCATCTTCTTTCTGAAGGTTAGAACCAGCTTGTGCAGGGGCAGTTGCAGCCTGTGTTGTGTTTTCCTCTTCCAGGATCATTTTGAAGGTTTGTTTATCCAGACAGTGAACTAGTACATTCATCTCAACACAACTCGGTGGATCTGAGTCTGATTCAACGAGAATGCAAGTTTTAGTGAACACATTGTCATGGAAGCGTCCATCTCTTGTTAGTGCTGTCTCCACTGTCTCTCCACAGATGCCGTAGATGCAAAGAGGGCTAAAAGGTTCAAGTTTTTTGTTTTTGAGTAGTTGCTTGGTTTTGGTTTTCTTACCACCTTTAGATTCAATGTAAAAAATGACATATTGCTTATTTCCTGTATAAATCTGTGTGGGTTCAGCTGTGGCCTCTCCACTATCATTGGAAATGGTTGATATGGTGAGTATTTGACCATTCTCAAGCAGATGACAAGGGAAGTGTGTTGCTATTGGTTTCTTTCCTTTTGTTGTTTGTATAACAAGGTCTTGTCTTTGATTTGTCTTCTCTTGTTGTCTTGTCTTCATCTTCTGTTTCCAAGTCTTTTCCTTTAGTTTATAGAATTTGGAACTTCTTTCAAGAGCCTGTAACACGCTGCAATGGCTTTTACAGCGGATTCTAAAATGGACTCCTTTATCAGGGAATTCGAAGAACAAAAAATGGTGACGATGTCCCTTCTGTGAGGAAATCAATGAAAATGACATTAATATGAATACACATACACTGCCTTCAGAAAGTATTCAGACCCCTTGACTTTTTCCACATTTTGTTACGTTTCAGCCTTATTCTAAAATGGATTAAATAAAACAGATCCTCAGCAATCTACACACAATACCCCATAATGACATCACAATACCCCATAATGACATCACAATACCCCATAATGACATCACAATACCCCATAATGACATCACAATAGCCCATAATGATGAAGCAAAAACAGGTGCAGAAATGTTAGCAAATGTATTGAGAAAAGAATTACTGAAATACCTTATTTACATAAGTATTCAGACCCTTTGGTATGAGACTCAAAATTGAGACAGAATTGTGTCGAAGCACAGATCTTAGGAAGGGTACCAAAACATTTCTGCAGCATTGAAGGTCCCCAAGAACACAGTGGCCTCCATCAATCTTAAATGGAAGAAGTTTGGAACCACCAAGACTCTTCATAGCGCTGGCCGCCCGGCCAAACTGAGCAATCGGTGGAGAAGGGCCTTGGTCGGGGAGGTGACCAAGAACCCTATGGTCACTCTGACAGAGCTCTAGAGTTCCTCTTTGGAGATGGGAGAACCTTCCAGAAGGACAACCATCTCTGCAGTACTCAACCAATCAGGCATTTATGGTAGAGTGGCCAGACGGAAGCCACTCCTCAGTAAAAGGCACATGACAGCCAGCTTGGAGTTTGCCAAAAGGCACCTAAAAACTCTCAGACCATGAGAAAAAAGATTATTTGGCCTGAATGCCATGCGTCACTTCTGGAGGAAACCTGGCACCATCCCTATGGTGAAGCACTGTGGTGGTGGCAGCATCATGTTGTGGTGATGTTTTTCAGCGGCAGGGACTGGGAGACTAGTCAGGATCGAGGGAAAGATGAACGGAGCAAAGTATAGAGAGATCCTTGATGAAAACCTGCTCCAGAGCGCTCAGGATCTCAGACTGGGGTGAAGGTTCACCTTCCAACAGGACAATGACCCTAAGCACACAGCCAAGACAACGCAGGAGTGGCGATGGGACAAGTCTCTGAATGTCCTTGAGTGGCCCAGCCAGAACCCAGACTTGAACCCGATCGAACATCACTGGAGAGACCTGAAAATAGCTGTGCAGCAACGCTCCCCATCCAACCTGACAGAGCTTGAGAGGATCTGCAGAGAATAATGGGAGAAACACCACAAATACAGGTGTGCCAAGCTTGTAGCATCATACCCATGAAGACTTGAGGCTGTAATCGCTGCCAAAGGTGCTTCAACAAAGTACTGAGTGAAGGGTCTGAATACTTATGTAAATGTGATATTTCCAGTTTTCTTTTTTTAAATATAAATTAGCAACAATTTTGAAAAACATTTTCACTGTCATTATGGGGTATTGAGTGTAGATTGATGAGAAGAAAAAAAACAATTTAATCCATTTGAGAATAAGGCTGTAACCTACCAAAATGTGGAAAAGGTCAAGGGGTCTGAAAACTTTCCGAAGGCACTGTATGTACACTTACATTGACACATAGGTGTATACTGAATATACATGACTACACAGAAATAAACAAATTGCAATGCACTTATTTTAACTCATATCTATAGTATGTATCTATAATATTTATATTGTAGACTGGCAATAAACATGTTTTTTATTTTTATATGACTTAAAAGCAATATAGTCAACAAATAGCTAATTTTGTATTGCCCTCATACAGTTGAAATCAGAAGTTAACATGCACTTAGGTTGGAGTCATTAAAACTCATTTTTCAACCGCTCCACAAATTTCTTGTTAACAAACTATAGTTTTGGCAAGTCGGGTTAGGACATCTACTTTGTGCATGACACAAGTCATTTTTCCAACAATAGTTTACAGAGATTATTTCACTGTATCACAATTCCAGTGGGTCAGAAGTGTACATACACTAAGGTGACTGTGCCTTTAAACAGCGTGGAAAATTCCAGAAAATGATGCCATGGCTTTAGAAGCTTCTGATAGGCTAATTGACATCATTTGAGTCAATTGGAGGTGTACCTGTGGATGTATTTCAAGGCCTACCTTCAAACTCAGTGCCTCTTTGCTTGACATCATGGGAAAATCAAAAGAAATCAGTCAAGACCTCAGAAAAAAAATTGTAGACCTCCACAAGTCTGGTTCATCCTTGAGAGCAATTTCCAAACGCCTGAAGGTACCACATTCATCTATACAAACAATAGTACGCAAGTATAAACACAATGGGACCATGTAGCCATCATACCACTCAGGAAGGAGATGCGTTCTGTCTCCTAGAGATTAACGTACTTTGGTGCGAACAGTGCAAATCAATCCCAGAACAACAGCAAAGGACCTTGTGAAGATGCTGGAGGAAACAGGTACAAAAGTATCTATATCCACAGTAAAACGAGTCCTATATCGACAAAACCTGAAAGGCCGCTTAGCAAGGAAGAAGCCACGGCTCCAACAACCACCATAAAAAAGCCAGACTACGGTTTGCAACTGCACATGGGGACAAAGATCGTACTTTTTGGAGAAATGTCCTCTGGTCTGATGAGTCAAAAATAGAACTGTTCGGCCATAATGACCATCGTTATGTTTGGAGGAAAAAGGGGGAGGCTTGCAAGCCGAAGAACACCATCCCAACCGTGAAGCACGGGGGTGGCAGCATCATGTTGTGGGGGTGCTTTGCTGCAGGAGGGACTGTTGCACTTCACAAAATAGATGGCATCATGAGGAAAGAAAATTAGGTGGATATATTGAAGCAACATCTCAAGACATCAGTCAGGAAGTTAAAGCTTACTTCCAAAGTTGTGGCAAAATGGCTTAAGGACAACAAAGTCAAGGTATTGGAGTGGCCATCACAAAGTCCTGACCTCAATCCCATAGAAAATTTGTGGGCAGAACTGAAAAAGCGTGCGCGAGCAAGGAGGCCTACAAACCTGACTCTGTTACACCAGCTCTGTCAGGAGGAATGCAAAATTCACCCAACTTATTCTGGGAAGCTTGTGGAAGGCTACCCAAAACGTTTGACCGAAGTTAAACAATTTATAGGCAATGCTACCAAATACTAATTGAGTGTATGTAAACTTCTGACCCTCTGGGAATGTGATGAAAGAAATAAAAGCTTAAATAAATCACTCTCTAAAATTATTCTGACATTTTACATTCTTAAAATAAAGTGTGGATCCTAACTGATCTAAGACAGGGAATTTTTTCAAGAATTAAATGTCAGGAATTGTGAAAAACTGAGTTTTAATGTATTTGGCTAAGGTGTAGGGAAACTTCCGACTTCAACTGTACATACTATTTGTATGGCTCTACTTCCTGCTGGAGAGTAGTGACTTCCTACTCATGGTGGAATCATTTAGAGCTACAGAGCCTTCAGAAAGTATTCTATTCATACCTGTTGACTAATTCCACATTTTGTTGTGTTACAGCCTGATTTGAAAATGGATTCATTTTATGTTTTTTTCTCAACCATCTACACACAATACCCCATAATGACAAAGTGAAAACATGTTTTTAGACATTTTTACAAATGTATTGAAAATGAAATACAGAAATCTCATTTATATGAGTATTCACACCCCTGAGTAAATACTTTGTAGAAGCACCTTTGGTGGATATTACAGCTTTGAGTCATCTTGGTTATGCCTGTATCAGCTTTGAATATCTGGATTTGGGAATTGTCTCCCATTCTTCCTTGCAGATTTTCTCAAGCTCTGTTAACTTAGATGGGGAGCAGCGGTGAGCAGCAAATCATCAAGTGTTTCCACCAATTTCCAATGGGATTCAAGTCTGGGCTGTGGCCGGGCCACTCAATGACTTTAACATTCTTGTTCTGAAGTCATTCCAGCGTTGCTTACAGCGTTGGCTGTATGCTTGGGGTCATTGTCCTACTAGAACGTAAATCTTCGCCCCAGTTTAAGGTCATTTGCACTCTGAAGCAGGTTCTCATCAGGCCAAAGAGTAAAATGTTTGTCTCAGACCACAGAATCTTTTGCCTTATGATCTCAGAGTCTTTCATGTGCCTTTTGGCAAACTCCAGGCCTACTGTCACATGCCTTTTGGAAAACTCCAGGCCTGCTGTCACGTGCCTTTAGGCAAACTCCAGGCCTGCTGTCACGTGCCTTTTGGCAAACTCCAGGCCTGCTGTCACGTGCCTTTTGGCAAACTCCAGGCCTGCTGTCACGTGCCTTTTGGCAAACTCCAGGCCTGCTGTCACGTGCCTTTTGGCAAACTCCAGGCCTGCTGTCACGTGCCTTTTGGCAAACTCCAGGCCTGCTGTCATGTGCCTTTTTCTCAGGAGTGTCTTCCGTCTGGCCACTCTCCCATAAAGCCCAGATTGGTGAAGTGCTGTAGAGACTGTTGTCCTTCTGGCAGGTTCTCCCATCTCAGCCAAGGAACTCTGTAGTTCTGTCAGAGTGGTCATTGAGTTGTTGGTCAGCTCCATGACCAAGGTCCTTCTTGCCCGGTTGCTCAGTTTGTTTTAGTTCCATATTTTTTCCATTTCCTAATGATGGAGACCACTGTGCTCTTGGAAACTTTCAACATTCTAGAAATTATTTTATACCCTTCCCCAGATATATGCCTCATTACAATTCTATCTTGGAGATCTACGGACAGTTCCTTGGACTTCATGGTTTAGTTTCTGCTCTGACATGCACTGTGAACTGTGGGACCTTAGATAGACTTGTTTTTCTTTCTAAATCAAGTCCAAACAATTTAATTGGCCACAGGTGGACTCCAATGAAGTTGTAGTGATCTCAAGGATAATCAAAGTAAATTGGATGCACCTGAGCTCAGTTTGGAGTGTCATAGCAAAGGGGAATGAATACTTACAGTATGTAAATTAAATATTTCAGTATTATATTTTCAATACATTTGTACATTTTTTCGAAAAACATGTCTTCACTTTGTCATTATGAGGTACTGTGTTCAGATGGGCGAGAAAAAACTAACAATTTAATCCATTTTGAATTCAGGCTGTAACACAACAAAATGTGGAATAAGTCAAGAGGTATGAATACTTCCTGTATATGTTTCCAGCTCATGCATATCAATATAGCATGTGCTTTTATAAAGTAATATAATATAGGCCATTTAGCAGAAGCTTTTATCCACAAAATATACATTTCTCTTATTTAATAAATAATTATCTGTTACTCTTATTATGAAAATTGAAAACAAAACAAATATTGATCAAACCAATACTTCATGGTAGAAAACAAATGAATGTGTTATAAACATTATACTGACCATGCTATCATTAGGCTCAGTTATCTTCATCTTTGTAGCCATTTGATCTGACAGTGAATCACCCTGGAAGAGAAAAATAACAGGAGATTGAAGGTTCTAAAGAAAATACAATATGGACTTTCAGAATATCATGATAATATGGATACACATACACTACATGACCAAAAGTATCTGGACACCCCTTCAACATACACTATATATACAGCAGTATGTGGACACACCTTCAACATACACTATATATACAGCAGTATGTGGACACACCTTCAACATACACTATATATACAGCAGTATGTGGACACCCCTTCAACATACACTATATATACAGCAGTATGTGGACACACCTTCAACATACACTATATATACAGCAGTATGTGGATACCCCTTCAACATACACTATATATACAGCAGTATGTGGACACACCTTCAACATACACTATATATACAGCAGTATGTGGACACCCCTTCAACATACACTATATATACAGCAGTATGTGGACACCCCTTCAACATACACTATATATACAGCAGTATGTGGACACACCTTCAACATACACTATATATACAGCAGTATGTGGACACACCTTCAACATACACTATATATACAGCAGTATGTGGACACCCCTTCAACATACACTATATATACAGCAGTATGTGGACACCCCTTCAACATACACTATATATACAGCAGTATGTGGATACCCCTTCAACATACACTATATATACAGCAGTATGTGGACACACCTTCAACATACACTATATATACAGCAGTATGTGGACACACCTTCAACATACACTATATATACAGCAGTATGTGGACACTCCTTCAACATACACTATATATATACACCACAATATGTGCATACCCCTTCAAATTAGTGGATTTGGCTATTTCAGCCACACCTGTTACTGACTGGTGTATAAAATTGAGCAAAAAGCCATTCAATCTCCATAGACAAACATTGGTGGTAGAATGGCCCATACTGAATAGCTCAGTGACTTTCAACATGGCACCGTCATAGGATGCCACCTTTCCAACAAGTCAGTTTGTCAAAATGTCTGCCCTGCTAGAGCTTCCCCAGTCAACTGTAAGTGCTGTTATTGTGAAGTGGAAACATCTAGGAGCAACAACGGCTCAGCTGCGAAGTGGTAGGCCACACAAGCTCACAGAACGGAACACAGAAAAATTGTCTGTCCTCGGTTGTAACACTCACTAGAGTTCCAAACTGCCTCTGGAAGCAACGTCAGCTCAAGAACTGTTCGTCGGGAGCTTCATGAAATGGGTTTCTATGGCCGAACAGCCACACACAAGCCTAAGATCACCATGTGCAATGCCAAGCGTTGGCTGGAGTGGTGTAAAGCTCGCCACCAATTGACTCTGGAGCAGTGGAAACGCGTTCTCTGGAGTGATGAATCACCATCTGATGAATCACCATCTTCACCACCTGGCAGTCCGACGGACTAATCTGGGTTTGGCAGATGCCAGGACAACACTACCTGCCCGAATGCATAGTGCCAACTGTAAAGTTTGGTGGAGGAAGAATTGTCACACCCTGATCTGTTTCACCTGTCTTTGTGATTGTCTCCACCCCCCTCCAGGTGTTGCCCATCTTCTCCATTATCCCCTGTGGATTCATACCTGTGTTCTCTGTTTGTCTATTGCCAGTTCCTTTAGTTCGTCAAACCTACCAGCGTTTGTTTCCCTGCTCCTGCCTGTTTTCCTGCTCTTGTTTTCTAGTCCTTCCCGGTTTTGATGTTTCTGCCTGCCCTGACCCTGAGCCTGCCTGTCGTTTTGTACCTCCCCCCCCCGGTCTGTATTACTGACCCCTGCCTGCCGTGACCCTGAGACTACCCGCCGTTCTGGACCGTTTACACCCTCTCTGGATTATTGAGCCCTGCCTGCCTTGACCTGTTGTTTGCCTGCCCCTGTTGTTGGAATAAAGTCTTGTTACTTCTACACCGTCTGCATCTGGGTCTTACCTAAACGTGATAAGAATAATGTTCTGGGGCTGTTTGTCATGGTTCGGGCCCCTTAGTTCCAGTGAAGGGAAATCTTAACGCCACAACATACAATGACATTCTAGACGATTCTGTGCTTCCAACTTTTGTGGCAACAGTTTAGAGAAGGCCCTTTCCTGTTTCAGCATGACAATGCCTCCGTGCACAAAGCTTGGTACATACAGAAATGGTTTGTTGAGGTCGGTGTGGAAGAACTTGACTGGCCTGCACAGAGCCCTGACCTCAACCCCATCGAACACCTTTGGGATGAATTGTAACGCTGACTGCGAGCCAGGCCTAATCGCCCAACATCAGTGCCCAACCATACTAATGCTCTTGTGGCTGAATGGAAGCAAGTCCCCGCAGCAATGTTCCAACATCTAGTGGAAAGCCTTCCCAGAAGAGTGGAGGCTGTTATAGCAGCAAAGGGGGCACCAACTCCATATTAATGCCCATGATTTTGGAATGAGATGTTCAACGAGCAGGTGTCCACATACTTTTGGTCATGTTTGGGGTGGCAGGTAGCCAAGTGCTCTAATAGTTGTCATTACTATCAGCCATCCTGAACAACAACTTTGATTTTATAAAAAAAAGTAAATATGAGGCTTTATTATGTGACCCATCAAAAGGCATGCATAGATTGCAACTAAAACAAAAATTACTTATTTTACACAAATACATGTATTAACTTACATTGCCATCAAGAGGCTCAGATTTCACCATGGCTGCCATTGGACCTGTGAAATCATTATTTAAAAAAATATAATTTGATATTTTATGGTTGACAATAACAGGTAGGTTGCAGGGTTTTTAATAAACAACAAAATACTACAAGATACACCAGCACCTTTCTTCTGTCTTCGGCTTGTAAAACAGACACAACACGCCTACTGTATTGTCAGTTCCAATGGCACTCAATGAGTTAAGTTGTTTCCAACTAGTTGCAAAGTAAGTTGTGATTGTATAGTAGCCTACAGCTTGTAGGTTTATTTATTCTCCAATTAGAAGTGACTGGCAGACACAAGTGAAAACAATTCATTCAAGAACTGATGGGCCTCCTGGGTGGCGCAGTGGTCTAAGGCACTGCATTGCAGTGCTAGCTGTGCCACCAGAGATTCTGGGTTTGAGCCCAGGCTCTGTTGCAGCCGGCCGTAACTGGGAGGCCGATGGGGCGGTGCACAATTGGCCCAGTGTCGTCTGGGTTAGGGGAGGGTTTGGCTGGCAGGGATGTCCTTGTCTCATTGCACACTAGTGACTCCTGTGGCGGGCTGGGTGCAGTGCATGCTGACACGGTTGCCAGGTGTATGGTGTCACATTGGTGTGGCTGGCTTCTGTGTTGTCTGTGTGTTGTGTCAAGAAGCAGTGCGGCTTGGTTGGGTTGTGTTTCGGAGGACGCATGGCTCTCCACTTTGCCTCTCCTGAGTCCGTACAGAAGTTATAGTGATGAGACAAGACTGTAACTACTATCAATAATTTTTTTTTTGAAATACAATTTCCTCCCTGTACATGCATCAACTCATTATAATTGTATTAATATAATGACCTGATATAAAGACATGAACACTAACAAGACTGACCTGTATCCTTCCCTTCTCATTGTAATATATATATATATAAAGACATAAACACTAACAAGACTGACCTGTATCCTTCCCTTCTCATTGTAATATATATATATATAAAGACATAAACACTAACAAGACTGACCTGTACCCTTCCCTTCTCATTGTAATATATATATATATATATATATAAAGACATAAACACTAACAAGACTGACCTGTATCCTTCCCTTCTCATTGTAATATATATATATATATATAGATATAAACACTAACAAGAATGACCTGTACCCTTCCCTTCTCATTGTAATATATATATATATATATATATTATATATATATATATATATATATATATATATATAAAGACATAAACTCTAACAAGACTGACCTGTACCCTTCCCTTCTCATTGTAATATATATATATATATATATAAAGACATAAACACTAACAAGACTGACCTGTATCCTTCCCTTCTCATTGTAATATATATATATATATAAAGACATAAACTCTAACAAGACTGACCTGTACCCTTCCCTTCTCATTGTAATATATATATATATATATATATATATTATATATATATATATATATATATATATAATATATATATATATATATAAAGACATAAACACTAACAAGACTGACCTGTATCCTTCCCTTCTCATTGTAATATATATATATATATATATATATATATAGATATAAACACTAACAAGACTGACCTGTATCCTTCCCTTCTCATTGTAATATATATATATATAAAGACATAAACACTAACAAGACTGACCTGTACCCTTCCCTTCTCATTGTAATATATATATATATAAAGACATAAACACTAACAAGACTGACCTGTATCCTTCCCTTCTCATTGTAATATATATATATATAAAGACATAAACACTAACAAGACTGACCTGTACCCTTCCCTTCTCATTGTAATATATATATATATATATATAAAGACATAAACACTAACAAGACTGACCTGTATCCTTCCCTTCTCATTGTAATATATATATATATATATATATAAAGACATAAACACTAACAAGACTGACCTGTACCCTTCCCTTCTCATTGTAATATATATATATATAAAGACATAAACACTAACAAGACTGACCTGTATCCTTCCCTTCTCATTGTAATATATATATATATAAAGACATAAACACTAACAAGACTGACCTGTATCCTTCCCTTCTCATTGTAATATATATATATATAAAGACATAAACACTAACAAGACTGACCTGTACCCTTCCCTTCTCATTGTAATATATATATATATATATAAAGACATAAACACTAACAAGACTGACCTGTATCCTTCCCTTCTCATTGTAATATATATATATATAAAGACATAAACACTAACAAGACTGACCTGTATCCTTCCCTTCTCATTGTAATATATATATATATAAAGACATAAACACTAACAAGACCGACCTGTATCCTTCCCTTCTCATTGTAATATATATATATATAGACATAAACACTAACAAGACTGACCTGTACCCTTCCCTTCTCATTGTAATATATATATATATAGATATAAACACTAACAAGACTGACCTGTACCCTTCCCTTCTCATTGTAATATATATACATATATATATATATATATAAACACTAACAAGACTGACCTGTACCCTTCCCTTCTCATTGTAATATATATATATATATATATATATATAGATATAAACACTAACAAGACTGACCTGTACCCTTCCCTTCTCATTGTAATATATATACATATATATATATATATATATATAGATAGATATAAACACTAACAAGACTGACCTGTACCCTTCCCTTCTCATTGTAATATATATATATATATATATATATATAGATATAAACACTAACAAGACTGACCTGTACCCTTCCCTTCTCATTGTAATATATATATATATAAAGACATAAACACTAACAAGACTGACCTGTACCCTTCCCTTCTCATTGTAATATATATATATATATATAAAGATATAAACACTAACAAGACTGACCTGTACCCTTCCCTTCTCATTGTAATATATATATATATATATAGATAGATATAAACACTAACAAGACCGACCTGTATCCTTCCCTTCTCATTGTAATATATATATATATATAAAGACATAAACACTAACAAGACTGACCTGTACCCTTCCCTTCTCATTGTAATATATATATATATATAAAGACATAAACACTAACAAGACTGACCTGTACCCTTCCCTTCTCATTGTAATATATATATATATATATAGACATAAACACTAACAAGACTGACCTGTACCCTTCCCTTCTCATTGTAATATATATACATATATATATATATAATATATATATATATATAGATATAAACACTAACAAGACTGACCTGTACCCTTCCCTTCTCATTGTAATATATATATATATATAGACATAAACACTAACAAGACTGACCTGTACCCTTCCCTTCTCATTGTAATATATATATATATATATATATATATATATATATAGATATAAACACTAACAAGACTGACCTGTATCCTTCCCTTCTCATTGTAATATATATATATATAAAGACATAAACACTAACAAGACTGACCTGTACCCTTCCCTTCTCATTGTAATATATATATATATATAAAGACATAAACACTAACAAGACTGACCTGTATCCTTCCCTTCTCATTGTAATATATATATATATAAAGACATAAACACTAACAAGACCGACCTGTACCCTTCCCTTCTCATTGTAATATATATATATATATAAAGACATAAACACTAACAAGACTGACCTGTACCCTTCCCTTCTCATTGTAATATATATATATATATATATAGATATAAACACTAACAAGACCGACCTGTATCCTTCCCTTCTCATTGTAATATATATATATATATATATATATAGATATAAACATTAACAAGACCGACCTGTATCCTTCCCTTCTCATTGTAATATATGTATATATATATAAAGACATAAACACTAACAAGACCGACCTGTATTATATAAATGTTTAGTAACCTACCTGTGTTACTGCGTTGGTTGATCTGAGATCTGTGTTGAAAGAGGAAGTTGTGGCAGTGATCATCGCTTTTATACTTGCGAACGTATGTTTTTATACCTGTACAATGATGAATATTAATAGACACAACCTGCGGAATGGTACTGGTTAAACCAGGTGTTTACCCAATGGACGGGCTCAAAGGAAAACCATTCAACAGAATCGATTATGATGATGATATTGTCTTGGTGTTTGAGGAAGAGAAATACCAGCAAAATATGGTTGAAAGATGTCTTGTTTTTCAATGTCTTTTTAAGTCTTTTCAACCCCAAAAATATATTTTCAACGTCTTGTGCTCATAGGGAGAACTCCTGTTGACCTTTAAATTTAAATAGCATTTCCTTAATTGATTAATTAATTGCTCTTGTCATCTTTCCTCGCCACCATCTGTTGGTGGCAAGTGACGCACCTTCTCGGGTTCCCGAGTGGCGCATCAATCTAAGGCACTGCATTTCAGTGCTAGAGGCTTCACTACAGTCCCTGGGTCGAATCCAGGCTGTATCACAACCGGCCGGGATTGGGAGTCCCATAGGGCGACGCACAATTGGCCCAGCGTCGTCTGGGTTAGGGGAGGGTTTTGATGGTGTAGGCCGTCATTGTAAAATAATAATGTGTTCTTAACTGACTTGCCTAGTTAAATAAAGGTTAAATAAAAAATAAAATAAATTTAAACTAATCCAATGGGTTTTGAAAAAGAGGCGAGGAGAGAGGATGCAAGGAACCAAGGAAACGCAATTGAGATCCTTCATTATTTTATGCTGTGTACTCTTCACTGATGGTCTGTGTTCCGTTGAGGATGGTCTGTGTTCTGTTGGGGTTGGTCTGTGTTCTGTTGGGGTTGGTCTGTGTTCTGTTGGGGATGGTCTGTGTTCTGTTGGGGATGGTCTGTGTTCTGTTGGGGATGGTCTGTGTTCTGTTGGGGATGGTCTGTGTTCTGTTGGGGATGGTCTGTGTTCTGTTGGGGTTGGTCTGTGTTCTGTTGGGGATGGTCTGTGTTCTGTTGGGGATGGTCTGTGTTCTGTTGGGGATGGTCTGTGTTCTGTTGGGGATGGTCTGTGTTCTGCTGGGGATGGTCTGTGTTCTGTTGGAGATGGTCTGTGTTCTGTTGGAGATGGTCTGTGTTCTGTTGGGGATGGTCTGTGTTCTGTTGGGGATGGTCGCTGTGTTCTGTTGGGGATGGTCTGTGTTCTGTTGGGGATGGTCTGTGTTCTGTTGGGGATGGTCTGTGTTCTGTTGGGGATGGTCTGTGTTCTGTTGGAGATGGTCTGTGTTCTGTTGGGGATGGTCTGTGTTCTGTTGGAGATGGTCTGTGCTGTGATCAGTGAATCTGAAGACCAGGAGGGGAGACCAGGCTCCACAGAACACCAGGGGCTGTATGTATTAAACCTCTCAGAGTAGGGCTGATCTAGGATCAGTTTTATTGATTATATGGACAGATCCTAGATCAGCACTCCTACTCTGAGACTCTTTGTGGATAAGGGCCCAGGTCACACCCCTCTGTCCTCTAATCTTATTCATTGTGATCTTAAATGCAAAACTGATCCTAAATCAGCACTCCTCTGAGAAGGTTTGACATCTCTATCGGCTGGCCTGTAGCTGCCCTTCCTCCTGATCCTAAATCAGCACTCCTCTGAGAGGGTTTGACATCTCTATCGGCTGGCCTGTAGCTGCCCTTCCTCCTGATCCTAAATCAGCACTCCTCTGAGAAGGTTTGACATCTCTATCGGCTGGCCTGTAGCTGCCCTTCCTCCTGATCCTAAATCAGCACTCCTCTGAGAAGGTTTGACATCTCTATCGGCTGGCCTGTAGCTGCCCTTCCTCCTGATCCTAAATCAGCACTCCTCTGAGAAGGTTTGACATCTCTATCGGCTGGCCTGTAGCTGCCCTTCCTCCTGATCCTAAATCAGCACTCCTCTGAGAAGGTTTGACATCTCTATCGGCTGGCCTGTAGCTGCCCTTCCTCCTGATCCTAAATCAGCACTCCTCTGAGAAGGTTTGACATCTCTATCGGCTGGCCTGTAGCTGCCCTTCCTCCTGATCCTAAATCAGCACTCCTCTGAGAAGGTTTGACATCTCTATCGGCTGGCCTAGCTACCTTTCTTCCTAGACTTTGTTGCTTTTCATGATATGGTTATTTGTTATTATAATTATTTTATTTTATGCACTTTGAGAATGTTCTTGTATAGTGGAAAGCGCTTTTGCAAATATATTAATAATAATAATTATTATTATTATTACTACTACATATGAACGTTCCAAAACGTTGCTTTCCGCTGAACGCGCCCCAGAACAGTAGAGTGGAGGAGGAGAGTCAGGATGTGTTGTAGGAGAAATAAGTCAAAACTCAAATTGCCTGGAAAATAAACATGATCCATAACACATGATTGAGGGAGAATATTTGCACTGAAGGCTACTTTTTATTGAAAAGTAAAAAGCACTGACATACACTGAGTGTACAAAACATTAAGAACACCTGCTCTTTCCATGACAGACTGACCAGGTGAATCCAGGTGAAAGCTATGATCCCTTATTGATGTCACCTGTTAAATGCACTTCAATCACTGTAGATGAAGGGGAGGAGACAGGTTAAAGAAGGATTTTTAAGCCTTGAGAAAATTGAGAAATGATTGTGTATGTGTGCCATTCAGAGGGTGAATGGGTAAGACAAAATATGTAAGTGCCTTTGAACGGGGTATGGTAGTAGGTGCCAGGCGCACTGGTTTGAGTGTGTCAAAACTGCATCGCTGCTGGGTTTTTTACGCTCAACAGTTTCCTGTGTGTAGAACGGTCCACCACCCAAAGGACATCTAGCCAACTTGACACAACTGTGGGAAGCATTGGGCCAGCATCCCTGTGGAACACTTTTGACACCTTGTAAAGTCTATGCCCCAACGAATTGAGGCTGTTCTGAGGGAAAAGAGGGGTAAGCAACTCAATATTAGGAAGGTGTTGCTAATGTTTTTTACACCATGTAGACACATAGGGGTGACAGGTAGCCTAGTGGTTAGAGCGTTGGACTAGTAACCAGCAGGTAGCCTAGTGGTTAGAGCGTTGGACCAGTAATCAAAAGGTTGCAAGATTGAATCCCCGAGCTGACAAGGTAAAAATCTGTCGTTCTGCCCCTGAACAAGGCAGTTAACCCACTGTTCATAGGCCGCAGGTCTTCCAGTACTATAGCCTTCCGGAGGATATCCTCTCCGATCGTGGCCCCCCAATTCACATCACGTGTATGGAAGGCTTTCATGGAGAAGCTGGGGGTCACGGTCAGCCTCACTTCTGGGTACCGGCCTCAATCTAACGGGCAGGTGGAGAGGATGAACCAGGAGCTGGGGAGGTTCCTGAGGAGTCACTGCCAGGACCTGCAGGGGGAGTGGTCATGATTCCTTACTTGGGCTGAATACGCCCAGAATTCATTGCGACACTCCTCCACAGGGCTGACTCCCTTCCAGTGTGTTCTGGGCTATCAGCCGGCCCCTGGCTCTGTGGACCCCGAGCCAGAACGAAGCTCCTGCGGTGGATGTGTGGTTCAGGTGTGTGGAAGAGGTATGGAATGAAGCCCACGTGAGACTCCAGTGTGCCGTCCACTGTCAGAATAACCAGGTGAATCACCACTGCAGTGAGGCTCCCGTGTTCCATCCTGGTGATCACGTCTGGCTCTCCACCAGGAACCTCCCGCTCCGCCTGCCCTGTAAGAAGCTGAGTCCCCGTTTGTGGGGCCGTTCAAGGAGGTAACTTTACAACTCCCCACTAACTACCGGATCTCACCATATTTTCATGTTTCTCTCCTCAGGCCGGTGGTTCTTGGTCCACCGGCTTCCGTCCCCCACGACACCCCTCCGCCTCCCTTGGACACTGAGGGGAGCCCCGCCTATCCCTTCAGATTACTCCTGGATGGAGCGGTACGGGGTTCCGGTGGACGACATTCTAGATCCCAACATAATCTGAGAATTCCACTGTGCTGAAGACTGAGGCTGGAGGCGCGCATCAGGGTTGCCAGGACCCTGTTATGTCTACTTCCCCTCGCCGGTGCTCGACGTTGCCGGTCTACTAACCAGCGGTCCTGGCAACCCATGTTTAAGCACACCTGCGTCTCATCATCAGTCACACCTGGACTTCATTACTTCAAGATTACTTACCCTTTATATTGCACTCTGTTATTATCAGTCAGCAGGTAGTATTGGTTGTTTCCTTGTCAGACGTTTCTCTTGTTTTGTATCGTTCCATGTTCGTTATTATTAAACTCACTGCACCTGCTTCTTGACTCCCTGTGTTGACGTTACACAGACACATTGCATATGCTACAGAACAACAAAATGGAGCCCTTTACCTAGCCCTTCTCCCCTTGTCTATAGCAGGGACACATGCTGTTTAAATGGCCCAAATGTTGATTTAGACCCTTTACCTAGTCCTTCTCCCCTTGTCTATAGCAGGGACACACACTGTCTAAATGGCCCAAATGTTGATTTAGACCCTTTACCTAGTCCTTCTCCCCTTGTCTATAGCAGGGACACACACTGTCTAAATGGCCCAAATGTTGATTTAGACCCTTTACATAGCCCTTCTCCCCTTGTCTATAGCAGGGACACACACTGTCTAAATGGCCCAAATGTTGATTTAGACCCTTTACCTAGTCCTTCTCCCCTTGTCTATAGCAGGGACACACACTGTCTAAATGGCCCAAATGTTGATTTAGACCCTTTACATAGCCCTTCTCCCCTTGTCTATAGGAGTAACACACGCTGTCTAAATGGCCCAAATGTTGATTTAGACCCTTTACATAGTCCTTCTCCCCTTGTCTATAGCAGGGACACACGCTGTCTAAATGGCCCAAATGTTGATTTAGACCCTTTACATAGCCCTTCTCCCCTTGTCTATAGCAGGGACACATGCTGTCTAAATGGCCCAAATGTTGATTTAGACCCTTTACCTAGTCCTTCTCCCCTTGTCTATAGGAGTAACACACGCTGTCTAAATGGCCCAAATGTTGATTTAGACCCTTTACCTAGTCCTTCTCCCCTTGTCTATAGCAGGGACACACGCTGTCTAAATGGCCCAAATGTTGATTTAGACCCTTTACATAGCCCTTCTCCCCTTGTCTATAGCAGGGACACACGCTGTCTAAATGGCCCAAATGTTGATTTAGACCCTTTACATAGTCCTTCTCCCCTTGTCTATAGCAGGGACACATGCTGTTTAAATGGCCCAAATGTTGATTTAGACCCTTTACATAGTCCTTCTCCCCTTGTCTATAGGAGTAACACACGCTGTCTAAATGGCCCAAATGTTGATTTAGACCCTTTACATAGTCCTTCTCCCCTTGTCTATAGCAGGGACACACGCTGTCTAAATGGCCCAAATGTTGATTTAGACCCTTTACATAGCCCTTCTCCCCTTGTCTATAGGAGTAACACACGCTGTCTAAATGGCCCAAATGTTGATTTAGACCCTTTACATAGCCCTTCTCCCCTTGTCTATAGGAGTAACACACGCTGTCTAAATGGCCCAAATGTTGATTTAGACCCTTTACCTAGTCCTTCTCCCCTTGTCTATAGCAGGGACACACGCTGTCTAAATGGCCCAAATGTTGATTTAGACCCTTTACATAGCCCTTCTCCCCTTGTCTATAGCAGGGACACACGCTGTCTAAACGGCCCAAATGTTGATTTAGACCCTTTACATAGCCCTTCTCCCCTTGTCTATAGGAGTAACACACGCTGTCTAAATGGCCCAAATGTTGATTTAGACCCTTTACATAGTCCTTCTCCCCTTGTCTATAGGAGTAACACACGCTGTTTAAATGGCCCAAATGTTGATTTAGACCCTTTACATAGCCCTTCTCCCCTTGTCTATAGCAGGGACACACGCTGTCTAAACGGCCCAAATGTTGATTTAGACCCTTTACATAGCCCTTCTCCCCTTGTCTATAGCAGTAACACAAGCTGTCTAAATGGCCCAAATGTTGATTTAGACCCTTTACATAGCCCTTCTCCCCTTGTCTAAAGCAGGGACACACGCTGTTTAAATGGCCCAAATGTTGATTTAGACCCTTTACATAGCCCTTCTCCCCTTGTCTATAGCAGGGACACACGCTGTCTAAATGGCCCAAATGTTGATTTAGACCCTTTACATAGTCCTTCTCCACTTGTCTATAGCAGGGACACACGCTGTCTAAATGGCCCAAATGTTGATTTAGACCCTTTACATAGCCCTTCTCCCCTTGTCTATAGCAGGGACACACGCTGTCTAAATGGCCCAAATGTTGATTTAGACCCTTTACATAGCCCTTCTCCCCTTGTCTATAGCAGGGACACACGCTGTCTAAATGGCCCAAATGTTGATTTAGACCCTTTACATAGCCCTTCTCCCCTTGTCTATAGCAGGGACACACGCTGTCTAAATGGCCCAAATGTTGATTTAGACCCTTTACATAGCCCTTCTCCCCTTGTCTATAGGAGTAACACACGCTGTCTAAATGGCCCAAATGTTGATTTAGACCCTTTACATAGTCCTTCTCCCCTTGTCTATAGCAGGGACACACGCTGTCTAAATGGCCCAAATGTTGATTTAGACCCTTTACATAGCCCTTCTCCCCTTGTCTATAGCAGGGACACACGCTGTCTAAATGGACCAAATGTTGATTTAGACCCTTTACATAGCCCTTCTCCCCTTGTCTATAGCAGGGACACACGCTGTCTAAACGGCCCAAATGTTGATTTAGACCCTTTACATAGCCCTTCTCCCCTTGTCTATAGCAGGGACACACGCTGTCTAAATGGCCCAAATGTTGATTTAGACCCTTTACATAGCCCTTCTCCCCTTGTCTATAGCAGGGACACACGCTGTCTAAATACCCCAAATGTTGATTTAGACCCTTTACATAGCCCTTCTCCCCTTGTCTATAGCAGGGACACACGCTGTCTAAATGGCCCAAATGTTGATTTAGACCCTTTACATAGCCCTTCTCCCCTTGTCTATAGGAGTAACACACGCTGTCTAAATGGCCCAAATGTTGATTTAGACCCTTTACATAGTCCTTCTCCCCTTGTCTATAGCAGGGACACACGCTGTCTAAATGGCCCAAATGTTGATTTAGACCCTTTACATAGCCCTTCTCCCCTTGTCTATAGCAGGGACACACGCTGTCTAAATGGACCAAATGTTGATTTAGACCCTTTACATAGCCCTTCTCCCCTTGTCTATAGCAGGGACACACGCTGTCTAAATGGCCCAAATGTTGATTTAGACATTCACAAATGTAACAGATTGTGTCTATGACTGATGTCATGATATGTTTGGTAAAGTCATAAAGAAGGTGAAATATTTTGGTTAAATGTTCCTAAAACATATCTATATATGGACATAATATAAAGTGTGAAAAGGCTTATTTTATATCATATTTGTATATGTTTTATTATGCTTTTATTGTGTACTAGATCATATGGGTTGAAGTGTTTGTCCCCACACCTAAAAGGCCACTCTAAAATGTGCAGTTTTATCACCCAACACAATGCCACAGATGTCTCAAGTTTTGAGGGATCGTTCAATTGGCATGCTGACTGCAGGCATGTCCACTAGATCTGTTGCCAGAAAATTCTATGTTAATTTCAACACCATAACATAGTTTTAGAGAATTTGGCAGTACGTCTCACAACCGCAGATCACCTGCGGGATCGTCTGAGACCAGCCACCCGGACAGCTGATTAAACCGAGGAGTATTTCTGTCTGTAATATACCCCTTTTATTGGGAAAACATAATTCTGATTGGCTGGGCCTGTCTCCCCAGAGGGTTGGCCTGGCTCCCAGGTGGGTGGGCCTATGCCCTCCCAGGCCCATCCATGCCTGCGCCCCTGCCGAGGCATGTGAAATCCAAAGATTAGGGCCTAATGAATTCATTTCAATTGACTGATTTCCTTATATGAACTGTAACTCAGTAAAATCGTTATATATATATATATTATTTTTTGATATTGCTATATGAATGGATTAACTTTTTAAATGTTAGCTAACTAACTCAAGCTTGTTAGCTAGCTAGCTAGCTCAAAGGACAATCAAACTCCCTCCATAGAAGCAGCTCATTCTAGGTATAACTCTATGGACCTAATTCAGATAATGCATGTCATAAAGATTTCCTAACGCTTCAAGCCTCCTCCTCAACCCTCTCTCGCTCTCTCCCAACCTGCAAAATTTCAGTCACATGCCTTCCCAGATATAATTTCTTGATGTGATCACAACAGTCTTGTGTTTTCTTTGAAAAGATGGGCCTTGCTGAGAATAGAACATTCAGTTTTCTGCCTCAGTGTGGCGCTGTTTAACGCAAAAATCTTGGTTATTTTGTGACCAGAAGAAAACAACTTATTTTACTCCACTAGAGATTGAAATAAATGTTGTTTCTTTAAAAAAAGATGGGCCTGGCTGACAACAAAATACATTAAGGGCACATCTCTTTATTTACAATGTCGGTTGTCATGGTTAACACAAAGGCAGGACAATATGGCAGCCAGCATTGTAAATAAAGAGATGTGCAGAAAGGTAATCAGCCTCCGTGTCCGTGGATCCTTTCCCCTTAATGTAGTTGTAATGTTAGCCAGGCACATCTTTTCAAAGACCATTTATTTAAATCTGTAGTTGAGTAAGGAGTCTTGCTTCAGTCCTTGTATAGTTTCCACTTGTTGTTACCTGGTTAGTAACCAACCACCATGGATAACCACATGGAGAATAACGTGAGGAAACAGTCAAGGTCAGACAGAGACATCTTTTTAAATATATATATTTTTTTTCAATCTCTAGGTACAGGTGTCTTCTTTTTTTAAAGCCCATAACCATCTGTGAGAGGTGGATACTTTTGTTTCAACGTAGATTTGTTTAAGACGACCCAGAATCACTCTGTGTGACCCTGATTTAGCCCACTGTAAAAATTCACATGGGAGAGTCCGTATATAACTGAAAGCAAACAAAAAAATTGTCCTTGAAAAAACTGAAAGCTTGCAAAACAAAGAACACGGACAAAAGGTCAAGTTTCAATTGACTGTTTCAACAGCTCTGGAACTTTTAGTGTCCAGTAGATTAGAAGGAGAACATTTGGTTCATGCTGCGATTTGGATGTAATTCCATCCTTTAAAGGCCCAATGTATCTGTTTTTATATCAACATCAAATAATATCTGGGTAACAATTGAGTACCTTACTGTAATAGATTACCATTAAAATGCGCAAAAATAGCATTATAGCAAATGTCTGGGTTTTGGCCCGAGTGGGGAGTGGAAAATGGAAAACTAGTTGTTATTGGCAGAGGGGTTTTGATCTCTCTTTGTTATTGGTCTACTAATCAGTTTACTGCATGGTGATGTCACCATGGGAAGCTAAAAGTCCCGCCCATGCAAACCTGCTGATTAGAAGGTCCTGTGTAGATTGTATTTTCAACCTGCAACTATCAGGAAATAAAACGGATTAAAAAAATACAACTTTTACAGTGTTAGTTTCATCAGCTGTTGTACAATATGATCCAAAACACAGGAAAACTGCTTTTTGACTGCACACAAACGTTCTCTTCACACCTCACACTCGCTTCACCTTTTCACACTAATCTTCCTTATCAACAGGTTGTCTTTGATTCTCCATAAGTCTGTTTGACAGAGTTATGGAGAATCAAAGCCTCAGGCAGCCTTAGGGCCATGTGGCACAGTGGTCTAAGACACTGCACAATTAGCCCAGCGTTGGCTGGGGTAGGCCGTCATTGTAAACAAGAATTTGTTCTTAACTGACTTGCCTAGTTAAATAAATAAAAAACATTTAAAAATATGACACAGTTGATGTCTCTCTGGCCTCAGACAGCCTTATGACATCGTTGACGTCTCTCTGGCCCCTCAGACAGCCTTATGACACAGTTGACGTCTCTCTGGCCCCTCAGACAGCCTTATGACATCGTTGACGTCTCTCTGGCCCCTCAGACAGCCTTATGACACAGTTGACATCTCTCTGGCCCCTCAGACAGCCTTATGACACAGTTGACATCTCTCTGGCCCCTCAGACAGCCTTATGACACAGTTGACGTCTCTCTGGCCCCTCAGACAGCCTTATGACACAGTTGACATCTCTCTGGCCCCTCAGGCAGCCTTATGACACAGTTGACATCTCTCTGGCCCCTCAGACAGCCTTATGACACAGTTGACGTCTCTCTGGCCCCTCAGGCAGCCTTATGACACAGTTGACATCTCTCTAGCCCCTCAGGCAGCCTTATGACACAGTTGACATCTCTCTGGCCCCTCAGACAGCCTTATGACATCGTTGACGTCTCTCTGGCCCCTCAGACAGCCTTATGACACAGTTGACGTCTCTCTGGCCCCTCAGACAGCCTTATGACATCGTTGACGTCTCTCTGGCCCCTCAGGCAGCCTTATGACACAGTTGACGTCTCTCTGGCCCCTCAGACAGCCTTATGACACAGTTGACATCTCTCTGGCCCCTCCGGCAGCCTTATGACACAGTTGACGTCTCTCTGGCCCCTCAGACAGCCTTATGACACAGTTGACGTCGCTCTGGCCCCTCAGACAGCCTTATGACACAGTTGACATCTCTCTGGCCCCTCAGGCAGCCTTATGACACAGTTGACATCTCTCTGGCCCCTCAGACAGCCTTATGACATCGTTGACGTCTCTCTGGCCCCTCAGACAGCCTAATGACATTATTGACGTCTCTCTGGCCTCTGAGGCAGACTTATCACATCGTTTACGTCTCTCTGGCCTCTCAGGCAGACTTATGACATCGTTGTCGTCATCAATCGTCGTCAGTAGGACAAGACATATCATATCCTTCAACCTTCAGACACCTGTCACACAGAGACCTGTGGGACTGGGACCATCAGCCATGGGAGAACTGCATGTGACTGTGGCCCAAATGTCTCTGGTCAGAAGTAGTGGATTATATAGTCACATAGGGCTCTGGTCAAAAGTAGTGGATTATATAGTCCCATAGGGTTCTGGTCAAAAGTAGTGGATTATATAGTCCCATAGGGCTCTGGTCTAAAGTAGTGGATTATATAGTCCCTTAGTGCTCTGGTTAAAAGTAGTGGATTATATAGTCCCATAGAGCTCTGGTCAAAAGTAGTGGATTATATAGTCCCATAGGGTTCTGGTCAAAAGTAGTGGATTATATAGTCCCATAGGGCTCTGGTCTAAAGTAGTGGATTATATAGTCCCTTAGTGCTCTGGTTAAAAGTAGTGGATTATATAGTCCCATAGAGCTCTGGTCAAAAGTAGTGGATTATATAGTCCCATAGGGCTCTGGTCAAAAGTAGTGGATTATATAGTCCCTTAGGGCTCTGGTCAAATGTAGTAGATTATATAGTCCCTTAGGGCTCTGGTTAAAAGTAGTGGATTATATAGTCCCATAGGGTTCTGGTTAAAAGTAGTGGATTATATAGTCCCTTAGGGCTCTGGTCAAAAGTAGTGGATTATATAGTCCCATAGGGCTCTGGTCAAAAGTAGTAGATTGTATAGTCCCATAGGGCTCTGGTCTAAAGTAGTGGATTATATAGTCCCATAGGGCTCTGGTCAAAAGTA
The DNA here is from genome assembly GCF_965601325.2 of Salmo salar. Taxonomy (NCBI): domain Eukaryota; kingdom Metazoa; phylum Chordata; class Actinopteri; order Salmoniformes; family Salmonidae; genus Salmo; species Salmo salar. The sequence goes on along the minus strand of NC_138307.1, from coordinate 83,590,455 downwards.
GTAGATTGTATAATCCCATAGGGCTCTGGTCAAAAGTAGTGGATTATATAGTCCCATAGGGCTCTGGTCAAAAGTAGTAGATTATATAGTCCCATAGGGCTCTGGTCAAAAGTAGTGCACCATATATGGAATAGGCTGCCATTTGGGATGAAGCCAGTGGTTTACCTGATACACACCCAACTCAAATTGAAGGTCGGGGCTGTGCAGCCCTTAGGGCTAGCAGCAGTTAGCCTGGTATGTATCCATACTGAATGCACTCACTGTTGTTAGTAGTGAAACAGAGTGAGGTTTCAGGCTAGACCAGTATAGCAGTGTGAAGAGGAACAGAGTGATGTTCAGTCTGGGTTTCAGGCTAGACCAGTATAGCAGTGTGAAGAGGAACATAGTGATGTTCAGTCTGGGTTTCAGGCTAGACCAGTATAGCAGTGTGAAGGGGAACATAGTGATGTTCAGTCTGGGTTTCAGACTAGACCAGTATAGCAGTGTGAAGAGGAACATAGTGATGTTCAGTCTGGGTTTCAGACTAGACCAGTATAGCAGTGTGAAGAGGAACATAGTGATGTTCAGTCTGGGTTTCAGGCTAGACCAGTATAGCAGTGTGAAGAGGAACAGAGTGATGTTCAGTCTGGGTTTCAGGCTAGACCAGTATAGCAGTGTGAAGAGGAACATAGTGATGTTCAGTCTGGGTTTCAGACTAGACCAGTATAGCAGTGTGAAGAGGAACATAGTGATGTTCAGTCTGGGTTTCAGGCTAGACCAGTATAGCAGTGTGAAGAGGAACAGAGTGATGTTCAGTCTGGGTTTCAGGCTAGACCAGTATAGCAGTGTGAAGAGGAACAGAGTGATGTTCAGTCTGGGTTTCAGGCTAGACCAGTATAGCAGTGTGAAGAGGAACAGAGTGATGTTCAGTCTGGGTTTCAGGCTAGACCAGTATAGCAGTGTGAAGGGGAACATAGTGATGTTCAGTCTGGGTTTCAGGCTAGACCAGTAGAGCAGTGTGAAGGGGAACATAGTGATGTTCAGTCTGGGTTTCAGGCTAGACCAGTATAGCAGTGTGAAGGGGAACATAGTGATGTTCAGTCTGGGTTTCAGGCTAGACCAGTATAGCAGTGTGAAGGGGAACATAGTGATGTTCAGTCTGGGTTTCAGACTAGACCAGTATAGCAGTGTGAAGAGGAACAGAGTGATGTTCAGTCTGGGTTTCAGGCTAGACCAGTATAGCAGTGTGAAGAGGAACATAGTGATGTTCAGTCTGGGTTTCAGGCTAGACCAGTAGAGCAGTGTGAAGGGGAACATAGGGTGTGACCCCTTTTACTGGCAACATAGGACGTACCCCCACTCTGAATATTCCACTGATTAATTCAGTGTACATTCACAAAGTACAACAGCACTGGGACAAAACCAATTTCAACACCCTGAACTAACACACTGGAACCACAGTATGTATTGATAAGGGCAACACATCAGACAATATAAATGACTGCACCGCACCAGTATCTCTAAGGATTTTAACCGGACGCTGAGATGCTTCGTCATTCGCTATGGACACAAACCCCTCGAAAATGAACGGTTCGTAACTGCGGTTGGGTACTGAGACTTTCAAACTACATTTACCCTGAGGCACCTGTTTCGTTTCAGACCTCACAACCGTACGAATTAGCCCAACACCTGTTGGCGGCTTGGCACGAAGAGGCATCCCTTGTTTTGCGTTTTAGCAGGAAGCAATCATTAATCATATGTCCCACTTTATGACAGTAGAAACAGGGACGCTCATTTTTCTGGCGTGCTTGATGTACTGCTGGTCGACTAGGACTAAAAGTAGGCAACTCAGTGGCTCTACTCTCAGTATGAGCCGAAAACACGCTCTTGTGCGTCAACACAAACTGGTCTGCCAACACAAACGCTTCTGACAGGGTGGATACTTTCTGTTCGTTTAGGTAAACTACCATGCGTTCGGGTAAGCAATTTTTAAACTCTTCCAACCAGATTAACTCCCGGAGAGAGTTGAAATCAGTTACCTTGCTAGCAGCAGGCCATTTATCAAACAGATGTCCCTTGTCTCTAGCAAATTCCGCATAAGTCTTACTAGAAGACTTTCTATGAGACCTACATTTCTGTCTGTATGCCTCAGGAACAAGCTCATAGGCACGAAGAACAGTAGCTTTGACCACTTCATAATTCAAACTGTCTTCAAGAGGTAGCGCTGACAAAACCTCTTGGGCTTTACCAGTTAATTTACACTGAAGTAATAAGCACCACACCTCTTCAGGCCATTTCAATGCTACGGCTATTCGCTCAAACACACAAAAATAGGAGTCAACCTCTGACTCTCTGAACAAAGTTACCAAGGCAATTCGCCTAGTAATGTCAAACGTGTTTACAGCTGGTGAGGACGGCTCACTAACAGGCACAGCAGGAACAGAGGCTAGCCTCACTGTCTCTGCCTCCAGTTCCATCTGGCGCATTTTGAAATCCATCTGCCGCTATTCTCTTTCTGCCTCAATTTTACACATCTCCAACTGGAGATTCTCTCGCCTAATTTGGGCTCTCTCTTCTGCCTCCAGTTGGAACTGTATCGCTCGGACATCCCTCCTGGCATCACCGGTTGACAGTGGGCAGAGGGGATCAAAACGGGGCAATGTGGCTGGAGCTTTAGCCTCGCCCTCAGACACCGAGGGGCTTACCGGAGCCACCACATCCCTTACAGGGGTAGTAGGATCAGGCAGCGGTAACACCAGCACCTGCTCTTCTAACAAAATATGTAACACTAGTTTCTTAACCTCCGCCTTAACTAAACTGTGAGAAATAGATAATGAATAATGGTCTGCCAAGGTCATTAAATCAATTTTACGACACTTGTCAAACACCTCCCAGGAAGGGTTATCCAAAGAGGATTTCACATCAAAAGTAGCCATCTTGAACTACTACACCAAAACACAAGAGCTAACCAATAGCAAACACTAATGCTATGACGCTCAACACTGAACTAACCACTATAACAATCTGCACGAGCAGTATGGGCGTCAGTAATGACAGATCCCGGATGAGCCCCCACTTATGTTACCAATCCCTTTGGCCCTGCAGTCTAGGGGGGATGGCAACGAGACCCGTAACATAAATCAATGCAAATTATAACAGTGAAAAAGTAACAGTGAGAACAAATAACCACAGACAATTACAGTCTACCGTCAAACTCGAATGGTTTATTTATAAACACACGGTAATGGTGTGTGAGAAAAGGGGCTGAGCTGGACCCAAGCAAAGAAACAATCATCCAAAAACACCCCTAAACTAGACTAGCCTACTTCAGTACAGCTAACTAACTATCCAAAAATACAGAGGGTGGTCCGCCCAGTTCTAACTAGGGTACTTAGACAAAGTATTCCTACGGGTAATGTATGCCCATGGGCGATATGTTCAGTCTGGGTTTCAGACTAGACTAGTAGAGCAGTGTGAAGGGGAACAGAGTGATGTTCAGTCTGGGTTTCAGACTAGACCAGTATAGCAGTGTGAAGAGGAACAGAGTGATGTTCAGTCTGGGTTTCAGGCTAGACCAGTATAGCAGTGTGAAGAGGAACATAGTGATGTTCAGTCTGGGTTTCAGGCTAGACCAGTAGAGCAGTGTGAAGAGGAACATAGTGATGTTCAGTCTGGGTTTCAGGCTAGACCAGTATAGCAGTGTGAAGAGGAACAGAGTGATGTTCAGTCTGGGTTTCAGACTAGACCAGTATAGCAGTGTGAAGAGGAACATAGTGAGTCTGGGTTTCAGGCTAGACCAGTATAGCAGTGTGAAGAGGAACAGAGTGATGTTCAGTCTGGGTTTCAGACTAGACCAGTATAGCAGTGTGAAGAGGAACAGAGTGATGTTCAGTCTGGGTTTCAGGCTAGACCAGTATAGCAGTGTGAAGAGGTACAGAGTGATGTTCAGTCTGGGTTTCAGACTAGACCAGTAGAGCAGTGTGAAGAGGAACATAGTGATGTTCAGTCTGGGTTTCAGGCTAGACCAGTATAGCAGTGTGAAGAGGAACAGAGTGATGTTCAGTCTGGGTTTCAGACTAGACCAGTATAGCAGTGTGAAGGGGAACAGAGTGATGTTCAGTCTGGGTTTCAGACTAGACCAGTATAGCAGTGTGAAGAGGAACATAGTGATGTTCAGTCTGGGTTTCAGACTAGACCAGTATAGCAGTGTGAAGACGAACATAGTGATGTTCAGTCTGGGTTTCAGACTAGACCAGTATAGCAGTGTGAAGAGGAACAGAGTGATGTTCAGTCTGGGTTTCAGGCTAGACCAGTATAGCAGTGTGAAGAGGAACAGAGTGATGTTCAGTCTGGGTTTCAGGCTAGACCAGTATAGCAGTGTGAAGAGGAACATAGTGATGTTCAGTCTGGGTTTCAGGCTAGACCAGTAGAGCAGTGTGAAGGGGAACAGAGTGATGTTCAGCCTGGGTTTCAGGCTAAACCAGTAGAGCAGTGTGAAGGGGAACAGAATGATGTAGAGCTGTCACGTCCTGACCAGTAGAGGGTGTAGTTGGGTCAGGACGTGGCAGAAGGGAGTGTGTGTTTTATTGTTTCATTGATTTTGGCCGTGTGACTTCCAATCAGGCACAGCTGTAGAGGGTTGTGGTTGATTGGGAGTCACACATAAGTTGCCTACGTGTCCTTTGTGTTTCGTGGGTAATTGTTCTTGTCACTGTGGTTGCACCTGACAGGACTGTGTTGGCTGTCAGTTTTTGTTGTTTTTGTAAATGCATAGTGTTCGTGTATTAAATATGACGAACCCTAACTCCGCCGCATTTTGGTCCACTTCTTCCATAGACAGCCGTTACAGAATTACCCACCAACACAGGACCAAGCAGCGGAAGAAGGCTGGCGAGGTAAGGGAGACCGAGAGGCACCCCCAAGAATTTTTTTGGGGGGGGCACAAGGGGAGTTTTGCGGGGCAAGAATGGAGCCCCAGGCCAGCTCCCCGCACTAGCATGGGGGTGCGTGTTCACAATCTGGTACGCCCAGTACCAGCACCACGCACCAGGCTTCAAGTGCGTGAACCCAGCCTCGCCAGTCAACAGTCGCCAGAGCTGCCCGCCAGTCAACAGTTGTCAGTGCTGCCCGCCAGTCAACAGTCGTCAGAGCTGCCAGCCAGTCAACAGTCGTCAGTGCTGCCCGCCAGTCAACAGTCACCAGAGCTGCCCACCAGTCAACAGTCGTCAGAGCTGCCTGCCAGTCAACAGTCGTCAGAGCTGCCTGCCAGTCAACAGTCGCCAGAGAGGTCAGACTGCGCTGAACTGCCGGAGTGGCCAGACTGCGCTGAACTGCCGGAGTGGCCAGACTGCGCTGAACTGCCGGAGTGGCCAGACTGCGCTGAACTGCCGGAGTGGCCAGACTTCGCTGAACTGCCGGAGTGGCGAGACTGCGCTGAACTGCCGGAGTGGCCAGACTGCGCTGAACTGCCGGAGTGGCCAGACTGCGCTGAACTGCCGGAGTGGCCAGACTGCGCTGAACTGCCGGAGTGGCCAGACTGCCCTGAACAGCCGGAGCGGCCAGCCTGCCCTGAACAGCCGGAGCGGCCAGCCTGCCCTGAACTGCCGGAGCGGCCAGCCTGCCCTGAACTGCCGGAGCGGCCAGCCTGCACTGAACTGCCGGAGCGGCCAGCCTGCCCTGAACTGCCGGAGCGGCCAGCCTGCCCTGAACTGCCGGAGCGGCCAGCCTGCCCTGAACTGCCGGAGCGGCCAGCCTGCCCTGAACTGCCGGAGCGGCCAGCCTGCCCTGAACTGCCGGAGCGGCCAGCCTGCCCTGAACTGCCGGAGCGGCCAGCCTGCCCTGAACTGCCGGAGCGGCCAGACTGCCCTGAACTGCCGGAGCGGCCAGACTGCCCTGACTGTCCGGAGCGGCCAGACTGCCCTGACTGTCCGGAGCGGCCAGACTGCCCTGACTGTCCGGAGCGGCCAGACTGCCCTGACTGTCCGGAGCGGCCAGACTGCCCTGACTGTCCGGAGCGGCCAGACTGCCCTGACTGTCCGGAGCGGCCAGACAGCCCTGACTGTCCGGAGCTGCCAGACTGCCCTGACTGTTCCGAGCTGCCAGACTGCCCTGACTGTCCCGAGCTGCCAGACTGCCCAGACTGCCCAGACTGTCCCGAGCTGCGACTGCCCAGACTGTCCCGAGCTGCCAGACTGCCCAGACTGTCCCGAGCTGCCAGACTGCCCAGACTGTCCCGAGCTGCCAGACTGCCCAGACTGTCCCGAGCTGCCAGAGTGGCCCGACTGCCTGGAACGGCCAGAGCCTGAGCCGCCTCCAGGATAGGTGGGTTGGGGAGGGAGGGTGTAGCACAGTGCCGTCGGTGACGGCAGCCACCCTCCCTTCCCTCCCTTATTGTTTAGGTGTTCTTTTTTGTTGGGGATTTTCTTGTGTTTTCCTTTTTTAGGTGCATCCCGGGGTCTGCACCTTGAGGGGGGGGGGGTACTGTCACGTCCTGACCAGTAGAGGGTGTAGTTGGGTCAGGACGTGACAGAAGGGAGTGTGTGTTTTATTGTTTCATTGATTTTGGCCGTGTGACTTCCAATCAGGCACAGCTGTAGAGGGTTGTGGTTGATTGGGAGTCACACATAAGTTGCCTACGTGTCCTTTGTGTTTCGTGGGTAATTGTGCTTGTCACTGTGGTTGCACCTGACAGGACTGTGTTGGCTGTCAGTTTTTGTCGTTTTTGTAAATGCATAGTGTTCGTGTATTAAATATGACGAACCCTAACTCCGCCGCATTTTGGTCCACTTCTTCCATAGACAGCCGTTACAGAATTACCCAGAGGCACCCCCAAGGTCTGGGTTTCAGGCTCGACCAGTATAGCAGTGTGAAGAGGAACATAGTGATGTTCAGTCTGGGTTTCAGGCTAGACCAGTATAGCAGTGTGAAGGGGAACATAGTGATGTTCAGTCTGGGTTTCAGACTAGACCAGTATAGCAGTGTGAAGAGGAACATAGTGATGTTCAGTCTGGGTTTCAGGCTAGACCAGTATAGCAGTGTGAAGAGGAACAGAGTGATGTTCAGTCTGGGTTTCAGGCTAGACCAGTATAGCAGTGTGAAGAGGAACAGAGTGATGTTCAGTCTGGGTTTCAGGCTAGACCAGTATAGCAGTGTGAAGAGGAACATAGTGATGTTCAGTCTGGGTTTCAGGCTAGACCAGTATAGCAGTGTGAAGACGAACATAGTGATGTTCAGTCTGGGTTTCAGGCTAGACCAGTAGAGCAGTGTGAAGGGGAACAGAGTGATGTGCAGTCTGGGTTTCAGGCTAGACCAGTATAGCAGTGTGAAGAGGAACAGAGTGATGTTCAGTCTGGGTTTCAGGCTAGACCAGTATAGCAGTGTGAAGAGGAACAGAGTGATGTTCAGTCTGGGTTTCAGGCTAGACCAGTATAGCAGTGTGAAGAGGAACATAGTGATGTTCAGTCTGGGTTTCAGGCTAGATCAGTGTGTGATATGTGATTGTGGCAAATCATATCAAATTGTATTAGTCACATGCGCCGAATTCAACAGGTGTAGACCTTACAGTGAAATGCTGAATACAACAGATGTAGACCTTATAGTGAAATGCTGAATACAAACCCTGAACCAATAATGCAGTTTTAAGAAAAAAATAAGTGTTAAGTAAGAAATAGATAAGTTAAAGATAAAAGTAACAAATAAGGCAGGGAGGAAGGACACACACTCTGCCTGTCTGTCTCTCTCTCTACATCTCACACACACACACACACACACACACACACACACACACACACACACACACACACACACACACACACACACACACACACACACACACACACACACGTCATGGTTCCAACGAAAGAGAAAACACAGGCATGGCATGTGGTTTGGCCTGATGGTAATCCAGTGGTTAATTACAGTAAAAGTTTACAGAGATTCTGGATCAGGGAAACAATAGGTACTCTAATGCAGTGGGACTTTTCTCTGCCAGCGAACGGCTCAGTTCATTATGACAGGATACAGAGCTGGCCTTCTATATCAGTTCATCATGACAGGATACAGAGCTGGTCTTCTATATCAGTTCATTATGACAGGATACAGAGCTGGCCTTCTATATCAGTTCATTATGACAGGATACAGAGCTGGCCTTCTATATCAGTTCATCATGACAGGATACAGAGCTGGCCTTCTATATCAGTTCATTATGACAGGATACAGAGCTGGCCTTCTATATCAGTTCATTATGACAGGATACAGAGCTGGCCTTCTATATCAGTTCATTATGACAGGATACAGAGCTGGCCTTCTATATCAGTTCATCATGACAGGATACAGAGCTGGCCTTCTATATCAGTTCATTATGACAGGATACAGAGCTGGCCTTCTATATCAGTTCATCATGACAGGATACAGAGCTGGCCTTCTATATCAGTTCATTATGACAGGATACAGAGCTGGCCTTCTATATCAGTTCATTATGACAGGATACAGAGCTGGCCTTCTATATCAGTTCATTATGACAGGATACAGAGCTGGCCTTCTATATCAGTTCATTATGACAGGATACAGAGCTGGCCTTCTATATCAGTTCATTATGACAGGATACAGAGCTGGCCTTCTATATCAGTTCATTATGACAGGATACAGAGCTGGCCTTCTATATCAGTTCATCATGACAGGATACAGAGCTGGCCTTCTATATCAGTTCATCATGACAGGATACAGAGCTGGCCTTCTATATCAGTTCATTATGACAGGATACAGAGCTGGCCTTCTATATCAGTTCATCATGACAGGATACAGAGCTGGCCTTCTATATCAGTTCATTATGACAGGATACAGAGCTGGCCTTCTATATCAGTTCATCATGACAGGATACAGAGCTGGCCTTCTATATCAGTTCATCATGACAGGATACAGAGCTGGACTTCTATATCAGTTCATTATGACAGGATACAGAGCTGGCCTTCTATATCAGTTCATTATGACAGGATACAGAGCTGGCCTTCTATATCAGTTCATTATGACAGGATACAGAGCTGGCCTTCTATATCAGTTCATTATGACAGGATACAGAGCTGGCCTTCTATATCAGTTCATTATGACAGGATACAGAGCTGGCCTTCTATATCAGTTCATTATGACAGGATACAGAGCTGGCCTTCTATATCAGTTCATTATGACAGGATACAGAGCTGGCCTTCTATATCAGTTCATTATGACAGGATACAGAGCTGGCCTTCTATATCAGTTCATCATGACAGGATACAGAGCTGGCCTTCTATATCAGTTCATTATGACAGGATACAGAGCTGGCCTTCTATATCAGTTCATCATGACAGGATACAGAGCTGGCCTTCTATATCAGTTCATTATGACAGGATACAGAGCTGGCCTTCTATATCAGTTCATTATGACAGGATACAGAGCTGGCCTTCTATATCAGTTCATTATGACAGGATACAGAGCTGGCCTTCTATATCAGTTCATTATGACAGGATACAGAGCTGGCCTTCTATATCAGTTCATTATGACAGGATACAGAGCTGGCCTTCTATATCAGTTCCTTATGACAGGATACAGAGCTGGCCTTCTATATCAGTTCATTATGACAGGATACAGAGCTGGCCTTCTATATCAGTTCATTATGACAGGATACAGAGCTGGCCTTCTATATCAGTTCATTATGACAGGATACAGAGCTGGCCTTCTATATCAGTTCATTATGACAGGATACAGAGCTGGCCTTCTATATCAGTTCATCATGACAGGATACAGAGCTGGCCTTCTATATCAGTTCATTATGACAGGATACAGAGCTGGCCTTCTATATCAGTTCATTATGACAGGATACAGAGCTGGCCTTCTATATCAGTTCATCATGACAGGATACAGAGCTGGCCTTCTATATCAGTTCATCATGACAGGATACAGAGCTGGCCTTCTATATCAGTTCATCATGACAGGATACAGAGCTGGCCTTCTATATCAGTTCATTATGACAGGATACAGAGCTGGCCTTCTATATCAGTTCATCATGACAGGATACAGAGCTGGCCTTCTATATCAGTTCATTATGACAGGATACAGAGCTGGCCTTCTATATCAGTTCATCATGACAGGATACAGAGCTGGCCTTCTATATCAGTTCATTATGACAGGATACAGAGCTGGCCTTCTATATCAGTTCATTATGACAGGATACAGAGCTGGCCTTCTATATCAGTTCATTATGACAGGATACAGAGCTGGCCTTCTATATCAGTTCATTATGACAGGATACAGAGCTGGCCTTCTATATCAGTTCATCATGACAGGATACAGAGCTGGCCTTCTATATCAGTTCATCATGACAGGATACAGAGCTGGCCTTCTATATCAGTTCATTATGACAGGATACAGAGCTGGCCTTCTATATCAGTTCATTATGACAGGATACAGAGCTGGCCTTCTATATCAGTTCATTATGACAGGATACAGAGCTGGCCTTCTATATCAGTTCATTATGACAGGATACAGAGCTGGCCTTCTATATCAGTTCATTATGACAGGATACAGAGCTGGCCTTCTATATCAGTTCATTATGACAGGATACAGAGCTGGTCTTCTATATCAGTTCATCATGACAGGATACAGAGCTGGCCTTCTATATCAGTTCATCATGACAGGATACAGAGCTGGCCTTCTATATCAGTTCATCATGACAGGATACAGAGCTGGCCTTCTATATCAGTTCATTATGACAGGATACAGAGCTGGCCTTCTATATCAGTTCATCATGACAGGATACAGAGCTGGCCTTCTATATCAGTTCATTATGACAGGATACAGAGCTGGCCTTCTATATCAGTTCATCATGACAGGATACAGAGCTGGCCTTCTATATCAGTTCATTATGACAGGATACAGAGCTGGCCTTCTATATCAGTTCATTATGACAGGATACAGAGCTGGCCTTCTATATCAGTTCATTATGACAGGATACAGAGCTGGCCTTCTATATCAGTTCATTATGACAGGATACAGAGCTGGCCTTCTATATCAGTTCATCATGACAGGATACAGAGCTGGCCTTCTATATCAGTTCATCATGACAGGATACAGAGCTGGCCTTCTATATCAGTTCATTATGACAGGATACAGAGCTGGCCTTCTATATCAGTTCATTATGACAGGATACAGAGCTGGCCTTCTATATCAGTTCATTATGACAGGATACAGAGCTGGCCTTCTATATCAGTTCATTATGACAGGATACAGAGATGGCCTTCTATATCAGTTCATTATGACAGGATACAGAGCTGGCCTTCTATATCAGTTCATTATGACAGGATACAGAGCTGGTCTTCTATATCAGTTCATTATGACAGGATACAGAGCTGGCCTTCTATATCAGTTCATCATGACAGGATACAGAGCTGGCCTTCTATATCAGTTCATCATGAGAAAATCCAGAGCCTTCTTCACAAATTATTCCCTCACTGCCTGAGTTTAGGCCCTCTGGTTACAGAATTCATACTTGTGTTGGGGGACAATAAAAAGGGGGGAAATTAGCAATTCTTTCAAAAGCTAGGATTCAATCCAATTGGCGATAGATTTTCATACAAATATTCTCAAATCTGCATAAAGAAAATATGCCCATTTTCCCACCAGTGGTGTGTTTCCACCAAACTGACTTGTTGTGGATAAACTTCAGTGTGTGATGAGGTAGTGCACCAAACTGACAGCTCCTGACATGGTGATATATTCTCTCTGTTGTCTGCTTGTTAGAAGGAACCTGACATGGTGATGGAGTATCTCTGTTGTCTACTTGTTAGAAGGAACCTGACATGGTGATATAGTATCTCTGTTGTCTGCTTGTTAGAAGGAAGCTGACATGGTGATATATTCTCTCTGTTGTCTGCTTGTTAGAAGGAACCTGACATGGTGATATATTCTCTCTGTTGTCTGCTTGTTAGAAGGAACCTGACATGGTGATATATTCTCTCTGTTGTCTGCTTGTTAGAAGGAACCTGACATGGTGATATATTCTCTCTGTTGTCTGCTTGTTAGAAGGAACCTGACATGGTGATGGAGTATCTCTGTTGTCTGCTTGTTAGAAGGAACCTGACATGGTGATGGAGTATCTCTGTTGTCTGCTTGTTAGAAGGAACCTGACATGGTGATGGAGTATCTCTGTTGTCTGCTTGTTAGAAGGAACCTGACATGGTGATGGAGTATCTCTGTTGTCTGCTTGTTAGAAGGAACCTGACATAGTGATGGAGTCTCTCTGTTGTCTGCTTGTTAGAAGGAACCTGACATAGTGATGGAGTATCTCTGTTGTCTGCTTGTTAGAAGGAACCTGACATGGTGATGGAGTATCTCTGTTGTCTGCTTGTTAGAAGGAACCTGACATGGTGATGGAGTCTCTCTGTTGTCTGCTTGTTAGAAGGAACCTGACATGGTGATATATTCTCTCTGTTGTCTGCTTGTTAGAAGGAACCTGACATAGTGATGGAGTATCTCTGTTGTCTGCTTGTTAGAAGGAACCTGACATGGTGATGGAGTATCTCTGTTGTCTGCTTGTTAGAAGGAACCTGACATGGTGATGGAGTATCTCTGTTGTCTGCTTGTTAGAAGGAACCTGACATGGTGATGGAGTCGCTCTGTTGTCTGCTTGTTAGAAGGAACCTGACATGGTGATGGAGTATCTCTGTTGTCTGCTTGTTAGAAGGAACCTGACATGGTGATGGAGTATCTCTGTTGTCTGCTTGTTAGAAGGAACCTGACATGGTGATATAGTATCTCTGTTGTCTGCTTGTTAGAAGGAGCCTGACATGGTGATGGAGTATCTCTGTTGTCTGCTTGTTAGAAGGAGCCTGACATGGTGATGGAGTATCTCTGTTGTCTACTTGTTAGAAGGAACCTGACATGGTGATGGAGTATCTCTGTTGTCTGCTTGTTAGAAGGAACCTGACATGGTGATGGAGTATCTCTGTTGTCTGCTTGTTAGAAGGAACCTGACATGGTGATATAGTCTCTCTGTTGTCTGCTTGTTAGAAGGAACCTGACATAGTGATGGAGTATCTCTGTTGTCTGCTTGTTAGAAGGAACCTGACATGGTGATGGAGTATCTCTGTTGTCTGCTTGTTAGAAGGAACCTGACATGGTGATATATTCTCTCTGTTGTCTGCTTGTTAGAAGGAACCTGACATGGTGATGGAGTATCTCTGTTGTCTACTTGTTAGAAGGAACCTGACATGGTGATGGAGTATCTCTGTTGTCTGCTTGTTAGAAGGAACCTGACATGGTGATATAGTCTCTCTGTTGTCTGCTTGTTAGAAGGAACCTGACATGGTGATATATTCTCTCTGTTGTCTGCTTGTTAGAAGGAACCTGACATGGTGATGGAGTCTCTCTGTTGTCTGCTTGTTAGAAGGAACCTGACATGGTGATATATTCTCTCTGTTGTCTGCTTGTTAGAAGGAACCTGACATGGTGATATATTCTCTCTGTTGTCTGCTTGTTAGAAGGAACCTGACATGGTGTTGGAGTATCTCTGTTGTCTGCTTGTTAGAAGGAACCTGACATGGTGTTGGAGTATCTCTGTTGTCTGCTTGTTAGAAGGAACCTGACATGGTGATATAGTCTCTCTGTTGTCTGCTTGTTAGAAGGAACCTGACATGGTGATGGAGTATCTCTGTTGTCTGCTTGTTAGAAGGAACCTGACATGGTGATGGAGTATCTCTGTTGTCTGCTTGTTAGAAGGAACCTGACATGGTGATGGAGTCGCTCTGTTGTCTGCTTGTTAGAAGGAACCTGACATGGTGATGGAGTATCTCTGTTGTCTGCTTGTTAGAAGGAACCTGACATGGTGATGGAGTATCTCTGTTGTCTGCTTGTTAGAAGGAACCTGACATGGTGATGGAGTCTCTCTGTTGTCTGCTTGTTAGAAGGAACCTGACATGGTGATGGAGTATCTCTGTTGTCTGCTTGTTAGAAGGAACCTGACATGGTGATGGAGTATCTCTGTTGTCTGCTTGTTAGAAGGAACCTGACATAGTGATGGAGTATCTCTGTTGTCTGCTTGTTAGAAGGAACCTGACATGGTGATGGAGTATCTCTGTTGTCTGCTTGTGAGACGGAGCCTGACATACTGATAGAGTCCTGGCTTCAACATTCTCTTTGATGTCAGAATCTTTGTCTTCAGCCTTCTTCTCATTAGCAGTTGTGCAGGAGAGATACCTACTCCATCCAGGGGTGTGTTTCTGTACTCAAGGAGAGCTGTGTTAGGATCTCCGTTGCTGTCTCGTGCTTTTTTCAACAGGTTCTTCACAGTCTGAACTGCTCTCTCAGCTTGGCCGTTTGACTGTGGAAATCTAGGGCTCAACGTGACTCACCAACTGTCTTCTGTTGTCGGAGCACAAAACGTCGGTCACCCCATGCCTTGCTGAGATCGACTTTAGTGATGTAATGATGTGTTAACTTGTTGTTCCACTGAGCTTGGAGATTTCTGGGTATTTGTGAGTAGTAATCCACACATAGTATATATTCTGTGTCGTTGTAATGGAAGAGGTCCACTCCAACTTTGGCTCAAACTCTCTCTGGGACTGGATGAGATATGAGCGGTTCTCTTTGATTGTTGTTTTTTGTGTGTTGCAGACTGCACATTTTGTTACAACATCTTCAATCTGTTTAGCCTTGCCTGGCCAGAACAGAACATCCCTTGCTTGGTCCTTACATTTTACGATTCCCATGTGTGCTTCATGGATTTTTTTTCCATCATTTATTCTCTCATTATCTGAGGAACAACAAGTTTTGAACTTTTGAACAGCAGTCCATCTGAGTATGTCAAGTCCTCTCTGAAGGTCTGGTAGTGCTGTATTTTCTTTGCAACTTTCCCTCTCGTGTCTGGCCATCCTTTTTTAATTGTTTCTGTGACCAGTTTTAACTCTTCATCTTCTGCTGTTGCTGTTTTGAATTGCTGCAGTTACTCTTCTGAAACATGAAGTTGATGAACGATGTAGTTTACATCCAGCTCACCATCTAGCAATTTCTCTCTCTGTTCCTTCAGGTATGCTCGGCTCAGTGCATCAGCGATCTGCATCTCGTTTCCCTGGTTTGTATGTCACATATAGGCTGTATCTCTTTAGTCTCATCAGCATTCTCTGCAGTCTGACTGGTGCTTTCTGGAGCGACTTCTTGAAGATTGTTTCCAAGGGTTTGTGGTCTGACTCCACCTGGATCTGGTTTCTATACAGGTATTGATGAAACTTCTCGCAGCTAAACACAATCGCCAGAAGCTCTTTTTCCATTTGAGCGTCTCTCTTTTGACAGTCCGTGAGGGATCTTGACTCATGTGTGATTGGCTGACCATCTTGCAGGATCACAGCTCCCAAGCCTTCTGAGCTTGCATCCACAGAGAGAGTCAGTGTTTTTTTTCTTCACGTCGTAGTACTTTAACACTGGCTTATTGCTGACGAGTGTTTTCAAGCTTCTGAAGCTCTGTTCCTGTGCAGACTCCCAGTGCCACTGAATGTCTCTTTCCAGCAGTTGTGTCAGTGGTGCGCTGACATCTGAGAGATACTGCAACATTCCCATGGAACCTCTGACGTGCATTGTCCTCTGGCTTGTATTTCTCGGACCTTCTGGGAGTCTGGTTTCAGGCCTTCTTTGCTAAACACATGTCCACTGTAGCGAAATTCTTTTCATTCTGATTTTGCTCTTATCCTTATTCAGTTTCAAGTTGAGGCTTCTCAGTCTGACTGGTAGCTGTCTCAGTCTCCGGTCGTGCTGATCTGTGTCATCACCCCAGACAAGAATGTCATCCATGATGTTCACGACACCTTCCAGACCTTCCAAATGCTGTGCGAGGCACCTCTGGAACACCTCTGGAGCGGGACGCGATTCCGAACGGCAGCCTCTTGAATGAATACCTCCCAAACGGCGTATTGAACGTGCAGAGTCGGGAGCTCCCTTCATCCAGTTGGATTTGTCAGAATCCTTGGTTTGCATCAACTACTGAAAATACCTTGGCGTTAGGCATTTCAGCAACTATCTCTTCAATGGTACGTAAAGGATCATGCTCTCTCTTGATCGCTTTGTTTAGATCCTGTGGTTCCATGCATACCCGTATTTACATTTTTTTGCTTGCTGATTGTCACCAAGCTGTTTACCCATTCAGGAGGCTCAGTCTGCCTGACGACAACATCCATGTTTTCCATGCGGTTCAGTGTAATAAGCCTGTGTGTAGCTGGTGTAGAGGAGTCAGGCGCAGGACAGCAGATATGAGTAATAAACGTAATTTACTCAAACAATCAATAATACAACGCAATAATCTAGCCCACAATAACGGACCGTATTACATAACAAGCAATCACTCACAAACAAACATGGGGGAGAAGAGGGTTAAATAATTAACAAGTAATTGGGGGAATGAAACCAGGTGTGTAAGACAAGGACAAAACAAATGGAAAATGAAAAGTGGATCGGCGATGGCTAGAGGCCGGTGACGTCGACCGCCGAACGCCGCCCGAACAAGGAGAGGGACCGACTTCGGCGGAAGTCGTGACATTCAGTTCCTTTTCACGTTTTTCCTTTTAGTGCTACAGGCACTTTTCATGGGTGAGCGAACCACTGGTGTGACTTCTGGATCTATTTGTATATGATGAACTCCTGACGCACATCCAGGTCCTGTGTATACATCTTCATATTCAAAATGGCCGTCTCTGTCTTTTGTTCAAGCTTTAATATTCTCTCTATTAATCCCATTTCTTCCAAGTATCTACAGGTGCATCTTGTTCTATCACTTGAAATTCCATTTCAAACACTTTCTCTTTGTATCGACGTTTGAGCGTTTTCTTGCCTTTTGTCTCCATCTGGTGGCCAGAATACATCACTAGCGTTCAGTTGGATTTTTGCATGGAATCGCCACTCACTTTCATTTCCAGCATTTTCAAGTCTCTCAAGGACAAGACACTACACTCAGCTCATGTATCCAGCTTAACAGGAAGTTTCTGATTGTTTATTTTCAGTGTTTCTGTCCACTGCTCTTTCTCAGTGTTTTTTTCTCATTGACATTCACTAGCTGAGCTGCACACTTTACCTTCACTCTGCTTCACTTCCATTGTCCCAATGTCCCAATGTTCCCATTTCCTGCTGTCCTCTCCCTGTCAATGTCGTGGATCCTCCGGTTTTCTGTCTGTGTGTGAGGAGCACATTTTGGCGTAGTGATTTTTTCTGTGACATGCTTTTGCATACCGTATGCTGGACACTTGTTTGATTTGTGTTTGTACCCACAACGTGAGCATTCTCCCTATGACCTCTCTTTTACTAGCTGTTGCACGGTCTTTGTCTTTTTGCCATTTCTGTGTTTTCTTTTGCTTCTGCACCTTGTGAACGGTCACCTCGACTTCATCATGAAGCATTTTCTAGCTGGCTCATTTCAATAGCACGGAAAATGTATATTGCTCTAGCTAGCAGGAGATCTGGTTCTCTGAGTAATCTGCTTGGTCATGTTTCGATTCCATACGAAATTCTATCCCTTTGTCAATGACTCTGTAAGTTGTTGAAACTCAGTCTTTTGCTTTATGTTTTAGATCACATAAGCATCAATTGTTCTAAAAAAGATATGTCTCAGGTACGTCAGATTTGTTTCTTGGCTCAGAGTAAGTTCGGGAAAAACTTTTTTTTTTTAATACATCCAAGTCAAAAGTATTGAATGCCTTGATTGCATCATCTCTGGCTATGTGGCACATTTAACTTTTTTTGGATTTCTCTGAGATGCCACTGGCTGATGATATACAGGTTGAATTTCTGGATCCACACTCTCCAATTTTCGGCTACATTTCTCTCTAGGTTCAGAGTAGTTGGTGGTCTCATTTGGGCTAAATTTCCCTCTAGGTTCAGAGTAGTTGGAGGTCTCATTTGGGATAGATTTCTCTCTAGGTTCAGAGTAGTTGGAGGTCTCATTTGGGATAGATTTCTCTCTAGGTTCAGAGTAGTTGGAGGTCTCATTTGGGATAGATTTCTCTCTAGGTTCAGAGTAGTTGGAGGTCTCATTTGGGATAGATTTCTCTCTAGGTTCAGAGTAGTTGGAGGTCTCATTTGGGATAGATTTCTCTCTAGGTTCAGAGTAGTTGGAGATCTCATTTGGGATAGATTTCCCACTAGGTTCAGAGTAGTTGGAGATCTCATTTGGGATAGATTTCTCTCTAGGTTCAGAGTAGTTGGAGATCTCATTTGGGATAGATTTCCCACTAGGTTCAGAGTAGTTGGAGATCTCATTTGGGATAGATTTCTCTCTAGGTTCAGAGTAGTTGGAGGTCTCATTTGGGATAGATTTCTCTCTAGGTTCAGAGTAGTTGGAGATCTCATTTGGGATAGATTTCCCACTAGGTTCAGAGTAGTTGGAGATCTCATTTGGGATAGATTTCCCACTAGGTTCAGAGTAGTTGGAGATCTCATTTGGGATAGATTTCCCACTAGGTTCAGAGTAGTTGGAGGTCTCATTTGTTCCATGTTTCGTAATGTTGAGCTTTCCTTGTATAACTTTTTAACTTCTGACACCATGTAATATAATAGCCTGCTGAGGCAGGACTGCGGGTAGAAGAACCACGTTTATCAGATGTCATGGGTCAAGTGCAAGTACAGATGATCACATGAAGTAATTAGTAACAGCGCCACCCTCAGGCGCTCCAGGTAAGTACATGTACATACATACATACATACATACATACATACATACCATTGAACTACCTTGTCGATGAAAACAGGAAGTAATGACATCGCACCTAAAAAAAAAAAAACATTTTTCGTAAAAACCAACAGTGCAGAGTAAAAATGTAGTGGTTGAAATGTTTCCAATACCATTTAGACAAATTGTGCATTAATAAATTGGCGATAGCCTGTATGCCCTCCCACCTCTGTTTTATGTCTAAGATAGCCTGCGAAAACCAGCATTGATAGAATGCAATAATTGACTAATATTTGCCATATTCTAATAATTCTCATGTGCCGACGTATCGCCAAGGTCCGTGGTCGCCATGGTGAACCTTGGAATAATTGGAATGGCGAAAACTTTCCAGCCAATCAGAAAAGCAAGGCGAAGCAATTCAGGCATTCTTGAAAGTCAGGACAATCCTTGTTCTGCAAAGAAACATTATTGTTATAGTTAAAAACATTTATATTGCAAGATGTAGGCATTTAGAATGAAATGTGGAGTGGAGCATTATAGTGCCCCTCTTACCTTCAAAATGATTCGGCAATCATCATTTATTAATTTATTCGAAGTTTCCATCATCATTTGTTGCAATAAAGAAAGTTTGACAGCAGAAAACAATCCACTCCTGTCAAATGGATCATTTTTTTTGTCAATCTTTACAAAAATTATCCTGTATGTAAAGTATAAGTAGTTTTCATATACAAACGTCATATGTCCAAACTCAGAATCAAATATTCTTCCCCAAAAATAACATGGTTACTGTGGTAGAACGTTTATTTTGATTGGAGATTTTCTGCATTTATTAGAGTCCCATCAGGAAGCCTGGTTTCAGATGTGTCCATGTAAACAAGATTATTAGGGGATTTGTTACTTTTTCAAAGATTGAAAACTGTTTTAATCGAACTATTATATTAATCAGACTATCCACAATAACCGCATTACTGTGTGCATGTAACCCTACTCATTGCTTTTGTCTATTAAACCTGGGTCAATGGAAACCTGCCTGGTGTCTCTGAATAAAAATGTAGGATAAAGTCTGCTAGAATTTGTTAGAATTAACCTATAAAGCTTTTGTAGTTGTAGGCTAGATAATGTAGAGATGTGTTTCTCCATTTAGTAAGTGTATGTGATCTGGATAATCATGTTCTGTAGCCTATTGATCAGCAACTGATCATGGAGAGAAAGGTAGTGGCGTCAAATTCACCGACCTGCAGGGGAAGCCCACAGGGATCCCACCTTCTAATCTCCCAAATGGCATCTTATTAGTAGACCATTTTTATGCTATATATATATATGTTTTTAAACCCTATCAAACCTTAACACTTACCTTAACCTTCACTTCAAAATGTGACAACTTCTACATTTGACAACTTCCAAATTTGCATTTGGAGCAACTTCCAAATTGTACGTTTGGACAAATGTGGATAAACGTCCAAATGGTAAAACCGTGAGATCATGTTGAGTTGAGAAGTGTTTAGCTCCGCCTCGCCTCTGCTGCTACTGTATAAAACCTGCCGTGTTAATATAGTGATAATGCCATACAGGGCGGTGTGCAGGCAGGCAGGGGACCTAACGGTGTAATGTGGTCGGGGGGAGGGTTGATCTATCGACTAAGATACCAAACGAGCGATTTGGACTTTAAAGAGTTGTTATGAATGCGGTCGGACAGACGAGGGTGACCGCGGTGTGACTTCCAGAGACGTCTTCACAGAAGAAGTTGCGCGCACACAGCGAGCTGCAGAAAATATACATTGGGCAATAAGGTAATTTAGAATGTCATGTGAATAAGTTATAAGTTATTTGGGGGGGAATTTAGTATAATTTGATGTATTTTAGACATGTTTATTGATGGCCTAGTCTACACTTCTATATACACGTTTTATTCCGGCCTAAAAATAGGAATTGCTTACAAAATGTTGTCATTTAGATATCCATGAAATGTATAATATGGTTATCATTTTAGATAAATGCTAAACCTAGTGTAATGTGAATTGAGAACCGTAACGCCAGGTAACCGCACACGGCGCTGTCCGTTGACGTTATTACTGACTTCAGTGTGGTGCGCGTGGCTACTATGTCCTCGTGAGTTTTTCGTTCATATTTGACGGTGTATTTATTTTAAATCCGCTTAACCTTTTTTTCCCCCCTTAAACTTCGTTTTGTGGGTTAGGTTGTCACTGTCCCGTACGAGACGATGTTTATTTTGGCGCTCTGCCTGTACCTCGGGAAGTTGGTGTCGTCCGGTGTCAGTTTGGAGTTCCGTTATCACAACACCGTGGAGGTGGAGAGATACCTGCGGGACGTTAACAACACCTTCCAGTTCACACACCTGCACAGTATCGGGAAATCTGTCGAAGGTGAGAACACAGACTATATGTTGTCTTGAAATGTAATATTGGAAATTGTAATTCACTATTTGATATGCCTCAGTTTAGATTAGATTTTGTCACCGGTGAGAGCCCAGGACAATTTCAACTTTAATAACAACATTTTGAAAGTGTGTGGAGCTCTTTGTAAGCACACTGGAGATTTATTTTGATGATATAGATTTATTATAGATTTATTTTGATGATATACCAGAACTTTTTTGGAATCATTCAGCAGTGTTTACCAGATTAAGTAAAATACCGTTGGAAATTAATGTGGACAATTTATATTCCTAAAATGTAATTTGAAAATGATGCTGTCGCTGCTTCCTGTTGACCAGACATATTGATAAATAGCCCAATGTCAAAATACAGTTTTAAAGTGTCCAAATCAATAACCAATGTGCATAAACGGTTAGTACATTTTATGTTTTCAGTATATCACTATCTACACATACAACAATAGTAATCATATTACTTCCATATATTTTTTGAATGGGGACCTTATAAACTGTACATGCATCCAAAAGCCCTGTTTTGTCAAGTCACTCATTGATTAGGGAGGGATATGCACTGTTGAAACTACCACAACTCAAAAAACACATGACAACTGGATATATATTTTACATCACTGGTTAGAGGACAACCAGCAGAAGAAGTCAGCTACATTTTGGAAATGTTGTTAACTATATTTGTAAGTCGCTCTGGATAAGAGCGTCTGCTAAATGACTTAAATGTAAATGTAAATATTGTGTTATGCCATTACATGTTATACAGATGTATGTAACAGGTTCATAGGCTGCGACGGAATCAGTCTTCCCCTCTCACAAGAGGACTCTTTGTAAACCGGGTCCCTGCCTGCCTGCCAGCCAGCGACTGCAGCTGGCAATTTAAATGCTCGTGAAGACTAGCCTAAACAGACTGTTAATATATCATCCTGACCACTGCTCCCAGCATCCTGCTCCCAGCCTCCCAGCGGCTAGTCCTCCCCCCCCCCAGCGGCTAGTCCTCCACCTCCCCAGCCTCCCAGCGGCTAGTCCTCCACCTCCCCAGCCTCCCAGCGGCTAGTCCTCCACCTCCCCAGCCTCCCAGCGGCTAGTCCTCCACCCCCCCAGCAGCTAGTCCTCCACCCTCCCAGCGGCTAGTCCTCCACCTCCCCAGCGGCTAGTCCTCCACCCCCCCAGCGGCTAGTCCTCCACCTCCCCAGCGGCTAGTCCTCCACCCCCCCAGCGGCTAGGTCCTCCACCCCCCCAGCGGCTAGGCCTCCACCCCCCCAGCGGCTAGTCCTCCACCCCCCCAGCGGCTAGTCCTCCACCTCCCCAGCGGATAGTCCTCCACCTCCCCAGCGGCTAGTCCTCCACCTCCCCAGCGGATAGTCCTCCACCTCCCCAGCGGCTAGTCCTCCACCTCCCCAGCGGATAGTCCTCCACCTCCCCAGCGGCTAGTCCTCCACCTCCCCAGCGGCTAGTCCTCCTTCTCCCCAGCGGATAGTCCTCCACCTCCCCAGCGGCTAGTCCTCCACCTCCCCAGCGGCTAGTCCTCCACCTCCCCAGCGGCTAGTCCTCCACCCCCCCAGCGGCTAGTCCTCCACCCCCCCCAGCGGCTAGTCCTCCACCCCCCCAGCGGCTAGTCCTCCACCTCCCCAGCGGCTAGTCCTCCACCTCCCCAGCGACCTGCTCCCTAGTCCTCCCTCTGGTCCTACTCCCTAGTCCTCCTACTCCCACGGAAGTGAGGAAGACATGTTGTGGATTTCAAAGAACAAGCCTGTCTAGAATGCAGGGTTTTTAACCATGGGTCTGGATGGATGCTTTCTGGACCCCAGAGACAATAGGACAGAGACTGCTCAATGGTCATCATGCCATGTCTGCAGTGGTGGCACCAGGAATTCTTCACTGGGCTAGCTATGGGGCAGCTTGGTAGTTGCATAGGGGTGCTTGCAACTCACGGTTACGGCCGCGAGTTGAGACGGTAGCAGAGTGATGTCGACCTTGACAACCACATAACGTGTATGCTGGCTTGCTGAGCAGTCGGAGCTGGTTCCTGACAACAGGGTTTTGAGAGAAATAAATGTGTCAACTCATCGCTATATACACTGAGTCTACAAAATATTAGGAACACCTGCTCTTTCCATGACATAAACTGACCAGGTGACAGTTATAGGATCCCTTATTGTTATCACCTGTTAAATCCGCTCCTCCCCTTCTACAGGGGCTGGTATCGTAGACCCTGTAGATGAAGGGGAGGAGACCGGATAAAGAAGGATTTTTAAGCCTTGAGGCAATTGAGACATGGATTGTGTATATGTGCCATTCAGAGAATGGGCAAGATAAAATATTTATGTGCCTTTGACCGGAATGTGGTAGTAGGTGCCAGGCACACCGGTTTGTGTGTCAAGAACTACAAAGCTGCTGGTTATTTCACGCTCAGGTTTCCTGTATCTATCAAGAATGGTCCACCACCCAAAGGACATCCAGCCAACTTGACACAACTGTGGGAACAACTGGCGTCAACATGGGTCAGCATCCCTGTGGATGCTTTGGACACCTTGTAGAGTCCACGCCCCAAAGAATTGAGGCTGTTCTGAGGGCCAGCTGGGGGATAGCAACTCAAAATTAGGCAGATGTTCTTAATGTTTTGTACACTTAGTGTATATTGAAGGTCAGGATGCTATCGCAGCCCCTGTAGGTCAGGATGCTATCGCAGCCCCTGTAGGTCAGGATGCTATCGCAGCCCCTGTAGGTCAGGATGCTATCGCAGCCCCTGTAGGTCAGGATGCTATCGCAGCCCCTGTAGGTCAGGATGCTATCGCAGCCCCTGTAGGTCAGGATGCTATCGCAGCCCCTGTAGGTCAGGATGCTATCGCAGCCCCTGTAGGTCAGGATGCTATCGCAGCCCCTGTAGGCCAGGATGCTATCGCAGCCCCTGTAGGTCAGGATGCTATGCTATAGTAGATGGTCATACATCAATACTAAGACCTCGGAGGAGGAGGAATGGGCTCCTCAGAATAATTGATCTTTCAACTGAGGAATTTGCACTTTTATGTGTTACAAGAAATCTATCACGAGTCCCAAATCGTTGACGTTATTGATTTTCATTTGAGTATTTCACTCTCAACCCATAACGGCTGAGTGGGGAAGAGGAATCAATGTGTTGTTGAGCCTGCATGTTATAATTCTATCCATACAGTATGGAGCTGAATCAGAAACCACATGACAAGGGAAGTACAGTCAGCACCATATATCACTGACATGTGGCACCACGGCATAATCATGGCCAGGGAATGTTCCAGAACACGTCACCTGACCAAGAGAAACTCTGGGCTAGAGCCAGGGAGTGTTCCAGAACACGTCACCTGACCAGGAGAAACTCTGGGCTAGAGCCAGGGAGTGTTCCAGAACACGTCACCTGACCAAGAGAAACTCTGGGCTAGAGCCGGGGAGTGTGCCAGAACACGTCACCTGACCAAGAGAAACTCTGGGCTAGAGCCAGGGAGTGTTCCAGAACACGTCACCTGACCAGGAGAAACTCTGGGCTAGAGCCAGGGAGTGTTCCAGAACACGTCACCTGACCAAGAGAAACTCTGGGCTAGAGCCAGGGAGTGTTCCAGAACACGTCACCTGACCAAGAGAAACTCTGGGCTAGAGCCAGGGAGTGTTCCAGAACACGTCACCTGACCAAGAGAAACTCTGGGCTAGAGCCAGGGAGTGTTCCAGAACACGTCACCTGACCAAGAGAAACTCTGGGCTAGAGCCAGGGAGTGTTCCAGAACACGTCACCTGACCAGGAGAAACTCTGGGCTAGAGCCAGGGAGTGTTCCAGAACACGTCACCTGACCAGGAGAAACTCTGGGCTAGAGCCAGGGAGTGTTCCAGAACACGTCACCTGACCGGGAGAAACTCTGGGCTAGAGCCAGGGAGTGTTCCAGAACACGTCACCTGACCAGGAGAAACTCTGGGCTAGAGCCAGGGAGTGTTCCAGAACACGTCACCTGACCAGGAGAAACTCTGGGCTAGAGCCAGGGAGTGTTCCAGAACACGTCACCTGACCAGGAGAAACTCTGGGCTAGAGCCAGGGAGTGTTCCAGAACACGTCACCTGACCAGGAGAAACTCTGGACTAGAGCCAGGGAGTGTTCCAGAACACGTCACCTGACCAGGAGAAACTCTGGGCTAGAGCCAGGGAGTGTTCCAGAACACGTCACCTGACCAGGAGAAACTCAGGGCCCTATAATGTAAGAACCAACCGACGGCCCATCCAGTCTCTTGGGTGTTAGCATACTGTATGTGCATACAGTGAAGCTCCAGAGGGAAGTGTGGTCCTGCTCTGTGGGTTCTGCCCAAACTGGACTAGAGGAATGTAACGCACCTCTCCTCTGAGTTTTGGCACTCTGCGTCCCAAATGGAGTCCTATTCCCTATGTAGTGCACTACTTTTGACCTGAGCCCTATGTGCACTACATAGAGAATAGGGTATAATTTGGGACATAGTCTTCCTCTTACAGAGTGTCACGGATACTTAGGGCAGGAGGAAAGAGCAGAGTCAAATGCAGGAGACTATTGTCCAATAGTGCCGAAGTTTATTCACACCCAAAACACTCGGTGGTCAAAAGGCACAGGGAGCGTATTCACACCCAAAACACTCGGTGGTCAAAAGGCACAGGGAGCGTATTCACACCCAAAACACTCGGTGGTCAAAAGGCACAGGGAGCGTATTCACACCCAAAACACTCGGTGGTCAAAAGGCACAGGGAGCGTATTCACACCCAAAACACTCGGTGGTCAAAAGGCACAGGGAGCGTATTCACACCCAAAACACTCGGTGGTCAAAAGGCACAGGGAGCGTATTCACACCCAAAACACTCGGTGGTCAAAAGGCACAGGGAGCGTATTCACACCCAAAACACTCGGTGGTCAAAAGGCACAGGGAGCGCACAATGCCCCAAAAGGGAAAACGGGTAATTCCACCAATGAAGAAAAATAGACACGGGGCGCAGCCCGGCAACAATAAATAATCCAATATAATACGCTGGAGGAAAACCCAGCAACAGCGTCAACCACCACTGCCCGCTGACAAACAATTAATCCCGCACAAAAAACAAACCCAAAGGAACAAACGAAATCCCCCCCCCCACTAATGACAGAAAAGGAAACGGGTGCGGACCTAGACAGACAAAACTCAACGAACACAGAAACATAGATCGGTGGCATCTAGTAGACCGGCGACGACGACCGCCGAGCGCGGGCCGAGGCGGGGCACCATTTTCTGTGGATACTGTGACACAGAGGCCCTATGCAGCTGGGCTGTACCACAATGCTGTCTGATGAAGACCTGTTTGGCTGAACAGCGTTGTAGTAGGTGACCTGCTGTAATATAACATGCTGATCAGCTCCTACCTGTATTTCTTTGTAAATATGTTTTTGTAGATAGTTCACTAAAGCTGATCTGCCTCATACTGGCTGATTGTGTTGTTTTTGTAGATAGTTCACTAAAGCTGATCTGCCTCATACTGGCTGAGTTGTTTTTGGGGCTGTACCATCACACACCGCTGGCTCCTCCTCCCCCTGGTCTACCACTACCACACAGAGGGGCAGGCTGGGTTGGTACCACACCCCTGGTTCTGGAGGCTGGGTTGGTGCCACACCCCTGGTTCTGGAGGCTGGGTTGGTGCCACACCCCTGGTTCTGAAGGCTGGGTTGATACTACACCCCTGGTTCTGGAGGCTGGGTTGGTGCCACACCCCTGGTTCTGGAGGCTGGGTTGGTACCGCACCCCTGGTTCTGGAGGCTGGGTTGGTTCCACACCCCTGGTTCTGAAGGCTGGGTTGATACTACACCCCTGGTTCTGGAGGCTGGGTTGGTGCCACACCCCTGGTTCTGGAAGCTGGGTTGATGCCACACCCCTGGTTCTGGAGGCTGGGTTGTTTCCACACCCCTGGTTCTGGAGGCTGGGTTGGTACCACACCCCTGGTTCTGGAGGCTGGGTTGGTACCGCACCCCTGGTTCTGGTGGCTGGGTTGGTTCCACACCCCTGGTTCTGAAGGCTGGGTTGATACTACACCCCTGGTTCTGGAGGCTGGGTTGGTGCCGCACCCCTGGTTCTGGTGGCTGGGTTGGTTCCACACCCCTGGTTCTGGAGGCTGGGTTGATACTACACCCCTGGTTCTGGAGAATGGGTTGGTGCCACACCCCTGGTTCTGGAGGCTGGGTTGGTACCGCACCCCTGGTTCTGGAGGCTGGGTTGGTACCGCACCCCTGGTTCTGGAGGCTGGGTTGGTACCACACCCCTGGTTCTGGAGGCTGGGTTGATGCCGCACCCCTGGTTCTGTGATGTGGCTGATTGTAGTTTTACCACATATACACCCATGTGGATTATTACAGTACATTCTGAGAGTATTCAGACCCTTTCACTTTTTCCACATTTTGTTATGTTACAGCCTTATTCTAAAATGGATTAAATAGTTTTTTCCCCTCATCAATCTACACACAATACCCCATAATGACAAAGCAAAAACAGGTTTTTAGAAATGTTGGCAAATGTATTACAAATATTTTTAAAACTATCACATTTACATAAGTATTCAGACCCTTCACTCAGTACTTTGGTGAAGAACCTTTGGCAGCAATTACAGCATCGAGTCTTCTTGGGTATGACGCTACAAGCTTGGTACACCTGTATTTGGGGAGTTTCTCCCATTCTTCTCTGCAGATCCTCTCATGCTCTGTCAGGTTGGATGGGGAGCGTCACTGCACAGCTATTTTCGGGTCTCTCCAGAGATGTTTGATCGGGTTTAAGTCCGGGCTCTGACTGGGTCACTCAAGGAAATTCAGAGACTTGTCCCAAAGCCCCTCCTGTGTTGTCTTGGCTATGGGCTTAGGGTCGTTGTCCTGTTGGAAGGTGAACCTTCGCCCCAGTCTGAGGTCCTGAGTGCTCTGGAGCAGGTTTTCATCAAGGATCTCTCTATTTTGCTCCATTCATCAATCTCTCGATCCTGACTATTCTCCTAGTCCCTGCTGCTGAAAAACATCCCCACAAGCTGATGCTGCCACCACCATGCTTCACCGTAGGGATGGTGCCAATTTTCCTCCAGATGTAACGCTTGACATTCAGACCAAAGAGTTTAATCTTGTAGAATTTTATTTCTCATGGTCTGAGAGTCCTTTAGGTGCCTTTTGGCAAACTCCAAGCAGGTTGTCATGTGCTTTTTTTTAAAAATGAGGAGTGACTTCTATTTGGCCACTCTACCATAAAGGCCTGATTGGTGGAGAGCTGCAAAGATGGTTCTCCCATCTCCACAGAGGAGCTCTGTCAGAATGACCATCGGGTTCTCGGTCAACTCCCTGACCAAGACCCTTCTCCCCTGACAGTAATCTGACCGTGCTCTGAGATGCGCTGTCAACTGTGGGACCTTAAATAGACGTGTGTGTGTGTGTGTGTGTGTGTGCCTTTCTAAATCATGCCCAATCAATAGAATTTACCAAAGGTGGACTCCAATCAAGTTGTAGAAACATCTCACGGATGATCAAAGGAAACAGGATGCACCTGAACTAAATTGAGTCTCATAGCAAAGGGTCTGAATGCTTATGTAATTAAGGTATTTCGGTTTTTAATTTGTAATACATTTGCAAAAATGTTTAAACCTGTTTTCACTTTGTCATTATGGGGTATTGTGTGTAGATTGAGGATTATTTGTTTTAATCCATTTTAGAATAAGGCAGTAACGTAACAACATGGAAAAAGGGAAGGGGCTTCTGCTGCAAAGTTACAGTTAGATATTCCTGTCTGTTGGTGTTGTAGAGATACAGGAGATATCCCTGTCTGTTGGTGTTGTAGATACAGGAGATATTCCTGTCTGTTGGTGTTGTAGAGATACAGGAGATATTCCTGTCTGTTGGTGTTGTAGATACAGGAGATATTCCTGTCTGTTGGTGTTGTAGAGATACAGGAGATATTCCTGTCTGTTGGTGTTGTAGATACAGGAGATATTCCTGTCTGTTGGTGTTGTAGAGATACAGGAGATATACCTCATGTTGGTGTTGTAGAGATACAGGAGATATTCCTGTCTGTTGGTGTTGTAGAGAGATACAGGAGATATTCCTGTCTGTTGGTGTTGTAGAGATACAGGAGATATTCCTGCCTGTTGGTGTTGTAGAGATACAGGAGATATTCCTGCCTGTTGGTGTTGTAGAGATACAGGAGATATTCCTGTCTGTTGGTGTTGTAGAGATACAGGAGATATTCCTCATGTTGGTGTTGTAGAGATACAGGAGATATTCCTGTCTGTTGGTGTTGTAGAGATACAGGAGATATTCCTGCCTGTTGGTGTTGTAGAGAGATATTCCTGTCTGTTGGCGTTGTAGAGAGATACAGGAGATATTCCTGTCTGTTGGTGTTGTAGAGAGATACAGGAGATATTCCTGTCTGTTGGTGTTGTAGAGATACAGGAGATATTCCTGTCTGTTGGTGTTGTAGAGATACAGGAGATATTCCTGTCTGTTGGTGTTGTAGAGATACAGGAGATATTCCTGCCTGTTGGTGTTGTAGAGATACAGGAGATATTCCTGTCTGTTGGTGTTGTAGAGATACAGGAGATATTCCTCCATGTTGGTGTTGTAGATACAGGAGATATTCCTCCATGTTGGTGTTGTAGAGATACAGGAGATATTCCTGCCTGTTGGTGTTGTAGAGATACAGGAGATATTCCTGTCTGTTGGTGTTGTAGAGATACAGGAGATATTCCTGTCTGTTGGTGTTGTAGAGATACAGGAGATATTCCTGTCTGTTGGTGTTGTAGAGATACAGGAGATATTCCTGTCTGTTGGTGTTGTAGAGATACAGGAGATATTCCTGTCTGTTGGTGTTGTAGAGATACAGGAGATATTCCTGTCTGTTGGTGTTGTAGAGATACAGGAGATATTCCTGTCTGTTGGTGTTGTAGAGATACAGGAGATATTCCTGTCTGTTGGTGTTGTAGAGTACAGGAGATATTCCTGTCTGTTGGTGTTGTAGAGATACAGGAGATATTCCTGTCATGTTGGTGTTGTAGAGATACAGGAGATATCCCTGTCTGTTGGTGTTGTAGAGATACAGGAGATATTTCCTGCCTGTTGGTGTTGTAGAGATACAGGAGATATTCCTGTCTGTTGGTGTTGTAGAGCGATACAGGAGATATTCCTGCCTGTTGGTGTTGTAGAGATACAGGAGATATACCTGCATGTTGGTGTTGTAGAGAGATACAGGAGATATTCCTGTCTGTTGGTGTTGTAGAGAGATACAGGATATATTTCTGTCTGTTGGTGTTGTAGAGATACAGGAGATATTCCTGCCTGTTGGTGTTGTAGAGATACAGGAGATATTCCTGCCTGTTGGTGTTGTAGAGATACAGGAGATATTCCTGTCTGTTGGTGTTGTAGAGAGATAAAGGATATATTTCTGTCTGTTGGTGTTGTAGAGATACAGGAGATATTCCTGCCTGTTGGTGTTGTAGAGATACAGGAGATATTCCTGTCTGTTGGTGTTGTAGAGATACAGGAGATATTCCTGTCTGTTGGTGTTGTAGAGATACAGGAGATATTCCTGTCTGTTGGTGTTGTAGAGATACAGGAGATATTCCTGCCTGTTGGTGTTGTAGAGATACAGGAGATATTCCTGTCTGTTGGTGTTGTAGAGTACAGGAGATATTCCTGTCTGTTGGTGTTGTAGAGATACAGGAGATATTCCTGTCTGTTGGTGTTGTAGAGATACAGGAGATATTCCTGCCTGTTGGTGTTGTAGAGATACAGGAGATATTCCTGTCTGTTGGTGTTGTAGAGATACAGGAGATATTCCTGCCTGTTGGTGTTGTAGAGATACAGGAGATATTCCTGTCTGTTGGTGTTGTAGAGATACAGGAGATATTCCTGTCTGTTGGTGTTGTAGAGATACAGGAGATATTCCTGCCTGTTGGTGTTGTAGAGATACAGGAGATATTCCTGTCTGTTGGTGTTGTAGAGAGATATTCCTGTCTGTTGGTGTTGTAGAGAGATAAAGGATATATTCCTGTCTGTTGGTGTTGTAGAGATACAGGAGATATTCCTGTCTGTTGGTGTTGTAGAGATACAGGAGATATTCCTGTCTGTTGGTGTTGTAGAGAGATACAGGAGATATACCTCATGTTGGTGTTGTAGATTCAGGAGACAGGATCAGAGAGGCCTGACACTTTCATGTCTGGTGAGAAACTCTCTATTTTGTAACATACAGTATGGGCTTTGTCCCAAATGGCACCCTATTCCCCCTGGTCAAAAGTTGTGCACTATAAAGGGTACCAGTTGGGACTTAGACACAACAGTTTGATAAGGATCTTGGCTGGGGTTCAGGACTGTCACGCAGGTTGCTGCCGAAGTAGAGTGAGTCTCTCTCTCTCTCTCTCTCATCGCTGCTGCAGCATGAACACAGAGCGGCCTCATTTTACGGTCTCTTGTTACTTTAAAACAATGAAGGTGGTTTTAAAGCCACAGTCAACGTGAATTGATGAAATGTAGCCGTCCCCCTGGGTTTTAACAAATAGGCTATCAATAAATCCTATCTAAATGGGCTTACAGCTGTCTGATCTTTCCTTATTGTAACAAGCTATGAACCTCTTGTGTTTTATTGTTGTAGGAGTCCCAGAGACGGATGGTTCTCTCAGAGCAGTACATCTTACAGAGTGTGACTTTAGAGAGAGAACCCACCAGTAGTGGTGATGTCCCTGGTCCAGAGACTGATGGTTCTCTCAGAGCAGTACATCTTACAGAGTGTGACTTTAGAGAGAGAACCCACCAGTAGTGGTGATGTCCCTGGTCCAGAGACTGACGGTTCTCTCAGAGCAGTACATCTTACAGAGTGTGACTTTAGAGAGAGATCCCACCAGTAGTGGTGATGTCCCTGGTCCAGAGACGGATGGTTCTCTCAGAGCAGTACATCTTACAGAGTGTGACTTTAGAGAGAGAACCCACCAGTAGTGGTGATGTCCCTGGTCCAGAGACTGACGGTTCTCTCAGAGCAGTACATCTTACAGAGTGTGACTTTAGAGAGAGAACCCACCAGTAGTGGTGATGTCCTCCTCAGCAACCCCTCTCAGATGTCAGAAGAAAAACCACAAGTCCTTTTTCCAACGACAACAGATCCCGTTGTCGTGACTACCATTCCATTTTGTTACAGATGCATTTAGTAGGGCTCACAGAGACGGATGGTTTGAGAGATGTTTATTCAGCTAGCATTGTCATGCAGGGAAGATGGTCCCAGGGTGTGAAAAGAAAAGGACTGTGTGTGTGTGTGTGTGTGTGTGTGTTCTCTCATCTCTGATTTGAAAGTGAAATCCACTCTAGTCAGGTCCTTGCTGCCTGCCAGTTGGTCTGTCTGTCTGTCTGTCTGCCTGCCAGTTGGTCTGTCTGTCTGTCTGCCTGCCTGCCAGTTGGTCTGTCTGCCTGCCTGCCAGTTGGTCTGTCTGTCTGCCTGCCTGCCTGTCAGTTGGTCTGTCTGCCTGCCTGCCTGTCAGTTGGTCTGTCTGTCTGCCTGCCTGCCAGTTGGTCTGTCTGCCTGCCTGCCAGTTGGTCTGTCTGCGCTGCCTGCCAGTTGGTCTGTCTGTCTGCCTGCCTGCCAGTTGGTCTGTCTGTCTGCCTGCCTGCCAGTTGGTCTGTCTGTCTGCCTGCCTGCCAGTTGGTCTGTCTGTCTGTCTGCCTGCCTGCCAGTTGGGGGGGGAGATCTGTCTGTCTGTCTGTCTGTCTGCGCTGCGCTGTGGCTGTCTGCGCTGCGCGAGTTGGTCTGTCTGTCTGCCTGCCTGCCTGCCTGCCAGTTAGTCTGTCTGTCGTTCTGTCTGTCTGCCTGCCTGCCAGTTGGTCTGTCTGTCTGTCGTTCTGTCTGTCTGCCTGCCTGCCAGTTGGTCTGTCTGTCTGTCTGTCTGCCTGCCAGTTGGTCTGTCTGTCTGTCTGCCTGCCAGTTGGTCTGTGTCTGTCTGTCTGTCTAACTGGCAGGCAGACAGTCTGTCTGTCTGTCTGCCTGCCTGCCTGTCTGTCTGCCTGCCAGTTGGTCTGTCTGTCTGTCTGCCTGCCAGTTGGTCTGTGTCTGTCTGTCTGTCTAACTAGCAGGCAGACAGTCTGTCTGTCTGTCTGCCTGCCTGCCTGTCTGTCTGCCTGCCAGTTGGTCTGTCTGTCTGTCTGTCTGTCTGCCTGCCAGTTGGTCTGTCTGTCTGCCTGCCTGCCTGCCTGCCAGTTAGTCTGTCTGTCGTTCTGTCTGTCTGCCTGCCTGCCAGTTGGTCTGTCTGTCTGTCGTTCTGTCTGTCTGCCTGCCTGCCAGTTGGTCTGTCTGTCTGTCTGTCTGCCTGCCAGTTGGTCTGTCTGTCTGTCTGCCTGCCAGTTGGTCTGTGTCTGTCTGTCTGTCTAACTGGCAGGCAGACAGTCTGTCTGTCTGTCTGCCTGCCTGCCTGTCTGCCTGCCAGTTGGTCTGTCTGTCTGTCTGTCTGTCTGCCTGCCTGTCTGTCTGCCTGCCAGTTGGTCTGTCTGTCTGTCTGCCTGCCAGTTGGTCTGTCTGTCTGTCTGTCTGTCTGCCTGCCAGTTGGTCTGTCTGTCTGCCTGCCTGCCTGCCTGCCAGTTAGTCTGTCTGTCTGTCTGTCTGTCTGCCTGCCTGTCTGTCTGTCTGCCAGTTGGTCTGTCTGTCTGTCTGTCTGTCTGCCTGCCTGCCAGTTGGTCTGTCTGCCTGCCAGTTGGTCTGTCTGTCTGTCTGCCTGCCAGTTGGTCTGTGTCTGTCTGTCTAACTAGCAGGCAGACAGTCTGTCTGTCAGTCTGTCTGTCTGTCTGTCTGTCTGTCTGTCTGTCTGTCTGTCTGTCTGTCTGTCTGTCTGTCTGTCTGTCTGTCTGTCTGTCTGTCTGTCTGTCTGTCTGTCTGTCTGTCTGCCAGTTGGTCTGTCTGTCTGTCTGTCTGCCTGCCAGTTGGTCTGTCTGTCTGCCTGCCTGCCTGCCAGTTAGTCTGTCTGTCTGTCTGTCTGTCTGCCAGTTGGTCTGTCTGTCTGTCTGTCTGTCTGCCTGCCTGCCAGTTGGTCTGTCTGCCTGCCAGTTGGTCTGTCTGTCTGTCTGCCTGCCAGTTGGTCTGTCTGTCTGTCTGCCTGCCAGTTGGTCTGTCTGCCTGCCTGCCTGCCAGTTGGTCTGCCTGCCAGTTGGTCTGTCTGCCTGCCAGTTGGTCTGTCTGTCTGTCTGTCTGTCTGTCTGTCAGTTGGTCTGTCTGCCTGCCTGCCTGTCAGTTGGTCTGTCTGTCTGCCTGCCTGCCAGTTGGTCTGTCTGCCTGCCTGCCAGTTGGTCTGTCTGTCTGCCTGTCTGCCAGTTGGTCTGTCTGTCTGCCTGCCAGTTGGTCTGTCTGCCTGCCTCAGACTCAATCAGAGAGAAAACAGGAGAGATGTACAGTGCTTCAATGCTATAGATGGACTAAACTACAACAATCACTGTTGGGAATGACTGTGACACATGGGAGGTGATGGAGGTGGAATTGGAGTCAATGGAGAGAGAGGTGGTGCAGACAGCCCCTGGATTTACAGTTCATTGTATCACAATGTATCTGCTCTGTGCTTCACTGTGTTGTGTTGGGAGATTGAAACATCTCCTTGTCACCCTCCCTGGGTTGCCTTGCCAGTTGGTGGCATTTCTGTGGCGACTGTGTCTGCTTTGCATGGCTGGACACAAAGCTGGCATTGAGGCACCCTCCTCCTCTTCCAGCTCTCTCTCTCTCTCTCTCTCTCTCTCTCTCGTTTCAGTCTGAGATTCAGATGCAAATTGAGACTCTCAACCTCTGGAGCAGCTTCCAAATGGCACCCTATTCCCTATATTGTTCACTACTTTAGACCAGGGCCCATATGTCTCAGGTCAAATGTAGTGCACTATGTAGGGAATAGGGTCGTAACCTATGTTATTACCATAGTTGACTCGCTGCTGCTTCCTGACTCTGTCCCTGTTCCCTTTGTTACTGAGAAGACAGACCAGACTATAGGACCTTTTGATGGCATCGCTCTGTTTGTTTTCGGATTTACTTTTTACTTTTTCCCTTTTATTTAACTTGGCAAGTCAGTTAAGAATTTGTTCTTATTTTACATTGACAGACTACCCCGGCCAAACCCTCCTCTAACCCGGACGACGCTGGGCCAATTGTGCGCCGCCCTATAGGACACCAGATCACGGCCGGTTGTGACACAGCCCAGGATCAAACCAGGGTCTGTGGTGATGCGTCACTCGAGAGCTGAAAAGACAGACCAGACTATAGAACCCTTTGATGGCATCTGTCTGTGCTCAGCCATTCACTTTAGATTGATTAGAACCTGGGAGGAATTCACTTTAGATTGATTAGAACCTGGGAGGAATTCACTTTAGATTGATTAGAACCTGGGAGGAATTCACTTTAGATTGATTAGAACCTGGGAGGAATTCACTTTAGATTGATTAGAACCTGGGAGGAATTCACTTTAGATTGATTAGAACCTGGGAGGAATTCACTTTAGATTGATTAGAACCTGGGAGGAATTCACTTTAGATTGATTAGAACCTGGGAGGAATTCACTTTAGATTGATTAGAACCTGGGAGGAATTCACTTTAGATTGATTAGAACCTGGGAGGAATTCACTTTAGATTGATTAGAACCTGGGAGGAATTCACTTTAGATTGATTAGAACCTGGGAGGAATTCACTTTAGATTGATTAGAACCTGGGAGGAATTCACTTTAGATTGGAGCCGTACGGATCCTGAGGCCTTAAGGGTTTAAAGTAAAGCAGGTGAAGAGAGGACAGAAGTCCTACAACACTGTAAAGATGACTCCCAAATGGTACCCTATTTCATGGCCAATATAGTGCCCTACTACTTATGACCAGAGCCCCATGAGGAATAAAGTGTTATTTGGGACACAGGCTAAGACAATACCCTCCGATGTAAAACTTTTTCAGACAGCCATTTGAATACAGTCACCCTTGCTGATATCCTAGAGTGTGAATGGTACAGATGTAGGCTCAGAATTTGAGCCAGTTTGCTACAGCAGAAAAATAATCCTGCAGCAACAGGAAATGTGGATTATAATGTACATTTTTTGTAGGGGTTGATACAAATCAAGTCTGAAACTTCAAAGTGGAAATTACAAACTGTAGAAGCCTTTTTAAAACTAAAATACACTACAAGTTTGCATTTCCTGTATTGCAGGAAAATTCCCAGCAACAATTGTGATCCAATTAAAATCCTACATCTGTAGTGTGTGTCTTGCACCTGTTGAGAGGTATTTAAGCAGTACTGTTAAGCACTAAGCAGTATCTTTAAGTAGTGTGTTTTAGGCAGTATCTTTAAGTAGTGTGTGTTTAGGCAGTATCTATCAGCGTTTTAACTACTTTGCAGATGTGGAACAGACAATCATAATATCAAATTCCCACTTTATACTACAAAACCAACTTCATAAGCAGTTCATTTTTAAAATGTATTTTACTCTAAATTCCAGAATAGATGGATGAAGTTCTATGCATGATTAATATCATTCACCAATACATTTCTTGATAGTCCAACAAATGTTGTTTTCAGGTTGTAAATCACACCTAGCCTGGGACATTGTTTGCTGCCTCCACCCATTCGCAATGACTCAATATTTTTGGACAAAGGCTGGGAATGTCAATACAATGATCCCAAGTCAGTGGTAGCGTGGCTAATAGGCTAGCGTATCTAGTTATGTAGCTGTTCATTTAGCAAGATAAAACCACGGAGCCTAACGTTAGCTACAGTAGCTGCTGGGAGGATGTCTTATCATTGGAGGAGTGGGTGAGAGTCCGACCTTTCCCCTCCTACAGCTAGAGATGCAGGTATCATTTTGGGGGGGGTCAGGTAGCCTAGTGGTTAGAGCGTTGGACTAGTAACGGTTGCTGGATCAAATCCCAGAGCTGACAAGGTAAAAACAAGGTAAAAGTATTTTTCTGCCCCAGAACAAGGCAGTTAACCCACTGTTAAGAACAGTTATTGAACTAGGCAAGTCAGTTAAGTCATTGGGTTAACTAGCAAGAAATGTGAATCGCTTTGCTAGCTATGCTTAACTTGAACGACTGTTATCCAGTTAGCATATCTCTTGCGTTCGCAAATTCACTCTAGCTATCTACTCTGATTTCAGAGTACTCTCGTCTGAGTGTGGCGGAATAACTGATGAATTTATGAATGTGCAACACCCGCTGAGTATGACCGGTGTCGGTAAATGTCTGCCCCACAAATTTTTTTAATTGTTGCCAGCAGCACAGTTACCGTCACCAACACTCTGGACAACATGAAAACAGCCTAACCAGCTCTGCTAGGGAGAGTACAATGATCAGAGTGAGGTGTTCTCTCATTTGTACTGGAAGTAGCTAGCCAACTATAGCCAGTTAGCTTGACTGCCGTTGTGAATAATCTCGGATCAACCCTACTCCTCGGCCAGAACGTCCAGGGTCTATAGTGCAGTATGCGCTCGGAGTTTACGAATGACCCAGAGCGCACTCTGACACACTGAAGGCACCTTTTAGTTGTCAATCAAATGTATTTGGCATCGATCAAATGGGAAGGCAAGCAAGTTCTCATTCAGATGTCAAAACGTGGGTTGGGAGAAACATTTTAATTAGCAGGCAAGCTGCAGAAGGACGAGCAGGCGACAATTTCCCCGGCGTTTATCAGTGCCATTTTGACGGACAGGTAGCTGAACATTTTGATAGGGTTTGTGTTTACGTTCCCTCGTTAGACTGTATGTAGCTCTTCTCATCTTGCTCTGCATTAGTTATTGATCTTGTTGATGTGTATAACTGAGGGAGAGATCCTACCGTTTATCCTGGTGGTTTTGATCAATAGGACTGTAAAGTTTCCAAATGTAAGAGGACTCACGTGGTATTGACATATTTGCAGAAATCCATTCAGGTGTATTTTGTGACTTTTGGCGAATGCTTTCTAATGATCTAAAGTCACGCTGTTGCTACTGTCTGTCAACACACAGTCCAGTTCATAGTGAATGATGGCAGGACCAACTGCCTGTCAACACACAGTCCAGTTCATAGTGAATGATGAGGCCCTACTGCCTGTCAACACACAGTCCAGTTCATAGTGAATGATGAGGCCCTACTGCCTGTAAACACACAGTCCAGTTCATAGTGAATGATGACAGGTCCTACTGCCTGTAAACACACAGTCCAGTTCATAGTGAATGATGGCAGGTCCTACTGTAAACACACAGTCCAGTTCATAGTGAATGATGACAGGTCCTACTGCCTGTAAACACACAGTCCAGTTCATAGTGAATGATGACAGGACCTACTTCCTGTCAACACACAGTCCAGTTCATAGTGAATGATGAGGCCCTACTTCCTGTAAACACAGTCCAGTTCATAGTGAATGATGACAGGTCCTACTGCCTGTAAACACACAGTCCAGTTCATAGTGAATGATGACAGGTCCTACTGCCTGTTAACACACAGTCCAGTTCATAGTGAATGATGACAGGTCCTACTGCCTGTAAACACACAGTCCAGTTCATAGTGAATGATGACAGGCCCTACTGCCTGTAAACACACAGTCCAGTTCATAGTGAATGATGACAGGTCCTACTGCCTGTAAACACACAGTCCAGTTCATAGTGAATGATGACAGGTCCTACTGCCTGTAAACACACAGTCCAGTTCATAGTGAATGATGACAGGTCCTACTGCCTGTAAACACACAGTCCAGTTCATAGTGAATGATGACAGGCCCTACTGCCTGTAAACACACAGTCCAGTTCATAGTGAATGATGGCAGGTCCTACTGCCTGTCAACACACAGTCCAGTTCATAGTGAATGATGGCAGGTCCTACTTCCTGTAAACACACAGTCCAGTTCATAGTGAATGATGGCAGGTCCTACTTCCTGTCAACACACAGTCCAGTTCATAGTGAATGATGACAGGTCCTACTGTAAACACACAGTCCAGTTCATAGTGAATGATGACAGGTCCTACTGTCTGTAAACACACAGTCCAGTTCATAGTGAATGATGGCAGGTCCTACTGTCTGTAAACACACAGTCCAGTTCATAGTGAATGATGAGAGGCCCTACTTCCTGTAAACACACAGTCCAGTTCATAGTGAATGATGAGAGGCCCTACTTCCTGTAAACACAGTCCAGTTCATAGTGAATGATGACAGGCCCTACTTCCTGTAAACACAGTCCAGTTCATAGTGAATGATGACAGGCCCTACTGTCTGTCAACACACAGTCCAGTTCAAAGTGAATGATGACAGGCCCTACTTCCTGTCAACACACAGTCCAGTTCATCGTGAATGATGGCAGGCCCTACTTCCTGTCAACATACAGTCCAGTTCATCGTGAATGATGGCAGGACCGACCAACTGCCTGTCAACACAGTCCAGTTGAAAGTGAATGATGGCTGGCCTGTGTACATGGCTTGTTTGCATAAAGGTCTACTGTAGCTCTGATTGGCTCTGCCGCACCGGTCTGCATAGACTCCGGTCCTGGATGAGACAGTGGTTTTTATCAGGTTTTATTTACAGCAGTGTCTATTAATTATCCAAACGCATGGCAGCTTTCCCACTTTATATTGCTATAGAATTTTCACAAATGTCTTACTCTGTCATTCCCAAACATTCCATGAATTTATGAAAACGTGAAAATGACCTTTTTATTTATTTATTTATATATATTTTTTTTAAGTGTCATTCTTCCAGGGTTGTATAGGAACAGATTTGAATGAGATTTCATGTTGCTAAACACTGTCAGTTCCACTTTAAGTAGCGTACAGTATCTTTAGGCCCTCCTCTGTCTACCTGCCTGGCTCCCTGCCTGCACTAAATCTCTGGCAGATTGTGAGGTCATCGTGTTTCAAGGCCTGTCGCCCGTCTTGGGCCGGCCCGTTTAATTTAACCTCCCTCCTCCTAATCTTCTGGTGCCGCTCGAGGTGAGAGACTCTTAGCTAATTACTGTTAATCTAGTACACCACCTGCCTCGTCCCGCTCCTCTGCTGACCCCCTCTCTGATCATTCCTCTACTGCCCCTCCTGGCGCTCTCCTTGCCCCGCTACACTCTTACCCCTCCCTGCTCTGCTGGCCCCCTCCTACTTGACCCCTCCCGTGTGTCTTTATGGCCTGTAGACACTTTGAGGGTTTTTGTCTTTAAGCCCCTGGACAGAAACAGCTGTGCTGAGATGACAGGCTTCTATGTACAACATTTCAGAAATAATTGGTCAGAAGTTTAAGTGGGGGTGGATGGAGGGGTGGGTGTGCTTGCATGCAAGTGTGTGATTGTGTGGAGAAATTGGTTCCATATAGACTTGTCTTAGAGCCATTAGAGAGTAAACAAACCCACTAGTTGTTATGATGAAAGGGGAACAGTTTCTATCCTGTAGTCTGCTACTCTAGTTGTTATGATGAAAGGGGAACAGAGTTTCTATCCTGTAGTCTGCTACTCTAGTTGTTGTGATGAAAGGGGAACAGTTTCTATCCTGTAGTCTGCTACTCTAGTTGTTGTGATGAAAGGGGAACAGAGTTTCTATCCTGTAGTCTGCTACTCTAGTTGTTGTGATGAAAGGGGAACAGAGTTTCTATCCTGTAGTCTGCTACTCTAGTTGTTATGATGAAAGGGGAACAGTTTCTATCCTGTAGTCTGCTACTCTAGTTGTTGTGATGAAAGGGAACAGAGTTTCTATCCTGTAGTCTGCTACTCTAGTTGTTATGATGAAAGGGGAACAGAGTTTCTATCCTGTAGTCTGCTACTCTAGTTGTTGTGATGAAAGGGGAACAGAGTTTCTATCCTGTAGTCTGCTACTCTAGTTGTTATGATGAAAGGGGAACAGTTTCTATCCTGTAGTCTGCTACTCTAGTTGTTGTGATGAAAGGGAACAGAGTTTCTATCCTGTAGTCTGCTACTCTAGTTGTTATAATGAAAGGGGAACAGAGTTTCTATCCTGTAGTCTGCTACTCTAGTTGTTATGATGAAAGGGGAACAGAGTTTCTATCCTGTAGTCTGCTACTCTAGTTGTTATGATGAAAGGGGAACAGTTTCTATCCTGTAGTCTGCTACTCTAGTTGTTATAATGAAAGGGGAACAGAGTTTCTATCCTGTAGTCTGCTACTCTAGTTGTTATGATGAAAGGGGAACAGTTTCTATCCTGTAGTCTGCTACTCTAGTTGTTATAATGAAAGGGGAACAGAGTTTCTATCCTGTAGTCTGCTACTCTAGTTGTTATAATGAAAGGGGAACAGAGTTTCTATCCTGTAGTCTGCTACTCTAGTTGTTATGATGAAAGGGGAACAGTTTCTATCCTGTAGTCTGCTACTCTAGTTGTTATGATGAAAGGGGAACAGAGTTTCTATCCTGTAGTCTGCTACTCTAGTTGTTATGATGAAAGGGGAACAGAGTTTCTATCCTGTAGTCTGCTACTCTAGTTGTTATGATTAAAGGGAACAGAGTTTCTATCCTGTAGTCTGCTACTCTAGTTGTTATAATGAAAGGGGAACAGAGTTTCTATCCTGTAGTCTGCTACTCTAGTTGTTATAATGAAAGGGGAACAGAGTTTCTATCCTGTATTCTGCTACTCTAGTTGTTATGATGAAAGGGGAACAGAGTTTCTACCCTGCGGCCAGAACCAGCTAGTCTTGAGGATTACTCACTGGTGACATACTGGCCACGGAGCAGGTTCAGACATGTTGTGTGGTAGAGCTCTGACATCCCTCTGACAAATACTGGAACACAGGAAGTCTCTCTCATACAGGACAATAATCTATACTAGCTCCTGAAGTGTACACTCCTTCACTATATCCCACAAAATGTAAAAGCATTGGATTGGTTGAGCTGGGACAGAGGGAGTTTCATTCTCTTCCTATTGAACGCTATTTGAGGCGAGGGGGAAGAGCGGAGGGGGGAGGCAGAGAGGAGAGGGGGCTGTGAGCTGACGTTGAGTTGCCAGGTGCCAGTCCACACAATCTAAAACACTATTTGAATAATGTTCTGTCCTGCTCTAGGGGCTGGTGGAAAAACCAGGCAGACAGGCAGTCACACGAACACACTGGTGCACAAGGTTGAATTCATTTGATAAGTAAATATCTTGGTGATTCCTCTGTATAATGGTGCTATTGTTTGTCGGCAGGGAGAGACCTCTGGGTGCTCATTCTGGGAAAGAATCCGTCTGAGCACCAGATGGGAATTCCTGAATTCAAATACGTTGGGAATATGCATGGAAACGAGGTAAGCTCATCATGGAAGCACCGACACACACACACACACACACACACACACGATGTGGTGTAGTAGCATTAAGTCATTTTACAAATGTGTTTCTAGTCAGCTGTCCAATCCAGGTCCAAACCATCTTCACCATTCCTGTTCACTAAAGCCCCCCCCACAAAGAG
Source organism: Salmo salar (assembly GCF_965601325.2). Taxonomy (NCBI): domain Eukaryota; kingdom Metazoa; phylum Chordata; class Actinopteri; order Salmoniformes; family Salmonidae; genus Salmo; species Salmo salar. The sequence goes on along the minus strand of NC_138307.1, from coordinate 83,548,034 downwards.
ATACTGTTCACTAAAGCCCCCCCACAAAGAGAGATGATACTGTTCACTAAAGCCCCCCCACAAAGAGAGATGATACTGTTCACTAAAGCCCCCCCCCACAAAGAGATGATACTGTTCACTAAAGCCCCCCCCCACAAAGAGAAGAGATGATACTGTCCACTAAAGCCCCCCCACAAAGAGAGATGATACTGTTCACTAAAGCCCCCCCACAAAGAGAGATGATACTGTTCACTAAAGCCCCCCCCACAAAGAAAAGATACTGTTCACTAAAGCCCCCCCCACAAAGAGATACTGTTCACTAAAGCCCCCCCCACAAAGAGAAGAGATGATACTGTTCACTAAAGCCCCCCCACAAAGAGATACTGTTCACTAAAGCCCCCCCCACAAAGAGAGATGATACTGTTCACTAAAAGCCCCCCCCCACAAAGAGAAGAGATGATACTGTTCACTAAAGCCCCCCCACAAAGAGATGATACTGTTCACTAAAGCCCCCCCCACAAAGAGATGATACTGTTCACTAAAGCCCCCCCCACAAAGAGAGATGATACTGTTCACTAAAGCCCCCCCCACAAAGAGAGATGACTGTTCACTAAAGCCCCCCCCACAACGAGAAGAGATGATACTGTTCACTAAAGCCCCCCCCACAAAGAGAAGAGATGATACTGTTCACTAAAGCCCCCCCACAAAGAGATGATACTGTTCACTAAAGCCCCCCCACAAAGAGATACTGTTCACTAAAGCCCCCCCCCACAAAGAGAGATGATACTGTTCAATAAAGCCCCCCCCCACCCACAGAGAAGAGATGATACTGTTCACTAAAGCCCCCCCACAAAGAGAGATGATACTGTTCACTAAAGCCCCCCCCCCCCCACAAAGAGATGATACTGTTCACTAAAGCCCCCCCCACAAAGAGAGATGATACTGTTCACTAAAGCCCCCCCCCCACAAAGAGAGATGATACTGTTCACTAAAGCCCCCCCCCACAAAGAGATGATACTGTTCACTAAAGCCCCCCCCACAAAGAGAGATGATACTGTTCACTAAAGCCCCCCCCCACAAAGAGAAGAGATGATACTGTTCACTAAAGCCCCCCCACAAAGAGATGATACTGTTCACTAAAGCCCCCCCACAAAGAGAGATGATACTGTTCACTAAAGCCCCCCCACAAAGAAAGATGATACTGTTCACTAAAGCCCCCCCCACAAAGAGAGATGATACTGTTCACTAAAGCCCCCCCACAAAGAGAGATGATACTGTTCACTAAAGCCCCCCCCACAACGAGAAGAGATGATACTGTTCACTAAAGCCCCCCCACAAAGAGAGATGATACTGTTCACTAAAGCCCCCCCCACAAAGAGAGATGATACTGTTCACTAAAGCCCCCCCCACAAAGAGAGATGATACTGTTCACTAAAGCCCCCCCCCACAACGAGAAGAGATGATACTGTTCACTAAAGCCCCCCCACAAAGAGATACTGTTCACTAAAGCCCCCCCACAAAGAGAGATGATACTGTTCACTAAAGCCCCCCCACAAAGAGAAGAGATGATACTGTTCACTAAAGCCCCCCCCACAAAGAGAAGAGATGATACTGTTCACTAAAGCCCCCCCCCCACAAAGAGAGATGATACTGTTCACTAAAGCCCCCCCACAAAGAGAAGAAATGATACTGTTCACTAAAGCCCCCCCCACAAAGAGAAGAGATGATACTGTTCACTAAAGCCCCCCCCCACAAAGAGATGATACTGTTCACTAAAGCCCCCCCACAAAGAGAGATGATACTGTTCACTAAAGCCCCCCCACAAAGAGAGATGATACTGTTCACTAAAGCCCCCCCACAAAGAGATGATACTGTTCACTAAAGCCCCCCCACAAAGAGAGATGATACTGTTCACTAAAGCCCCCCCCCACAAAGAGATGATACTGTTCACTAAAGCCCCCCCCCACAAAGAGAAGAGATGATACTGTCCACTAAAGCCCCCCCACAAAGAGAGATGATACTGTTCACTAAAGCCCCCCCACAAAGAGAGATGATACTGTTCACTAAAGCCCCCCCCACAAAGAAAAGATACTGTTCACTAAAGCCCCCCCCACAAAGAGATACTGTTCACTAAAGCCCCCCCCACAAAGAGAAGAGATGATACTGTTCACTAAAGCCCCCCCACAAAGAGATACTGTTCACTAAAGCCCCCCCCACAAAGAGAGATGATACTGTTCACTAAAAGCCCCCCCCCACAAAGAGAAGAGATGATACTGTTCACTAAAGCCCCCCCACAAAGAGATGATACTGTTCACTAAAGCCCCCCCCACAAAGAGATGATACTGTTCACTAAAGCCCCCCCCACAAAGAGAGATGATACTGTTCACTAAAGCCCCCCCCACAAAGAGAGATGACTGTTCACTAAAGCCCCCCCCACAACGAGAAGAGATGATACTGTTCACTAAAGCCCCCCCCACAAAGAGAAGAGATGATACTGTTCACTAAAGCCCCCCCACAAAGAGATGATACTGTTCACTAAAGCCCCCCCACAAAGAGATACTGTTCACTAAAGCCCCCCCCCACAAAGAGAGATGATACTGTTCAATAAAGCCCCCCCCCACCCACAGAGAAGAGATGATACTGTTCACTAAAGCCCCCCCACAAAGAGAGATGATACTGTTCACTAAAGCCCCCCCCCCCCCACAAAGAGATGATACTGTTCACTAAAGCCCCCCCCACAAAGAGAGATGATACTGTTCACTAAAGCCCCCCCCCCACAAAGAGAGATGATACTGTTCACTAAAGCCCCCCCCCACAAAGAGATGATACTGTTCACTAAAGCCCCCCCCACAAAGAGAGATGATACTGTTCACTAAAGCCCCCCCCCACAAAGAGAAGAGATGATACTGTTCACTAAAGCCCCCCCACAAAGAGATGATACTGTTCACTAAAGCCCCCCCACAAAGAGAGATGATACTGTTCACTAAAGCCCCCCCACAAAGAAAGATGATACTGTTCACTAAAGCCCCCCCCACAAAGAGAGATGATACTGTTCACTAAAGCCCCCCCACAAAGAGAGATGATACTGTTCACTAAAGCCCCCCCCACAACGAGAAGAGATGATACTGTTCACTAAAGCCCCCCCACAAAGAGAGATGATACTGTTCACTAAAGCCCCCCCCACAAAGAGAGATGATACTGTTCACTAAAGCCCCCCCCACAAAGAGAGATGATACTGTTCACTAAAGCCCCCCCCCACAACGAGAAGAGATGATACTGTTCACTAAAGCCCCCCCACAAAGAGATACTGTTCACTAAAGCCCCCCCACAAAGAGAGATGATACTGTTCACTAAAGCCCCCCCACAAAGAGAAGAGATGATACTGTTCACTAAAGCCCCCCCCACAAAGAGAAGAGATGATACTGTTCACTAAAGCCCCCCCCCCACAAAGAGAGATGATACTGTTCACTAAAGCCCCCCCACAAAGAGAAGAAATGATACTGTTCACTAAAGCCCCCCCCACAAAGAGAAGAGATGATACTGTTCACTAAAGCCCCCCCCCACAAAGAGATGATACTGTTCACTAAAGCCCCCCCACAAAGAGAGATGATACTGTTCACTAAAGCCCCCCCACAAAGAGAGATGATACTGTTCACTAAAGCCCCCCCACAAAGAGATGATACTGTTCACTAAAGCCCCCCCCACAAAGAGATGATCTCTAAAGCTGTTCACTAAAGCCCCCCCCCCACAAAGAGAGATGATACTGTTCACTAAAGCCCCCCCCCACAAAGAGAAGAGATGACTGTTCACTAAAGCCCCCCCCCACAAAGAGAAGAGATGATACTGTTCACTAAAGCCCCCCCCCAAAGAGAGATGATACTGTTCACTAAAGCCCCCCCCTCACAAAGAGAAAAGATGATACTGTTCACTAAAGCCCCCCCCCCACAAAGAGAGATACTGTTCACTAAAGCCCCCCCCCACAAAGAGAAGAGATGATACTGTTCACTAAAGCCCCCCCCCCACAAAGAGAAGAGATGATACTGTTCACTAAAGCCCCCCCCCCCACAAAGAGAGATACTGTTCACTAAAGCCCCCCCCCACAAAGAGAGATGACTGTTCACTAAAGCCCCCCCCCACAAAGAGAAGAGATGATACTGTTCACTAAAGCCCCCCCCCCCACAAAGAGAAGAGATGATACTGTTCACTAAAGCCCCCCCCCAAAGAGAGATGATACTGTTCACTAAAGCCCCCCCACAAAGAGAAGAGATGATACTGTTCACTAAAGCCCCCCCACAAAGAGAAGAGATGATACTGTTCACTAAAGCCCCCCCCCCCCCCACAAAGAGAGATGATACTGTTCACTAAAGCCCCCCCACAAAGAGAAGAGATGATACTGTTCACTAAAGCCCCCCCCCCACAAAGAGAAGAGATGATACTGTTCACTAAAGCCCCCCCCCACAAAGAGAGATACTGTTCACTAAAGCCCCCCCCCACAAAGAGAAGGGATGATACTGTTCACTAAAGCCCCCCCACAAAGAGAAGAGATGATACTGTTCACTAAAGCCCCCCCCACAAAGAGAGATGATACTGTTCACTAAAGCCCCCCCCACAAAGAGAGATGATACTGTTCACTAAAGCCCCCCCCACAAAGAGAGATGATACTGTTCACTAAAGCCCCCCCCCCACAAAGAGAAGAGATGATACTGTTCACTAAAGCCCCCCCCCCACAAAGAGAAGAGATGATACTGTTCACTAAAGCCCCCCCCCCCACAAAGAGAAGAGATGATACTGTTCACTAAAGCCCCCCCCCCCCCCCACAAAGAGAAGAGATGATACTGTTCACTAAAGCCCCCCCCCCCCCACAAAGAGAAGAGATGATACTGTTCACTAAAGCCCCCCCACCCCCACAAAGAGAAGAGATGATACTGTTCACTAAAGCCCCCCCACAAAGAGAAGAGATGATACTGTTCACTAAAGCCCCCCCACCCCCACAAAGAGAAGAGATGATACTGTTCAACTAAAGCCCCCCCAGAGGAGGGAGGATATAGAGATGGTACTGGTCAGTGGTTTCCTCTTTCTTTACCAAACAGGAAATCAAATGAATGCAGACGCGGGGCCTCCCTCTCATATCAAAGAAAAACAACTCAGCCTTGCATGTCCTCCTCTTTCCTTTGGCCTTGCTAAATGTGGAGGCAGGGGTGGGCTGCTGTGGAGATGGATGGAGAGGTCCTTAAATAGAGATGTTTCATCGTCATGTCTGGAGGGACATGCTGTGTGTGTGTGTGTGTGTGTGTGTCGCCAGTGTGTCCGTGTGTATGTCCGTCCTTCAGTCCGTGGCCTGTGGGAAAGAGGGCGGGGGCTGGGACCACAAAGAGTTGTAGAAGCTGAGGGTTCTGGGGCCTGGAGGACCACGGAGGAGGAGCAGCTGACTGTGACCCCAGCAGGAGGAGGTTGAAGAGGGACTCTTTTCACACTGGTCCCTCCCCCTTCTTGATCTCCAGTCTTTCTCCCATCCCCTCCCTATCGCCCTCCATTCCTCCACTCTGGTTCCCTCGGTCTCCTCCTGTCTGGTTTCCCCCGGGGCTCCATTGTAAGTCCCATTCCTCCTCCAGGGGTCTGAATAAATCCCTCTTTGTAGGAGATAGCGACACCACTCTACTCTCGGACCGGAAAATCTGATGAAGATAAATGAGGTTGAGAAGACTCCGTCCAACGCACAGCAGATACACACATAGAGAGCTGCTCTTCAGCATTACTGTAGTAAATGAACACTAACAGGCTTCATTAGTAATAAGATAAACAACTACGTATCATGTTTTTTAAAACTAAAACGTGTTCATAATTTACTTCATTGTCCCCGTAGCAAAATGTGATTTTACGGTCAATTTATATACACTACCAGTCAAAAGTTTGGACACACCTACTCATTCCAGGGTTTTTATTTTATTTTTACAGTTTTCTACATTGTAGAATAATAGTGAAGACATCAAAACTATTAAATAACACATATAGTTGAGAGGATGCCAAGAATGTGCAAAGCGGTCAAGGCAAAGAGTAGCTACTTTGAAGAATCTGGAAGAAATATATATATTTTGATTTGTTTAATCAAAATGTATTCCAGATTCTTCAAAGTAGCTACTCTTTGCCTTGACAGCTTTGCACATTCTTGGCATCCTCTCAACTATGTGTGTTATTGCATAGTTTTGATGTCTTCACTATTATTCTACAATGTAGAACATGGTAAAAAGAGAGGGTCACACAGAGGGATTCTGGGTAGTCAGAAACAAATCTACTTTGAAACTAAAGTATCCACCTCACACACATGGTTATGGGCTTAAAGAAGAAGTCACCTGTATCATGTCAGATATAGAGTTGAAATGTATTACATTTTGAGTTTGCATCCCGATATTACACTTAATGTACATCACAGAAGACTGAAATATAAAAAAAAATATATATATATATATATATAAAAAAAAAAAAATTAATAAAAAATATGAATGACATTCTCGGTAGTCTAGAGGACAATTTTGTCATTTCATTGCAGGAAAAGGGTTTTAAAAGGCATGTTTCCTGTTTGTCAGCTTGAAGGACACCATCTTGAAATGTGTCAGTTGGAAGGGAATAAAATGTTTTAACTCTGTTGCACCATCCTGGAGTTCCACCTGTGAACGCCCAGTCAGAAGCTTCCTTCAGAACAGTGATGGCCGATCTCAACCGCAAAGACAATATGGGTGTATGTTTTTGATCCAGCCCAGCAGTAACACACCTGATTCAGATTATTGGCTTATCCCAGTCTTTTAATTAAAGGGATATTTCAGGATTTTGTCATTGAGGTCCTTTATCTACTTTCCCCAGAGTCAGATGAACTTGTGGATAAAATTTGTCTCAGCGTGTAGTTTGAAGGAAGTTGCTAACTAGTGCAGTTGCTAACTAGTGCTAGTGCAGTTGCTAGCTAGCTTTAGTTAGCGTTTGCTTGCGAAACTACAATAAGTTCTTTAATACTGGACATCGACGAGTTCATCTGACTTTTCCCTTTAAGACTGACTAGTTAAATCAGGTCAGGTGTGTTACTGCTTGGTTGGGACAAAAGCCTGCACCCACACCACGACACCTGCAGATAGAAATGGTTGACCCCTACTTTAGTGAGATGGAATGGACTTGTGAGAAAATGGAGGGTGTGGACTTGTGAGAAAATGGAGGGTGTGGATTTGTGAGAAAATGGAGGGTGTGGACTTGCAATAAGTGGTAATAAGACTTATTGTAAATAGACGTGACTCTGAGGAGTCTGCTGCTAGAAGACTTAAAGGCCCTAAGATAGCTAACGGCACTATGACTCAGACTGAGAGGCCCCAAGACAGCTAATGGTGGTGGAGGTAGTAGACTGAGAGGCCCCAAGACAGCTAGTGGTGGTGGTAGTAGTAGACTGAGATGCCCCAAGACAGCTAGTGGTGGTGGTGGTAGACTGAGATGCCCCAAGACAGCTAGTGGTGGTGGTACTAGACTGAGATGCCCCAAGACAGCTAGTAGTGGTAGTAGTAGACTGAGATGCCCCAAGACAGCTAGTGGTGGTGGTAGTAGACTGAGATGCCCCAAGACAGCTAGTGGTGGTGGTAGTAGACTGAGATGCCCCAAGACAGCTTGTGGTGGTGGTAGTAGTAGACTGAGATGCCCCAAGACAGCTAGTGGTGGTGGTGGTAGTAGACTGAGATGCCCCGAGACAGCTAGTGGTGGAGGTAGTAGACTGAGATGCCCCAAGACAGCTAGTGGTGGTGGTAGTAGTAGACTGAGATGCCCCAAGACAGCTAGTGGTGGTAGTAGTAGACTGAGAGGCCCCTAGACAGCTAGTGGTGGTGGTAGTAGTAGACTGAGATGCCCCAAGACAGCTAGTGGTGGTGGTAGACTGAGATGCCCCAAGACAGCTAGTGGTGGTGGTAGACTGAGATGCCCCAAGACAGCTAGTAGTGGTAGTAGTAGACTGAGATGCCCCAAGACAGCTAGTGGTGGTGGTAGTAGACTGAGATGCCCCAAGACAGCTTGTGGTGGTGGTAGTAGTAGACTGAGAGGCCCCAAGACAGCTAGTGGTGGTGGTAGTAGACTGAGAGGCCCCAAGACAGCTAGTGGTGGTGGTAGTAGACTGAGAGGCCCCAAGACAGCTAGTGGTGGTGGTAGTAGACTGAGAGGCCCCAAGACAGCTAGTGGTGGTAGTAGTAGACTGAGAGGCCCCAAGACAGCTAGTGGTGGTGGTAGTAGTAGAATGAGAGGCCCCAAGACAGCTAGTGGTGGTGGTGGTAGACTGAGAGGCCCCAAGACAGCTAGTGGTGGTGGTAGTAGTAGAATGAGAGGCCCCAAGACAGCTAGTGGTGGTGGTGGTAGACTGAGAGGCCCCAAGACAGCTAGTGGTGGTGGTGGTGGTAGTAGTAGACTGAGGCCCCAAGACAGCTAGTGGTGGTGGTGGTAGACTGAGAGGCCCCAAGACAGCTAGTGGTGGTAGTAGTAGACTGAGAGGCCCCAAGACAGCTAGTGGTGGTGGTAGTAGTAGACTGAGAGGCCCCTAGACAGCTAGTAGTGGAAGAAGGGTCGTACTCTACAGATGTTGTAGAGAATGAACCTGAAGTAGGGAGTCGCTGTTTTGATGTTTGCAGAGGTTGACTGGCTGTTGTCCAGGGTCACGCTAAGGTTCTTTACACTCTGGGAGGGGGACACCATGGAGTTGTCAACCGGGATGGAGAGGTCTTGGAGCGGGCAGGCCTTCCCCGGGAGGAAGAGCAGCTCCGTCTTGTTGAGCTTGAGGTAGTGGGCCGGCGTCCAAGCTGAGATGTCTGCCAGGTACGCAGAGATGCGTGTCGCCACCTGGGTGTCGGAAGGAGAAGAGTAGCTGAGTGTCATCCGCATAGCAGTGATAGGAGAGACCATGTGAGGATATGAGGGAGCAGAGTGACTTGGTTTATAGAGAGAAGAGGAGAGGGACTAGAACTAAACCCTAAACCTAGAACAAATGGCACCCTATTTCTCTTTTATAGTGCACTATTTTGTTTTTTACCAGATCCCTATCAAAAGTAGTGCACTGTATGGGGAATAGGGTGCTATTTGGGACGCGTAACGCCAGTAGACACAGCTAGCACACTGTGACCGACGGCTTCTTTTTCCACTTCCATCTTAAATTATGTGGCATCACGTCTGGCTGAGGGAAAAACACGGCTGTTAGAACAAGCTGTTAGCAAGGACTGTTGTGAATATTCTCTCTCTCAGTAGTAGTATTTCTGTTTTTACTCTCAACTTTACAACTTTATGAGGCGAGTCGGCGCTGCTTGGTTTGATTTCTGATGGTTTTATGAGGAGCGTGGCTGTGCCAGAGGTGGTTCTGAACCCTGATGTTAGAGCCACCCTAGGGCTGTCAACAGTTTAGGGGAGGGGTGGTTAGCCACCCTAGGGCTGTCAACAGTTTAGGGGAGGGGTGGTTAGAGCCACCCTAGGGCTGTCAACAGTTTAGGGGAGGGGTGGTTAGCCACCCTAGGGCTGTCAACAGTTTAGGGGAGGGTGTGGTTAGCCACCCTAGGGCTGTCAACAGTTTAGGGAGGGGTGGTTAGCCACCCTAGGGCTGTCAACAGTTTAGGGGAGGGGTGGTTAGCCACCCTAGGGCTGTCAACAGTTTAGGGGAGGGGTGTTGCCACCCTAGGGCTGTCAACAGTTTAGGGGAGGGGTGGTTTGCCACCCTAGGGCTGTCAACAGTTTAGGGGAGGGGTGGTTAGCCACCCTAGGGCTGTCAACAGTTTAGGGGAGGGGTGGTTAGCCACCCTAGGGCTGTCAACAGTTTAGGGGAGGGGTGGTTAGAGCCACCCTAGGGCTGTCAACAGTTTAGGGGAGGGGTGGTTAGCCACCCTAGGGCTGTCAACAGTTTAGGGGAGGGGTGGTTAGCCACCCTAGGGCTGTCAACAGTTTAGGGGAGGGGTGGTTAGAGCCACCCTAGGGCTGTCAACAGTTTAGGGGAGGGGTGGTTAGCCACCCTAGGGCTGTCAACAGTTTAGGGGAGGGGTGGTTAGAGCCACCCTAGGGCTGTCAACAGTTTAGGGGAGGGGTGGTTGCCACCCTAGGGCTGTCAACAGTTTAGGGGAGGGGTGGTTAGCCACCCTAGGGCTGTCAACAGTTTAGGAGAGGGGTGGTTAGCCACCCTAGGGCTGTCAACAGTTTAGGGGAGGGGTGGTTAGAGCCACCCTAGGCCTGTCAACAGTTTAGGGGAGGGGTGGTTAGCCACCCTAGGGCTGTCAACAGTTTAGGGGAGGGGTGGTTAGCCACCCTAGGGCTGTCAACAGTTTAGGGGAGGGGTGGTTAGAGCCACCCTAGGGCTGTCAACAGTTTAGGGGAGGGGTGGTTAGCCACCCTAGGGCTGTCAACAGTTTAGGGGAGGGGTGGTTAGAGCCACCCTAGGGCTGTCAACAGTTTAGGGGAGGGGTGGTTAGCCACCCTAGGGCTGTCAACAGTTTAGGGGAGGGGTGGTTAGCCACCCTAGGGCTGTCAACAGTTTAGGGGAGGGGTGGTTAGCCACCCTAGGGCTGTCAACAGTTTAGGGGAGGGGTGGTTAGCCACCCTAGGGCTGTCAACAGTTTAGGGGAGGGGTGGTTAGCCACCCTAGGGCTGTCAACAGTTTAGGGGAGGGGTGGAGGGCATGCTTCTGTTTCTAGAGTCCACTGTTGTACACCTGCCAGCTGCACTACAAAAACATACATTTATTAACTAACAGCACTGCTTCCCTGTGCACATATCTGACAGGGCCAACATTACTCCTATCTGACAGGGCCAGCACTACTGCTGCTGCTATCTGACAGGGCCAGCACTACTGCTGCTGCTATCTGCCTGGGCCAGCACTACTCCTGCTGCTATCTGACAGGGCCAGCACTACTGCTGCTGCTATCTGACAGGGCCAGCACTACTGCTGCTGCTATCTGACAGGGCCAACACTACTACTCCTGCTGCTATCTGACAGGGCCAACACTACTACTCCTGCTGCTATCTGACAGGGCCAGCACTACTGCTGCTGCTATCTGACAGGGCCAGCATTACTCCTATCTGACAGGGCCAGCACTACTGCTGCTGCTATCTGACAGGGCCAGCATTACTCCTATCAGACAGGGCCAGCATTACTCCTATCAGACAGGGCCAGCATTACTCCTATCAGACAGGGCCAGCATTACTCCTATCAGACAGGGCCAGCATTACTCCTATCTGACAGGGCCAGCATTACTCCTATCTGACAGGGCCAGCATTACTCCTATCTGACAGGGCCAGCATTACTCCTATCTGACAGGGCCAGCATTACTCCTATCTGACAGGGCCAGCACTACTGCTGCTGCTATCTGACAGGGCCAGCACTACTGCTGCTGCTATCTGACAGGGCCAGCACTACTGCTGCTGCTATCTGACAGGGCCAGCACTACTGCTGCTGCTATCTGACAGGGCCAGCACTACTGCTGCTGCTATCTGACAGGGCCAGCATTACTCCTATCTGACAGGGCCAGCATTACTCCTGCTGCTATCAGACAGGGCCAGCATTACTGCTGCTGCTATCTGACTGGGCCAGCATTACTCCTATCTGACTGGGCCAGCACTACTGCTGCTGCTATCTGACTGGGCCAGCACTACTGCTGCTGCTATCTGACAGGGCCAGCATTACTCCTATCTGACAGGGCCAGCACTACTGCTGCTGCTATCTGACTGGGCCAGCATTACTCCTATCTGACAGGGCAGCACTAAACCCCCCTCATCCATCCCCTCCAGGCTTCACTGTAAATAGACTTCCACATCCCAGCATGGATCAGTAGTCAGTCCCCAGGAGCAGCCTTAAGGATCGTCCCAAATAGCACCCTATCCACTATGTAGGGCACTACTGACCAGGACCCTGGGCTCTGCTCTAAAGTAGTGCCCTGTAGAGGGAATAGGATACTATTTTGGATGCAATATTACTGTAGCTCCCTGCTCTAAGCTGAATGGACATGGTTAAGCGATACCAGATGACACGCACACACCAGATGAGGGGGCCTTTCCTCTCATTTCCCCCCAGCTGGGATGTAGCAGAGCGATGTCACGGCGATGTCACAGTGCCTCTACTTCACCTGGGGGCATACAGGACATGTTCTGCTGCTCTGAGGGGTACACACACACACACACACACACACACACACACACACACACACACACACACACACACACACACACACACACACACACACACACACACACACACACACACACACACACACACACACACACACACACACACACACACACACACACACACCATCACACACACTCACACACTCATTCATTCATTCATTCATTCATTCATTCATTCATTCATTTTCTCTCTGACTGTCCATTCAGAAGACTAGGCCTCAGGGCTAGCCGTGCTCCACTGTTGTAGCCTGAATAGAATGGAGCATTCTAGAATACCACAGTGCTCAGTGGACTGAGACACAATGGAACTACAATGTGCTGGAGCTTAGGGATGGAACCATCTGAATTCCGTTGGCTCCCCTGATTCTAGTTCCAGAAGCTCTGGAGTTCTGGCCAATGTTTTCTATTTGTGACAATCATTACTAACTGGAGTTAACCTTCCTGTGTGTTGATCTTTGGACCAGTAGGTGAACTACTTTCCTTCTCCTTGGCAGATTGAGTAGAAATGAAAGAAATGAATCGTGCTCCTTTCTTCAAATGTTATTCAGCCTCTTCAAAACAGGTGACACTGCCCCCAAACTGGCATGTTTGACACAGAATGATTTGACTATAGACTCGGCGAACGAAACCCTCTAAAACGATGATGACTCGGCTTCAATCACACATGCAGTACTTCCAGTAATGGTGTTCCATCCACAATGTTTTAGCAAATCAAGAACAACTTGTATGGTGGCATTTTAACCTTGATCCAATGCCTCACCTGAGACTGAACCAAACTATTCACATCTCAGCTGTCTTCTAATGAGTTTCTCTTGGCTCTCATCATGCATGTAACACTATTATATCACAGTCCAGTACACCCTGTTTCTCTGTTTAGGAAGTTTGCCCCATCTATCTTGAGGGCTTGAACAGTTGAAATATGTTGTCAGGAATGAGGCTCTGTCACAGTTCTAACTACAGGTGACTCTCTGAGACTCCTTAAACTGTCTATTGCACGTGTAATGATGGTTTACTGCATCTATGGTGATTATGCTAATGATATAGAACTAACTGCACCCTATGATTGGAACTGTACTCTGTCTCTCTTTTCTGGTGTAAAACGTGTGGGCTTGGCAGAGATGGATGGTTCTAGACCGATCTGGAGGGAGGGTTCTAGACCGATCTGGAGGGAGGGTTCTAGACCGATCTGGAGGGAGGGTTCTAGACCGATCTGGAGGGAGGGTTCTAGACCAATCTTATTAAGCTGTGTGTTTCTTAAAGAAAGTGACGACCAGTCTGAGTGGTGAGGTGGTACTAGTCTGGTTAGTATGACTGTAGTGGTGGCGTACTAGTCTGGTTAGTATGACTGGGGTGGTGGCGTACTAGTCTGGTTAGTATGACTGGGGTGGTGAGGTGGTACTAGTCTGGTTAGTATGATTGTAGTGGTGGCGTACTAGTCTGGTTAGTATGACTGGGGTGGTGGCGTACTAGTCTGGTTAGTATGGCTGGGGTGGTGAGGTGGTACTAGTCTGGTTAGTATGGCTGGGGTGGTGAGGTGGTACTAGCCTGGTTAGTATGACTGAGGTGGTACTAGTCTGGTTAGTATGACTGGGGTGGTGAGGTGGTACTAGCCTGGTTAGTATGACTGGGGTGGTGAGGTGGTACTAGTCTGGTTAGTATGACTGGGGTGGTGAGGTGGTACTAGTCTGGTTAGTATGACTGGGGTGGTGAGGTGGTACTAGTCTGGTTAGTATGGCTAGGGTGGTGAGGTGGTACTAGTCTGGTTAGTATGGCTAGGGTGGTGAGGTGGTACTAGTCTGGTTAGTATGACTGGGTGGTGAGGTGGTACTAGTCTGGTTAGTATGACTGGGGTGGTGAGGTGGTACTAGTCTGGTTAGTATGGCTAGGGTGGTGAGGTGGTACTAGTCTGGTTAGTATGACTGGGTGGTGGCGTACTAGTCTGGTTAGTATGGTTGGGGTGGTGGTGGCGTACTAGTCTGGTTAGTATGGCTGGGGTGGTGAGGTGGTACTAGTCTGGTTAGTATGACTGGGGTGGTGAGGTGGTACTAGTCTGGTTAGTATGGCTGGGGTGGTGAGGTGGTACTAGTCTGGTTAGTATGGCTGGGGTGGTGAGGTGGTACTAGTCTGGTTAGTATGGCTGGGGTGGTGAGGTGGTACTAGTCTGGTTAGTATGGCTGGGGTGGTACTATTCTGGTTAGTATGAATGGGGTGGTGAGGTGGTACTAATCTGTAGAGGATTAGTTTAGCTGGTTGGTTAACAGCAGGACCACATTAACCATGTAGAGGATTAGTTTAGCTGGTTGGATAACAGCAGGACCACATTAACCATGTAGAGGATTAGTTTAGCTGGTTGGATAACAGCAGGACCACATTAACCATGTAGAGGATTAGTTTAGCTGGTTGGATAACAGCAGGACCACATTAACCATGTAGAGGATTAGTTTAGCTGGTTGGATAACAGCAGGACCACATTAACCATGTAGAGGATTAGTTTAGCTGGTTGGATAACAGCAGGACCACATTAACCATGTAGAGGATTAGTTTAGCTGGTTGGATAACAGCAGGACCACATTAACCATGTAGAGGATTAGTTTAGCTGGTTGGATAACAGCAGGACCACATTAACCATGTAGAGGATTAGTTTAGCTGGTTGGATAACAGCAGGACCACATTAACCATGTAGAGGATTAGTTTAGCTGGTTGGATAACAGCAGGACCACATTAACCATGTAGAGGATTAGTTTAGCTGGTTGGATAACAGCAGGACCACATTAACCATGTAGAGGATTAGTTTAGCTGGTTGGATAACAGCAGGACCACATTAACCATGTAGAGGATTAGTTTAGCTGGTTGGATAACAGCAGGACCACATTAACCATGTAGAGGATTAGTTTAGCTGGTTGGATAACAGCAGGACCACATTAACCATGTAGAGGATTAGTTTAGCTGGTTGGATAACAGCAGGACCACATTAACCATGTAGAGGATTAGTTTAGCTGGTTGGATAACAGCAGGACCACATTAACCATGTAGAGGATTAGTTTAGCTGGTTGGATAACAGCAGGACCACATTAACCATGTAGAGGATTAGTTTAGCTGGTTGGATAACAGCAGGACCACATTAACCATGTAGAGGATTAGTTTAGCTGGTTGGATAACAGCAGGACCACATTAACCATGTAGAGGATTAGTTTAGCTGGTTGGATAACAGCAGGACCACATTAACCATGTAGAGGATTAGTTTAGCTGGTTGGATAACAGCAGGACCACATTAACCATGTAGAGGATTAGTTTAGCTGGTTGGATAACAGCAGGACCACATTAACCATGTAGAGGATTAGTTTAGCTGGTTGGATAACAGCAGGACCACATTAACCATGTAGAGGATTAGTTTAGCTGGTTGGATAACAGCAGGACCACATTAACCATGTAGAGGATTAGTTTAGCTGGTTGGATAACAGCAGGACCACATTAACCATGTAGAGGATTAGTTTAGCTGGTTGGATAACAGCAGGACCACATTAACCATGTAGAGGATTAGTTTAGCTGGTTGGATAACAGCAGGACCACATTAACCATGTAGAGGATTAGTTTAGCTGGTTGGATAACAGCAGGACCACATTAACCATGTAGAGGATTAGTTTAGCTGGTTGGATAACAGCAGGACCACATTAACCATGTAGAGGATTAGTTTAGCTGGTTGGATAACAGCAGGACCACATTAACCATGTAGAGGATTAGTTTAGCTGGTTGGATAACAGCAGGACCACATTAACCATGTAGAGGATTAGTTTAGCTGGTTGGATAACAGCAGGACCACATTAACCATGTAGAGGATTAGTTTAGCTGGTTGGATAACAGCAGGACCACATTAACCATGTAGAGGATTAGTTTAGCTGGTTGGATAACAGCAGGACCACATTAACCATGTAGAGGATTAGTTTAGCTGGTTGGATAACAGCAGGACCACATTAACCATGTAGAGGATTAGTTTAGCTGGTTGGATAACAGCAGGACCACATTAACCATGTAGAGGATTAGTTTAGCTGGTTGGATAACAGCAGGACCACATTAACCATGTAGAGGATTAGTTTAGCTGGTTGGTTAACAGCAGGACCACATTAACCATGTAGAGGATTAGTTTAGCTGGTTGGTTAACAGCAGGACCACATTAACCATGTAGAGGATTAGTTTAGCTGGTTGGATAACAGCAGGACCACATTAACCATGTAGAGGATTAGTTTAGCTGGTTGGATAACAGCAGGACCACATTAACCATGTAGAGGATTAGTTTAGCTGGTTGGATAACAGCAGGACCACATTAACCATGTAGAGGATTAGTTTAGCTGGTTGGATAACAGCAGGACCACATTAACCATGTAGAGGATTAGTTTAGCTGGTTGGATAACAGCAGGACCACATTAACCATGTAGAGGATTAGTTTAGCTGGTTGGATAACAGCAGGACCACATTAACCATGTAGAGGATTAGTTTAGCTGGTTGGATAACAGCAGGACCACATTAACCATGTAGAGGATTAGTTTAGCTGGTTGGATAACAGCAGGACCACATTAACCATGTAGAGGATTAGTTTAGCTGGTTGGATAACAGCAGGACCACATTAACCATGTAGAGGATTAGTTTAGCTGGTTGGATAACAGCAGGACCACATTAACCATGTAGAGGATTAGTTTAGCTGGTTGGATAACAGCAGGACCACATTAACCATGTAGAGGATTAGTTTAGCTGGTTGGATAACAGCAGGACCACATTAACCATGTAGAGGATTAGTTTAGCTGGTTGGATAACAGCAGGACCACATTAACCATGTAGAGGATTAGTTTAGCTGGTTGGATAACAGCAGGACCACATTAACCATGTAGAGGATTAGTTTAGCTGGTTGGATAACAGCAGGACCACATTAACCATGTAGAGGATTAGTTTAGCTGGTTGGTTAACAGCAGGACCACATTAACCATGTAGAGGATTAGTTTAGCTGGTTGGTTAACAGCAGGACCACATTAACCATGTAGAGGATTAGTTTAGCTGGTTGGATAACAGCAGGACCACATTAACCATGTAGAGGATTAGTTTAGCTGGTTGGATAACAGCAGGACCACATTAACCATGTAGAGGATTAGTTTAGCTGGTTGGATAACAGCAGGACCACATTAACCATGTAGAGGATTAGTTTAGCTGGTTGGATAACAGCAGGACCACATTAACCATGTAGAGGATTAGTTTAGCTGGTTGGATAACAGCAGGACCACATTAACCATGTAGAGGATTAGTTTAGCTGGTTGGATAACAGCAGGACCACATTAACCATGTAGAGGATTAGTTTAGCTGGTTGGATAACAGCAGGACCACATTAACCATGTAGAGGATTAGTTTAGCTGGTTGGATAACAGCAGGACCACATTAACCATGTAGAGGATTAGTTTAGCTGGTTGGATAACAGCAGGACCACATTAACCATGTAGAGGATTAGTTTAGCTGGTTGGATAACAGCAGGACCACATTAACCATGTAGAGGATTAGTTTAGCTGGTTGGATAACAGCAGGACCACATTAACCATGTAGAGGATTAGTTTAGCTGGTTGGATAACAGCAGGACCACATTAACCATGTAGAGGATTAGTTTAGCTGGTTGGATAACAGCAGGACCACATTAACCATGTAGAGGATTAGTTTAGCTGGTTGGATAACAGCAGGACCACATTAACCATGTAGAGGATTAGTTTAGCTGGTTGGATAACAGCAGGACCACATTAACCATGTAGAGGATTAGTTTAGCTGGTTGGATAACAGCAGGACCACATTAACCATGTAGAGGATTAGTTTAGCTGGTTGGATAACAGCAGGACCACATTAACCATGTAGAGGATTAGTTTAGCTGGTTGGATAACAGCAGGACCACATTAACCATGTAGAGGATTAGTTTAGCTGGTTGGATAACAGCAGGACCACATTAACCATGTAGAGGATTAGTTTAGCTGGTTGGATAACAGCAGGACCACATTAACCATGTAGAGGATTAGTTTAGCTGGTTGGTTAACAGCAGGACCACATTAACCATGTAGAGGATTAGTTTAGCTGGTTGGATAACAGCAGGACCACATTAACCATGTAGAGGATTAGTTTAGCTGGTTGGATAACAGCAGGACCACATTAACCATGTAGAGGATTAGTTTAGCTGGTTGGATAACAGCAGGACCACATTAACCATGTAGAGGATTAGTTTAGCTGGTTGGATAACAGCAGGACCACATTAACCATGTAGAGGATTAGTTTAGCTGGTTGGATAACAGCAGGACCACATTAACCATGTAGAGGATTAGTTTAGCTGGTTGGATAACAGCAGGACCACATTAACCATGTAGAGGATTAGTTTAGCTGGTTGGATAACAGCAGGACCACATTAACCATGTAGAGGATTAGTTTAGCTGGTTGGATAACAGCAGGACCACATTAACCATGTAGAGGATTAGTTTAGCTGGTTGGATAACAGCAGGACCACATTAACCATGTAGAGGATTAGTTTAGCTGGTTGGATAACAGCAGGACCACATTAACCATGTAGAGGATTAGTTTAGCTGGTTGGATAACAGCAGGACCACATTAACCATGTAGAGGATTAGTTTAGCTGGTTGGATAACAGCAGGACCACATTAACCATGTAGAGGATTAGTTTAGCTGGTTGGTTAACAGCAGGACCACATTAACCATGTAGAGGATTAGTTTAGCTGGTTGGATAACAGCAGGACCACATTAACCATGTAGAGGATTAGTTTAGCTGGTTGGATAACAGCAGGACCACATTAACCATGTAGAGGATTAGTTTAGCTGGTTGGATAACAGCAGGACCACATTAACCATGTAGAGGATTAGTTTAGCTGGTTGGATAACAGCAGGACCACATTAACCATGTAGAGGATTAGTTTAGCTGGTTGGTTAACAGCAGGACCACATTAACCATGTAGAGGATTAGTTTAGCTGGTTGGTTAACAGCAGGACCACATTAACCATGTAGAGGATTAGTTTAGCTGGTTGGATAACAGCAGGACCACATTAACCATGTAGAGGATTAGTTTAGCTGGTTGGATAACAGCAGGACCACATTAACCATGTAGAGGATTAGTTTAGCTGGTTGGTTAACAGCAGGACCACATTAACCATGTAGAGGATTAGTTTAGCTGGTTGGATAACAGCAGGACCACATTAACCATGTAGAGGATTAGTTTAGCTGGTTGGATAACAGCAGGACCACATTAACCATGTAGAGGATTAGTTTAGCTGGTTGGATAACAGCAGGACCACATTAACCATGTAGAGGATTAGTTTAGCTGGTTGGTTAACAGCAGGACCACATTAACCATGTAGAGGATTAGTTTAGCTGGTTGGATAACAGCAGGACCACATTAACCATGTAGAGGATTAGTTTAGCTGGTTGGATAACAGCAGGACCACATTAACCATGTAGAGGATTAGTTTAGCTGGTTGGATAACAGCAGGACCACATTAACCATGTAGAGGATTAGTTTAGCTGGTTGGATAACAGCAGGACCACATTAACCATGTAGAGGATTAGTTTAGCTGGTTGGATAACAGCAGGACCACATTAACCATGTAGAGGATTAGTTTAGCTGGTTGGTTAACAGCAGGACCACATTAACCATGTAGAGGATTAGTTTAGCTGGTTGGTTAACAGCAGGACCACATTAACCATGTAGAGGATTAGTTTAGCTGGTTGGTTAACAGCAGGACCACATTAACCATGTAGAGGATTAGTTTAGCTGGTTGGATAACAGCAGGACCACATTAACCATGTAGAGGATTAGTTTAGCTGGTTGGTTAACAGCAGGACCACATTAACCATGTAGAGGATTAGTTTAGCTGGTTGGATAACAGCAGGACCACATTAACCATGTAGAGGATTAGTTTAGCTGGTTGGATAACAGCAGGACCACATTAACCATGTAGAGGATTAGTTTAGCTGGTTGGATAACAGCAGGACCACATTAACCATGTAGAGGATTAGTTTAGCTGGTTGGATAACAGCAGGACCACATTAACCATGTAGAGGATTAGTTTAGCTGGTTGGATAACAGCAGGACCACATTAACCATGTAGAGGATTAGTTTAGCTGGTTGGTTAACAGCAGGACCACATTAACCATGTAGAGGATTAGTTTAGCTGGTTGGATAACAGCAGGACCACATTAACCATGTAGAGGATTAGTTTAGCTGGTTGGATAACAGCAGGATCACATTAACCATGTAGAGGATTAGTTTAGCTGGTTGGTTAACAGCAGGACCACATTAACCATGTAGAGGATTAGTTTAGCTGGTTGGATAACAGCAGGACCTCATTAACCATGTAGAGGATTAGTTTAGCTGGTTGGTTAACAGCAGGACCACATTAACCATGTAGAGGATTAGTTTAGCTGGTTGGTTAACAGCAGGACCACATTAACCATGTAGAGGATTAGTTTAGCTGGTTGGATAACAGCAGGACCACATTAACCATGTAGAGGATTAGTTTAGCTGGTTGGTTAACAGCAGGACCACATTAACCATGTAGAGGATTAGTTTAGCTGGTTGGATAACAGCAGGATCACATTAACCATGTAGAGGATTAGTTTAGCTGGTTGGTTAACAGCAGGACCACATTAACCATGTAGAGGATTAGTTTAGCTGGTTGGATAACAGCAGGACCTCATTAACCATGTAGAGGATTAGTTTAGCTGGTTGGATAACAGCAGGACCACATTAACCATGTAGAGGATTAGTTTAGCTGGTTGGTTAACAGCAGGACCACATTAACCATGTAGAGGATTAGTTTAGCTGGTTAGATAACAGCAGGACCACATTAACCATGTAGAGGATTAGTTTAGCTGGTTGGATAACAGCAAGACCACATTAACCATGTAGAGGATTAGTTTAGCTGGTTGGATAACAGCAGGACCACATTAACCATGTAGAGGATTAGTTTAGCTGGTTGGATAACAGCAGGACCACATTAACCATGTAGAGGATTAGTTTAGCTGGTTGGATAACAGCAGGACCACATTAACCATGTAGAGGATTAGTTTAGCTGGTTGGATAACAGCAGGACCACATTAACCATGTAGAGGATTAGTTTAGCTGGTTGGATAACAGCAGGACCACATTAACCATGTAGAGGATTAGTTTAGCTGGTTGGTTAACAGCAGGACCACATTAACCATGTAGAGGATTAGTTTAGCTGGTTGGATAACAGCAGGACCACATTAACCATGTAGAGGATTAGTTTAGCTGGTTGGATAACAGCAGGACCACATTAACCATGTAGAGGATTAGTTTAGCTGGTTGGATAACAGCAGGACCACATTAACCATGTAGAGGATTAGTTTAGCTGGTTGGATAACAGCAGGACCACATTAACCATGTAGAGGATTAGTTTAGCTGGTTGGTTAACAGCAGGACCACATTAACCATGTAGAGGATTAGTTTAGCTGGTTGGATAACAGCAGGACCACGTTAACCATGTAGAGGATTAGTTTAGCTGGTTGGATAACAGCAGGACCACATTAACCATGTAGAGGATTAGTTTAGCTGGTTGGATAACAGCAGGACCACATTAACCATGTAGAGGATTAGTTTAGCTGGTTGGTTAACAGCAGGACCACATTAACCATGTAGAGGATTAGTTTAGCTGGTTGGATAACAGCAGGACCACATTAACCATGTAGAGGATTAGTTTAGCTGGTTGGATAACAGCAGGACCTCATTAACCATGTAGAGGATTAGTTTAGCTGGTTGGATAACAGCAGGACCACATTAACCATGTAGAGGATTAGTTTAGCTGGTTGGTTAACAGCAGGACCACATTAACCATGTAGAGGATTAGTTTAGCTGGTTGGATAACAGCAGGACCACATTAACCATGTAGAGGATTAGTTTAGCTGGTTGGATAACAGCAGGACCACATTAACCATGTAGAGGATTAGTTTAGCTGGTTGGATAACAGCAGGACCAGATTAACCATGTAGAGGATTAGTTTAGCTGGTTGGATAACAGCAGGACCACATTAACCATGTAGAGGATTAGTTTAGCTGGTTGGATAACAGCAGGACCACATTAACCATGTAGAGGATTAGTTTAGCTGGTTGGATAACAGCAGGACCACATTAACCATGTAGAGGATTAGTTTAGCTGGTTGGATAACAGCAGGACCACATTAACCATGTAGAGGATTAGTTTAGCTGGTTGGATAACAGCAGGACCACATTAACCATGTAGAGGATTAGTTTAGCTGGTTGGTTAACAGCAGGACCACATTAACCATGTAGAGGATTAGTTTAGCTGGTTGGATAACAGCAGGACCACATTAACCATGTAGAGGATTAGTTTAGCTGGTTGGATAACAGCAGGACCACATTAACCATGTAGAGGATTAGTTTAGCTGGTTGGATAACAGCAGGACCACATTAACCATGTAGAGGATTAGTTTAGCTGGTTGGATAACAGCAGGACCACATTAACCATGTAGAGGATTAGTTTAGCTGGTTGGTTAACAGCAGGACCACATTAACCATGTAGAGGATTAGTTTAGCTGGTTGGATAACAGCAGGACCACATTAACCATGTAGAGGATTAGTTTAGCTGGTTAGATAACAGCAGGACCACATTAACCATGTAGAGGATTAGTTTAGCTGGTTGGTTAACAGCAGGACCACATTAACCATGTAGAGGATTAGTTTAGCTGGTTGGTTAACAGCAGGACCACATTAACCATGTAGAGGATTAGTTTAGCTGGTTGGATAACAGCAGGACCACATTAACCATGTAGAGGATTAGTTTAGCTGGTTGGTTAACAGCAGGACCACATTAACCATGTAGAGGATTAGTTTAGCTGGTTGGATAACAGCAGGACCACATTAACCATGTAGAGGATTAGTTTAGCTGGTTGCTTAGTAAGTAGCAGATCTTTTGAGAGGGCAGATTTGATAAATCTCAGACTAAATGGAAATACGTGCTGGTCTTAAGGTCAACAAGGATTAGTCATGCTAAGATCCAATCCGAGGGACGGAGGGAGGGGCGGATGGTGGGAGGGACGGAGGGAGGGGCGGATGGTGGGAGGGATGGATGGCGGGGTCTCAAGGGTTCATAAGAGTCTACATTTCTCAGACAGTACTGGGGGTTCACCAGTAGTGTGTGGGGGGGGGGGTAGTGTGTCTAGGGTTCGTTGACTACATTTTCTGAGACAGCATAAAGTATACCAGTATCTAACACACTGTTGTAACCATTAAATTAAGAATTACAATACTAGAATCTTATGACACAATTAAAGGTCAGATTGTCTACGTTCATGGTCTGTTTACATATATTTTATAGACTAATTATACAGACAATTGGTATAAAACCTCTATAAAAATGTATTTATAATTATATGACAATATTATAGAATTTCCGATATCGCATGCCTTTTATTTTCTTCCCGTTCTGGAACTTTGAGGGTTTATGACATGGCCCTCTAGTAAGTTAATAGGATCTCTATGGTTGTAACTGTATCAATGCATCTCTTTTTAGGTGGTGGGCAGAGTTCTCCTGCTCCAGCTGATCGATCACCTGACCCGTGGTTACCTTAGCGACCCGCTGGTGACCCGCCTCCTGAACAGCACCCGCGTCCACATCCTGGTTTCCATGAACCCAGACGGCTTCGAGTCCTCCAGCAGAGACTGCATGTACTCCCAGGGGAGGTGAGATAGTAAGGGACATCATGGGTTGTGTCTTACAGTCACCGTGGCTGGAGGAACATCATGGGTTGTGTCTTACAGTCACCGTGGCTGGAGGAACATCATGGGTTGTGTCTTACAGTCACCGTGGCTGGAGGAACATCATGGGTTGTGTCTTACAGTCACCGTGGCTGGAGGAACATCATGGGTTGTGTCTTACAGTCACCGTGGCTGGAGGAACATCATGGGTTGTGTCTTACAGTCACCGTGGCTGGAGGAACATCATGGGTTGTGTCTTACAGTCACCGTGGCTGGAGGAACATCAATCTGTCCCTTCTGACACTGTACAGTAACTTCAAAATCAACTCACAGCCTTGGTCCAGTCTGACTTGTGTTGTTGTAGAACTTTCCAATGTGTTTTGGTGTGAGTGAGTGAGTAGTTGATCTGCCCATCCTACTATGTGATGCCACTAACCTTTCCAGACAAAGTGCCTCAGTGTCTGTTTCAGAGTATCATGTTGATCTCCTAGATGGTCAGTCAGCATCTATAGCTCTGTCCATGGATTTAACAGTGGTTACATTTCTCCAGACCCATCACACAGCTGTTGTTTATTTCAAATCCCAGATTGCCCCTTTAAATGTACTTCTACTGTGTCTGAGTAGAGTTGTGACAGTGAGACTTAAGAAGATTATTGGCTGGATGGATGGAGTGGCTGGCTGGATGGAGTGGCTGGCTGGCTGGCTGGCTGGATGGATGGAGTGGCTGGCTGGCTGGATGGAGTGGCTGGCTGGATGGAGTGGCTGGCTGGCTGGATGGAGTAGCTGGATGGAGTGGCTGGATGGAGTGGCTGGCTGGCTGGATGGAGTGGCTGGCTGGATGGAGTGGCTGGCTGGATGGAGTGGCTGGCTGGATGGAGTGGCTGGAGTGGCTGGCTGGCTGGCTGGATGGAGTGGCTGGCTGGATGGATGGATGGAGTGGCTGGCTGGCTGGATGGATGGATGGAGTGGCTGGCTGGCTGGATGGAGTGGCTGGATCGAGTGGCTGGATCGAGTGGCTGGATGGAGACGCTGGCTGGCTGGATGGATGGATGGAGTGGCTGGATGGATGGATAAGTGGATGGATGCAGGTCTGGCTTGTTGTGTTGCTCAGTAGACCAGAACATAACAGCTGTAGGATGGTTCAGGGTGTAAACAGCAGAATGGTTACTGAGATCCCAGTGAGTCATCAGCTGGAATGGGGTTCCGTTGGCCCGCTACGTGGGGAATGGGGTTCCGTTGGCCCGCTACATGGGGAATGGGGTTCCGTTGGCCCGCTACATGGGGAATGGGGTTCCGTTGGCCCGCTACATGGGGAATGGGGTTCCGTTGGCCCGCTACATGGGGAATGGGGTTCCGTTGGCCCGCTACATAGGGAATGGGGTTCCGTTGGCCCGCTACATAGGGAATGGGGTTCCGTTGGCCCGCTACATAGGGAATGGGGTTCCGTTGACCCGCTACATGGGGAATGGGGTTCCGTTGACCCGCTACATGGGGAATGGGGTTCCGTTGACCCGCTACATAGGGAATGGGGTTCCGTTGGCCCGCTACATAGGGAATGGGGTTCCGTTGGCCCGCTACATAGGGAATGGGGTTCCGTTGGCCCGCTACATAGGGAATGGGGTTCCGTTGGCCCGCTACATGGGGAATGGGGTTCCGTTGGCCCGCTACATAGGGAATGGGGTTCCGTTGGCTCGCTACATGGGGAATGGGGTTCCGTTGACCCGCTACATAGGGAATGGGGTTCCGTTGGCCCGCTACATAGGGAATGGGGTTCCGTTGGCCCGCTACATAGGGAATGGGGTTCCGTTGGCCCGCTACATAGGGAATAGGGTTCCGTTTGGGAGGGAGGCAGTGACAGTCACACCCATTAACAGATCCTGGAGTTTTATCTGAGATGTTTGTAGACACAACACCTCTACAGCGCTCACCCACAACACTCTGATGTGGGCGAGTGGCAGGAAGCCACGGCCTGAAAACAGACTTATTTGTGCTGTCTCTCACACACACTAACACACACTCTCTTTCACTCACACACACTTGCATTTACACACACACTTGCATTTACACACTCACACATACACAGATCCCATTCACTGACCGTGGATTCCCCCCCTGATGGGACAGGACAGGACACACACACAGATCCCATTCCCCCCCCCCCCCACACACACTCTGATGTGGGCGAGTGGCAGGAAGCCACGGCCTGAAAACAGACTTATTTGTGCGTCTCTCATCTCTCTGACACACGCACTAACACACACTCTCTTTCACTCACACACACTTGCATTTACACACTCACACATACACAGATCCCATTCCCTGGCAGTGGATTCCCCCCCCCCCCCGGATGGGACAGGACACACACACACCCAGCCCCAAACAGTGACACACTCACATCGACTCACAGATGTTATTCCCATTCCATGGAAGTGGATTCCTCCCCGGATGGGACAGGACACTGACACCCACACACTCTGACACAGTCATCCCAGCCCCAAACAGTGGAAAAAACTCTCCCCTACTCTTCACCATAACAACTTTAAACAGGGAATGGTTCTTAGAACAACAGAGACGTCTCCTGGCCGGGAACAAAATATTATTAAGCAACAAGTTGGGTTTCCAAAGTTTTAGTGACTGGACGAGACGACAGCACCGACTTCCTGGAACTAAATGACTCGTCATGTTTTTGTTGTAATATGATAGATCAGTGGTCACCAGTTTAACTGAAACCACTGGCATTGAACACAACCTGTTTGGTGGTAAAGATCTGTCTGCACTGACCTGTTTGGTGGTAAATATCTGTCTGCACTGACCTGTTTGGTGGTAAATATCTGTCTGCACTGACCTGTTTGGTGGTAAATATCTGTCTGCACTGACCTGTTTGGTGGTAAATATCTGTCTGAACTGACCTGTTTGGTGGTAAATATCTGTCTGCACTGACCTGTTTGGTGGTAAATATCTGTCTGCACGGACCTGTTTGGTGGTAAATATCTGTCTGCACGGACCTGTTTGGTGGTAAATATCTGTCTGCACGGACCTGTTTGGTGGTAAATATCTGTCTGCACTGACCTGTTTGGTGGTAAATATCTGTCTGCACTGACCTGTTTGGTGGTGGTAAATATCTGTCTGCACTGACCTGTTTGGTGGTGGTAAATATCTGTCTGCACTGACCTGTTTGGTGGTGGTAAATATCTGTCTGCACTGACCTGTTTGGTGGTGGTAAATATCTGTCTGCACTGACCTGTTTGGTGGTGGTAAATATCTGTCTGCACTGACCTGTTTGGGGGTGGTAAATATCTGTCTGCACTGACCTGTTTGGGGGTGGTAAATATCTGTCTGCACTGACCTGTTTGGTGGTAGATCTGACATCTGTCTGCACTGACCTGTTTGGTGGTAGATCTGACATCTGTCTGCACTGACCTGTTTGGTGGTAGATCTGACATCTGTCTGCACTGACCTGTTTGGTGGTTATTTTGAAGACCCAATAGAAGTGAACCATTTGTACATTTCACTCTGCCTGTACCCGGCACTTTGCTGTCACTCATGTTTACCGTAAATACAGAGGCAGTAACACAGCCTCACAACCACAATACTGGCCTTCAGTCTTTTATTTGACTGACTGGAAACAGGAAGACTTCCTGAAGTCTCCAATTAGCCAGAGATGGGCCTGGAATGTTCTGGTTTAGGTCCAAAATGGCACCCTATTCCCTATGGGCCCTGGTCAAAAGTAGTATACTACATAGGGAATAGGGTTCCGTTTTGGGACGTAGATCCGGTCTTGACTCCATCTCTGTAATTAGCATTGTTCAACTGGAGAGTCTTTGGAGTGCGGCCTCATAGGAGGAAATGGGACCATTTCTGAACTTCTCCTTTAGCCTACACACACAAACACAGGCCTCTTGATGAGGTTGTGGTTCTTGGAAGTGGCAGGAAGTCCCTAGGAATAGATTGTTTCAAGAGACTCTACACATACACACACTGGCATGCATATAGATCTAAGCAATAAGGCACGAGGGGGTGTGGTATGAAGCTGGTTGAGAGAATGCCAATCACCTTTGTGATTGGAGGATAGCTATGAGGGTTATCGAATCAGGATCAAATCCTTTGATCTCCTCCCAGCTCATTAATGATATAATGTTCATATTTAAAGATAGTGTCTTTGGCAAATGACAGGAGTGGAATGTTAGTTAAATATACTGGTACCCAGACTATCACATCCCCTCTTCCTTACTGACATCCTGGACGCAGCTCTGGGCCTGCTCGTGTCCTGGACGCAGCTCGCGTCCTGGACGCTGCTCGCGTCCTGGACGCAGCTCGCGTCCTGGACGCAGCTCGCGTCCTGGACGCAGCTCGCGTCCTGGACGCTGCTCGCGGCCTGGACCCTGCTCGCTGCTCGCGTCCTGGACGCTGCTCGCGTCCTGGACGCTGCTCGCGGCCTGGACGCTGCTCGTGTCCTGGACGCTGCTCCAGGCCTGCTCATTATGGTGTTCCTTCCGCTTCTTTACAACTGAAACTTTTCTAGCATTGAAGAAAAAGTTATCAAAGTCTCCAACACCGCCGTCCAACTTTGCCACATCTGACTAGGGCAGTCTTTTTTTACTACTAAAACAGATGCTTTTCCTTGTCTTTAAGGCTTTTCATATTTTGAAGCCGAAGTTTATTGAAGTCTCTAATTAACACCTCCGCCCAACTCGGACCCATCGCATCTCGTGCTCCAACTGGGCCACAGTGGGTTGACGTTGAAACATCACACCTCAGACCAGACCAAGTCATCCACAAGTTACCGTTCTGTTATGCAATAAATCTGGATCCAATATGTCTGTGGGTCAACAGAGTTATTTTCTCTACACTGAGTTGCAACCCAAAGGGCACCCTATTCCCTATATAGTGCACTACTGTTGACCAGGGCACGGTTATACTATATAGGGAATGGAGTGCCCTGGTTAAAAGTAGTGCACTACATAGCAAAAAGAGGCCAATAGGGCTCTGGACAAAAGTAGTACTCCATATAGGAAATGGAGTTCCATTTGGGACGTAGCTGAATGACAGAGCGGTGGTGCACCGTAAACTGCTGTGGTATAACTACAGGAGATTACCGCCCTCCTGGTCTGTGGTATAACTACAGGAGGTTACCTCCCTTCTGGTCTGTGGTATAGCTACAGGAGGTTACCTCCCTTCTAGTCTGTGGTATAGCTACAGGAGGTTACCTCCCTTCTGGTCTGTGGTATAGCTACAGGAGGTTACCTCCCTTCTGGTCTGTGGTATAACTACAGGAGGTTACCTCCCTTCTGGTCTGTGGTATAGCTACAGGAGGTTACCTCCCTTCTGGTCTGTGGTATAACTACAGGAGGTTACCTCCCTTCTAGTCTGTGGTATAGCTACAGGAGGTTACCTCCCTTCTAGTCTGTGGTATAGCTACAGGAGGTTACCTCCCTTCTGGTCTGTGGTATAACTACAGGAGGTTACCTCCCTTCTGGTCTGTGGTATAACTACAGGAGGTTACCTCCCTTCTAGTCTGTGGTATAACTACAGGAGGTTACCTCCCTTCTGGTCTGTGGTATAGCTACAGGAGGTTACCTCCCTTCTGGTCTGTGGTATAACTACAGGAGGTTACCTCCCTTCTGGTCTGTGGTATAGCTACAGGAGGTTACCTCCCTTCTGGTCTGTGGTATAACTACAGGAGGTTACCTCCCTTCTGGTCTGTGGTATAGCTACAGGAGGTTACCTCCCTTCTGGTCTGTGGTATAACTACAGGAGGTTACCTCCCTTCTGGTCTGTGGTATAGCTACAGGAGGTTACCTCCCTTCTAGTCTGTGGTATAGCTACAGGAGGTTACCTCCCTTCTGGTCTGTGGTATAACTACAGGAGGTTACCTCCCTTCTGGTCTGTGGTATAGCTACAGGAGGTTACCTCCCTTCTGGTCTGTGGTATAGCTACAGGAGGTTACCTCCCTTCTGGTCTGTGGTATAACTACAGGAGGTTACCTCCCTTCTGGTCTGTGGTATAGCTACAGGAGGTTACCTCCCTTCTGGTCTGTGGTATAACTACAGGAGGTTACCTCCCTTCTGGTCTGTGGTATAGCTACAGGAGGTTACCTCCCTTCTGGTCTGTGGTATAGCTACAGGAGGTTACCTCCCTTCTGGTCTGTGGTATAACTACAGGAGGTTACCTCCCTTCTGGTCTGTGGTATAACTACAGGAGGTTACCTCCCTTCTGGTCTGTGGTATAGCTACAGGAGGTTACCTCCCTTCTGGTCTGTGGTATAGCTACAGGAGGTTACCTCCCTTCTGGTCTGTGGTATAACTACAGGAGGTTACCTCCCTTCTGGTCTGTGGTATAACTACAGGAGGTTACCTCCCTTCTGGTCTGTGGTATAACTACAGGAGGTTACCTCCCTTCTGGTCTGTGGTATAGCTACAGGAGGTTACCTCCCTTCTGGTCTGTGGTATAGCTACAGGAGGTTACCTCCCTTCTGGTCTGTGGTATAGCTACAGGAGGTTACCTCCCTTCTGGTCTGTGGTATAACTACAGGAGGTTACCTCCCTTCTGGTCTGTGGTATAACTACAGGAGGTTACCTCCCTTCTGGTCTGTGGTATAGCTACAGGAGGTTACCTCCCTTCTGGTCTGTGGTATAGCTACAGGAGGTTACCTCCCTTCTGGTCTGTGGTATAACTACAGGAGGTTACCTCCCTTCTAGTCTGTGGTATAGCTACAGGAGGTTACCTCCCTTCTGGTCTGTGGTATAACTACAGGAGGTTACCTCCCTTCTGGTCTGTGGTATAGCTACAGGAGGTTACCTCCCTTCTAGTCTGTGGTATAACTACAGGAGGTTACCTCC
This sequence comes from Salmo salar, assembly GCF_965601325.2. NCBI lineage: Eukaryota > Metazoa > Chordata > Actinopteri > Salmoniformes > Salmonidae > Salmo > Salmo salar. Next base: position 83,517,287 of record NC_138307.1, on the reverse strand, counting down.
CTTCTGGTCTGTGGTATAACTACAGGAGGTTACCTCCCTCCTGGTCTGTGGTATAACTACAGGAGGTTACCTCCCTTCTGGTCTGTGGTATAACTACAGGAGGTTACCTCCCTTCTGGTCTGTGGTATAACTACAGGAGGTTACCTCCCTTCTGGTCTGTGGTATAACTACAGGAGGTTACCTCCCTTCTGGTCTGTGGTATAACTACAGGAGGTTACCTCCCTTCTGGTCTGTGGTATAGCTACAGGAGGTTACCTCCCTTCTGGTCTGTGGTATAACTACAGGAGGTTACCTCCCTTCTGGTCTGTGGTATAACTACAGGAGGTTACCTCCCTTCTGGTCTGTGGTATAACTACAGGAGGTTACCTCCCTTCTGGTCTGTGGTATAACTACAGGAGGTTACCTCCCTTCTGGTCTGTGGTATAACTACAGGAGGTTACCTCCCTTCTGGTCTGTGGTATAGCTACAGGAGGTTACCTCCCTTCTGGTCTGTGGTATAACTACAGGAGGTTACCTCCCTTCTAGTCTGTGGTATAACTACAGGAGGTTACCTCCCTTCTGGTCTGTGGTATAACTACAGGAGGTTACCTCCCTTCTAGTCTGTGGTATAACTACAGGAGGTTACCTCCCTTCTGGTCTGTGGTATAGCTACAGGAGGTTACCTCCCTTCTGGTCTGTGGTATAGCTACAGGAGGTTACCTCCCTTCTGGTCTGTGGTATAACTACAGGAGGTTACCTCCCTTCTGGTCTGTGGTATAGCTACAGGAGGTTACCTCCCTTCTGGTCTGTGGTATAACTACAGGAGGTTACCTCCCTTCTGGTCTGTGGTATAACTACAGGAGGTTACCTCCCTTCTGGTCTGTGGTATAACTACAGGAGGTTACCTCCCTTCTGGTCTGTGGTATAACTACAGGAGGTTACCTCCCTTCTAGTCTGTGGTATAACTACAGGAGGTTACCTCCCTTCTGGTCTGTGGTATAACTACAGGAGGTTACCTCCCTTCTGGTCTGTGGTATAACTACAGGAGGTTACCTCCCTTCTGGTCTGTGGTATAGCTACAGGAGGTTACCTCCCTTCTGGTCTGTGGTATAACTACAGGAGGTTACCTCCCTTCTAGTCTGTGGTATAACTACAGGAGAATACCTCCCTTCTGGTCTGTGGTATAACTACAGGAGGTTACCTCCCTTCTGGTCTGTGGTATAGTGGTTCTTTCTCTCTCTCTCCCTCCCTCTCGCTGCCTTTCTCTCTGCCTCTTTCTCTCTGCCTCTTTCTCTCTGCCTCTTTCTCTCTGCCTCTTTCTCTCTGCCTCTTTCTCTCTGCCTCTTTCTCTCTGCCTCTTTCTCAATGAATGTGGCTTCATTGGCATGAGTAACTTGTTTAACATTGCCAAAGCAAGTGAAATGAATAAACAGAAGTGAAAGAAACAATAAAAAGTGAACAGTAAACATTACACTCACAAGTTCCATGTTATGTCTATATACAGTGTTGTAGCGACGTGCAAATAGTTAAAGTTCGAAACAACATTAAATATGGGTTGTATTTACAATGGTGTCTGTTCTTCACTGCTTGCCCCTTTCGTGTGGCAACAGGTCACAAATATTGCTGCTGTGATGGCACACTGTGTTATTTCAGTGTGCCATCACACTGGGAGTCTATCAAAATTGGATTTGTTTTCAAATTCTTTGTGGGTCTGTGTAATCTGAGGGGAAATATGTCTTTCAACACAAACTCACTCACTCACTCTGCTCTGCGAAGCTCCAGCAGTATGACTACCCTGACTTCTGCTGAGGCCCTATCACCGTAAATGTTGTACCACCAATGCAGACGTCGGATTGACCATACAGCCCACATGCACAATACACTTCTCTCTCCAGAATGCACTGCTCTCTACCGCCAATTTGTGCACATTCATTGTTTCTTAACTTTATTGTGTGAATTGTTTGCGTTTTGATTGTTAGTGTATATCAATTCCCCCATTACATCACCAGTAGTATATTTACCGTTCATTTCCATCATTTATAATCTTGTGTTAATGCATTCAATATTATTATTCCAGTTTTACCGTTTTATCATTGTCTGATTGGACAGATTGTTTGCAGAGAACACAACCTATGCTTGTGAGAAACAACTTTTGGTCTATTTCATACTTGACAAAAAAATGTACAAAACTTTTTTTTAATTGTCTTTTGTTTTGGAGCGCTCCTGTCAATGTTGAGTAAGGACACACACGCATAGAAGTAGACCTATAGGCTGCCTGGCCTGATTTACACACAGAAGTAGGCCTATAGGCTACCTGGCCTGATTTACACACAGAAGTAGGCCTATAGGCTACCTGGCCTGATTTACACACAGAAGTAGACCTATAGGCTACCTGGCCTGATTTACACACAGAAGTAGGCCTATAGGCTACCTGGCCTGATTTACACACAGAAGTAGGCCTATAGGCTACCTGGCCTGATTTACACACAGAAGTAGGCCTATAGGCTACCTGGCCTGATTTACACACAGAAGTAGGCCTATAGGCTACCTGGCCTGATTTACACACAGAAGTAGGCCTATAGGCTACCTGGCCTGATTTACACACAGAAGTAGGCCTATAGGCTACCTGGCCTGATTTACACACAGAAGTAGGCCTATAGGCTACCTGGCCTGATTTACACACAGAAGTAGACCTATAGGCTACCTGGCCTGATTTACACACAGAAGTAGACCTATAGGCTACCTGGCCTGATTTACACACAGAAGTAGGCCTATAGGCTACCTGGCCTGATTTACACACAGAAGTAGGCCTATAGGCTACCTGGCCTGATTTACACACAGAAGTAGGCCTATAGGCTACCTGGCCTGATTTACACACAGAAGTAGACCTATAGGCTACCTGGCCTGATTTACCCATAGAAGTAGGCCTATAGGCTACCTGGCCTGATTTACACATAGAAGTAGGCCTATAGGCTACCTGGCCTGATTTACACACAGAAGTAGGCCTATAGGCTACCTGGCCTGATTTACACACAGAAGTAGGCCTATAGGCTACCTGGCCTGATTTACACACAGAAGTAGACCTATAGGCTGCCTGGCCTGATTTACACACAGAAGTAGGCCTATAGGCTGCCTGGCCTGATTTACACACAGAAGTAGGCCTATAGGCTACCTGGCCTGATTTACACATAGAAGTAGACCTATAGGCTACCTGGCCTGATTTACACATAGAAGTAGACCTATAGGCTACCTGACCTGCGCGCAAATGTAGGCATATAAATGTGCCCCTTTTGGGGATCTGATAGTATTTCTGATTGGCTTAACGCACCACCCCTAATGACCTGTGGAGCTTCAAAAAGTAACGTTTTCTACACCTCCAAACAGTAATCAAATCATCCATTGAGAATGGAGTGTCAGGGTAGCCTAGTGGTTAGAGCATTGGATTAGTAACCGAAAGGTTGCAAGTTCAAGTTGAGCTGACTAGGTACAAATCTGTTCTGCCCCTGAACAGGCAGTTAACCCACTGTTCCTAGGCCATCATTGTAAATAAGAATTTGTTCTTAACTGACTTGCCTAGTTAAATAAATGTAAAATAAAAAATGATGATAGTTCCTCAATGTATTGTACAAATCTTTCCATCTCTCCCTTTCCATAACCACTCAGTGTGAAAGGGAAACATGTTATGCTCTGATCCAGTGGAAATGTCATAAAATAGGCCTCTGATTACTTCTTATCAGTGCTGGACTTGGACTGAAATAGGTTCCAGTACTCATTTTGGGTGCCGGTACTGTTTATATTTAGGTGCAGGAACTCCACAATAGTTCTGAGCTAATATTCTATAAGAGGAACAGGAACTCAAGCAGTAGAACGTGTGAGGTGTCAGTACTCAGCTCTGGTGAGGTCCTGCCCAAGTCCACCACTGCTTCTTATCCCTGGTGCAAATAGTCTACAGCTGTGTCTGTCTGTCTGTCCCGAGCTCACTAGTGGGGAAACTCTGAGGGACCAAAATATTTTATACAATGTTGCAAGTTCTGGCCTGACCCAAGTTAATAGTTGAATCAAGGTTTCAAGTTTGTTGCAGACAGGCCAAGTGTAGCCAATGTGATTTTATAGGATTTTCATTATTTTTCTTTCTGGATATGTTCGAGCTGCAGACTGCAATGTTTTAATATGTTGGCTTTATGTTGACTATTTTGACATAGATGGCAATAGAAGTTACTTTTTTAGGTTTTTATTGTTTTTAGATTTAGAATTTTGATTAACCACATGACAAGGATTTTGAGATATGAAGACATTATTATAAATTAAACTGTTTCACGGAAATGTGCATAAGAAAACCATAACTGGCACGTAGATGGGTAGAAATGGTAAGATAAATTGACATTCAACATGAGAGAGGTTCCTGGTGTAGCCTGTTACAGCAACTTCAGGAGAGTAACGGCAGAATCTGAGAAAGCCAGCAGGAGGTGAATAGTTGGGTCAGGTTATTTCGTTTTCTCCTTCTGGTTATCTAGATCTCTGGCGCCCTCTTGAGGCATTTGTCATATTTCATCAAACCGTAAACTTAAAGCATCAGAAAAGCTCACATACATCGGGTGTGTCTATATATGGAACAATACACGTAAAAACATTTTGACCAATCCATTGGTCCAAAGAACAGACGAGTTTTGGTCAACAAATATATATATATATCTTTTGTCGGGGACAGCCCTACTTCTACAGTCACAGTACTGTAGCTGTTGAAACACCTCAGAGAGGCTCTGATGCTGGGGGAGGAGGAGGGGGTGAGGATGGAGGAGGATATGACCTCAGAGAGGCTCTGATGCTGGGGGAGAAGGAGGGGGTGAGGATGGAGGAGGATATGACCTCAGAGAGGCTCTGATGCTGGGGGAGAAGGAGGGGGTGAGGATGGAGGAGGATATGACCTCAGAGAGGCTCTGATGCTGGGGGAGAAGGAGGGGGTGAGGATGGAGGAGGATATGACCTCAGAGAGGCTCTGATGCTGGGGGAGAAGGAGGGGGTGAGGATGGAGGAGGATATGACCTCAGAGAGGCTCTGATGCTGGGGGAGAAGGAGGGGGTGAGGATGGAGGAGGATATGACCTCAGAGAGGCTCTGATGCTGGGGGAGGAGGAGGGGGTGAGGATGGAGGAGGATATGACCTCAGAGAGGCTCTGATGCTGGGGGAGGAGGAGGGGGTGAGGATGGAGGAGGATATGACCTCAGAGGCTCTGATGCTGGGGGAGAAGGAGGGGGTGAGGATGGAGGAGGATATGACCTCAGAGAGGCTCTGATGCTGGGGGAGAAGGAGGGGGTGAGGATGGAGGAGGATATGACCTCAGAGAGGCTCTGATGCTGGGGGAGGAGGAGGGGGTGAGGATGGAGGAGGATATGACCTCAGAGGCTCTGATGCAGGGGGGTGAGGAGGGGGTGAGGATGGAGGAGGATATGACCTCAGAGAGGCTCTGATGCAGGGGGGTGAGGAGGGGGTGAGGATGGAGGAGGATATGACCTCAGAGAGGCTCTGATGCAGGGGGGTGAGGAGGGGGTGAGGATGGAGGAGGATATGACCTCAGAGGCTCTGATGCTGGGGGAGAAGGAGGGGGTGAGGATGGAGGAGGATATGACCTCAGAGAGGCTCTGATGCTGGGGGAGAAGGAGGGGGTGAGGATGGAGGAGGATATGACCTCAGAGAGGCTCTGATGCTGGGGGAGGAGGAGGGGGTGAGGATGGAGGAGGATATGACCTCAGAGAGGCTCTGATGCTGGGGGAGGAGGAGGGGGTGAGGATGGAGGAGGATATGACCTCAGAGAGGCTCTGATGCTGGGGGAGAAGGAGGGGGTGAGGATGGAGGAGGATATGACCTCAGAGAGGCTCTGATGCTGGGGGAGAAGGAGGGGGTGAGGATGGAGGAGGATATGACCTCAGAGAGGCTCTGATGCTGGGGGAGAAGGAGGGGGTGAGGATGGAGGAGGATATGACCTCAGAGAGGCTCTGATGCTGGGGGAGAAGGAGGGGGTGAGGATGGAGGAGGATATGACCTCAGAGAGGCTCTGATGCTGGGGGAGAAGGAGGGGGTGAGGATGGAGGAGGATATGACCTCAGAGAGGCTCTGATGCTGGGGGAGAAGGAGGGGGTGAGGATGGAGGAGGATATGACCTCAGAGAGGCTCTGATGCTGGGGGAGAAGGAGGGGGTGAGGATGGAGGAGGATATGACCTCAGAGAGGCTCTGATGCTGGGGGAGAAGGAGGGGGTGAGGATGGAGGAGGATATGACCTCAGAGAGGCTCTGATGCTGGGGGAGGAGGAGGGGGTGAGGATGGAGGAGGATATGACCTCAGAGAGGCTCTGATGCTGGGGGAGGAGGAGGGGGTGAGGATGGAGGAGGATATGACCTCAGAGGCTCTGATGCTGGGGGAGAAGGAGGGGGTGAGGATGGAGGAGGATATGACCTCAGAGAGGCTCTGATGCTGGGGGAGAAGGAGGGGGTGAGGATGGAGGAGGATATGACCTCAGAGAGGCTCTGATGCTGGGGGAGGAGGAGGGGGTGAGGATGGAGGAGGATATGACCTCAGAGGCTCTGATGCAGGGGGGTGAGGAGGGGGTGAGGATGGAGGAGGATATGACCTCAGAGAGGCTCTGATGCAGGGGGGTGAGGAGGGGGTGAGGATGGAGGAGGATATGACCTCAGAGAGGCTCTGATGCAGGGGGGTGAGGAGGGGGTGAGGATGGAGGAGGATATGACCTCAGAGGCTCTGATGCTGGGGGAGAAGGAGGGGGTGAGGATGGAGGAGGATATGACCTCAGAGAGGCTCTGATGCTGGGGGAGAAGGAGGGGGTGAGGATGGAGGAGGATATGACCTCAGAGAGGCTCTGATGCTGGGGGAGGAGGAGGGGGTGAGGATGGAGGAGGATATGACCTCAGAGAGGCTCTGATGCTGGGGGAGGAGGAGGGGGTGAGGATGGAGGAGGATATGACCTCAGAGAGGCTCTGATGCTGGGGGAGAAGGAGGGGGTGAGGATGGAGGAGGATATGACCTCAGAGAGGCTCTGATGCTGGGGGAGAAGGAGGGGGTGAGGATGGAGGAGGATATGACCTCAGAGAGGCTCTGATGCTGGGGGAGAAGGAGGGGGTGAGGATGGAGGAGGATATGACCTCAGAGAGGCTCTGATGCTGGGGGAGAAGGAGGGGGTGAGGATGGAGGAGGATATGACCTCAGAGGCTCTGATGCAGGGGGGTGAGGAGGATATGGGCAGGGTGAGGAAGGGTTGGGGAGGAGTAGGTTAGTGAGTAAGGTAAGACTGTCAAGCACCTGGAGGATACGCATTCACTTCACGAACAGAGACAGACCGACAGGCCTGCTCTCTCCCTTGCGTAAATCACCAATATTATGTGTTGTCAGGTCTGGTACACATCTGTTTCTGTCTGGGTATAAACACTACACAGCCCCGGTCCATTTACCAGGCCATCCATCTCCCTCCATAGTACCCCCGCCGGACCAGTGATGGCACCCCAGAGAGGGCACTCAGACAGGTGACCCACGTGCTCTGCCACAGCTTCTGCTGCTGGGGTATGGAGGCACTATGGAGTGTTTTAACAGGGGTCAACTGCAAGGACAGCTCTTCAAGGAGTATTCCTGGGTTGTTTTAAGGAATCTGTTTATAGTAACAGTGAGACGCTGTCTCTTGCCCACGCTCTCTCTTTCTCTGTCCCTCTACCTACTCTCTTTCTCTGTCCCTCTACCTACCCCTCTCTCTCTCTCTTTACCTCTGTCTCTCTGTCAATTCAATTTAAGAGCTTTATTGGCATGGGAAACATATATGTTTACATTGCCAAAGTAAGTGAAGTAGATAATAAACAAAAGTGAAATAAGCAAAAATGAACAGTAAACATTACACTCACAGAAGTTCCAAAAGAATAAATCAATTTCAAATGTCACACGTGCGAATAAGTACAAAAGGGACATATCTCTCTCTCTCTCTCTCTGCCCTGAGGGTGGACGGAATAGTATTTGATAAACACTATAAATGTCACATAGCTAGATAGATGAGAAGACATGAGGATGTTTCCTATCTCTGTGTGCCTCCCAAATGGAAGCCTATTCCCTACTGTATACAGTATAGAGCAGGACTAGTGTAATATATAGGAGACAGGTCCCTACTGTTTACAGTATAGAGCAGGACTAGTGTACTATAGAGGACAGGTCCCTACTGTATACAGTATAGAGCAGGACTAGTGTACTATAGAGGACAGGTCCCTACTGTATACAGTATAGAGCAGGACTAGTGTACTATAGAGGACAGGTCCCTACTGTATACAGTATAGAGCAGGACTAGTGTACTATAGAGGACAGGTCCCTACTGTATACAGTATAGAGCAGGACTAGTGCACTATAGAGGGGACAGGTCCCTACTGTATACAGTATAGAGCAGGACTAGTGTACTATAGAGGACAGGTCCCTACTGTATACAGTATAGAGCAGGACTAGTGTACTATAGAGGACAGGTCCCTACTGTATACAGTATAGAGCAGGACTAGTCTACTATAGAGGCGACAGGTGTCATTTGGAAGGCAGTTTGTAAATATCAGGTACCTGACTGTGGTAACAAAGAGAACAACATTATGATGTCATCATTATTATTATAATAAATAATAATAATAATAATAAGTGATTGACTATGATTATACATAATAAGACAAAGGAATATTCCACCTGACTGGTTTAGGATCAGCTGTGTAGTATTTTCCACAGACTCCTTGTCACGCTCGTCTAAAGGTGTAGACCAAGGCGCAGCGTGCTTAGAGTTCCACATGTTTAATAAATATGAACTCACCAAACAATACAAATGAAAACGAAGCGTGACGTTCTGGGCTGCTCACAGGCAGCTACACAAACACAAGATCCCACAAAGCACAGGTGGGGAAAAGGCTGCCTAAGTATGATTCCTAATCAGAGACAACGATAGACAGCTGCCTCTGATTAGGAACCCTACTCGACCCAAAACATAGAAAAAGGAACATAGAACGCCCACCCCAGTCACACCCTGGCCTAACTAAAATAGAGAACAAAACCCTCTCTATGGCCAGGGCGAGACACTCCTACACTGTTTGAATCTCTATCCAGACACACTGTAGTGATTGTTGATGTGGATGATTCTCAACTTCCTGTGTACAACATCAAGACAAATTCCTGGCAACATTTCTTAATGGCAGTGATGTTTTCAGTAAAACAAGGTGGCAGCAGAAGGAGACCAGTCCAGCCTTCCTTTAGGAGAGTGTTTTATTTTATTTCCTAATGAGGATCAGCTGTATTGTGAGAGTCATAAACTGTTTGTGTTCCCCAAAACAAACAAGTGCAGCCAGCGGTATGATACTGTTAAAACACAGTGAAAGATTTGACCAGGCATCCTGTAGGTTTGTAGCCAGCGGTATGGTGGTGTTAAAACACAGTGAAGGATTTGACCAGGCATCCTGTAGGTTTGCAGCCAGCAATATGATACTGTTAAAACACAGTGAAGGATTTGACCAGGCATCCTGTAGGTTTGTAGCCAGCGGTATGATACTGTTAAAACACAGTGAAGGATTTGACCAGGCATCCTGTAGGTTTGTAGCCAGCGGTATGATACTGTTAAAACACAGTGAAGGATTTGACCAGGCATCCTGTAGGTTTGCAGCCAGCGGTATGGTGGTGTTAAAACACAGTGAAAGATTTGACCAGGCATCCTGTAGGTTTGTAGCCAGCGGTATGGTACTGTTAAAACACAGTGAAAGATTTGACCAGGCATCCTGTTGGTTTGCAGCCAGCGGTATGGTGGTGTTAAAACACAGTGAAGGATTTGACCAGGCATCCTGTAGGTTTGTAGCCAGCGGTATGGTGGTGTTAAAACACAGTGAAGGATTTGACCAGGCATCCTGTAGGTTTGCAGCCAGCGGTATGGTGGTGTTAAAACACAGTGAAGGATTTGACCAGGCATCCTGTAGGTTTGTAGCCAGCGGTATGGTACTGTTAAAACACAGTGAAGGATTTGACCAGGCATCCTGTAGGTTTGCAGCCAGCGGTATGATACTGTTAAAACACAGTGAAGGATTTGACCAGGCATCCTGTAGGTTTGCAGCCAGCGGTATGGTGGTGTTAAAACACAGTGAAAGATTTAACCAGGCATCCTGTAGGTTTGCAGCCAGCGGTATGGTGGTGTTAAAACACAGTGAAGGATTTGACCAGGCATCCTGTAGGTTTGCAGCCAGCGGTATGATACTGTTAAAACACAGTGAAGGATTTGACCAGGCATCCTGTAGGTTTGCAGCCAGCGGTATGGTGGTGTTAAAACACAGTGAAGGATTTGACCAGGCATCCTGTAGGTTTGCAGCCAGCGGTATGATACTGTTAAAACACAGTGAAGGATTTGACCAGGCATCCTGTAGGTTTGTAGCCAGCGGTATGGTGGTGTTAAAACACAGTGAAGGATTTGACCAGGCATCCTGTAGGTTTGTAGCCAGCGGTATGGTGGTGTTAAAACACAGTGAAGGATTTGACCAGACATCCTGTAGGTTTGCAGCCAGCGGTATGATACTGTTAAAACACAGTGAAGGATTTGACCAGGCATCCTGTAGGTTTGCAGCCAGCGGTATGGTGGTGTTAAAACACAGTGAAGGATTTGACCAGCCATCCTGTAGGTTTGCAGCCAGCGGTATGATACTGTTAAAACACAGTGAAGGATTTGACCAGGCATCCTGTAGGTTTGCAGCCAGCGGTATGATACTGTTAAAACACAGTGAAGGATTTGACCAGGCATCCTGTAGGTTTGTAGCCAGCGGTATGGTACTGTTAAAACACAGTGAAGGATTTGACCAGGCATCCTGTAGGTTTGCAGCCAGCGGTATGGTGGTGTTAAAACACAGTGAAGGATTTGACCAGGCATCCTGTTGGTTTGCAGCCAGCGGTATGATACTGTTAAAACACAGTGAAGGATTTGACCAGGCATCCTGTAGGTTTGTAGCCAGCGGTATGATACTGTTAAAACACAGTGAAGGATTTGACCAGGCATCCTGTAGGTTTGCAGCCAGCGGTATGGTGGTGTTAAAACACAGTGAAGGATTTGACCAGGCATCCTGTAGGTTTGTAGCCAGCGGTATGGTGGTGTTAAAACACAGTGAAGGATTTGACCAGGCATCCTGTAGGTTTGTAGCCAGCGGTATGGTGGTGTTAAAACACAGTGAAGGATTTGACCAGGCATCCTGTAGGTTTGTAGCCAGCGGTATGGTGGTGTTAAAACACAGTGAAGGATTTAACCAGGCATCCTGTTGGTTTGTAGCCAGCGGTATGATACTGTTGAATCACAGTGAAGGATTTGACCAGGCATCCTGTAGGTTTGTAGCCAGCGGTATGGTGGTGTTAAAACACAGTGAAGGATTTAACCAGGCATCCTGTTGGTTTGCAGCCAGCGGTATGGTGGTGTTAAAACACAGTGAAGGATTTGACCAGGCATCCTGTAGGTTTGCAGCCAGCGGTATGATACTGTTAAAACACAGTGAAGGATTTGACCAGGCATCCTGTTGGTTTGTAGCCAGCGGTATGGTGGTGTTAAAACACAGTGAAGGATTTGACCAGGCATCCTGTAGGTTTGTAGCCAGCGGTATGATACTGTTAAAACACAGTGAAGGATTTGACCAGGCATCCTGTTGGTTTGCAGCCAGCGGTATGATACTGTTAAAACACAGTGAAGGATTTGACCAGGCATCCTGTAGGTTTTGCGCCAGCGGTGTGGTGGTGTTAAAACACAGTGAAGGATTTGACCAGGCATCCTGTAGGTTTGCAGCCAGCGGTATGGTGGTGTTAAAACACAGTGAAGGATTTGACCTGGCATCCTGTAGGTTTGTAGCCAGCGGTATGGTGGTGTTAAAACACAGTGAAGGATTTGACCAGGCATCCTGTTGGTTTGCAGCCAGCGGTATGGTGGTGTTAAAACACAGTGAAGGATTTGACCAGGCATCCTGTAGGTTTGCAGCCAGCGGTATGGTGGTGTTAAAACACAGTGAAGGATTTGACCAGGCATCCTGTAGGTTTGTAGCCAGCGGTATGGTGGTGTTAAAACACAGTGAAGGATTTAACCAGGCATCCTGTTGGTTTGCAGCCAGCGGTATGATACTGTTAAAACACAGTGAAGGATTTGACCAGGCATCCTGTAGGTTTGTAGCCAGCGGTATGATACTGTTAAAACACAGTGAAGGATTTGACCAGGCATCCTGTTGGTTTGCAGCCAGCGGTATGATACTGTTAAAACACAGTGAAGGATTTGACCAGGCATCCTGTAGGTTTTGCGCCAGCGGTGTGGTGGTGTTAAAACACAGTGAAGGATTTGACCAGGCATCCTGTAGGTTTGCAGCCAGCGGTATGGTGGTGTTAAAACACAGTGAAGGATTTGACCAGGCATCCTGTAGGTTTGTAGCCAGCGGTATGGTGGTGTTAAAACACAGTGAAGGATTTGACCAGGCATCCTGTTGGTTTGCAGCCAGCGGTATGGTGGTGTTAAAACACAGTGAAGGATTTGACCAGGCATCCTGTTGGTTTGCAGCCAGCGGTATGGTGGTGTTAAAACACAGTGAAGGATTTGACCAGGCATCCTGTAGGTTTGTAGCCAGCGGTATGGTGGTGTTAAAACACAGTGAAGGATTTGACCAGGCATCCTGTAGGTTTGTAGCCAGCGGTATGGTGGTATTAAAACACAGTGAAGGATTTTACCAGGCATCCTGTAGGTTTGTAGCCAGCGGTATGGTACTGTTAAAACACAGTGAAGGATTTGACCAGGCATCCTGTAGGTTTGTAGCCAGCGGTATGGTGGTGTTAAAACACAGTGAAGGATTTGACCAGGCATCCTGTAGGTTTGTAGCCAGCGGTATGGTGGTGTTAAAACACAGTGAAGGATTTGACCAGGCATCCTGTAGGTTTGCAGCCAGCGGTATGGTGGTGTTAAAACACAGTGAAGGATTTGACCAGGCATCCTGTAGGTTTGTAGGCAGCGGTATGGTGGTGTTAAAACACAGTGAAGGATTTGACCAGGCATCCTGTAGGTTTGTACCCAGCGGTATGATACTGTTAAAACACAGTGAAGGATTTGACCAGGCATCCTGTTGGTTTGCAGCCAGCGGTATGGTGGTGTTAAAACACAGTGAAGGATTTGACCAGGCATCCTGTAGGTTTGCAGCCAGCGGTATGGTGGTGTTAAAACACAGTGAAGGATTTGACCAGGCATCCTGTAGGTTTGTAGCCAGCGGTATGGTGGTGTTAAAACACAGTGAAGGATTTGACCAGGCATCCTGTAGGTTTGTAGCCAGCGGTATGGTGGTATTAAAACACAGTGAAGGATTTTACCAGGCATCCTGTAGGTTTGTAGCCAGCGGTATGGTACTGTTAAAACACAGTGAAGGATTTGACCAGGCATCCTGTAGGTTTGTAGCCAGCGGTATGGTGGTGTTAAAACACAGTGAAGGATTTTACCAGGCATCCTGTAGGTTTGTAGCCAGCGGTATGGTGGTGTTAAAACACAGTGAAGGATTTGACCAGGCATCCTGTAGGTTTGTAGCCAGCGGTATGGTGGTGTTAAAACACAGTGAAGGATTTGACCAGGCATCCTGTAGGTTTGCAGCCAGCGGTATGGTGGTGTTAAAACACAGTGAAGGATTTGACCAGGCATCCTGTAGGTTTGTAGGCAGCGGTATGGTGGTGTTAAAACACAGTGAAGGATTTGACCAGGCATCCTGTAGGTTTGTACCCAGCGGTATGATACTGTTAAAACACAGTGAAGGATTTGACCAGGCATCCTGTAGGTTTGTAGCCAGCGGTATGGTGGTGTTAAAACACAGTGAAGGATTTGACCAGGCATCCTGTAGGTTTGCAGCCAGCGGTATGGTGGTGTTAAAACACAGTGAAGGATTTGACCAGGCATCCTGTTGGTTTGTAGCCAGCGGTATGGTACTGTTAAAACACAGTGAAGGATTTGACCAGGCATCCTGTAGGTTTGCAGCCAGCGGTATGATACTGTTAAAACACAGTGAAGGATTTGACCAGGCATCCTGTTGGTTTGTAGCCAGCGGTATGGTGGTGTTAAAACACAGTGAAGGATTTGACCAGGCATCCTGTAGGTTTGTAGCCAGCGGTATGGTGGTGTTAAAAGACAGTGAAGGATTTGACCAGGCATCCTGTAGGTTTGTAGCCAGCGGTATGATACTGTTAAAACACAGTGAAGGATTTGACCAGGCATCCTGTTGGTTTGCAGCCAGCGGTATGGTGGTGTTAAAAAACAGTGAAGGATTTGACCAGGCATCCTGTAGGTTTGTAGCCAGCGGTATGGTGGTGTTAAAACACAGTGAAGGATTTGACCAGGCATCCTGTAGGTTTGCAGCCAGCGGTATGATACTGTTAAAACACAGTGAAGGATTTGACCAGACATCCTGTAGGTTTGTAGCCAGCAATATGATACTGTTAAAACACAGTGAAGGATTTGACCAGGCATCCTGTAGGTTTGTAGCCAGCGGTATGGTGATGTTAAAACACAGTGAAGGATTTGACCAGGCATCCTGTAGGTTTGTAGCCAGCGGTATGATACTGTTAAAACACAGTGAAGGATTTGACCAGGCATCCTGTTGGTTTGCAGCCAGCGGTATGATACTGTTAAAACACAGTGAAGGATTTGACCAGGCATCCTGTAGGTTTTGCGCCAGCGGTGTGGTGGTGTTAAAACACAGTGAAGGATTTGACCAGGCATCCTGTAGGTTTGCAGCCAGCGGTATGGTGGTGTTAAAACACAGTGAAGGATTTGACCTGGCATCCTGTAGGTTTGTAGCCAGCGGTATGGTGGTGTTAAAACACAGTGAATGATTTGACCAGGCATCCTGTTGGTTTGCAGCCAGCGGTATGGTGGTGTTAAAACACAGTGAAGGATTTGACCAGGCATCCTGTAGGTTTGCAGCCAGCGGTATGGTGGTGTTAAAACACAGTGAAGGATTTGACCAGGCATCCTGTAGGTTTGTAGCCAGCGGTATGGTGGTGTTAAAACACAGTGAAGGATTTAACCAGGCATCCTGTTGGTTTGCAGCCAGCGGTATGATACTGTTAAAACACAGTGAAGGATTTGACCAGGCATCCTGTAGGTTTGTAGCCAGCGGTATGATACTGTTAAAACACAGTGAAGGATTTGACCAGGCATCCTGTTGGTTTGCAGCCAGCGGTATGATACTGTTAAAACACAGTGAAGGATTTGACCAGGCATCCTGTAGGTTTTGCGCCAGCGGTGTGGTGGTGTTAAAACACAGTGAAGGATTTGACCAGGCATCCTGTAGGTTTGCAGCCAGCGGTATGGTGGTGTTAAAACACAGTGAAGGATTTGACCAGGCATCCTGTAGGTTTGTAGCCAGCGGTATGGTGGTGTTAAAACACAGTGAAGGATTTGACCAGGCATCCTGTTGGTTTGCAGCCAGCGGTATGGTGGTGTTAAAACACAGTGAAGGATTTGACCAGGCATCCTGTAGGTTTGCAGCCAGCGGTATGGTGGTGTTAAAACACAGTGAAGGATTTGACCAGGCATCCTGTAGGTTTGTAGCCAGCGGTATGGTGGTGTTAAAACACAGTGAAGGATTTGACCAGGCATCCTGTAGGTTTGTAGCCAGCGGTATGGTGGTATTAAAACACAGTGAAGGATTTTACCAGGCATCCTGTAGGTTTGTAGCCAGCGGTATGGTACTGTTAAAACACAGTGAAGGATTTGACCAGGCATCCTGTAGGTTTGTAGCCAGCGGTATGGTGGTGTTAAAACGCAGTGAAGGATTTTACCAGGCATCCTGTAGGTTTGTAGCCAGCGGTATGGTGGTGTTAAAACACAGTGAAGGATTTGACCAGGCATCCTGTAGGTTTGTAGCCAGCGGTATGGTGGTGTTAAAACACAGTGAAGGATTTGACCAGGCATCCTGTAGGTTTGCAGCCAGCGGTATGGTGGTGTTAAAACACAGTGAAGGATTTGACCAGGCATCCTGTAGGTTTGTAGGCAGCGGTATGGTGGTGTTAAAACACAGTGAAGGATTTGACCAGGCATCCTGTAGGTTTGTACCCAGCGGTATGATACTGTTAAAACACAGTGAAGGATTTGACCAGGCATCCTGTTGGTTTGTAGCCAGCGGTATGATACTGTTAAAACACAGTGAAGGATTTGACCAGGCATCCTGTAGGTTTGCAGCCAGCGGTATGGTGGTGTTAAAACACAGTGAAGGATTTGACCAGGCATCCTGTTGGTTTGTAGCCAGCGGTATGGTACTGTTAAAACACAGTGAAGGATTTGACCAGGCATCCTGTAGGTTTGCAGCCAGCGGTATGATACTGTTAAAACACAGTGAAGGATTTGACCAGGCATCCTGTAGGTTTGCAGCCAGCGGTATGGTGGTGTTAAAACACAGTGAAGGATTTGACCAGGCATCCTGTAGGTTTGTAGCCAGCGGTATGGTGGTGTTAAAACACAGTGAAGGATTTGACCAGGCATCCTGTAGGTTTGTAGCCAGCGGTATGATACTGTTAAAACACAGTGAAGGATTTGACCAGGCATCCTGTAGGTTTGTAGCCAGCGGTATGGTGGTGTTAAAACACAGTGAAGGATTTGACCAGGCATCCTGTAGGTTTGCAGCCAGCGGTATGGTGGTGTTAAAACACAGTGAAGGATTTGACCAGGCATCCTGTTGGTTTGTAGCCAGCGGTATGGTACTGTTAAAACACAGTGAAGGATTTGACCAGGCATCCTGTAGGTTTGCAGCCAGCGGTATGATACTGTTAAAACACAGTGAAGGATTTGACCAGGCATCCTGTAGGTTTGCAGCCAGCGGTATGGTGGTGTTAAAACACAGTGAAGGATTTGACCAGGCATCCTGTAGGTTTGTAGCCAGCGGTATGGTGGTGTTAAAACACAGTGAAGGATTTGACCAGGCATCCTGTAGGTTTGTAGCCAGCGGTATGGTGGTGTTAAAACACAGTGAAGGATTTGACCAGGCATCCTGTTGGTTTGCAGCCAGCGGTATGGTGGTGTTAAAACACAGTGAAGGATTTGACCAGGCATCCTGTAGGTTTGCAGCCAGCGGTATGGTGGTGTTAAAACACAGTGAAGGATTTGACCAGGCATCCTGTAGGTTTGTAGCCAGCGGTATGGTGGTGTTAAAACACAGTGAAGGATTTAACCAGGCATCCTGTTGGTTTGCAGCCAGCGGTATGATACTGTTAAAACACAGTGAAGGATTTGACCAGGCATCCTGTAGGTTTGTAGCCAGCGGTATGATACTGTTAAAACACAGTGAAGGATTTGACCAGGCATCCTGTTGGTTTGCAGCCAGCGGTATGATACTGTTAAAACACAGTGAAGGATTTGACCAGGCATCCTGTAGGTTTTGCGCCAGCGGTGTGGTGGTGTTAAAACACAGTGAAGGATTTGACCAGGCATCCTGTAGGTTTGCAGCCAGCGGTATGGTGGTGTTAAAACACAGTGAAGGATTTGACCAGGCATCCTGTAGGTTTGTAGCCAGCGGTATGGTGGTGTTAAAACACAGTGAAGGATTTGACCAGGCATCCTGTTGGTTTGCAGCCAGCGGTATGGTGGTGTTAAAACACAGTGAAGGATTTGACCAGGCATCCTGTAGGTTTGCAGCCAGCGGTATGGTGGTGTTAAAACACAGTGAAGGATTTGACCAGGCATCCTGTAGGTTTGTAGCCAGCGGTATGGTGGTGTTAAAACACAGTGAAGGATTTGACCAGGCATCCTGTAGGTTTGTAGCCAGCGGTATGGTGGTATTAAAACACAGTGAAGGATTTTACCAGGCATCCTGTAGGTTTGTAGCCAGCGGTATGGTACTGTTAAAACACAGTGAAGGATTTGACCAGGCATCCTGTAGGTTTGTAGCCAGCGGTATGGTGGTGTTAAAACACAGTGAAGGATTTTACCAGGCATCCTGTAGGTTTGTAGCCAGCGGTATGGTGGTGTTAAAACACAGTGAAGGATTTGACCAGGCATCCTGTAGGTTTGTAGCCAGCGGTATGGTGGTGTTAAAACACAGTGAAGGATTTGACCAGGCATCCTGTAGGTTTGCAGCCAGCGGTATGGTGGTGTTAAAACACAGTGAAGGATTTGACCAGGCATCCTGTAGGTTTGTAGGCAGCGGTATGGTGGTGTTAAAACACAGTGAAGGATTTGACCAGGCATCCTGTAGGTTTGTACCCAGCGGTATGATACTGTTAAAACACAGTGAAGGATTTGACCAGGCATCCTGTAGGTTTGTAGCCAGCGGTATGGTGGTGTTAAAACACAGTGAAGGATTTGACCAGGCATCCTGTAGGTTTGTAGCCAGCGGTATGGTGGTGTTAAAACACAGTGAAGGATTTGACCAGGCATCCTGTAGGTTTGCAGCCAGCGGTATGGTGGTGTTAAAACACAGTGAAGGATTTGACCAGGCATCCTGTTGGTTTGTAGCCAGCGGTATGGTACTGTTAAAACACAGTGAAGGATTTGACCAGGCATCCTGTAGGTTTGCAGCCAGCGGTATGATACTGTTAAAACACAGTGAAGGATTTGACCAGGCATCCTGTAGGTTTGCAGCCAGCGGTATGGTGGTGTTAAAACACAGTGAAGGATTTGACCAGGCATCCTGTAGGTTTGTAGCCAGCGGTATGGTGGTGTTAAAACACAGTGAAGGATTTGACCAGGCATCCTGTAGGTTTGTAGCCAGCGGTATGATACTGTTAAAACACAGTGAAGGATTTGACCAGGCATCCTGTAGGTTTGTAGCCAGCGGTATGGTGGTGTTAAAACACAGTGAAGGATTTGACCAGGCATCCTGTAGGTTTGCAGCCAGCGGTATGGTGGTGTTAAAACACAGTGAAGGATTTGACCAGGCATCCTGTTGGTTTGTAGCCAGCGGTATGGTACTGTTAAAACACAGTGAAGGATTTGACCAGGCATCCTGTAGGTTTGCAGCCAGCGGTATGATACTGTTAAAACACAGTGAAGGATTTGACCAGGCATCCTGTAGGTTTGCAGCCAGCGGTATGGTGGTGTTAAAACACAGTGAAGGATTTGACCAGGCATCCTGTAGGTTTGTAGCCAGCGGTATGGTGGTGTTAAAACACAGTGAAGGATTTGACCAGGCATCCTGTAGGTTTGTAGCCAGCGGTATGGTGGTGTTAAAACACAGTGAAGGATTTGACCAGGCATCCTGTTGGTTTGCAGCCAGCGGTATGGTGGTGTTAAAACACAGTGAAGGATTTGACCAGGCATCCTGTAGGTTTGCAGCCAGCGGTATGGTGGTGTTAAAACACAGTGAAGGATTTGACCAGGCATCCTGTAGGTTTGCAGCCAGCGGTATGGTGGTGTTAAAACACAGTGAAGGATTTGACCAGGCATCCTGTTGGTTTGCAGCCAGCGGTATGGTGGTGTTAAAACACAGTGAAGGATTTGACCAGGCATCCTGTAGGTTTGTAGCCAGCGGTATGGTGGTGTTAAAAGACAGTGAAGGATTTGACCAGGCATCCTGTAGGTTTGTAGCCAGCGGTATGATACTGTTAAAACACAGTGAAGGATTTGACCAGGCATCCTGTTGGTTTGCAGCCAGCGGTATGGTGGTGTTAAAACACAGTGAAGGATTTGACCAGGCATCCTGTAGGTTTGTAGCCAGCGTTATGGTGGTGTTAAAACACAGTGAAGGATTTGACCAGGCATCCTGTAGGTTTGCAGCCAGCGGTATGATACTGTTAAAACACAGTGAAGGATTTGACCAGACATCCTGTAGGTTTGTAGCCAGCAATATGATACTGTTAAAACACAGTGAAGGATTTGACCAGGCATCCTGTAGGTTTGTAGCCAGCGGTATGGTGGTGTTAAAACACAGTGAAGGATTTGACCAGGCATCCTGTAGGTTTGTAGCCAGCGGTATGATACTGTTAAAACACAGTGAAGGATTTGACCAGGCATCCTGTTGGTTTGCAGCCAGCGGTATGATACTGTTAAAACACAGTGAAGGATTTGACCAGGCATCCTGTAGGTTTTGCGCCAGCGGTGTGGTGGTGTTAAAACACAGTGAAGGATTTGACCAGGCATCCTGTAGGTTTGCAGCCAGCGGTATGGTGGTGTTAAAACACAGTGAAGGATTTGACCAGGCATCCTGTAGGTTTGTAGCCAGCGGTATGGTGGTGTTAAAACACAGTGAAGGATTTGACCAGGCATCCTGTTGGTTTGCAGCCAGCGGTATGGTGGTGTTAAAACACAGTGAAGGATTTAACCAGGCATCCTGTAGGTTTGCAGCCAGCGGTATGATACTGTTAAAACACAGTGAAGGATTTGACCAGGCATCCTGTTGGTTTGTAGCCAGCGGTATGGTGGTGTTAAAACACAGTGAAGGATTTGACCAGGCATCCTGTAGGTTTGTAGCCAGCGGTATGGTGGTGTTAAAACACAGTGAAGGATTTTACCAGGCATCCTGTAGGTTTGTAGCCAGCGGTATGGTGGTGTTAAAACACAGTGAAGGATTTGACCAGGCATCCTGTAGGTTTGCAGCCAGCGGTATGGTGGTGTTAAAACACAGTGAAGGATTTGACCAGGCATCCTGTAGGTTTGTAGCCAGCGGTATGGTGGTGTTAAAACACAGTGAAGGATTTGACCAGGCATCCTGTAGGTTTGTAGCCAGCGGTATGGTGGTGTTAAAACACAGTGAAGGATTTTACCAGGCATCCTGTAGGTTTGTAGCCAGCGGTATGGTACTGTTAAAACACAGTGAAGGATTTGACCAGGCATCCTGTAGGTTTGTAGCCAGCGGTATGGTGGTGTTAAAACACAGTGAAGGATTTTACCAGGCATCCTGTAGGTTTGTAGCCAGCGGTATGGTGGTGTTAAAACACAGTGAAGGATTTGACCAGGCATCCTGTAGGTTTGTAGCCAGCGGTATGGTGGTGTTAAAACACAGTGAAGGATTTGACCAGGCATCCTGTAGGTTTGCAGCCAGCAGTATGGTGGTGTTAAAACACAGTGAAGGATTTGACCAGGCATCCTGTAGGTTTGTAGCCAGCGGTATGGTGGTGTTAAAACACAGTGAAGGATTTGACCAGGCATCCTGTAGGTTTGTAGCCAGCGGTATGGTGGTGTTAAAACACAGTGAAGGATTTGACCAGGCATCCTGTAGGTTTGTAGCCAGCGGTATGATACTGTTGAAACACAGTGAAGGATTTGACCAGGCATCCTGTTGGTTTGTAGCCAGCGGTATGGTGGTGTTAAAACACAGTGAAGGATTTGACCAGGCATCCTGTAGGTTTGCAGCCAGCGGTATGGTGGTGTTAAAACACAGTGAAGGATTTGACCAGGCATCCTGTAGGTTTGCAGCCAGCGGTATGGTGGTGTTAAAACACAGTGAAGGATTTGACCAGGCATCCTGTAGGTTTCTTAACTGTTGAGTTTTTCAAACCTTCGACCACCCAGAGATACGTATGTTTTTACTCAATTCTGATTCTTGGAAGTTAAAAGCCATTGGAGTGAGCTCTCCCCCCCGTAATGAAGATGAGTTAAAAGCCATTGGAGTGAGCTCTCCCCCCCCCCCCCGTAATGAAGATGAGTTAAAAGCCATTGGAGTGAGCTCCCCCCCCCCCCCCCCCCGTAATGAAGATGAGTTAAAAGCCATTGGAGTGAGCTCTCCCACCCCCCCCCCCGTAATGAAGATGAGTTAAAAGCCATTGGAGTGAGCTCTCCCCCCCCTGTAATGAAGATGAGTAAAAAGCCATTGGAGTGAGCTCTCCCCCCCCGTAATGAAGATGAGTTAAAAGCCATTGGAGTGAGCTCTCCCCCCCCCCCATAATGAAGATGAGTTAAAAGCCATTGGAGTCAGCTCTCCCCCCCCGTAATGAAGATGAGTTAAAAGCCATTGGAGTGAGCTCTCCCCCCCCCCCCCCCCCCCCCCGTAATGAAGATGAGTTAAAAGCCATTGGAGTGAGCTCTCCCCCCCCCCCGTAATGAAGATGAGTTAAAAGCCATTAGAGTGAGCTCTCCCCCGTAATGAAGATGCTGTTGAAGATATGTTGATGATAAAGAGATGTCTGTTGTGTAGTGGATGACGAGCATTAGCAGACCACAAACTCTCAACATCAAAGCGTTGTAAACATCTAAGCTCATAGGAATTCCTGCAGGGGATCATTTGTTTCTCTGTGGTCTGGGGTAAACCGACCTGATCGTGTGTGTGAGACCTGGTCGTGCTGTGTTTGAAGCACTGTTAAAGGCACAATCTGGGATATTTCCTACTGGTCATTTGCTGAAAGGTCAGGCAGCCTGTGCTGACCCGCTGCTGCAGTGTTTTTAAAAGCATTGGGTTGAAATAGGAATTAAAATATACTTGACTCAATATTTATGCCAAGACAATGCTTTTTACATCCTTGAGAGGTAGTGAACAAGTGTACACTTGGAGGATAAGGAATGATTGCACTACCTCCTTGAGAGGTAGTGAACCAGGCAGTCAGCCACATGGCAGACAGCTATACCAGGCAGTCAGCCACAGGCCAGACAGATATACCAGGCAGTCAGCCACAGGCCAGACAGATATACCAGGCAGTCAGCCACAGGCCAGACAGATATACCAGGCAGTCAGCCACAGGGCAGACAGCTATACCAGGCAGTCAGCCACAGGGCAGACAGCTATACCAGGCAGTCAGCCACAGGGCAGACAGCTATACCAGGCAGTCAGCCACAGGCCAGACAGATATACCAGACAGTCAGCCACAGGGCAGACAGCTATACCAGTCAGTCAGCCACAGGCCAGACAGATATACCAGGCAGTCAGCCACAGGCCAGACAGATAAACCAGGCAATCAGCCACAGACCAGACAGATAAACCAGGCATCACCAGAGTACCATACGGGCTGCACCAGAGGCAGCTCTGTAAATGTTTTTACTCTAATATACTGTCCATTTTTGAACGTTGGACTCCCTGGAAAGCAGTGGCGATTGTTACTGAGTAGATAAATAAAACCCAAGTGCTGCTGGTAAGCTTTCTTGACTTGGACATAATGTTTTCCAACACATTTAACCAGCTAAACAGCTGCTCTTAGTGAATATGTTAAGAGTTTTGGATTGTTCAGAATGAGTACAGGTGACTGATGTTTCCACATCAAGCAGATGTCTTCTTCAGAGTGTAGAAACGTCAGTCCCCTGTACTCATCCTGAACAATGGAATAAAGTGAGCTGAATTATTCTCCAAATCCTTTCTGCCTTGAATCAGTTTCTTGGTAAGCCCTTTTCATGGTTTTTGTCATTGCTGTCCAGCACCCCTCCTTTCCTGCGTTTGCTGAAGCCAAGGTCCACCTGAACTCTAATCTACCTAAATAGATTCATTATATAATGTTGATTAATTCTCCACGACATTGTCATTCACCTGATGAGATGTGAAGAAAAAAACCAAGTTTTTGTTAACGTATGATAGGGGCCCCCGGGTCGCCAGTTTTCCTGGAAGGGGGTCCCTGGTCAAAAAAAGGTTGAAGACCCCTGATGAAGAGACTCGGCCTGAGAGGGAATCAAACTGCAATGTGGTCTTCTTCCCTTGACTGTAGCAGAGCTGTGATTCCTCCTTGAGAGGCAGCGTGGGGATAAAGAGCTCTCTGTGCTCTGGGGAGAGGTGGAGGGGAGGGGAGGCAGAGAGGGGGGGGGGGGGGTTGAGATAGCCTTATAATGTTTACCTAATGCACCTCACATCCCGGCCCGGTCACGCACTGACGAGTTCCGCAAACATCCTGGCACTTCCTCCTCCTCCGCTCTGAGCCTCCTTCTTTCTCCTTTTCTCCTGGCTTGTGTCACAAATGGCACCCTATTCCTGTCACGTCTACTCCTGCTCCTCCCCTCCGGTGTTCGACGTCGCCAGAATACTAACCACCGGTCCTTGGATTCTTCATTACGCACACCTGTAGATCATTATGATTCACACCTGGACTCTATTATCTCTCCTTTATCTGTCCCTCCATTACCTCCCCTTTATCTGTCCCTCCATGACCTCCCCTTTATCTGTCCCTCCATTACCTATCCTTTATCTGTCCCTCCATGACCTCCCCTTTATCTGTCCCTCCATTACCTATCCTTTATCTGTCCCTCCATGACCTCCCCTTTATCTGTCCCTCCATGACCTCCCCTTTATCTGTCCCTCCATGACCTCCCCTTTATCTGTCCCTCCATGACCTCCCCTTTATCTGTCCCTCCATGACCTCCCCTTTATCTGTCCCTCCATGACCTCCCCTTTATCTGTCCCTCCATGACCTCCCCTTTATCTGTCCCTCCATTAGCTATCCTTTATCTGTCCCTCCATTACCTCCCCTTTATCTGTCCCTCCATTACCTATCCTTTATCTGTCCCTCCATGACCTCCCCTTTATCTGTCCCTCCATTACCTATCCTTTGGCTGTGGCTGACTGTCCCTCCATGACCTCCCCTTTATCTGTCCCTCCATGACCTCCCCTTTATCTGTCCCTCCATTACCTATCCTTTATCTGTCCCTCCATTACCTATCCTTTGGCTGTGGCTGACTGTCCCTCCATGACCTCCCCTTTATCTGTCCCTCCATGACCTCCCCTTTATATGTTTTTCCATTACCTCCCCTTTATATGTTTTTCCATTACCTCCCCTTTATCTGTCCCTCCATGACCTCCCCTTTATCTGTCCCTCCATTACCTCCCCTTTATCTGTCCCTTCATTACCTCCCCTTTATCTGTCCCTCCATTACCTATCCTTTATCTGTCCCTCCATGACCTCCCCTTTATCTGTCCCTCCATTACCTCCCCTTTATCTGTCCCTTCATTACCTCCCCTTTATCTGTCCCTCCATTACCTCCCCTTTATCTGTCCCTCCATTACCTCCCCTTTATCTGTCCCTCCTTTACCTCCCCTTTATCTGTCCCTCCATGACCTCCCCTTTATCTGTCCCTCCATTACCTCCCCTTTATCTGTCCCTTCATTACCTCCCCTTTATCTGTCCCTCCATTACCTCCCCTTTATCTGTCCCTCCATTACCTCCCCTTTATCTGTCCCTCCATGACCTCCCCTTTATCTGTCCCTCCATTACCTCCCCTTTATCTGTCCCTCCATTACCTCCGCTTTATCTGTCCCTCCATTACCTCCCCTTTATCTGTCCCTCCATTACCTCCCCTTTATCTGTCCCTCCTTTACGTTCATTCCTCAGTCGGTATTGTTCCTGTGTTTAATGCCATATCGCCACTGTTACGCTGTCTCGTTTGTTGTTCTATTAAACGTTTCACCTGCTTCTTGACTCACAGCGTCATCGTTACAATTCCCTATATACAGTTGAAGTCGGAAGTTTACATACACTTAGGTTGGAGTCATTAAAACTCGTTTTTCAACCACTCCACCAATTTCTTGTTGACAAACTATAGTTTTGGCAGTGGGTCAGATGTTTACATACACTAAGTTGACTGTGCCTTTAAACAGCTTGGAAAATTCCCGAAAATGATGGCATGGCTTTAGAAGCTTCTGATAGGCTAATTGACATCATTTGTCATTTGGAGGTGTACCTGTGGATGTATTTCAAGGCCTACCTTCAAACTCAGTGCCTCTTTGTTTGACATCATGGGAAAATCAAAAGAAATCAGCTAAGATCTCAGAAAAAAAATCTGGTTCATCCTTGGGAGCAATTTCCAAACGCCTGAAGGTACCACGTTCATCTGTACAAACAATAGTATGCAAGTATAAACACCATAGGACCACGCAGCCGTCATACCGCTCAGGAAGGAGACGCGTTCTGTCTCCTGGAGATGAACGTACTTTGGTGCAAAAAGTGCAAATCAATCCCAGAACAACAGCAAAGGACCTTGTGAAGATGCTGGAGGAAACAGGTACAAAAGTATCTATATCCACAGTAAAACGAGTCCTATATCGACATAACCTGAAAGGCCACTCAGCTAGGAAGAAGCCACTGCTCCAAAACCGCCATAAAAAAGACAGACTATGGTTTGCAACTGCACATGGGGACAAAGATCGTACTTTTTGGAGAAATGTCCTCTGGTCTGATGAAACAAAAATAGAACTGTTCGGCCATAATGACCATTGTTATGTTTGGAGGAAAAGGGGGGAGGCTTGCAAGCCGAAGAACACCATCCCAACCGTGAAGCACGGGGGTGGCAGCATCATGTTGTGGGGGTGCTTTGCTGCAGGAGGGACTGGTGCACTTCACAAAATAGATGGCTTCATGAGGAAGGACAATTATGTGGACATATTGAAGCAACATCTCAAGACATCAGTCAGAAAGTTAAAGCTTGGTCGCAAATGGGTCTTCCAAATGGACAATGACCCCAAGCATACTTCCAAAGTTGTGGCAAAATGGCTTAAGGACAACAAAGTCAAGGTATTGGAGCGGCCATCACAAAGCCCTGACCTCAATCCTATAGAAAATTTGTGGGCAGAACTGAAAAAGTGTGTGCGAGCAAGGAGGCCTACAAACCTGACTCAGTTACACCAGCTCTGTCAGGAGGAATGGGCCAAAATTCACCCAACTTATTGTGGGAAGCTTGTGGAAGGCTACCCGAAACATTTGACCCAAGTTAAACAATTTAAAAGCAATGCTACCAAATACTATTTGAGTGTATGTAAACTTCTGACCCACTGGGAATGTGATGAAAGAAATAAAAGCTGAAATAAATAATTCTCTCTACTATTATTCTGACATTTCACATTCTTAAAATAAAGTGGTGATCCTAACTGACCTAAGATAGGGAAATGTTACTAGGATTAAATGTCAGGAATTGTGAAACTGAGTTTAAATGTATTTGACTTTAACTGTAGTGCCCAGGCGCTGGTCAACAGTAGTGCACTGTATAGGGAATAGTGTGTTATTTGGGACGCAGGGCTGGATTCACAGCAGGAATTTTAATCAAGGCTGCGACTAGCCCTGAACCTCATGAATGGACCGACATGTGATTTATGTATCTCTTCACTAAGACCTGAAGACGCTCAAATTATGTTACTGGATGGTATTAGAGGTCTTAAGTCACTGTGAATGTCATCACAGAGCAGAGAGAGAGAGAACAGTAGAAAGACAGTGGTTTGGTATAGGTCCACCTTAGTCTGTACGGTTACTGACTGTTTGGTATAGGTCCACCTTAGTCTGTACGGTGAGTGACTGTTTGGTACAGGTCCACCTTAGTCTGTACGGTTACTGACTGTTTGGTATAGGTCCACCTTAGTCTGTACGGTGAGTGACTGTTTGGTACAGGTCCACCTTAGTCTGTACGGTTACTGACTGTTTGGTATAGGTCCACCTTAGTCTGTACGGTTACTGACTGTTTGGTACAGGTCCACCTTAGTCTGTACGGTACCTGACTGTTTGGTATAGGTCCACCTTAGTCTGTACGGTTACTGACTGTTTGGTATAGGTCCACCTTAGTCTGTACGGTTACTGACTGTTTGGTATAGGTCCACCTTAGTCTGTACGGTTACTGACTGTTTGGTATAGGTCCACCTTAGTCTGTACGGTTACTGACTGTTTGGGATAGGTCCACCTTAGTCTGTACGGTGACTGACTGTTTGGTATAGGTCCACCTTAGTCTGTACGGTTACTGACTGTTTGGTATAGGTCCACCTTAGTCTGTACGGTTACTGACTGTTTGGTATAGGTCCACCTTAGTCTGTACGGTGACTGACTGTTTGGTATCCTCGCTCGTCATCTTTCAATGCGGCAGGATGCCACTGGGTAAACAGCGACCACGGAATTTCAATCGAGCTCTCTGCCTGAATCTTATGAATGGACCAATGACTGTTTTTTAAATAAGGAATGGTCTGATGATAGTGAATGGGACATCAGTGCTCTGAATGTCTTCACAGAGCAAAGAGAGGGCAATAGAAAGAGAGAGGGAAACAATTCCACCAGCTGTTGGTGCTTCCAGACAGGTCCCCTTGTCTGTCCCTATTTTAACCCTCTTTATACATGTGGTTGTGTGTTTAGATGACGCCATTTGGCATGCCCCATGGATCTCAGTTTGTACTGATGGCTATGTGGGGGGGAATAAACCTGAACTAAAACATTCCATTCTGAAACAATACAAACATTAACGAGATCCATGGCTGAACGACGACATTAACATACAGCTGGCGGGTTAAACACTCTATCGTCAGAAGAGAACAGCATTAAGACACGGGGCCGGGGGCCTATGCATTTACGTAAACAACAGCTGGTGCACGATATCTAAGGAAGTCTCGAGGTTTTGCTCGCCTGAGGTAGAGTATCTCATGATAAGCTGTAGACCACACTATCCACCTAGAGAGTTTTCATCTGTATTTTTTGTAGCTGTCTACATACCACCACAAACCGATGCTGGCACTAAAACCACACTCAATGAGCTGTATACCGCCATAAGCTAACAGGAAAACACTCATCCAGAGGCAGCGCTCCTAGTGGCCGGGGACTTTAATGCACGGAAACTTCAATCAGTTTTACCTCATTTCTATCAGCATGTTAAATGTGCAACCAGAGGGAAAATAATTTTAGACCACCTTTACTCCACACACAGAGATGCGTACAAAGCTCTCCCTCGCCCTCATATGGTCAATCTGACCATAATTCTATCCTGCTGACAAGCAAAAATTAAAGCAGGAAGCATCAGTGACTCAGTCTATAAAAAAGTGGTCAGATGAAGCAGATGCTAATCTACAGGACTGTTTTGCTAGCACAGAGTGGAATATGTTCCAGGATTCTTCCAATGGCATTGAGGAGTACACCACATCAGTCACTGGCTTCATCAATAAGGGCATCGAGGACGTCATCCCCACAGTGACTGTACGTACATACACCAACCAGAAGCCATGGATTACAGGCAACATTCGCACTGAGCTAAAGGGTAGAGCTGCCTCTTTCAAGGAGCGGGACTCTAACCCGGAAGCTTATAAGAAATCCTGCTATTCCCTCCAACGAACCATCAAACAGGCAAAGCATCAATAGAGGACTAAGATTGAATCGTACTACACCGGCTCCAACTCTCGTCGGATGTGGCAGGGCCTGCAAACTATTACAGACTACAAAGGGAAGCACAGCCGAGAGCTGCCCAGTGACATGAGCCTACCAGACAAGCTAAATAAATTCTATGCTCGCTTCGAGGCAAGTAACATGCATGAGAGCCTCAGCTGTTCCGGATGACTGTGTGATCACGCTCCCCACAGCCAATGTGAGTAAGACCTTTTAAACAGGTCAACATTCACAAGGCCGCAAGGCCAGATGGATTACCAGGACTTGTACTCCGAGCATGCGCTGACCAACTGGCAAGTGTCTTCACTGACATTTTTAACCTCTCCCTGTCTGTAATACCAACATGTTTCAAGCAGATCACCATTGTCCCTGTGCCCAAGAACACTAAGGTAACCTGCCTTAATGACTACCGACCCGTAGCACTCACCTCCGTAGCCATGAAATACTTTGAAAGGCTGGTCATGGCTCACATCAACACCATTATCCCAGAAACCCTAGACCCACTCCAATTTGCATACCGCACCAACAGATCCACAGACGATGCAATCTCTATTGCACTCCACACTGCCTTTTCCCATCTAGACAAAAGGAACACCAATGTGAGAATGCTATTAATTGACTACAGCTCAGCGTTCAACACCATAGTTCCCTCAAAGCTCATCAATAAGCTAACAACCCTGGGACTAAACACCTCCCTCTGCAACTGGATCCTGGACTTCCTGACGGGCTGCCCCCAGGTGGTAAGGGTAGGTAACAACACATCCGCCACCCTGGTCCTCAACACTGGAGCCCCTCAGGGGTGCGTGCTCAGTCCCCTTCTGTACTCCCTGTTCACTCATGACTGCATGGCCAGACACGACTCCAACACCATCATTAAGTTTGCTGATGACACAACAGTGGTAGGCCTGATCACCGACAGCTATGAGACAGCCTATTGGGAGGAGGTCAGATACCTGGCCGTGTGGTGCAAGGACAACATCCTCTCCCTCAATGTGATCAAGACAAAGGAGATGATTGTGGACTACAGGAAAAAGAGGGCCGAGCACGCCTCCATTCTCATCGACGGGCTGCAGTGGAGCAGGTTGAGAGCTTCAAGTTCCTTGGCGTCCACATCACCAACAAACTAACATGGTCCAAGCACACCAAGACAGTCGTGAAGAGGGCACGACAAAATCTACTCCCCCTCAGGAGACTAAAAAGATTTGGCATGGGTCCTCAGATCCTCAAAAGGTTTTACAGCTGCACCATCGAGAGCATCCTGACGGGTTGCATCACTGCCTGGTATGGCAACTGCTTGGCATCCGACCGCAAGGCATTACAGAGGGTAGTGCGTACGGTCCAGTACATCACTGGGGCTGAGCTTCCTGCCATCCAGGACCTCTATACCAGGCGGTGTCAGAGGAAGGCCCTAAAAATTGTCAAAGACTCCAGGCACCCTAGTCATAGACTGTTCTCTCTGCTACCGCACAGCAAGTGGTACCTGAGCGCCAAGTCTAGGTCCAAGAGGCTCCTTAATAGCTTCCACCCCCAGACTATTTGCATTGTACCCCCCCCGAACGCTGCTGCTACTCTCTGTTATTATCTATGCATATTTACATTAATAACTCTACCTACATGTACATAATTACCTCAACACCGGTGCCCCCGCACACTGACTCTGTACCGGTACCCTCTGTATATAGCCCCGCTATTGTTATTTACTGCTGCTCTTTAACCATTTGTTATTCTTATCTCTTACTCTTTTTTTGGTATTTTCTTAACTGCATTGTTGGTTAAGGGCTTGTAAGTAAGCATTTCACTAAGGTCTACCTACACCTAAGGTCTACCTACATCTGTTGCATGTGACAAATGAAATTGTATTTTATTTGGTCAGTACCTAGTGAACTTAATATTCTGTATTTTGTCATATGGTTCCCTGACAGGTTCAATAAGAACGGCATCGATCTGAACAGGAACTTCCCAGATGCCTTCTCTAAGAAGGAGAGTGGAATGAGAGAGATGGAGGTGAGAGCCATTATGGACTGGCTGAAGACTGAGAGCTTCGTCCTGTCAGCCAACCTGCACGGTGGGGCTGTGGTGGCCAGCTACCCCTACGACAACAGCAATGGAGGTATGTTACACCGTCACACACAGAGAGAGAGAGAGAGGCTGAGTGATAACCAATATAGAGACTACTAGAATGACTACAGAGCAGAGGAACAATATAGACTACAGAGTAGAGTAACAATATAGAGACTACTAGAATGACTACAGAGTAGAGTAACAATATAGAGACTACTAGAATGACTACAGAGCAGAGTAACAATATAGACTACAGAGTAGAGTAACAATATAGAGACTACTAGAATGACTACAGAGTAGAGTAACACTATAGAGACTACTAGAATGACTATAGAGTAGAGTAACAATATAGACTACAGAGTAGAGTAACAATATAGACTACAGAGCAGAGTAACAATATAGACTACAGAGTAGAGTAACAATATAGAGACTACTAGAATGACTACAGAGTAGAGTAACAATATAGACTACAGAGTAGAGTAACAATATAGAGACTACTAGAATGACTACAGAGTAGAGTAACAATATAGACTACAGAGTAGAGTAACAATATAGAGACTACTAGAATGACTACAGAGCAGAGGAACAATATAGAGACTACTAGAATGACTACAGAGCAGTGTAACAATATAGAGACTACTAGAATGACTACAGAGTAGAGTAACAATATAGAGACTACTAGAATGACTACAGAGCAGAGTAACAATATAGACTACAGAGTAGAGTAACAATATAGAGACTACTAGAATGACTACAGAGCAGAGTAACAATATAGACTACAGAGTAGAGTAACAATATAGAGACTACTAGAATGACTACAGAACAGAGTAACAATATAGAGACTACTAGAATGACTACAGAGCAGAGTAACAATATAGACTACAGAGTAGAGTAACAATATAGAGACTACTAGAATGACTACAGAGTAGAGTAACAATATAGAGACTACTAGAATGACTACAGAGCAGAGTAACAATATAGACTACAGAGTAGAGTAACAATATAGAGACTACTAGAATGACTACAGAGTAGAGTAACACTATAGAGACTACTAGAATGACTATAGAGTAGAGTAACAATATAGACTACAGAGTAGAGTAACAATATAGACTACAGAGCAGAGTAACAATATAGACTACAGAGTAGAGTAACAATATAGAGACTACTAGAATGACTACAGAGCAGAGTAACAATATAGACTACAGAGTAGAGTAACAATATAGAGACTACTAGAATGACTACAGAGTAGAGTAACAATATAGACTACAGAGTAGAGTAACAATATAGAGACTACTAGAATGACTACAGAGCAGAGGAACAATATAGAGACTACTAGAATGACTACAGAGCAGAGTAACAATATAGAGACTACTAGAATGACTACAGAGTAGAGTAACAATATAGAGACTACTAGAATGACTACAGAGCAGAGTAACAATATAGAGACTACTAGAATGACTACAGAGCAGAGTAACAATATAGAGACTACTAGAATGACTACAGAGCAGAGTAACAATATAGACTACAGAGTAGAGTAACAATATAGAGACTACTAGAATGACTACAGAGTAGAGTAACAATATAGAGACTACTAGAATGACTACGGAGTAGAGTAACAATATAGAGACTACTAGAATGACTACAGAGCAGAGTAACAATATAGACTACAGAGTAGAGTAACAATATAGAGACTACTAGAATGACTACAGAGCAGAGTAACAACAGGTGTCCTTGTGAAGAGATCAATAAGTCAATCACGTCAATATTGGTTGTTTCCACTGTGTCCCAAATAGCCCAGGGCCCTGGTCAAAAGTAGTGTACTATATAGGGAATAGGGCTCTGGTCTAAAGTAGTGCACTATATAGGGAATAGGGCTCTGGTCTAAAGTAGTATACTATATAGGGAATAGGGCTCTGGTCTAAAGTAGTGCACTATATAGGGAATAGGGCTCTGGTCTAAAGTAGTATACTATATAGGGAATAGGTTGACATGTTATGTTGTCACCCAGGTAGTGAGCTGCAGAGTGGATCCAGTGTTGCCCCTGACAACGACGTGTTGATCCAGCTGGCTAAGACCTACTCCTACACCCACAGCAAGATGCACAAGGGAGACCACTGTTACGACTCCAAGGACTTTAAGGAGGGCATCACCAACGGTTACTACTGGTACCCTCTACCAGGTCAGTCAGTAAATCTATCAGTTTACAGATCTGGGGTACTACTGGTACCCTCTACCAGGTCAGTCAGTAAATCTATCAGCTTACAGATCTGGGGTACTACTGGTACCCTCTACCAGGTCAGTCAGTAAATCTATCAGCTTACAGATCTGGGGTACTACTGGTACCCTCTACCAGGTCAGTAAATCTATCAGCTTACAGATCTGGGGTACTACTGGCACCCTCTACCAGGTCAGTCAGTAAATCTATCAGCTTACAGATCTGGGGTACTACTGGTACCCTCTACCAGGTCAGTCAGTAAATCTATCAGTTTACAGATCTGGGGTACTACTGGTACCCTCTACCAGGTCAGTCAGTAAATCTATCAGTTTACAGATCTGGGGTACTACTGGTACCCTCTACCAGGTCAGTCAGTAAATCTATCAGCTTACAGATCTGGGGTACTACTGGTATCCTCTACCAGGTCAGTAAATCTATCAGCTTACAGATCTGGGGTACTACTGGTATCCTCTACCAGGTCAGTCAGTAAATCTATCAGCTTACAGATCTGGGGTACTACTGGTACCCTCTACCAGGTCAGTCAGTAAATCTATCAGCTTACAGATCTGGGGTACTACTAGTATCCTCTACCAGGTCAGTCAGTAAATCTATCAGCTTACAGATCTGGGGTACTACTGGTACCCTCTACCAGGTCAGTCAGTAAATCTATCAGCTTACAGATCTGGGGTACTACTAGTATCCTCTACCAGGTCAGTCAGTAAATCTATCAGCTTACAGATCTGGGGTACTACTGGTATCCTCTACCAGGTCAGTCAGTAAATCTATCAGCTTACAGATCTGGGGTACTACTGGTACCCTCTACCAGGTCAGTCAGTAAATCTATCAGCTTACAGATCTGGGGTACTACTGGTATCCTCTACCAGGTCAGTAAATCTATCAGTTTACAGATCTGGGGTACTACTGGTACCCTCTACCAGGTCAGTCAGTAAATCTATCAGCTTACAGATCTGGGGTACTACTGGTACCCTCTACCAGGTCAGTCAGTAAATCTATCAGCTTACAGATCTGGGGTACTACTGGTATCCTCTACCAGGTCAGTAAATCTATCAGTTTACAGATCTGGGGTACTACTGGTACCCTCTACCAGGTCAGTCAGTAAATCTATCAGCTTACAGATCTGGGGTACTACTGGTACCCTCTACCAGGTCAGTCAGTAAATCTATCAGCTTACAGATCTGGGGTACTACTGGTACCCTCTACCAGGTCAGTCAGTAAATCTATCAGTTTACAGATCTGGGGTACTACTGGTACCCTCTACCAGGTCAGTCAGTAAATCTATCAGCTTACAGATCTGGGGTACTACTGGTACCCTCTACCAGGTCAGTCAGTAAATCTATCAGCTTACAGATCTGGGGTACTACTGGTATCCTCTACCAGGTCAGTCAGTAAATCTATCAGCTTACAGATCTGGGGTACTACTGGTATCCTCTACCAGGTCAGTAAATCTATCAGCTTACAGATCTGGGGTACTACTGGTATCCTCTACCAGGACAGTAAATCTATCAGTTTACAGATCTGGGGTAATAGCTAAGGGTGATGGGTTGACAGTTGCAAGCCCCCCCCCCCCCCCCCCTCTGTCGGGTTCAAAGTTCAAACCACGGGACTAATTTGCTACAATACTAATACTAGAGGTCACGTGTACAGACATGACCTTTCACTGGGGGAACCTGTCAGTGTTGTCATCACCCTGGAGATGTTGGGTTAAGATTTAGCAGAGTTAATAACACATCCAAGTCAGAACTGAAGTCCGTCTTGTCTAAAATAGAACGTTCTCGTAAATCATTCATGTCAATGGGAGATTTATGTAAATATTCCGGTATGTTCCACATCATCTCAGTGTAGATACATATAGAACTGCATACGGCCGTTCAGCCTTTCCCTTCACCCTATAGATACTGGTCTAATAGACTACAGTGACTGGTAGAGTGACGACCGTTCAGCCTTTCCCTTCACCCTATAGATACTGGTCTAATAGACTACAGTGACTGGTAGAGTGACGACCGTTCAGCCTTTCCCTTCACCCTATAGATACTGGTCTAATAGACTACAGTGACTGGTAGAGTGACGTCCGTTCAGCCTTTCCCTTCACCCTATAGATACTGGTCTAATAGACTACAGTGACTGGTAGAGTGACGACCGTTCAGCCTTTCCCTTCACCCTATAGATACTGGTCTAATAGACTACAGTGACTGGTAGAGTGACGACCGTTCAGCCTTTCCCTTCACCCTATAGATACTGGTCTAATAGACTACAGTGACTGGTAGAGTGACGTCCGTTCAGCCTTTCCCTTCACCCTATAGATACTGGTCTAATAGACTACAGTGACTGGTAGAGTGACGTCCGTTCAGCCTTTCCCTTCACCCTATAGATACTGGTCTAATAGACTACAGTGACTGGTAGAGTGACGTCCGTTCAGCCTTTCCCTTCACCCTATAGATACTGGTCTAATAGACTACAGTGACTGGTAGAGTGACGACCGTTCAGCCTTTCCCTTCACCCTATAGATACTGGTCTAATAGACTACAGTGACTGGTAGAGTGACGACCGTTCAGCCTTTCCCTTCACCCTATAGATACTGGTCTAATAGACTACAGTGACTGGTAGAGTGACGGCCGTTCAGCCTTTCCCTTCACCCTATAGATACTGGTCTAATAGACTACAGTGACTGGTAGAGTGACGACCGTTCAGCCTTTCCCTTCACCCTATAGATACTGGTCTAATAGACTACAGTGACTGGTAGAGTGACGACCGTTCAGCCTTTCCCTTCACCCTATAGATACTGGTCTAATAGACTACAGTGACTGGTAGAGTGACGACCGTTCAGCCTTTCCCTTCACCCTATAGATACTGGTCTAATAGACTACAGTGACTGGTAGAGTGACGTCCGTTCAGCCTTTCCCTTCACCCTATAGATACTGGTCTAATAGACTACAGTGACTGGTAGAGTGACGTCCGTTCAGCCTTTCCCTTCACCCTATAGATACTGGTCTAATAGACTACAGTGACTGGTAGAGTGACGACCGTTCAGCCTTTCCCTTCACCCTATAGATACTGGTCTAATAGACTACAGTGACTGGTAGAGTGACGACCGTTCAGCCTTTCCCTTCACCCTATAGATACTGGTCTAATAGACTACAGTGACTGGTAGAGTGACGACCGTTCAGCCTTTCCCTTCACCCTATAGATACTGGTCTAATAGACTACAGTGACTGGTAGAGTGACGACCGTTCAGCCTTTCCCTTCACCCTATAGATACTGGTCTAATAGACTACAGTGACTGGTAGAGTGACGTCCGTTCAGCCTTTCCCTTCACCCTATAGATACTGGTCTAATAGACTACAGTGACTGGTAGAGTGACGACCGTTCAGCCTTTCCCTTCACCCTATAGATACTGGTCTAATAGACTACAGTGACTGGTAGAGTGACGACCGTTCAGCCTTTCCCTTCACCCTATAGATACTGGTCTAATAGACTACAGTGACTGGTAGAGTGACGACCGTTCAGCCTTTCCCTTCACCCTATAGATACTGGTCTAATAGACTACAGTGACTGGTAGAGTGACGACCGTTCAGCCTTTCCCTTCACCCTATAGATACTGGTCTAATAGACTACAGTGACTGGTAGAGTGACGACCGTTCAGCCTTTCCCTTCACCCTATAGATACTGGTCTAATAGACTACAGTGACTGGTAGAGTGACGTCCGTTCAGCCTTTCCCTTCACCCTATAGATACTGGTCTAATAGACTACAGTGACTGGTAGAGTGACGTCCGTTCAGCCTTTCCCTTCACCCTATAGATACTGGTCTAATAGACTACAGTGACTGGTAGAGTGACGACCGTTCAGCCTTTCCCTTCACCCTATAGATACTGGTCTGATAGACTACAGTGACTGGTAGAGTGACGACCGTTCAGCCTTTCCCTTCACCCTATAGATACTGGTCTAATAGACTACAGTGACTGGTAGAGTGACGACCGTTCAGCCTTTCCCTTCACCCTATAGATACTGGTCTAATAGACTACAGTGACTGGTAGAGTGACGTCCGTTCAGCCTTTCCCTTCACCCTATAGATACTGGTCTAATAGACTACAGTGACTGGTAGAGTGACGACCGTTCAGCCTTTCCCTTCACCCTATAGATACTGGTCTAATAGACTACAGTGACTGGTAGAGTGACGACCGTTCAGCCTTTCCCTTCACCCTATAGATACTGGTCTAATAGACTACAGTGACTGGTAGAGTGACGACCGTTCAGCCTTTCCCTTCACCCTATAGATACTGGTCTAATAGACTACAGTGACTGGTAGAGTGACGAGCACCATTATGGCTCTAGTCTGGCTCAGTTTCATGTTTTTCTATCCGTTTCCTAGGAGGGATGCAGGACTATAACTACGTGTGGGGCCAGTGTCTAGAGATCACCTTGGAGCTGTCCTGTTGTAAATTCCCTCCAGAGAGTGATCTGCCTGGGCTCTGGGATGCCAACCGGGCCGCGCTGCTGGCATACATGCAACAGGTCCATCTGGGTAAGTACCATGCTGTCTGTCGTGGGTTAGTACCACGCTGTCTGTCGTGGGTTAGTACCACGCTGTCTGTCGTGGGTTAGTACCACGCTGTCTGTCGTGGGTTAGTACCACGCTGTCTGTCGTGGGTTAGTACCACGCTGTCTGTCGTGGGTTAGTACCACGCTGCCTGTCGTGGGTTAGTACCACGCTGTCTGTCGTGGGTTAGTACCACGCTGTCTGTCGTGGGTTAGTACCACGCTGTCTGTCGTGGGTTAGTACATTTACATTTACATTTAAGTCATTTAGCAGACGCTCTTATCCAGAGCGACTTACAAATTGGTGCATTCACCTTATGATATCTAGTGGAACAACCACTTTACAATAGTGCATCAAATCTTTTAAGGGGGGGGGGGGGGGGTTAGAAGGATTACTTTATCCTATCCTAGGTATTCCTTAAAGAGGTGGGGTTTCAGGTGTCTCCGGAAGGTGGTGACTGACTCCGCTGTCCTGGCGTCGTGAGGGAGCTTGTTCCACCATTGGGGTGCCAGAGCAGCGAACAGTTTTGACTGGGCTGAGCGGGAACTGTGCTTCCTCAGAGGTAGGGGGGCCAGCAGGCCAGAGGTGGATGAACGCAGTGCCCTTGTTTGGGTGTAGGGCCTGATCAGAGCCTGAAGGTATGGAGGTGCCGTTCCCTTCACAGCTCCGTAGGCAATCACCATGGTCTTGTAGCGGATGCGAGCTTCAACTGGAAGCCAGTGGAGAAAGCGGAGGAGCGGGGCGACGTGAGAGAACTTGGGAAGGTTGAACACCAGACGGGCTGCGGCGTTCTGGATGAGTTGTAGGGGTTTAATGGCACAGGCAGGGAGCCCAGCCAACAGCGAGTTGCAGTAATCCAGACGGGAGATGACAAGTGCCTGGATTAGGACCTGCGCCGCTTCCTGTGTGAGGCAGGGTCGTACTCTGCGAATGTTGTAGAGCATGAACCTACAGGATCGGGTCACCGCCTTGATGTTAGTGGAGAATGACAGGGTGTTGTCCAGGATCACGCCAAGGTTCTTAGCACTCTGGGAGGAGGACACAAGGGAGTTGTCAACCGTGATGGCGAGATCATGGAACGGGCAGTCCTTCCCCGGGAGGAAGAGCAGCTCCGTCTTGCCGAGGTTTAGCTTGAGCTGGTGATCTGTCATCCACACTGATATGTCTGACAGACATGCAGAGATGCGATTCGCCGCCTGGTTATCAGAAGGGGGAAAGGAGAAGATTAATTGTGTGTCGTCTGCATAGCAATGATAGGAGAGACCATGTGAAGATATGACAGAGCCAAGTGACTTGGTGTATAGCGAGAATAGGAGAGGGCCTAGAACAGAGCCCTGGGGGACACCAGTGGTGAGAGCGCATGGTGCGGAGACAGATTCTCGCCACGCCACCTGGTAGGAGCGACCTGTCAGGTAGGACGCAATCCAAGCGTGGGCCGCGCCGGAGATGCCCAACTCGGAGAGGGTGGAGAGGAGGATCTGATGGTTCACAGTATCAAAGGCAGCAGATAGGTCTAGAGGGATGAGAGCAGAGGAGAGAGAGTTAGCTTTAGCAGTGCGGAGAGCCTCCGTGACACAGAGAAGAGCAGTCTCAGTTGAATGCCCAGTCTTGAAACCTGACTGATTAGGATCAAGAAGGTCATTCTGAGAGAGATAGCAGGAGAGCTGGCCAAGGACGGCACGTTCAAGAGTTTTGGAGAGAAAAGAAAGAAGGGATACTGGTCTGTAGTTGTTGACATCGGAGGGATCGAGTGTAGGTTTTTTCAGAAGGGGTGCAACTCTCGCTCTCTTGAAGACGGAAGGGACGTAGCCAGCGGTCAAGGATGAGTTGATGAGCGAGGTGAGGAAGGGGAGAAGGTCTCCGGAAATGGTCTGGAGAAGAGAGGAGGGGATAGGGTCAAGTGGGCAGGTTGTTGGGCGGCCGGCCGTCACAAGACGCGAGATTTCATCTGGAGAGAGAGGGAAGAAAGAGGTCAAAGCACAGGGTAGAGCAGTGTGAGCAGGACCAGCGGCGTCGTTTGACTTAGCAAACGAGGATCGGATATCGTCAACCTTCTTTTCAAAATGGTTGACGAAGTCATCCGCAGAGAGGGAGGGGGGGGGGGGAGGGGGAGGAGGATTCAGGAGGGAGGGTTAGTACCACGCTGTCTGTCGTGGGTTAGTACCACGCTGTCTGTCGTGGGTTAGTACCACGCTGTCTGTCGTGGGTTAGTACCACGCTGTCTGTCGTGGGTTAGTACCACGCGGTCTGTCGTGGGTTAGTACCACGCTGTCTGTCGTGGGTTAGTACCACGCTGTCTGTCGTGGGTTAGTACCACGCTGTCTGTCGTGGGTTAGTACCACGCTGTCTGTCGTGGGTTAGTACCACGCTGTCTGTTGTGGGTTAGTACCACGCTGTCTGTCGTGGGTTAGTACCACGCTGTCTGTCGTGGGTTAGTACCACGCTGTCTGTCGTGGGTTAGTACCACGCTGTCTGTCGTGGGTTAGTACCACGCTGTCTATCATAAATACAATCACATCAATCAATACTTCTGTACAGTGTTTCACTACCAAGTGGTGGCTTGATCATTTCAATGGTAGAATGATTCATTTAGGTATGAATCGTTTAGGTAGTACGATTCATTTAGGTAAGAATCGGTAAGGTAAAACAATTCATTCAAGAGATGTGGATATTGAATGTAAGCTCAAGGTAATTCTGTAATAACAAAAAAAAATCACGACGTTATGTCACATGCTGAAAAGCCCCCAGGCACTAAAATAGATCTCCAGATCAGGAAGCACGACAAGATCTCATAACAATGGTCTACCCTGGGATGACTCCTGGTCCAGGTCAGTCATCACGGTCTACCCTGGGATGACTCCTGGTCCTGGTCAGTCATCACGGTCTACCCTGGGATGACTCCTGGTCCTGGTCAGTCATCACGGTCTACCCTGGGATGACTCCTGGTCCTGGTCAGTCATCATGGTCTACCCTGGGATGACTCCTGGTCCAGGTCAGTCATCACGGTCTACCCTGGGATGACTCCTGGTCCTGGTCAGTCATCACGGTCTACCCTGGGATGACTCCTGGTCCTGGTCAGTCATCACGGTCTACCCTGGGATGACTCCTGGTCCTGGTCAGTCATCACGGTCTACCCTGGGATGACTCCTGGTCCTGGTCAGTCATCACGGTCTACCCTGGGATGACTCCTGGTCCTGGTCAGTCATCACGGTCTACCCTGGGATGACTCCTGGTCCTGGTCAGTCATCACGGTCTACCCTGGGATGACTCCTGGTCCTGGTCAGTCATCACGGTCTACCCTGGGATGACTCCTGGTCCTGGTCAGTCATCACGGTCTACCCTGGGATGACTCCTGGTCCTGGTCAGTCATCACGGTCTACCCTGGGATGACTCCTGGTCCAGGTCAGTCATCACGGTCTACCCTGGGATGACTCCTGGTCCTGGTCAGTCATCACGGTCTACCCTGGGATGACTCCTGGTCCTGGTCAGTCATCACGGTCTACCCTGGGATGACTCCTGGTCCTGGTCAGTCATCACGGTCTACCCTGGGATGACTCCTGGTCCTGGTCAGTCATCACGGTCTACCCTGGGATGACTCCTGGTCCTGGTCAGTCATCACGGTCTACCCTGGGATGACTCCTGGTCCTGGTCAGTCATCACGGTCTACCCTGGGATGACTCCTGGTCCTGGTCAGTCATCATGGTCTACCCTGGGATGACTCCTGGTCCTGGTCAGTCATCACGGTCTACCCTGGGATGACTCCTGGTCCTGGTCAGTCATCACGGTCTACCCTGGGATGACTCCTGGTCCAGGTCAGTCATCACGGTCTACCCTGGGATGACTCCTGGTCCTGGTCAGTCATCACGGTCTACCCTGGGATGACTCCTGGTCCTGGTCAGTCATCACGGTCTACCCTGGGATGACTCCTGGTCCTGGTCAGTCATCACGGTCTACCCTGGGATGACTCCTGGTCCTGGTCAGTCATCACGGTCTACCCTGGGATGACTCCTGGTCCAGGTCAGTCATCACGGTCTACCCTGGGATGACTCCTGGTCCTGGTCAGTCATCACGGTCTACCCTGGGATGACTCCTGGTCCAGGTCAGTCATCACGGTCTACCCTGGGATGACTCCTGGTCCTGGTCAGTCATCACGGTCTACCCTGGGATGACTCCTGGTCCTGGTCAGTCATCATGGTCTACCCTGGGATGACTCCTGGTCCTGGTCAGTCATCACGGTCTACCCTGGGATGACTCCTGGTCCTGGTCAGTCATCACGGTCTACCCTGGGATGACTCCTGGTCCTGGTCAGTCATCATGGTCTACCCTGGGATGACTCCTGGTCCTGGTCAGTCATCACGGTCTACCCTGGGATGACTCCTGGTCCTGGTCAGTCATCACGGTCTACCCTGGGATGACTCCTGGTCCTGGTCAGTCATCACGGTCTACCCTGGGATGACTCCTGGTCCTGGTCAGTCATCACGGTCTACCCTGGGATGACTCCTGGTCCTGGTCAGTCATCATGGTCTACCCTGGGATGACTCCTGGTCCTGGTCAGTCATCACGGTCTACCCTGGGATGACTCCTGGTCCTGGTCAGTCATCACGGTCTACCCTGGGATGACTCCTGGTCCAGGTCAGTCATCACGGTCTACCCTGGGATGACTCCTGGTCCTGGTCAGTCATCACGGTCTACCCTGGGATGACTCCTGGTCCTGGTCAGTCATCACGGTCTACCCTGGGATGACTCCTGGTCCTGGTCAGTCATCACGGTCTACCCTGGGATGACTCCTGGTCCTGGTCAGTCATCACGGTCTACCCTGGGATGACTCCTGGTCCTGGTCAGTCATCACGGTCTACCCTGGGATGACTCCTGGTCCTGGTCAGTCATCACGGTCTACCCTGGGATGACTCCTGGTCCTGGTCAGTCATCACGGTCTACCCTGGGATGACTCCTGGTCCTGGTCAGTCATCACGGTCTACCCTGGGATGACTCCTGGTCCTGGTCAGTCATCATGGTCTACCCTGGGATGACTCCTGGTCCTGGTCAGTCATCACGGTCTACCCTGGGATGACTCCTGGTCCTGGTCAGTCATCACGGTCTACCCTGGGATGACTCCTGGTCCTGGTCAGTCATCACGGTCTACCCTGGGATGACTCCTGGTCCTGGTCAGTCATCATGGTCTACCCTGGGATGACTCCTGGTCCAGGTCAGTCATCACGGTCTACCCTGGGATGACTCCTGGTCCAGGTCAGTCATCACGGTCAAAAGTAGTGTCCTATATAGGGAATATTGTGCCATTTGGGATGCGGACCCTGGTCAAAAGTAGTGCACTATATAGGTATTAGGGTGCCATTTGGGATGCACAGGAGAGTCAGTGTGATGCTTGGTGCCTCAACTGACATCACAACAATCACCACTATAAAAGGTTATATTTAATGACCAACAGAAGCTACCCCTGTATTCCAGTCAAAAGCTTTTCCAGAATAGTCTTACTGTTCTCCTGTGTTGTGTTGAGGTTAACACAGAATAGTCTTACTGTTCTCCTGTGTTGTGTTGAGGTTAACACAGAATAGTCTTACTGTTCTCCTGTGTTGTGTTGAGGTTAACACAGAATAGTCTTACTGTTCTCCTGTGTTGTGTTGAGGTTAACACAGAATAGTCTTACTGTTCTCCTGTGTTGTGTTGAGGTTAACACAGAATAGTCTTACTGTTCTCCTGTGTTGTGTTGAGGTAAACACAGAATAGGGCGACGAAGGGTTCATTCACTCCAGTAAAGTTAAGAAGGGGGAAACTCCACCCCTTCTGAATAGTTAATGGGGTATCGTCTAATTAACAACCGGATAATTGAGTAGCAGCGCGCATGCTCCGCCCACCTGAGGATCTGTCTTTTTCTGTCATCTATTTCCTGTGTTTGAAGGGGGGGGAGGCAAAATCCACTTGACATTTAAATCTCGCTGGATTGATTCATTTTACTCCTGCGAATCTTTCATACTCTTGCTTGTGCCTGTCGTTTTTTTAACGTTTACAAATTAGATGCGCTGAAATGAAAGAAACTTCCTGAAAATGAACACTGGGATGATAGTGATATTATGTCTGATCTCACAAACAATGTAAAGTCTGTTTAGATAGATGTGATCTAGAGCCGAGCTGTCGGTCTTTAATCTGAGGGTTTCCTGCTAGTGATGCAACATGTTGAATTATGCAACACAACTTAACATCAGTAATTAATGAGGCTGTCTGGACCGAGCAGGTAGGCCTAGACAGAGCTAGTTTTTGGTGGTTGTAGGCCAGTTCCACTTATGTTCATTTATTCATATATGCATATTACCTAGTGTGTTTATGCAAATGAGGCATATATACTTTTCTTTATTTTAACACATATTTTTTTTAAATACTTGATACCATTACAAAATGTAGATATGAGTCCATTCTAAGAAAATAAAAGTGAAATTTGACAAATTGAGTACCAAAATCCCAGAAGTCCAGGTATTATTTGTCCGTGCCAGTAAAATGTTTTATGTGCTATAATCCAGTCAGTACCTGGAGGATCTTCATACGTTGTTCAACTGTTGCATTTATTAGAATGTTTTTTAAAAACTTTTAACAATTTGGATGACAGTAAATTGAGAACCAATTGGCTTTGGTTGGTTGGTGTTGATTGTCCTGCTCTCCTTCCGTCCCGCCGTGTGTGTGTGTGTGTGTGTGTGTGTGTGTGTCTAGGTGTGAAAGGGCAGGTGTTGGACGCGGAGGGAAACCCATTACAGAATGCTTTGGTGGAGGTGGAGGGGAGACGGAACCTCTGTCC
This sequence comes from Salmo salar, assembly GCF_965601325.2. NCBI lineage: Eukaryota > Metazoa > Chordata > Actinopteri > Salmoniformes > Salmonidae > Salmo > Salmo salar. Next base: position 83,472,663 of record NC_138307.1, on the reverse strand, counting down.
CTTCAGAACGGACCTCCATGGAGAGTACTACAGACTGCTGTTGCCAGGCAACTACACCTTTATGGTGAGACAGCACCCTCTGGTGGTAGTATTGATACTTTAGGATTGTTTATTCAAATGGCACCCTATTCCCAATGTAGTGCACTACTTTTGACCAGAGCCCTATTCCACTATATAGGGAATAGGGTGCCATTTGGGACCGGTCTGTGTATCTGGGTGGTAGTTATTTATTTGGACAGTGAAGCTAAAACATTTAATTTGGCTCTATTACTCCCAGCAATTTGGATTTGAGATAAAATGTTTCACATGAGGCGAATGTACAAAAATGTCACTTTTTTATTTGAGGGTATTTTCATACATATCTGTTTTAACGTTTAGAAATGAAAGCACTTTTATTAGGGTCTGATTTAAAAATCTGTGATGCGAAGAAAGCTGAATCACGGAATCTAGACAATAAAACGGAATTCAACACTATTCAAAAATATATGGAACATAGTAGGAAATCAACTTTGCCCGAAGTTTATTATAAAACATGAACAGAATGCGTCAGTGATTCGTATTTCTTTCAACTTTCTAAACGGGCATCGAGAATCCCCGTCTGTGTATGTTCCCGTCGTCTACCACTCTGTGTAGCTGTTAGCGGTGATGCTAATCAAATACAGTCTTCTGGCAGATGGAAAGCCTTTCACAAAACCCCTTCTCAATTAAATGTTAACTACAAAGTAGCCTTTGCCTACCTGGCAGAATTATATTGGGATTATTTGCATCAGTCCAGTGGGTCATTTGTTTTGCCAACTCTACCATCACACGTGTGCTACAAAAACACCAGTGAACAGCAGCCTCTTGCTGGGTGCAGTGGAGTTAAAGGGAAACTATGCCCAAAACTTGACATTTCAACAACAACAACAAATCCCAGACCTCAAAAGTGGTCTCCTGGTGTGGTTTAAGCATTGTTGTGGATTTAGAAAATCAAATTTATATATAAAAAATATATATATATATATATATATATATATATATATATGGATTTCTTAGGGCTCTGCTTTATGTATCGTTGAAGGTATCATAAGCATTTGGACAAATGTACCTCTATGTGTATTAAAGTAGTTGAGTGTAGTATTTGTTCCCATATTCCTAGCAAGCAATGACGTCATTAAACTTTTGACTCTACAAACTTGTTGGATGCATGTTTGCTGTTTGACCCCCCCTCCCTAAATACAACACTGAGATTGGACTGGGACTGATAGGAATGATTTAACTGCTCTCAAATAAACCAAGAGGGTGGAGGGTAAACTTCCTCTAAGTGGCATGGGGAGGACATGGGGCTCGGGTCAAACTAGTGCACTATATATGGATTAGGGTGCTGTTTCAGACACAGTCTAGAGTGAGACAATCCTATGGGCTCTAGTCAAAAGTAGTGCAGTATATAGGGAATAGGGTGCCATTTTGGACACAACCTCAATGAATGTTTGTCAGTGTTTTTTATTTTGACCCAGCTCATACAAAGCCATGTGGGTGGTCCTGCTGGGTTGGGTGGGACAGTAGCACGTATGAGGTCCCACATCTCCCACAGTCTCCAGTAAATATCTGATCAACTAACAGATAACAACCATCCCTCTGCAGTATGAGGTCCCACATCTCCCACAGTCTCCAGTAAACATCTGATCAACTAACAGATAACTGTCCCTCCGCAGACAGAGCAGAGAAAGCACCAGAACATTCTCGACAACAGAGATATTGTGAAACCATGACAATAAAAATGTTTCACCCTTTATTACATTCATCTGTTCAGACGGAATAGATACTTGATCTACAGTACAATACTGTATATTTAGTTGGTATACATCTGGGTATGAATCAATCCTCTACAGTACAATACTGTATATTTAGTTGGTATACAACTGGGTATGAATCAAGCCTCTACAGTACAATACTGTATATTTAGTTGGTATACAACTGGGTATGAATCAATCCTCTACAGTACAATACTGTATATTTAGTTGGTATACATCTGGGTATGAATCAATCCTCTACAGTACAATACTGTATATTTAGTTGGTATACAACTGGGTATGAATCAATACTCTACAGTACAATACTGTATATTTAGTTAGTATACAACTGGGTATGAATCAATCCTCTACAGTACAATACTGTATATTTAGTTGGTATACATCTGGGTATGAATCAACCCTCTACAGTACAATACTGTATATTTAGTTGGTATACAACTGGGTATGAATCAATCCTCTACAGTACAATACTGTATATTTAGTTGGTATACAACTGGGTATGAATCAATCCTCTACAGTACAATACTGTATATTTAGTTGGTATACATCTGGGTATGAATCAATCCTCTACAGTACAATACTGTATATTTAGTTGGTATACAACTGGGTATGAATCAATCCTCTACAGTACAATACTGTATATTTAGTTGGTATACAACTGGGTATGAATCAATCCTCTACAGTACAATACTGTATATTTAGTTGGTATACAACTGGGTATGAATCAATCAATCAATAGTATCAAATCAATCAATGTGATTGACATATTTGCCTGTGTGTCAAGTTTACTCAACAGTGTAATAACTGATCAATACATGAACTGATGGATAAATGTGATTGACAGGTAACGTTCCCGGGTCACCAGGTGTTGATGGAGACGTTAACGGTCCCGTACGGTCCCGACTCATTCTCCGCCCTCGTCCACAACTTCCAGCTGCAGAGGACCGCAGCCACCACCCCTGGCCCCAGCCACCCCACCCAGTCCTGCACCCCACCCCAGGTCTGGAGGCCCCTGGATGGCCACTCTCCCAGCCTGGGCCCCTCGGGTGTCACCATCCTCCTGGTTCTCCAGGTTCTCTGGAATACCATGTTACTGTGACTGAGAGATGGGTCGCGTCTCAAATGGAACCTTATTTCCTGTATAGTGTAGGGCTCTAGTCAAAAATAGTGCACTATATAGGGGATAGGATGCCATTTGGGACGTATCCATGGAGATAGACTGACTGAGATGGGATCTCCCAGTCCAGAGACATTGTCTTTTTTTCAGTATTTTTGTACAAACAAAAAAATCCGATATATATTTTCTTGTAACACTTTGCATTGCTCTACCTTGCACAAACATGTGAGCCATTTTGTGTTTTTAAAAATTGTATGTTTTGTATTGATGCTTTTTAGTAGTTTTTTTACATTGTGCTGAAAGAAAGTACTGCCAGCCAGCAATCTGCCATGCCAAGCTAAGAAGAAGAGACGAAGGACAAGGGGTAAGGAAGGGATGGAGGGAAGGGTGTTGAGAAGGACAAGGGGTAAGGAAGGGATGGAGGGAAGGGTGTTGAGAAGGACAAGGGGTAAGGAAGGGATCGAGGGAAGGGTGTTGAGAAGGACAAGGGGTAAGGAAGGGATGGAGGGAAGGGTGTTGAGAAGGACAAGGGGTAAGGAAGGGATGGAGGGAAGGGTGTTGAGAAGGACAAGGGGTAAGGAAGGGATAGAGGGAAGGGTGTTGAGAAGGACAAGGGGTAAGGAAGGGATGGAGGGAAGGGTGTTGAGAAGGACAAGGGGTAAGGAAGGGATGGAGGGAAGGGTGTTGAGAAGGACAAGGGGTAAGGAAGGGATGGAGGGAAGGGTGTTGAGAAGGACAAGGGGTAAGGAAGGGATGGAGGGAAGGGTGTTGAGAAGGTCTAGAAGTGCCTCTAAGAACGCCTACCAGTCAACGTGATACCTGGAATCACACCTCCACCTGCAAACATGACAAGACTTGCTTTTAGACAGAGACTACCTGCCTGAGCTCACTGCACAGCAGAGAGAACACCCAGCAGAGAGAGAACACCCAGCAGAGAGAGAACACCCAGCAGAGAGAACACCCAGCAGAGAGAGAACACCCAGCAGAGAGAGAACACCCAGCAGAGAGAGAACACCCAGCAGAGAGAGAACACCCAGCAGAGAGAGAACACCCAGCAGAGAGAGAACACCCAGCAGAGAGAGAACACCCAGCAGAGAGAGAACACCCAGCAGAGAGAGAACACCCAGCAGAGAGAGACACCCAGCAGAGAGAGAACACCCAGCAGAGAGAGAACACCCAGCAGAGAGAACACCCAGCAGAGAGAACACCCAGCGGAGAGAGAACACCCAGCGGAGAGAGAACACCCAGCAGAGAGAACACCCAGCAGAGAGAGAACACCCAGCAGAGAGAGAACACCCAGCAGAGAGAGAACACCCAGCAGAGAGAACACCCAGCAGAGAGAGAACACCCAGCAGAGAGAGAACACCCAGCAGAGAGAGAACACCCAGCAGAGAGAGAACACCCAGCAGAGAGAACACCCAGCAGAGAGAACACCCAGCGGAGAGAGAACACCCAGCAGAGAGAGAACACCCAGCAGAGAGAGAACACCCAGCAGAGAGAGAACACCCAGCAGAGAGAGAACACCCAGCAGAGAGAGAACACCCAGCAGAGAGAGAACACCCAGCAGAGAGAGAACACCCAGCAGAGAGAGAACACCCAGCAGAGAGAGAACACCCAGCGGAGAGAGAACACCCAGCAGGAGAGAGAACACCCAGCGGAGAGAGAACACCCAGCGGAGAGAGAACACCCAGCGGAGAGAGAACACCCAGCAGAGAGAGAACACCCAGCAGAGAGAGAACACCCAGCAGAGAGAGAACACCCAGCAGAGAGAGAACACCCAGCGGAGAGAGAACACCCAGCAGAGAGAGAACACCCAGCAGAGAGAGAACACCCAGCAGAGAGAACACCCAGCAGAGAGAACACCCAGCGGAGAGAGAACACCCAGCAGAGCGAGAACACCCAGCAGAGCGAGAACACCCAGCAGAGAGAGAACACCCTGTATCACAATACCTGTACTGGTGGACTGTATCACAATACCTGTACTAGTGGACTGTAGACTGTATAACAATACCTGTACTGGTGGACTGTAGACTATATCACAATACCTGTACTGGTGGACTGTAGACTGTATCACAATACCTGTACTGGTGGACTGTAGACTGTATCACAATACCTGTACTGGTGGACTGTAGACTATATCACAATACCTGTACTGGTGGACTGTAGACTATATCACAATACCTGTACTAGTGGACTGTAGACTATATCACAATACCTGTACTGGTGGACTGTAGACTATATCACAATACCTGTACTGGTGGACTGTATCACAATACCTGTACTGGTGGACTGTATCACAATACCTGTACTAGTGGACTGTAGACTGTATCACAATACCTGTACTGGTGGATTGTAGACTATATCACAATACCTGTACTGGTGGACTGTATCACAATACCTGTACTGGTGGACTGTATCACAATACCTGTACTAGTGGACTGTAGACTGTATCACAATACCTGTACTGGTGGACTGTAGACTATATCACAATACCTGTACTAGTGGACTGTAGACTATATCACAATACCTGTACTGGTGGACTGTAGACTATATCACAATACCTGTACTGGTGGACTGTAGACTGTATCACAATACCTGTACTGGTGGACTGTAGACTGTATCACAATACCTGTACTGGTGGACTGTAACACAATACCTGTACTGGTGGACTGTAGACTATATCACAATACCTGTACTGGTGGACTGTAGAACAATACCTGTACTGGTGGACTGTAAACTATCACTATAGTTATTGTCAAAAACAGAACCTTCCTGAAGCATTATGGGTAATGATGGATGGTAGACCCATAAATGGCACCCTATTCCCTACCTAGTGCACTACGTTAGACCAAAATCCTATAGACCCTGGTTAAAAGTAGTGCACTATATAGGGAATAGTTTGGGTTCCATTTGGGACACAGATGATATTGTCCATAGATGCCTCTCATGTTGTTCTACCTCATCTAACAACTTACCTTTGACCTTTCAGATGACAATGATTGTTGTGCCTTGATGATTAAATCTGTCTCAATTTATGTTTTAGGATCAGTCATTTTTTTCCACGTCTGTGGTCACATTGTTCATGTGTGGGCTATGTCTTAAGGTCTTATGTCAAAGTTAACCAATATAATGTACATTTACATTACATTTACATTACATTTAAGTCATTTAGCAGACGCTCTTATCCAGAGCGACTTACAAAATGGTGCATTCACCTTATGATATCCAGTGGAACAACCACTTTACAATAGTGCATCTAAATCTTTTAAGGGGGGGGGGGGGGGGGGTTAGAAGGATTACTTTATCCTATCCTAGGTATTCCTTAAAGAGGTGGGGTTTCAGGTGTCTCCGGAAGGTGGTGATTGACTCCGCTGTCCTGGCGTCGTGAGGGAGCTTGTTCCACCATTGGGGTGCCAGAGCAGCGAACAGTTTTGACTGGGCTGAGCGGGAACTGTGCTTCCTCAGAGGTAGGGGGGCCAGCAGGCCAGTGGTGGATGAACGCAGTGCCCTTGTTTGGGTGTAGGGCCTGATCAGAGCCTGAAGGTATGGAGGTGCCGTTCCCTTCACAGCTCCGTAGGCAATCACCATGGTCTTGTAGCGGATGCGAGCTTCAACTGGAAGCCAGTGGAGAGAGCGGAGGAGCGGGGTGACGTGAGAGAACTTGGGAAGGTTGAACACCAGACGGGCTGCGGCGTTCTGGATGAGTTGTAGGGGTTTAATGGCACAGGCAGGGAGCCCAGCCAACAGCGAGTTGCAGTAATCCAGACGGGAGATGACAAGTGCCTGGATTAGGACCTGCGCCGCTTCCTGTGTGAAGCAGGGTCGTACTCTGCGAATGTTGTAGAGCATGAACCTACAGGATCGGGTCACCGCCTTGATGTTAGTGGAGAACGACAGGGTGTTGTCCAGGATCACGCCAAGGTTCTTAGCACTCTGGGAGGAGGACACAAGGGAGTTGTCAACCGTGATGGCGAGATCATGGAAGGGGCAGTCCTTCCCCGGGAGGAAGAGCAGCTCCGTCTTGCCGAGGTTCAGCTTGAGCTGGTGATCCGTCATCCACACTGATATGTCTGACAGACATGCAGAGATGCGATTCGCCGCCTGGTTATCAGAAGGGGGAAAGGAGAAGATTAATTGTGTGTCGTCTGCATAGCAATGATAGGAGAGACCATGTGAGGATATGACAGAGCCAAGTGACTTGGTGTATAGCGAGAATAGGAGAGGGCCTAGAACAGAGCCCTGGGGGACACCAGTGGTGAGAGCGCATGGTGCGGAGACAGATTCTCGCCACGCCACCTGGTAGGAGCGACCTGTCAGGTAGGATGCAATCCAAGCGTGGGCCGCGCCGGAGATGCCCAACTCGGAGAGGGTGGAGAGGAGGATCTGATGGTTCACAGTATCAAAGGCAGCAGATAGGTCTAGAAGGATGAGAGCAGAGGAGAGAGAGTTAGCTTTAGCAGTGCGGAGAGCCTCCGTGACACAGAGAAGAGCAGTCTCAGTTGAATGCCCAGTCTTGAAACCTGACTGATTAGGATCAAGAAGGTCATTCTGAGAGAGATAGCAGGAGAGCTGGCCAAGGACGGCACGTTCAAGAGTTTTGGAGAGAAAAGAAAGAAGGGATACTGGTCTGTAGTTGTTGACATCGGAGGGATCGAGTGTAGGTTTTTTCAGAAGGGGTGCAACTCTCGCTCTCTTGAAGACGGAAGGGACGTAGCCAGCGGTCAAGGATGAGTTGATGAGCGAGGTGAGGAAGGGGAGAAGGTCTCCGGAAATGGTCTGGAGAAGAGAGGAGGGGATAGGGTCAAGTGGGCAGGTTGTTGGGCGGCCGGCCGTCACAAGACGCGAGATTTCATCTGGAGAGAGAGGGGAGAAAGAGGTCAAAGCACAGGGTAGGGCAGTGTGAGCAGGACCAGCGGTGTCGTTTGACTTAGCAAACGAGGATCGGATATCGTCAACCTTCTTTTCAAAATGGTTGACGAAGTCATCCGCAGAGAGGGAGGAGGGGGGGGGGGGAGGGGGAGGAGGATTCAGGAGGGAGGAGAAGGTAGCAAAGAGCTTCCTAGGGTTAGAGGCAGATGCTTGGAATTTAGAGTGGTAGAAAGTGGCTTTAGCAGCAGAGACAGAAGAGGAGAATGTAGAGAGGAGTGAGTGAAAGGATGCCAGGTCCGCAGGGAGGCGAGTTTTCCTCCATTTCCGCTCGGCTGCCCGGAGCCTTGTTCTGTGAGCTCGTAGTGAGTCGTCGAGCCACGGAGCAGGAGGGGAGGACCGAGCCGGCCTGGAGGATAGGGGACAGAGAAAATCAAAGGATGCAGAAAGGGAGGAGAGGAGGGTTGAGGAGGCAGAATCAGGAGATAGGTTGGAGAAGGTTTGAGCAGAGGGAAGAGATGATAGGATGGAAGAGGAGAGAGTAGCGGGAGAGAGAGAGCGAAGGTTGGGACGGCGCAATACCATCCGAGTAGGGGCAGAGTGAGAAGTGTTGGATGAGAGCAAGAGGGAAAAGGATACAAGGTAGTGGTCGGAGATTTGGAGGGGAGTTGCAATGAGATTAGTGGAAGAACAGCATCTAGTAAAGATGAGGTCAAGCGTATTGCCTGCCTTGTGAGTAGGGGGGGAAGGTGAGAGGGTGAGGTCAAAAGAGGAGAGGAGTGGAAAGAAGGAGGCAGAGAGGAATGAGTCAAAGGTAGACGTGGGGAGGTTAAAGTCACCCAGAACTGTGAGAGGTGAGCCATCCTCAGGAAAGGAACTTATCAAGGCGTCAAGCTCATTGATGAACTCTCCAAGGGAACCTGGAGGGCGATAAATGATAAGGATGTTAAGCTTGAAAGGGCTGGTAACTGTGACAGCATGGAATTCAAATGAGGAGATAGACAGATGGGTCAGGGGAGAAAGCGAGAATGTCCACTTGGGAGAGATGAGGATTCCAGTGCCACCACCCCGCTGGCTCGATGCTCTAGGGGTATGCGAGAACACGTGGGCAGACGAAGAGAGAGCAGTAGGAGTAGCAGTGTTATCTGTGGTAATCCATGTTTCCGTCAGCGCCAGGAAGTCTAGGGACTGGAGGGTAGCATAGGCTGAGATGAACTCAGCCTTGTTGGCTGCAGACCGGCAGTTCCAGAGGCTGCCGGAGACCTGGAACTCCACGTGGGTCGTGCGCGCTGGGACCACCAGGTTAGAGTGGCAATGGCCACGCGGTGTGAAGCGTTTGTATGGCCTGTGCAGAGAGGAGAGAACAGGGATAGACAGACACATAGTTGACAAGCTACAGAAGTGTTGTTTCTTGTATTATTGTCTCCTGTGTCTTTAGAGAACTGTTTCACTTTGATATCCTTTTTCTTCTGTCCTGATTTTCTCTTTCTTTTCTTCTGTTAACTAGATATTCTTTGTTGTTCTTCGTTAGCTAGCTAGCTTCTTCCAAAAGAGTCCCTAGCAACTGCTTAGCAACTGGTAAACAATTCAGCTTGCTAAGATAACTACAATTTTATGAAAAATAGTTATTTTGAAAAGCCTATCTTCTTTGTTTGTTGCTTGTTTTTTCTCCTATTCAGTATTGCAGTTTTCTTTTGCTTTTTTCCGATGTACTTCACTCTAAAAACCATGTAAATTTCAATATTTGTAGGAGCTCATTTTTCAGCTGCTGCTGCTCAAATTGGAGTTCCGGAACTCTGTTGTATATGTAGCGATTCATGTGTTGGCTTGATAGTCGCTGGACCCGGGATCGAGTCCCGGGTTACACCTTCAATATATGTAGCTTAAATCATGACGCTACACATTAACCTTGCTTGAGAGGTGATGATGGGTAGTGGATGGAGGAAGATTCTGATAATAGTTATGAGCTTTTTACCAGCAGGTGGAGTCCTGTCTCTACTATGACTAAAGATCTGCAGGTCAGGGATAGGTCTACTGTAGTCAGCCACCTGGGCACCCAGCCAGATCCACACCACCATAAACCCAGACCTGTCATTGTATTTATTTATTCAGGGAAAACCATTGAGACCAGGGTCTCATTCCCCAGGGTGCCCTGATTTACAGTACTACAACAATCAAAAACGATGTGAAACCAAACAGCAATCAATACAATGTCAAATCAAATGTAAAAACAGCACAGCAGCATTCCATTCCTCAGCTACCTGGTCCCCAACACCCTAAACTGGAGCTACTAGGTCCCCAACACCCTAAACTGGAGCTACTAGGTCCCCAACACCCTAAACTGGAGCTACTAGGTCCCCAACACCCTAAACTGAAGCTACTAGGTCCCCAACACCCTAAACTGGAGCTACTAGGACCCCAACACCCTAAACTGGAGCTACTAGGTCCCCAACACCCTAAACTGGAGCTACTAGGTCCCCAACACCCTAGACTGGAGCTACTAGGTCCCCAACACCCTAAACTGGAGCTACTAGGTCCCCAACACCCTAAACTGGAGCTACCAGGTCCCCAACACCCTAAACTGGAGCTACTAGGTCCCCAACACCCTAAACTGGAGCTACTAGGTCCCCAACACCCTAAACTGGAGCTACTAGGTCCCCAACACCCTAAACTGGAGCTACTAGGTCCCCAACACCCTAAACTGGAGCTACCTGGTCCCCAACACCCTAAACTGGAGCTACTAGGTCCCCAACACCCTAAACTGGAGCTACCTGGTCCCCAACACCCTAAACTGGAGCTACTAGGTCCCCAACACCCTAAACTGGAGCTACCTGGTCCCCAACACCCTAAACTGGAGCTACTAGGTCCCCAACACCCTAAACTGGAGCTACTAGGTCCCCAACACCCTAAACTGGAGCTACCTGGTCCCCCAACACCCTAAACTGGAGCTACTAGGTCCCCAACACCCTAAACTGGAGCTACTAGGTCCCCAACACCCTAAACTGGAGCTACTAGGTCCCCAACACCCTAAACTGGAGCTACTAGGTCCCCAACACCCTAAACTGGAGCTACCTAGTCCCCAACACCCTAAACTGGAGCTACTAGGTCCCCAACACCCTAGACTGGAGCTACCTGGTCCCCAACACCCTAAACGGGAGCTACTAGGTCCCCAACACCCTAAACTGGAGCTACCTGGTCCCCAACACCCTAAACTGGAGCTACTAGGCCCCCAACACCCTAAACTGGAGCTACTAGGTCCCCAACACCCTAAACTGGAGCTACTAGGTCCCCAACACCCTCAACTGGAGCTACTAGGACCCCAACACCCTAAACTGGAGCTACTAGGACCCCAACACCCTAAACTGGAGCTACCTGGTCCCCAACACCCTAAACTGGAGCTACTAGGACCCCAACACCCTAAACTGGATCTACTAGGACCCCAACACCCTAAACTGGAGCTACTAGGTCCCCAACACCCTAAACTGGAGCTACTAGGTCCCCAACACCCTAAACTGGAGCTACTAGGTCCCCAACACCCTAAACTGGAGCTACTAGGCCCCCAACACCCTAAACTGGAGCTACTAGGTCCCCAACACCCTAAACTGGAGCTACTAGGTCCCCAACACCCTAAACTGGAGCTACCTGGTCCCCAACACCCTAAACTGGAGCTACTAGGTCCCCAACACCCTAAACTGGAGCTACTAGGTCCCCAACACCCTAAACTGGAGCTACTAGGTCCCCAACACCCTAAACTGGAGGTACTAGGTCCCCAACACCCTAAACTGGAGCTACCTGGTCCCCAACACCCTAAACTGGAGCTACTAGGACCCCAACACCCTAAACTGGAGCTACCTGGTCCCCAACACCCTAAACTGGAGCTACTAGGTCCCCAACACCCTAAACTGGAGCTACTAGGACCCCAACACCCTAAACTGGAGCTACTAGGTCCCCAACATCCTAAACTGGAGCTACTAGGTCCCCAACACCCTAAACTGGAGCTACCTGGTCCCCAACACCCTAAACTGGAGCTACTAGGTCCCCAACACCCTAAACTGGAGCTACTAGGTCCCCAACACCCTAAACTGCACCAGAACATCCAACTGTTATGACTTCTGAAAATTGTTCCAGCAATTAAAACTAAAAGCGGATTCTCCTAATTCGGTGGCGACCCGAGAACCTCAAAGAGTTAACCAACCTTGTGTAGTAGAGCTATGTAAACAAAAAGGGAATAAGGAAGTGATCTACGGGACTTTAATGAGGACCAGACAACCTTTTGATACAGGATGTAGTGATGAGTATTAAAACTGTCACCATTGATAAAATGAATGGCGCTACAGTGGACTGCATCCAAAGGTTTAATAGTGGCTGTTGCATTCTGGTAAATGATGTCACCATAGTCAACAACTGTTAGTCTTGTCCCATCGCTGTTACTCCCGTACGGACTCAGGAGAGGCGAAGGTCGAGAGCCACGAGTCCTCCGAAACACGACCCCGCCAAGCCACACTGCTTCTTGACACACTGCTCGCTAACCCGGAAGCCAGCCGCACCAATGTGTGGGAGGAAACACTGTACCACAGATCGATGACAACATCTTTGACTGTACGGCTGACAACCGAAGTCAGCGTGCACTGCGCCCGGCCGCCACAAGAACTCGCTAGAGCGCAATGGGACAAGGACATCCCAGCCGGCCAAACCCTCCCCTAACCCGGACGACGCTGGGCCAAACCCTCCCCCTAACCCGGACAACACTGGGCCAAACCCTCCCCTAACCCGGACGACGCTGGGCCAAACCCTCCCCTAACCCTGACGACACTGGGCCAAACCCTCCCCTAACCCGGACGACACTGGGCCAAACCCTCCCCTAACCCGGACGACACTGGGCCAAACCCTCCCCTAACCCGGACGACACTGGGCCAAACCCTCCCCTAACCCGGACGACACTGGGCCAAACCCTCCCCTAACCCGGACGACACTGGGCCAAACCCTCCCCTAACCCGGACGACGCTGGGCCAAACCCTCCCCTAACCCGGACGACACTGGGCCAAACCCTCCCCTAACCCGGACGACACTGGGCCAAACCCTCCCCTAACCCGGACGACACTGGGCCAAACCCTCCCCTAACCCGGACGACACTGGGCCAAACCCCGCTCCTGGAGGGATAATACCTGGAGGGAAATCCTACTCCACCGCAAGGGATCCTAGAAGACAGAATGTAATATATATTGTCTAGTCCTAACATGTATTAACCAGTCAGAATGTAATATATATTGTCTAGTCCCAACATGTATTAACCAGTCAGAATGTAATATATATCGTCTAGTCCTAACATGTATTAACCAGTCAGAATGTAATATATATTGTATAGTCCCAACATTAACCAGTCAGAATGTAATATATATTGTCTAGTCCCAACATTAACCAGTCAGAATGTAATATATATTGTCTAGTCCCAACATTAACCAGTCAGAATGTAATATATATTGTCTAGTCCCAACATTAACTAGTCAGAATGTAATATATATTGTCTAGTCCCAACATGTATTAACCAGTCAGAATGTAATATATATTGTCTAGTCCCAACATTAACCAGTCAGAATGTAATATATATTGTCTAGTCCTAACATTAACCAGTCAGAATGTAATATATATTGTCTAGTCCCAACATTAACCAGTCAGAATGTAATATATATTGTCTCGTCACAACATTAACCAGTCAGAATGTAATATATATTGTCTAGTCCCAACATTAACCAGTCAGAATATAATATATATTGTCTAGTCCCAACATGTATTAACCAGTCAGAATGTAATATATATTGTCTAGTCCCAACATTAACCAGTCAGAATGTAATATATATTGTCTCGTCACAACATTAACCAGTCAGAATGTAATATATATTGTCTAGTCCCAACATTAACCAGTCAGAATGTAATATATATTGTCTAGTCCCAACATGTATTAACCAGTCAGAATGTAATATATATTGTCTAGTCCCAACATTAACCAGTCAGAATGTAATATATATTGTCTCGTCACAACATTAACCAGTCAGAATGTAATATATATTGTCTAGTCCCAACATGTATTAACCAGTCAGAATGTAATATATATTGTCTCGTCACAACATTAACCAGTCAGAATGTAATATATATTGTCTAGTCCCAACATTAACCAGTCAGAATGTAATATATATTGTCTAGTCCCAACATGTATTAACCAGTCAGAATGTAATATATATTGTCTAGTCCCAACATTAACCAGTCAGAATGTAATATATATTGTCTCGTCACAACATTAACCAGTCAGAATGTAATATATATTGTCTAGTCCCAACATTAACCAGTCAGAATGTAATATATATTGTCTAGTCCCAACATGTATTAACCAGTCAGAATGTAATATATATTGTCTAGTCCCAACATTAACCAGTCAGAATGTAATATATATTGTCTCGTCACAACATTAACCAGTCAGAATGTAATATATATTGTCTAGTCCCAACATGTATTAACCAGTCAGAATGTAATATATATTGTCTCGTCACAACATTAACCAGTCAGAATGTAATATATATTGTCTAGTCCCAACATTAACCAGTCAGAATGTAATATATATTGTCTAGTCCCAACATGTATTAACCAGTCAGAATGTAATATATATTGTCTAGTCCCAACATTAACCAGTCAGAATGTAATATATATTGTCTCGTCACAACATTAACCAGTCAGAATGTAATATATATTGTGTAGTCCCAACATTAACCAGTCAGAATGTAATATATATTGTCTAGTCCCAACATGTATTAACCAGTCAGAATGTAATATATATTGTCTAGTCCCAACATTAACCAGTCAGAATGTAATATATATTGTCTCGTCACAACATTAACCAGTCAGAATGTAATATATATTGTCTAGTCCCAACATTAACCAGTCAGAATGTAATATATATTGTCTAGTCCCAACATGTATTAACCAGTCAGAATGTAATATATATTGTCTAGTCCCAACATTAACCAGTCAGAATGTAATATATATTGTCTAGTCCCAACATGTATTAACCAGTCAGAATGTAATATATATTGTCTAGTCCCAACATGTATTAACCAGTCAGAATGTAATATATATTGTCTAGTCCCAACATTAACCAGTCAGAATGTAATATATATTGTCTAGTCCCAACATTAACCAGTCAGAATGTAATATATATTGTCTAGTCCCAACATTAACCAGTCAGAATGTAATATATATTGTCTAGTCCCAACATTAACCAATCAGAATGTAATATATATTGTCTAGTCCCAACATTAACCAGTCAGAATGTAATATATATTGTCTAGTCCCAACATTAACCAGTCAGAATGTAATATATATTGTCTAGTCCCAACATTAACCAGTCAGAATGTAATATATATTGTCTAGTCCCAACATTAACCAGTCAGAATGTAATATATATTGTCTAGTCCCAACATGTATTAACCAGTCAGAATGTAATATATATTGTCTAGTCCCAACATTAACCAGTCAGAATGTAATATATATTGTCTAGTCCCAACATGTATTAACCAGTCAGAATGTAATATATATTGTCTAGTCCCAACATTAACCAGTCAGAATGTAATATATATTGTCTACTCCCAACATTAACCAGTCAGAATGTAATATATATTGTCTAGTCCCAACATTAACCAGTCAGAATGTAATATATATTGTCTAGTCCCAACATTAACCAGTCAGAATGTAATATATATTGTCTAGTCCCAACATTAACCAGTCAGAATGTAATATATATTGTCTAGTCCCAACATTAACCAGTCAGAATGTAATATATATTGTCTAGTCCCAACATTAACCAGTCAGAATGTAATATATATTGTCTAGTCCCAACATTAACCAGTCAGAATGTAATATATATTGTCTAGTCCCAACATTAACCAGTCAGAATGTAATATATATTGTCTAGTCCCAACATGTATTAACCAGTCAGAATGTAATATATATTGTCTAGTCCCAACATTAACCAGTCAGAATGTAATATATATTGTCTAGTCCCAACATTAACCAGTCAGAATGTAATATATATTGTCTAGTCCCAACATTAACCAGTCAGAATGTAATATATATTGTCTAGTCCCAACATTAACCAGTCAGAATGTAATATATATTGTCTAGTCACAACATGTATTAACCAGTCAGAATGTAATATATATTGTCTAGTCCCAACATTAACCAGTCAGAATGTAATATATATTGTCTAGTCCCAACATTAACCAGTCAGAATGTAATATATATTGTCTAGTCCCAACATGTATTAACCAGTCAGAATGTAATATATATTGTCTAGTCCCAACATTAACCAGTCAGAATGTAATATATATTGTCTAGTCCCAACATGTATTAACCAGTCAGAATGTAATATATATTGTCTAGTCCCAACATGTATTAACCAGTCAGAATGTAATATATATTGTCTAGTCCCAACATTAACCAGTCAGAATGTAATATATATTGTCTAGTCCCAACATTAACCAGTCAGAATGTAATATATATTGTCTAGTCCCAACATTAACCAGTCAGAATGTAATATATATTGTCTAGTCCCAACATTAACCAGTCAGAATGTAATATATATTGTCTAGTCCCAACATTAACCAGTCAGAATGTAATATATATTGTCTAGTCCCAACATGTATTAACCAGTCAGAATGTAATATATATTGTCTAGTCCCAACATTAACCAGTCAGAATGTAATATATATTGTCTAGTCCCAACATTAACCAGTCAGAATATAATATATATTGTCTAGTCCCAACATGTATTAACCAGTCAGAATGTAATATATATTGTCTAGTCCCAACATTAACCAGTCAGAATGTAATATATATTGTCTCGTCACAACATTAACCAGTCAGAATGTAATATATATTGTCTAGTCCCAACATTAACCAGTCAGAATGTAATATATATTGTCTAGTCCCAACATGTATTAACCAGTCAGAATGTAATATATATTGTCTAGTCCCAACATTAACCAGTCAGAATGTAATATATATTGTCTCGTCACAACATTAACCAGTCAGAATGTAATATATATTGTCTAGTCCCAACATGTATTAACCAGTCAGAATGTAATATATATTGTCTCGTCACAACATTAACCAGTCAGAATGTAATATATATTGTCTAGTCCCAACATTAACCAGTCAGAATGTAATATATATTGTCTAGTCCCAACATGTATTAACCAGTCAGAATGTAATATATATTGTCTAGTCCCAACATTAACCAGTCAGAATGTAATATATATTGTCTCGTCACAACATTAACCAGTCAGAATGTAATATATATTGTCTAGTCCCAACATTAACCAGTCAGAATGTAATATATATTGTCTAGTCCCAACATGTATTAACCAGTCAGAATGTAATATATATTGTCTAGTCCCAACATTAACCAGTCAGAATGTAATATATATTGTCTCGTCACAACATTAACCAGTCAGAATGTAATATATATTGTCTAGTCCCAACATGTATTAACCAGTCAGAATGTAATATATATTGTCTAGTCCCAACATTAACCAGTCAGAATGTAATATATATTGTCTCGTCACAACATTAACCAGTCAGAATGTAATATATATTGTGTAGTCCCAACATTAACCAGTCAGAATGTAATATATATTGTCTAGTCCCAACATGTATTAACCAGTCAGAATGTAATATATATTGTCTAGTCCCAACATTAACCAGTCAGAATGTAATATATATTGTCTCGTCACAACATTAACCAGTCAGAATGTAATATATATTGTCTAGTCCCAACATTAACCAGTCAGAATGTAATATATATTGTCTAGTCCCAACATGTATTAACCAGTCAGAATGTAATATATATTGTCTAGTCCCAACATTAACCAGTCAGAATGTAATATATATTGTCTAGTCCCAACATGTATTAACCAGTCAGAATGTAATATATATTGTCTAGTCCCAACATGTATTAACCAGTCAGAATGTAATATATATTGTCTAGTCCCAACATTAACCAGTCAGAATGTAATATATATTGTCTAGTCCCAACATTAACCAGTCAGAATGTAATATATATTGTCTAGTCCCAACATTAACCAGTCAGAATGTAATATATATTGTCTAGTCCCAACATTAACCAATCAGAATGTAATATATATTGTCTAGTCCCAACATGTATTAACCAGTCAGAATGTAATATATATTGTCTAGTCCCAACATTAACCAGTCAGAATGTAATATATATTGTCTCGTCACAACATTAACCAGTCAGAATGTAATATATATTGTGTAGTCCCAACATTAACCAGTCAGAATGTAATATATATTGTCTAGTCCCAACATTAACCAGTCAGAATGTAATATATATTGTCTCGTCACAACATTAACCAGTCAGAATGTAATATATATTGTGTAGTCCCAACATTAACCAGTCAGAATGTAATATATATTGTCTAGTCCCAACATGTATTAACCAGTCAGAATGTAATATATATTGTCTAGTCCCAACATTAACCAGTCAGAATGTAATATATATTGTCTCGTCACAACATTAACCAGTCAGAATGTAATATATATTGTCTAGTCCCAACATTAACCAGTCAGAATGTAATATATATTGTCTAGTCCCAACATGTATTAACCAGTCAGAATGTAATATATATTGTCTAGTCCCAACATTAACCAGTCAGAATGTAATATATATTGTCTAGTCCCAACATGTATTAACCAGTCAGAATGTAATATATATTGTCTAGTCCCAACATGTATTAACCAGTCAGAATGTAATATATATTGTCTAGTCCCAACATTAACCAGTCAGAATGTAATATATATTGTCTAGTCCCAACATTAACCAGTCAGAATGTAATATATATTGTCTAGTCCCAACATTAACCAGTCAGAATGTAATATATATTGTCTAGTCCCAACATTAACCAATCAGAATGTAATATATATTGTCTAGTCCCAACATTAACCAGTCAGAATGTAATATATATTGTCTAGTCCCAACATTAACCAGTCAGAATGTAATATATATTGTCTAGTCCCAACATTAACCAGTCAGAATGTAATATATATTGTCTAGTCCCAACATTAACCAGTCAGAATGTAATATATATTGTCTAGTCCCAACATGTATTAACCAGTCAGAATGTAATATATATTGTCTAGTCCCAACATTAACCAGTCAGAATGTAATATATATTGTCTAGTCCCAACATGTATTAACCAGTCAGAATGTAATATATATTGTCTAGTCCCAACATTAACCAGTCAGAATGTAATATATATTGTCTAGTCCCAACATTAACCAGTCAGAATGTAATATATATTGTCTAGTCCCAACATTAACCAGTCAGAATGTAATATATATTGTCTAGTCCCAACATTAACCAGTCAGAATGTAATATATATTGTCTAGTCCCAACATTAACCAGTCAGAATGTAATATATATTGTCTAGTCCCAACATTAACCAGTCAGAATGTAATATATATTGTCTAGTCCCAACATTAACCAGTCAGAATGTAATATATATTGTCTAGTCCCAACATTAACCAGTCAGAATGTAATATATATTGTCTAGTCCCAACATTAACCAGTCAGAATGTAATATATATTGTCTAGTCCCAACATGTATTAACCAGTCAGAATGTAATATATATTGTCTAGTCCCAACATTAACCAGTCAGAATGTAATATATATTGTCTAGTCCCAACATTAACCAGTCAGAATGTAATATATATTGTCTAGTCCCAACATTAACCAGTCAGAATGTAATATATATTGTCTAGTCCCAACATTAACCAGTCAGAATGTAATATATATTGTCTAGTCCCAACATGTATTAACCAGTCAGAATGTAATATATATTGTCTAGTCCCAACATTAACCAGTCAGAATGTAATATATATTGTCTAGTCCCAACATTAACCAGTCAGAATGTAATATATATTGTCTAGTCCCAACATGTATTAACCAGTCAGAATGTAATATATATTGTCTAGTCCCAACATTAACCAGTCAGAATGTAATATATATTGTCTAGTCCCAACATGTATTAACCAGTCAGAATGTAATATATATTGTCTAGTCCCAACATGTATTAACCAGTCAGAATGTAATATATATTGTCTAGTCCCAACATTAACCAGTCAGAATGTAATATATATTGTCTAGTCCCAACATTAACCAGTCAGAATGTAATATATATTGTCTAGTCCCAACATTAACCAGTCAGAATGTAATATATATTGTCTAGTCCCAACATTAACCAGTCAGAATGTAATATATATTGTCTAGTCCCAACATGTATTAACCAGTCAGAATGTAATATATATTGTCTAGTCCCAACATGTATTAACCAGTCAGAATGTAATATATATTGTCTAGTCCCAACATTAACCAGTCAGAATGTAATATATATTGTCTAGTCCCAACATGTATTAACCAGTCAGAATGTAATATATATTGTCTAGTCCCAACATTAACCAGTCAGAATGTAATATATATTGTCTCGTCACAACATTAACCAGTCAGAATGTAATATATATTGTCTAGTCCCAACATTAACCAGTCAGAATGTAATATATATTGTCTAGTCCCAACATGTATTAACCAGTCAGAATGTAATATATATTGTCTAGTCCCAACATTAACCAGTCAGAATGTAATATATATTGTCTCGTCACAACATTAACCAGTCAGAATGTAATATATATTGTCTAGTCCCAACATGTATTAACCAGTCAGAATGTAATATATATTGTCTCGTCACAACATTAACCAGTCAGAATGTAATATATATTGTCTAGTCCCAACATTAACCAGTCAGAATGTAATATATATTGTCTAGTCCCAACATGTATTAACCAGTCAGAATGTAATATATATTGTCTAGTCCCAACATTAACCAGTCAGAATGTAATATATATTGTCTCGTCACAACATTAACCAGTCAGAATGTAATATATATTGTCTAGTCCCAACATTAACCAGTCAGAATGTAATATATATTGTCTAGTCCCAACATGTATTAACCAGTCAGAATGTAATATATATTGTCTAGTCCCAACATTAACCAGTCAGAATGTAATATATATTGTCTCGTCACAACATTAACCAGTCAGAATGTAATATATATTGTCTAGTCCCAACATGTATTAACCAGTCAGAATGTAATATATATTGTCTCGTCACAACATTAACCAGTCAGAATGTAATATATATTGTCTAGTCCCAACATTAACCAGTCAGAATGTAATATATATTGTCTAGTCCCAACATGTATTAACCAGTCAGAATGTAATATATATTGTCTAGTCCCAACATTAACCAGTCAGAATGTAATATATATTGTCTCGTCACAACATTAACCAGTCAGAATGTAATATATATTGTGTAGTCCCAACATTAACCAGTCAGAATGTAATATATATTGTCTAGTCCCAACATGTATTAACCAGTCAGAATGTAATATATATTGTCTAGTCCCAACATTAACCAGTCAGAATGTAATATATATTGTCTCGTCACAACATTAACCAGTCAGAATGTAATATATATTGTCTAGTCCCAACATTAACCAGTCAGAATGTAATATATATTGTCTAGTCCCAACATGTATTAACCAGTCAGAATGTAATATATATTGTCTAGTCCCAACATTAACCAGTCAGAATGTAATATATATTGTCTAGTCCCAACATGTATTAACCAGTCAGAATGTAATATATATTGTCTAGTCCCAACATGTATTAACCAGTCAGAATGTAATATATATTGTCTAGTCCCAACATTAACCAGTCAGAATGTAAT
The DNA here is from genome assembly GCF_965601325.2 of Salmo salar. Classification (NCBI taxonomy): domain Eukaryota; kingdom Metazoa; phylum Chordata; class Actinopteri; order Salmoniformes; family Salmonidae; genus Salmo; species Salmo salar. The sequence continues at coordinate 83,451,033 of NC_138307.1, read as the reverse complement.
ATATATTGTCTAGTCCCAACATTAACCAGTCAGAATGTAATATATATTGTCTAGTCCCAACATTAACCAGTCAGAATGTAATATATATTGTCTAGTCCCAACATTAACCAATCAGAATGTAATATATATTGTCTAGTCCCAACATTAACCAGTCAGAATGTAATATATATTGTCTAGTCCCAACATTAACCAGTCAGAATGTAATATATATTGTCTAGTCCCAACATTAACCAGTCAGAATGTAATATATATTGTCTAGTCCCAACATTAACCAGTCAGAATGTAATATATATTGTCTAGTCCCAACATGTATTAACCAGTCAGAATGTAATATATATTGTCTAGTCCCAACATTAACCAGTCAGAATGTAATATATATTGTCTAGTCCCAACATGTATTAACCAGTCAGAATGTAATATATATTGTCTAGTCCCAACATTAACCAGTCAGAATGTAATATATATTGTCTAGTCCCAACATTAACCAGTCAGAATGTAATATATATTGTCTAGTCCCAACATTAACCAGTCAGAATGTAATATATATTGTCTAGTCCCAACATTAACCAGTCAGAATGTAATATATATTGTCTAGTCCCAACATTAACCAGTCAGAATGTAATATATATTGTCTAGTCCCAACATTAACCAGTCAGAATGTAATATATATTGTCTAGTCCCAACATTAACCAGTCAGAATGTAATATATATTGTCTAGTCCCAACATTAACCAGTCAGAATGTAATATATATTGTCTAGTCCCAACATTAACCAGTCAGAATGTAATATATATTGTCTAGTCCCAACATGTATTAACCAGTCAGAATGTAATATATATTGTCTAGTCCCAACATTAACCAGTCAGAATGTAATATATATTGTCTAGTCCCAACATTAACCAGTCAGAATGTAATATATATTGTCTAGTCCCAACATTAACCAGTCAGAATGTAATATATATTGTCTAGTCCCAACATTAACCAGTCAGAATGTAATATATATTGTCTAGTCCCAACATGTATTAACCAGTCAGAATGTAATATATATTGTCTAGTCCCAACATTAACCAGTCAGAATGTAATATATATTGTCTAGTCCCAACATTAACCAGTCAGAATGTAATATATATTGTCTAGTCCCAACATGTATTAACCAGTCAGAATGTAATATATATTGTCTAGTCCCAACATTAACCAGTCAGAATGTAATATATATTGTCTAGTCCCAACATGTATTAACCAGTCAGAATGTAATATATATTGTCTAGTCCCAACATGTATTAACCAGTCAGAATGTAATATATATTGTCTAGTCCCAACATTAACCAGTCAGAATGTAATATATATTGTCTAGTCCCAACATTAACCAGTCAGAATGTAATATATATTGTCTAGTCCCAACATTAACCAGTCAGAATGTAATATATATTGTCTAGTCCCAACATTAACCAGTCAGAATGTAATATATATTGTCTAGTCCCAACATGTATTAACCAGTCAGAATGTAATATATATTGTCTAGTCCCAACATGTATTAACCAGTCAGAATGTAATATATATTGTCTAGTCCCAACATTAACCAGTCAGAATGTAATATATATTGTCTAGTCCCAACATTAACCAGTCAGAATGTAATATATATTGTCTAGTCCCAACATGTATTAACCAGTCAGAATGTAATATATATTGTCTAGTCCCAACATTAACCAGTCAGAATGTAATATATATTGTCTAGTCCCAACATGTATTAACCAGTCAGAATGTAATATATATTGTCTAGTCACAACATTAACCAGTCAGAATGTAATATATATTGTCTAGTCCCAACATTAACCAGTCAGAATATAATATATATTGTCTAGTCCCAACATGTATTAACCAGTCAGAATGTAATATATATTGTCTAGTCCCAACATTAACCAGTCAGAATGTAATATATATTGTCTAGTCCCAACATGTATTAACCAGTCAGAATGTAATATATATTGTCTAGTCCCAACATTAACCAGTCAGAATGTAATATATATTGTCTAGTCCCAACATGTATTAACCAGTCAGAATGTAATATATATTGTCTAGTCCCAACATTAACCAGTCAGAATGTAATATATATTGTCTAGTCCCAACATTAACCAGTCAGAATGTAATATATATTGTCTAGTCCCAACATGTATTAACCAGTCAGAATGTAATATATATTGTCTAGTCCCAACATGTATTAACCAGTCAGAATGTAATATATATTGTCTAGTCCCAACATTAACCAGTCAGAATGTAATATATATTGTCTAGTCCCAACATTAACCAGTCAGAATGTAATATATATTGTCTAGTCCCAACATGTATTAACCAGTCAGAATGTAATATATATTGTCTAGTCCCAACATTAACCAGTCAGAATGTAATATATATTGTCTAGTCCCAACATTAACCAGTCAGAATGTAATATATATTGTCTAGTCCCAACATGTATTAACCAGTCAGAATGTAATATATATTGTCTAGTCCCAACATTAACCAGTCAGAATGTAATATATATTGTCTAGTCCCAACATTAACCAGTCAGAATGTAATATATATTGTCTAGTCTAATATATATTGTCTAGTCCCAACATGTATTAACCAGTCAGAATGTAATATATATTGTCTAGTCCCAACATTAACCAGTCAGAATGTAATATATATTGTCTAGTCCCAACATTAACCAGTCAGAATGTAATATATATTGTCTAGTCCCAACATGTATTAACCAGTCAGAATGTAATATATATTGTCTAGTCCCAACATTAACCAGTCAGAATGTAATATATATTGTCTAGTCCCAACATTAACCAGTCAGAATGTAATATATATTGTCTAGTCACAACATGTATTAACAATAACATGAGTGTCCATATGATTCTTAGAATTTCTTTACATTGTTACATCAGCTGAAATGCTCAGTAGTAGTTGGTTATATACTTTACAGTTAGAGATATGTTGAAATTGTACCTATCCTTAGTTATAAAATATTTGATAGTGCAGCATGGCTTTTTCTGCCCACAGGGGGAGGGTTAAACACCTGTTAGGTTTATGCTATACTACGGTGTTGAGTCACTAGACTTTGACCAGATATTGTTGCATTCAAAGATCAACTGTACCTAGAACATAGATACTGAGCCCTCGTCATCAGGAAGGAAATATCTCACTGTCTTGACATGTTCTGGTTGTGAATTCGAGCGAAGGTAAGAGGTAAGAATTCTGCCAGGGCTTATTGTAAAGTGTGTAGGGAAATGAAATGTATGGTGTTATTTTAGTAAAGTGGAATGACAGTAAAACCCTCAGATCTAACAGTCTATTTCACCTGGGACAGGTACAGTTCAGTCATACAAAATGGCAGTAATCGCTCATGGGCAAGTCAAATTCAAAAACATATTGTTCATATAATTCTATATCATGGTTATTTTACAATGTGTTCATCTTTATATATTGTCGTTTTTTAATGACAATAAGCTCCTGCTTGGTGTTATTTGGTATGAAACCATTTCCCATACTTCTGTTAACATCGCTATTATGATTAGGCTGATGTTACATCATTTTAGTCCCCTAGAATTCCTTAATAACATACCTGCTGAACAAAGCAACACAATCCTTAATAACATACCTGCTGAACAAAGTAACACAATCCTTAATAACATACCTGCTGAACAAAGTAACACAATCCTTAATAACATACCTGCTGAACAAAGTAACACAATCCTTAATAACATACCTGCTGAACAAAGTAACACAATCCTTAATAACATACCTGCTGAACAAAGTAACACAATCCTTAATAACATACCTGCTGAACAAAGTAACACAATCCTTAATAACATACCTGCTGAACAAAGTAACACAATCCTTAATAACATACCTGCTGAACAAAGTAACACAATCCTTAATAACATACCTGCTGAACAAAGTAACACAATCCTTAATAACATACCTGCTGAACAAAGCAACACAATCCTTAATAACATACCTGCTGAACAAAGTAACACAATCCTTAATAACATACCTGCTGAACAAAGTAACACAATCCTTAATAACATACCTGCTGAACAAAGTAACACAATCCTTAATAACATACCTGCTGAACAAAGTAACACAATCCTTAATAACATACCTGCTGAACAAAGCAACACAATCCTTAATAACATACCTGCTGAACAAAGTAACACAATCCTTAATAACATACCTGCTGAACAAAGTAACACAATCCTTAATAACATACCTGCTGAACAAAGTAACACAATCCTTAATAACATACCTGCTGAACAAAGTAACACAATCCTTAATAACATACCTGCTGAACAAAGTAACACAATCCTTAATAACATACCTGCTGAACAAAGTAACACAATCCTTAATAACATACCTGCTGAACAAAGTAACACAATCCTTAATAACATACCTGCTGAACAAAGTAACACAATCCTTAATAACATACCTGCTGAACAAAGTAACACAATCCTTAATAACATACCTGCTGAACAAAGCAACACAACATAAGGAGATGTATGGTTTAGACACCGTGTTGAGTTGTTATTAGCTCCATAAGGCCAGAGGGTTATCCTACGAAGCACTAGATCTACTCAGGGGTTTTCTAAAGCTTCACATTGATTCCAGCTCAGGTTGGTTAACTGATCCACACTACTAACGGTGGATATTACTTGCTGGTCCTCCTGCGGATAACTAACTCTAGCAGGCTTGTAACTACTCCTAAACAAAAGGCTGATACAACTTGGATAACTAACTCTAGCAGGCTTGTAACTACTCCTAAACAAAAGGCGGATACAACTTGGATAACTAACTCTAGCAGGCTTGTAACTACTCCTAAACAAAAGGCTGATACAACTTGGATAACTAACTCTAGCAGGCTTGTAACTACTCCTAAACAAAAGGCGGATACAACTTGGATAACTAACTCTAGCAAGCTTGTAACTACTCCTAAACAAAAGGCTGATACAACTTGGATAACTAACTCTAGCAGGCTTGTAACTACTCCTAAACAAAAGGCTGATACAACTTGGATAACTAACTCTAGCAAGCTTGTAACTACTCCTAAACAAAAGGCGGATACAACTTGGATAACTAACTCTAGCAGGCTTGTAACTACTCCTAACCAAAAGGCTGATACAACTTGGATAACTAACTCTAGCAGGCTTGTAACTACTCCTAAACAAAAGGCGGCGACAACTTCCACTCGGTTGAACTCGTTGTATTCCACCCAGAGGAAGTCAGTCTTGTGAGGAGTATATCCACTAGGGGGATTTTTCTACAACATCTTGCTAGTTGTAGCCAAAGGATTTTCTACAGTCGCAACATTAGCAGAGCTAACAGCACAGTGACATTGTCTAGCTAGCAACATGACATGGTTAACATTCTGGCCGCAGTGGAAACACAATACGAGCCAGGATACCAAACCCAACCCGGGTTGACTTTAAAGTACCAGGCTGTAGATACTGCTGTTTTCCTCCCGTATCGATTCGACCAGAGGTACTTTACAACAGGTTTTACTCTTGGTTTACCACATTTCTGTAGAGAAATGACCATCAGATGGACCACACGCCTTACACCGGATATACAATACACAGATTGTTCCCAACCCAGAAACGAAGTTAGGAGTTCAGAACAAGAAAGTCTAGGCTATATAGAAATGACTCTCGTTAAAAACATTATTTTAAACTAAACAATAAGGATTTATATCAGCCTAATCGAGGTGTAGATTACATCACGGACGCCAGTGTTTGAACATGAAATACGGCTGCATGGGATTTATAGAAATGTAACTGCACATCCAATGACAATGCCGGGATAGGTATAAAATGTGAAGTTTGTTGATTTGACAGCTACAACGCAGTTACACTTCTGACACCACCTAAACAAAAGCGAGGTTACCGCGGATCCAATTCAATCCTGGCAGGCATGGAGAAGAGGTGGAAAACACCAGTCATGACTACATGTGATTTGCATTAAATCACCACACTATTTGGATGTGTCTGTAGTAAATGTTTGATTTCTAAGAGAATGTTATGAATAATAGAGAATAATTCTCATTCAATAATGAGCTGTCACTGTGTTAACCACTATGCTGGATCTCTGTTTAGGAGTCAGTGCTCTAAAATGAGTCTCTCAGGGGAACTTGACACGGAAGCTAACAGGTAAGATGAACATTTTACTTCCATATCTGAACTCTGAGTAAATGAGACCTGATGTTTGATACTGTATGACTACAAACATCCCTGGGCTTTCTCAACAATCACAATTAATCAAACTATTATTATCGTACCACTGATCAAGGGTAAGAAGTCTAGCCTCCTGCAGTATTTTACAGTGTTTTACATACTACTGCTGCTACTACCAAAATCACTGGTACTACTACTACCACTACTACTGCTACCACTACTACCACTACTACAACAACAACAACTACTACTGCTACTACTACTATCACTACAACAACAACAACTACTGCTACAACCATTAATACTACTACCACTACTACTGCTACCACTTGTACTACTACAGCCACTACTACTACAACTACTATTACTACTACAACAACAACTACCACTACTACTAATACTACTACCACTTGTACTACTACTACCACTACTACAACAACTACCACTACTACTACTACCACTACTACTACTATCACTACTACAACAACTACCACTACTACTACTACCACTACTACTACTACTACTACTACCACTACTACCACTACTACAACAACCACTACTACTACTACTACTACTACTACAACTACTACTACTACTACTACTTCAGCAACAACTACTGCTACAACTACTACTACTACTACTACTACTACAACTACTACTACTACTACTACTTCAACTACTGCTACCACTACTACTACCACTACTACAACAACTACTACTACTACTACCACTACTACAACTACTACTACCACTACAACTACTACTACTACTACTTCAACAACAACTACTGCTACCACTACTATCACTTGTACTACAACAACCACTACTACTACTGCCACTACTACTACTACTACAACTACTACTACTACTACTACAACAACAACTACTGCCACCACTACTACTACTACTATCACTTGTACTACAACAACCACTACTACTACCACTACAACCACTACTACTACTACTACCACTACTACAACAACCACTACTACTACTACTACTACTACTACAACAACAACTACTACTACTACTACTACTACTACTACAACAACCACTACCACTACCACTACTACTACTACCACAACAACAACTACTACTACCTCTATTACTACTACTACTACTACAACAACAACTACTACTACCTCTATTACTACTACTACTACTACAACAACAACTACTACTACCTCTATTACTACTACTACTACTACTACAACTACCTCTACTACCATCAGAGTGACTGGTCTATGGGAGAAGGAATCTATTTCAGAAAAAGTGATTGTACCACTGATCCAGGATAAGACAAGTTAAGACTGATTTCAGTTGGATTTACCATGAAGATATCTCCTTGGATTTACAAACCAATCTACTGCTAGTTTCTTTTCTCCATTCTGATCATTTAAACCATCCATGGTGTCAGCGTAGGTCCATCCATATGTCAAGGTCCTGATGCACATACAGTATGACTACAAACATTCCTGAACTTTCTCAACTATCACAATCAATCAAACTTTCAACTTCACACTACCCTGTGTGTGTGTGTGTGTGTGTGTGTGTGTGTGTGTGTGTGTGTGTGTGTGTGTGTGTGTGTGTGTGTGTGTGTGTGTGTGTGTGTGTGTGTAGTGGATGGTCTACTCTGTCAGAGGATCAGTCCAGGTGTGCAGTGTGTGAGCAGGTGCTGACAGATCCAGTCTCTATCACCTGTGGACACAGGTTCTGTAGACAGTGTATCACCAGATACTGGGAGCAGCCTGCTCCTTCAGGACACTATGGCTGTCCTCGGTGTAGAAAGAGGTTCAGGACACGTCCAGTTCTACTGCAACTGGCTGAACCCAACGATGACGCGAGAGGCTCTGAAAACAGTAAGACCATTGCTCATTCTCATTAAGCTCATGTTTCATTGACCAAACCATGTTTATTGACTGGACAAAATATTGGGCTCTACAAGGTTTAGAAAGCGTTCCACAGGGATGCTGGTCAATGTTGACTCCAATGCTTCCCACAGTTGTGTCAAGTTGTCTGGATGTCCTTTGGGTGGTGGACCATTCTTGATACACACGGGAAACTATTGAGCGTGAAAAAACCCAGCAGCGTTGCAGTTCTTGAAACAAACCAGTGTACCTGGCACCTACTACCAAACCCCGTTCAAAGGCACTTACATCTTTTGTCTTGCCCATTCACCCTCTGAATGGGACACATACACAATCCATGTCTCAAGGCTTAAAAATCCTTCTTTAACCTGTCATCTCCCCTTCATCTACACTGGTTTTTAAAGTGGATTTAACAGGTGAAATCAATAAGGGATCATAGCTTTCACCTGGATTCACCTGGTCAGTCTATGTCATGGAAAGACCAGGTGTTCTTAATGTTTTGTCCACTCGGCCCTTTGTATTTTCAAATGTTAGAACTTTTAGTCTTCCAGCATGTGGCAAGACGAGATACACAGGAATACAAGTGAATGTGGCAAGGCGAGATACACAGGAGTACAAGTGAATGTGGCAAGGCGAGATACACATAAATTCTCAGCAAATTCTATTCTTCTCTTTCAGTGGATGTCAGCCTGCAGAGAGCTATAGTAAACCATAAAGCCAGTCTGAAAAGGAGGTATGAATGTGTGATAGAAGGCCTGGTAAAAGCAGGAAGTCAAACCCCCTTCAACAGGATTTACACAGAGCTGTACATCACAGAGGGAGAGAGTGACGGGGTTAACGATGAACATGAGGTGTGGCAGCTAGAGACAGCATGCAGGACGACAACCTCACATGACACAGAAATCCACTGCAATGACATCTTTAAACACTTACCTGGCCAAGAGAGACACATCAGAACTGTGCTGACCAAGGGCATCGCTGGCATCGGAAAAACAGTCTCTGTGCAGAAGTTCATCCTAGACTGGGCTGAAGGGAAGGCTAACCAAGATGTGGAGATCATATTTGTGCTTCCTTTCCGGGAGCTGAACTTGATCAAAGATCTCCAGTACAGTCTTCTGAGACTTCTCCATGACTTCCACCCAGAACTAGACATAGGCAATGCAGAGAAACTTGCTGCCTGTAAAGCTATGTTCATCTTTGATGGTTTGGATGAAAGCAGAATTCCATTGGATTTTCAGTGCAACAAAATGATGTCTGATGTCACACAGACATCGTCTGTAGATGTTCTCCTGACAAACCTCATCAAGGGGAATCTGCTTCCCTCAGCTCTCCTCTGGATAACCTCCCGACCAGCAGCAACCAATCAGATCCCCCCTGAGTGTGTCGACCAGCTGACAGAGGTACGAGGGTTCAACGACCCACAGAAGGAGGAGTACTTCAGGAAGAGATTCAGTGATGATGAGGACCTGGCCAACAGAATAATCTCCCACATAAAGACATCAAGGAGCCTCCACGTCATGTGTCACATGCCAGTTTTCTGTTGGATTTCTGCAATAGTCCTTGAACACATGTTGAGTACAGACAAGAGACGAGAGATGCCCAGGACTCTGACTGAGACGTTCACACACTTCGTGCTCATTCACACCATGAAGGACCAGAAGTATCATGGAAAAGACGAAATGGATCAACAGGAGCTCATGGAGTCAGATAAGGAAGTTCTTCTGAAGCTGGGGAAACTGGCGTTTGAACATCTGGAAAAAGGAAATCTCATGTTCTATGAAGAAGACCTGAATGAGTGTGGCATTGATGTCAAAGAAGCCTCAGTGTACTCAGGGGTGTGCACACAAGTCTTTAAAGAAGAGTCTGTGTTATTTCAGAGAGTGGTGTACTGCTTTGTTCATCTCAGTGTTCAGGAGTTTCTCTCTGCTGTCTACGTGTTCCATTGTTACACAACCAAGAACATGGATGAACTGAAGCCCTTCCTCCAGGCGACTAGAGCCACGTCTGAAGAGCTAACCTTACATGAGCTGCTGAAGAGTACCGTGAATAAAGCCTTGGAGAGTAAGACTGGACATCTGGACCTTGTCGTCCGCTTCCTTCATGGCATGTCACTGGAGTCCAATCAGAAACTCCTACGAGGTCTGGTGACACAGACAGAAAGCAGTCCAGAGAGCGTCAAGAAAACAATCCGATCCCTGAAGATGATGCAGAGTACCAACATGTCCCCCGAGAGGTGCATCAATCTCTTCCACTGTCTGATAGAGATGAAAACCCATTCAGTACAGCAGGAAATCCAAAAATACTTGAGGTCAGAGAAAAAATCCAAAAACCTGGCACTTACGTACTGTTCAGCGCTGGCCTACATGCTGCAGATATCAGAGGAGGTTCTGGAGGTGTTTGACCTGAGGAAATACAAGACATCACAGGAGGGTCGTAGGAGACTGCTTCCAGCTGTGAGAGTCTGCAGAAAGGCTCTGTAAGTATTTGTGGATAATCACTCACCTAACTATACTGGTAGGTATAGCAGTATTTTCACTGGCTGACTACATTTTCTATTCAAATAATAAACAAAACATTTTTTTTAATAGAAATTGATCAGGAAAAGTATTGAGTCGTGTATTCATGGTGTACACCTTTACTTATGACAGGTGATCATGTAACTGTAGATACTCCAATATAGCTGGGTCCATGGACATGTCTGAAACAGGACAAATATAGCTGGGTCCATGGACACGTCTGATACAGGACAAATATAGCTGGGTCCATGTCCAGAAAGGTATAGGGGACATGTCTGAAACAGGACAAGTATAGCTGGGTCCATGTCCAGAAAGGTATAGGGGACATGTCTGAAACAGGACAAATATAGCTGGGTCCATGTCCAGAAAGGTATAGGGGACATGTCTGATACAGGACAAATATAGCTGGGTCCATGGACAGAAAGGTATAGGGGACATGTCTGATACAGGACAAATATAGCTGGGTCCATGTCCAGAAAGGTATAGGGGACATGTCTGATACAGGACAAATATAGCTGGGTCCATGTCCAGAAAGGTATAGGGGACATGTCTGATACAGGACAAATATAGCTGGGCCCATGGACAGAAAGGTATAGGGGACATGTCTGATACAGGACAAATATAGCTGGGTCCATGTCCAGAAAGGTATAGGGGACATGTCTGAAACAGGACAAATATAGCTGGGTCCATGTCCAGAAAGGTATAGGGGACATGTCTGATACAGGACAAATATAGCTGGGTCCATGGACACGTCTGATACAGGACAAATATAGCTGGGTCCATGGACACGTCTGAAACAGGACAAATATAGCTGGGTCCATGGACACGTCTGATACAGGACAAATATAGCTGGGTCCATGTCCAGAAAGGTATAGGGGACATGTCTGAAACAGGACAAATATAGCTGGGTCCATGTCCAGAAAGGTATAGGGGACACGTCTGATACAGGACAAATATAGCTGGGTCCATGGACAGAAAGGTATAGGGGACATGTCTGATACAGGACAAATATAGCTGGGTCCATGGACACGTCTGAAACAGGACAAATATAGCTGGGTCCATGTCCAGAAAGGTATAGGGGACATGTCTGAAACAGGACAAATATAGCTGGGCCCATGGACAGAAAGGTATAGGGGACATGTCTGATACAGGACAAATATAGCTGGGTCCATGTCCAGAAAGGTATAGGGGACACGTCTGATACAGGACAAATATAGCTGGGTCCATGGACACGTCTGAAACAGGACAAATATAGCTGGGTCCATGGACACGTCTGATACAGGACAAATATAGCTGGGTCCATGTCCAGAAAGGTATAGGGGACATGTCTGAAACAGGACAAATATAGCTGGGTCCATGTCCAGAAAGGTATAGGGGACACGTCTGATACAGGACAAATATAGCTGGGTCCATGGACAGAAAGGTATAGGGGACATGTCTGAAACAGGACAAATATAGCTGGGTCCATGGACACGTCTGAAACAGGACAAATATAGCTGGGTCCATGTCCAGAAAGGTATAGGGGACATGTCTGATACAGGACAAATATAGCTGGGTCCATGTCCAGAAAGGTATAGGGGACATGTCTGAAACAGGACAAATATAGCTGGGTCCATGGACAGAAAGGTATAGGGGACACGTCTGATACAGGACAAATATAGCTGGGTCCATGTCCAGAAAGGTATAGGGGACATGTCTGAAACAGGACAAGTATAGCTGGGTCCATGTCCAGAAAGGTATAGGGGACATGTCTGAAACAGGACAAATATAGCTGGGCCCATGGACAGAAAGGTATAGGGGACATGTCTGATACAGGACAAATATAGCTGGGTCCACGGACAGAAAGGTATAGGGGACATGTCTGATATAGGACAAATATAGCTGGGCCCATGGACAGAAAGGTATAGGGGACATATCTGATATAGGACAAATATAGCTGGGCCCATGGACAGAAAGGTATAGTGGACACGTCTGATACAGGACAAATATAGCTGGGTCCATGTCCAGAAAGGTATAGGGGACATGTCTGAAACAGGACAAATATAGCTGGGCCCATGTCCAGAAAGGTATAGGGGACATGTCTGATACAGGACAAATATAGCTGGGTCCATGTCCAGAAAGGTATAGTGGACACGTCTGATACAGGACAAATATAGCTGGGTCCATGGACACGTCTGAAACAGGACAAATATAGCTGGGTCCATGGACAGAAAGGTATAGGGGACATGTCTGATATAGGACAAATATAGCTGGGCCCATGGACAGAAAGGTATAGGGGACATGTCTGATATAGGACAAATATAGCTGGGTCCATGTCCAGAAAGGTATAGTGGATAATTATGCAGCTGTCCACAATTAATATTACTAAACAGTAACTCCAAACAGGGTCACAAAACATCTCACGTGAATTATTCCGTAAGTAATACAGCACATGCCTGACAGAGGACGCGCCTGAGACAGAGGACGCGCCTGAGACAGAGGACGCGCCTGAGACAGAGGACGCGCCTGAGACAGAGGACGCGCCTGAGACAGAGGACGCGCCTGACAGAGGACGCGCCTGAGACAGAGGACGCGCCTGAGACAGAGGACGCGCCTGAGACAGAGGACGCGCCTGACAGAGGACGCGCCTGAGACAGAGGACGCGCCTGACAGAGGACGCGCCTGACAGAGGACGCGCCTGAGACAGAGGACGCGCCTGAGACAGAGGACGCGCCTGACAGAGGACGCGCCTGACAGAGGACGCGCCTGACAGAGGACGCGCCTGAGACAGAGGACGCGCCTGAGACAGAGGACGTGCCTGACAGAGGACGCGCCTGACAGAGGACGCGCCTGATGCAGCAGCCATAGTATAATTAAGAACTGGTGACAACTCTGGTTGACAACTGACAAACCTTAAAGGGCCGGCGCACAATTTTACTGTAGTGGCATACTGGTATTATCAACTTCACTATGACATTCAGAAGGAACACAGGTTTACACTAGCAGGGAAAGCTAAACTTCCACTAACATTAATACTACCTATCTCTCTGTATCTACTCTGTATTTGCAGACTTGCTGACTGTCAACTCAAAGAAGCATCGTGTGAACTGTTGGTCTCTGCTCTCAGCTCAAACCCCTCACACCTGAGAGAACTGGACATGAGTGACAATGACCTGCTGGATTCAGGAGTGAAGCTACTCTCTGCTGGACTGGGGAATCCCCACTGTAAACTGGAGACTCTGAAGTCAGTAACCCACAACTTGTTCAATAAGTCATCCACAGTTTGAGAATATTGTTTATAAGATTTAGAATGGTATCAAAATCAATTGTCCATCTTTATCAGTGATGAGAGGATGTCTCATGTTAGAATGGGGGGGGGGTCTAAAATGGGTCTCTAACGGGTGTACTGTACATGATTGGATATTTTTGTTCAAATAAAAGGTAGAGGACAAAAACGGCCAATTTTGATTGTTTCATATGTAATGACCCTGCAGGCTATTTTGATTGATTTCATATGGAATGACCCTGCAGGCTATTTTGATTGTTTCATATGTAATGACCCTGCAGGCTATTTTGATTGATTTCATATGGAATGACCCTGCAGGCTATTTTGATTGTTTCATATGGAATGACCCTGCAGGCTATTTTGATAGATTTTCATATGGAATGACCCTGCAGGCTATTTTGATTGATTTCATATGGAATGACCCTGCAGGCTATCAGGCTGTGGAGTTATAGAAGAAGGCTGTGCTGCCCTGGTCTCAGCTCTGAGGTCAAACCCCTACCACCTGAGAGAGCTGGACCTGAGTGACAATCATCTAGGAGACTCAATAGTGCAACATGTCTCTCCTGGATTAGAAGATTCAATCTGGAGACTGGAGATCCTAAGGTCAGCAATACGGTTTGATTGTTTGCAAGTTGAATTGTTTGTTTTGAGTAATCCAACAGGTTTTATCTTCAGAGTTTGTCATCTAACATCAACTGCTGTAAACTCAGAGGAAACCTCATGTATTAACTCTGTATCTGCAGTCTCCCTGGCTGTAAACTCAGAGGAAACCTAATGTATTAACTCTGTATCTGCAGTCTCCCTGGCTGTAAACTCAGAGGAAACCTAATGTATTGACTCTGTATCTGCAGTCTCCCTGGCTGTAAACTCAGAGGAAACCTCATGTATTAACTCTGTATCTGCAGTCTCCCTGGCTGTAAACCTCATGTATTAACTCTGTATCTGCAGTCTCCCTGGCTGTAAACTCAGAGGAAACCTCATGTATTAACTCTGTATCTGCAGTCTCCCTGGCTGTAAACTCAGAGGAAACCTCATGTATTAACTCTGTATCTGCAGTCTCCCTGGCTGTAAACTCACAGAAGCCTCTTGTGAAGTGTTGTCCTCAGCTCTCAGTTCCTCCTCACACCTGAGAGAGCTGGATCTGAGTAACAATGACCTGCTGGATTCAGGAGTGAAGCTGCTGTTTGCTGGACTGGGGAATTCACAATGTAAACTGGAGATTCTGAGGTCAGTGTTCCTGTATTTAGGTGATAACAGTTCACCACATCTGTTTGTTAACAAACTCAGCATTATAGTCCATATATCCACACCTCACTGTCTCTTCACTGACACTTATGAAGCTGTTGCTTTTTAAACTTTGACATTTTTGACAAATATTGTAATTGTTGTGCAATCTAGTTTGTCAATACGTGAGTCCAATAACTATGAATGGTTTTAACTTTATAAAGGCATGTTGATTTGTTAACTTGACGTGTCTTCACATTACAAGCAACATACGAGGCAGCAGCTAAGTGAGGATCCTCAGAAATAACATTTAAAAAAGTTCCCACAGGGCCTCATTAGCATACGACAGGGTAGCCCAAACCTTTTCTGCACATGACCCCAAATGGACACTAGAAAATGCAGTGTACCTCACTGAAAAAAATGATATTCCCTAGGCAACACTGTATTCATATTCCCTAGGTAACACTGCATTCATATTCCCTAGGCAACACTGTATTCATATTCCCTAGATAACACTGCATTCATATTCCCTAGGTAACACTGCATTCATATTCCCTAGGCAACACTGTATTCATATTCCCTAGGTAACACTGCATTCATATTCCCTAGGTAACACTGCATTCATATTCCCTAGGTAACACTGCATTCATATTCCCTAGGTAACACTGCATTCATATTCCCTAGATAACACTGCATTCATATTCCCTAGGTAACACTGCATTCATATTCCCTAGGTAACACTGCATTCATATTCCCTAGATAACACTGCATTCATATTCCCTAGATAACACTGCATTCATATTCCCTAGGTAACACTGCATTCATATTCCCTAGGTAACACTGCATTCATATTCCCTAGGTAACACTGCATTCATATTCCCTAGGTAACACTGCATTCATATTCCCTAGGTAACACTGCATTCATATTCCCTAGGTAACACTGCATTCATATTCCCTAGGTAACACTGCATTCATATTCCCTAGGTAACACTGCATTCATATTCCCTAGGTAACACTGCATTCATATTCCCTAGGTAACACTGCATTCATATTCCCTAGGTAACACTGCATTCATATTCCCTAGGTAACACTGCATTCATATTCCCTAGGTAACACTGCATTCATATTTACTCAAGTTGATGTCCCTCAAGCAATCCCAACACATACAGATGTACTGTCTTAATTTGACCAGTTTCTCGCAGCAAAACAATTATCCTACAGAAACAGGAAATGTGAATGATTGTGTATTATAATTAATGGCTGTTTTTGTAGGGCTTGATACTTTTTTCCCCTGTTAGGGCAAATCAAGTCTGACGTTTTAAAGTGGAAGTTACAATCTTTAAAAGCCTTTTTAAACCTTGAATACACTACAAGTTTCCATTTTCTGGCGTGCAGGAACATTCTCTGTGACAACAGAGTGATCAAGACATCTGTAATAATGACATGAAAGCCATTCTAATAGTGTAAAAGGCTTGTTTGCCAGTTGAATTACTTTATTTTGAGTAATCCAACAGGTTTGATCTTCAGAGTTTGTCATCTAACATCAACTGCTGTAAACTCAGAGGAAACCTCATGTATTAACTCTGTATCTGCGGTCTCCCTGGCTGTAAACTCAGAGGAAACCTCATGTATTAACTCTGTATCTGCAGTCTCCCTGGCTGTAAACTCAGAGGAAACCTAATGTATTAACTCTGTATCTGCAGTCTCCCTGGCTGTAAACTCAGAGGAAACCTCATGTATTAACTCTGTATCTGCAGTCTCCCTGGCTGTAAACTCAGAGGAAACCTAATGTATTAACTCTGTATCTGCAGTCTCCCTGGCTGTAAACTCAGAGGAAACCTAATGTATTGACTCTGTATCTGCAGTCTCCCTGGCTGTAAACTCAGAGGAAACCTCATGTATTAACTCTGTATCTGCAGTCTCCCTGGCTGTAAACTCACAGAAGCCTCTTGTGAAGTGTTGTCCTCAGCTCTCAGTTCCTCCTCACACCTGAGAGAGCTGGATCTGAGTAACAATGACCTGATGGATTCAGGAGTGAAGCTGCTGTTTGCTGGACTGGGGAATTCACAATGTAAACTGGAGATTCTGAGGTCAGTGTTCCTGTATTTAGGTGATAACAGTTCACCACATCTGTTTGTTAATCAACTCAGATATAAATCTGAATGTTTCTTCACTGGCACTTATGGAGCTGTTACTTTTTAAACTTTATTTTTTATTTTATTTTGCAAGCAGTGCTGGGATCATTTCATATCAAATATTGTAATTGTTGTGCGATCTAGTTTGTCTATATGTGAGTCAATAACTATGAATGATGTAGCTTTATGAATAGCTTTATGAAGGCACGTTGATTTGTTAACTTGACGTGTCTTCACATTACGAGCAACAAAGGAGAGAGATGCTTTCCTTGTGATCGCAACACATAACGATTACATGAAAGCGCTGTGATTGGCAGAGAGGTTTGGAACTCTCTTTTGTTATTGGTCTATTAACCAATTTCCTGCATGGTGATGTCACAGTGGAAAGCCAAAAGTCCCGCCCATGCCAACCTGCTGATCAGAAGGTCCGGTGTGGATTGTATTTTCAACCAACCAGCTATCAGGAAATAAGACGGATCACATTTTCTTCCACAGTTTTACACTCCTAGTTTCATCGGCTGTTGTACGATGGGATATCAAACACCTCTGTTGTACAATATGATATGAAACACAGTCTTTAAGTTTAGGTCCTGAAAGCCATCACATACTGTAATTATGACATGAAGGCATTGTGACACTAACAGGTTGAATTCTACACCCATCTGAAGAGAAGGAACATTCATATTTAAACATTACACATTTATCAGCGGACCCCATCCCCCGAGCCCAAGTTTGGGAACCACTGGCATATGGCCAATCAGATGCTGTATTGAAGTTTGGGAACCACTGGTATATGGCCAATCAGATGCTGTATTGAGTTTGGGAACCACTGGCATATGGCCAATCAGATGCTGTATTGAAGTTTGGGAACCACTGGCATATGGCCAATCAGATGCTGTATTGAAGTTTGGGAACCACTGGCATATGGCCAATCAGATGCTGTATTGAGTTTGGGAACCACTGGTATATGGCCAATCAGATGCTGTATTGAGTTTGGGAACCACTGGCATATGGCCAATCAGATGCTGTATTGAAGTTTGGGAACCACTGGTATATGGCCAATCAGATGCTGTATTGAAGTTTGGGAACCATTGGCATATGGCCAATCAGATGCTGTATTGAGTTTGGGAACCACTGGCATATGGCCAATCAGATGCTGTATTGAAGTTTGGGAACCACTGGTATATGGCCAAACTTCAAAACTGCATCTGATTGGCCATATGCCAGTGGTTCCCAATCAGATGCTGTATTGTGGATATTATGCAAATAAAGCCACAGTAATGATATTATGAATACATGTATAAATGGATACAGCAGCCAGTCTATTTTCACCACCATGTTAAACTCTCTGCAGGTTGGCATTCTGTGAAGTTACAGAGGAAGGCTGTGCTTCTCTGGCCTCAGCTCTGAAGTCAAACCCTTCACACCTGAGAGAGCTGGATCTGAGCTACAATCACCCAGGAGACTCAGGACTCAGACTGCTCTCTGCTGGACTGGAGGATCCAACCTGCAGACTGGAGAAACTCAAGTATGTAGAGGGTTTATGTCAGTCCATGTTGAGTGACATACTGTAAGGCATGTTTCTGACCTATCAGGTTAGTTATGCTCATTTATGTATACTGTAAGACATGTTTCTGACCTATCAGGTTAGTTATGCTCATTTATGTATACTGTAAGACATGTTTCTGACCTATCAGGTTAGTTATGCTCATTTATGTATACTGTAAGACATGTTTCTGACCTATCAGGTTAGTTATTCTCATTTATGTATACTGTAAGACATGTTTCTGACCTATCAGGTTAGTTATTCTCATTTATGTATACTGTAAGACATGTTTCTGACCTATCAGGTTAGTTATGCTCATTTATGTATACTGTAAGACTGGTTTCTGACCTATCAGGTTAGTTATGCTCATTTATGTATACTGTAAGACTGGTTTCTGACATATCAGGTTAGTTATTCTCATTTATGTATACTGTAAGACATGTTTCTGACCTATCGGGTTAGTTATGCTCATTTATGTATACTGTAAGACTGGTTTCTGACATATCAGGTTAGTTATTCTCATTTATGTATACTGTAAGACTGGTTTCTGACATATCAGGTTAGTTATTCTCATTTATGTATACTGTAAGACATGTTTCTGACCTATCGGGTTAGTTATGCTCATTTATGTATACTGTAAGACTGGTTTCTGACATATCAGGTTAGTTATGCTCATTTATGTATACTGTAAGACATGTTTCTGACCTATCGGGTTAGTTATGCTCATTTATGTATACTGTAAGACATGTTTCTGACCTATCAGGTTAGTTATGCTCATTTATGTATACTGTAAGACTGGTTTCTGACCTATCGGGTTAGTTATTCTCATTTATGTATACTGTAAGACATGTTTCTGACCTATCAGGTTAGTTATTCTCATTTATGTATACTGTAAGACATGTTTCTGACCTATCAGGTTAGTTATTCTCATTTATGTATACTGTAAGACTGGTTTCTGACCTATCAGGTTAGTTATTCTCATTTATGTATACTGTAAGACAGGTTTCTGACCTATCAGGTTAGTTATTCTCATTTATGTATACTGTAAGACATGTTTCTGACCTATCAGGTTAGTTATTCTCATTTATGTATACTGTAAGACATGTTTCTGACCTATCGGGTTAGTTATGCTCATTTATGTATACTGTAAGACTGGTTTCTGACCTATCAGGTTAGTTATGCTCATTTATGTATACTGTAAGACAGGTTTCTGACCTATCAGGTTAGTTATGTCTTACTGAACACAGAAATTAGCATAACTAACCTGATAGGTCAGAAACATGTCTTACTGTATATGTAATTATCATGTTTCTTACTTATCAGGTTAGTTATGATAATTACATGTACTGTAAGCCAAACATACTTACCACCACCTGGACGGTGTGATGGGGTGACCTTGTGTGTACATTGCCTGTCTGTTCTTCTTACCCCCTACAGTGTGGAACATGGTGGACAGTACACAATAAAACACGGGCTTAGAAAATGTGAGTGTTGACTACTGTGAAGAAAAATCCTGTTAGTCTTATTTCAAGTTGACTCGAAGAAAGATCTTTTTGTGTGTGTGTGTGGTGTGTGTGTGTGTGTGTGGTTACACTAACGACCTCGCTCTGTTGGGATTATTTATTGGTGTGTTATGAGGTTATGTTCATTCAACAAATCTGAATGGATCTTTTCCCTCTATAATACCTAGAAACATTATCATTCTGATGTGGTCCTTTTAATACCTAGAAACATTATCATTCTGATGGGGTCCTTTAATACCTAGAAACATTATCATTCTGATGGGGTCCTTTAATACCTAGAAACATTATCATTCTGATGTGGTCCGTTAATACCTAGAAACATTATCATTCTGATGTGGTCCGTTAATACCTAGAAACATTATCATTCTGATGGGGTCCTTTAATACCTAGAAACATTATCATTCTGATGGGGTCCTTTAATACCTAGAAACATTATCATTCTGATGTGGTCCGTTAATACCTAGAAACATTATCATTCTGATGTGGTCCGTTAATACCTAGAAACATGATCATTCTGATGTGGTCCTTTAATACCTAGAAACATTATCATTCTGATGGGGTCCTTTAATACCTAGAAACATTATCATTCTGATGTGGTCCGTTAATACCTAGAAACATTATCATTCTGATGGGGTCCTTTAATACCTAGAAACATTATCATTCTGATGGGGTCCTTTAATACCTAGAAACATTATCATTCTGATGGGGTCCTTTAATACCTAGAAACATTATCATTCTGATGGGGTCCTTTAATACCTAGAAACATTATCATTCTAATTTGTAAGTCGCTCTGGATAAGAGCGTCTGCTAAATGACTTAAATGTAAATGATGGGGCTCTTTAATACCTAGAAACATTATCATTCTGATGGGGCTCTTTAATACCTAGAAACATTATCATTCTGATGGGGGTCCTTTAATACCTAGAAACATTATCATTCTGATGGGGCACTTTAATACCTAGAAACATTATCATTCTGATGGGGTCCTTTAATACCTAGAAACATTATCATTCTGATGGGGCTCTTTAATACCTAGAAACATTATCATTCTGATGGGGGTCCTTTAATACCTAGAAACATTATCATTCTGATGGGGCTCTTTAATACCTAGAAACATTATCATTCTGATGGGGGTCCTTTACTACCTAGAAACATTATCATTCTGATGGGGCTCTTTAATACCTAGAAACATTATCATTCTGATGGGGCTCTTTAATACCTAGAAACATTATCATTCTGATGGGGGTCCTTTAATACCTAGAAACATTATCATTCTGATGGGGCTCTTTAATACCTAGAAACATTATCATTCTGATGGGGCTCTTTAATACCTAGAAACATTATCATTCTGATGGGGGTCCTTTAATACCTAGAAACATTATCATTCTGATGGGGCTCTTTAATACCTAGAAACATTATCATTCTGATGGGGCTCTTTAATACCTAGAAACATTATCATTCTGATGGGGGTCCATTAATACCTAGAAACATTATCATTCTGATGGGGCTCTTTAATACCTAGAAACATTATCATTCTGATGGGGCTCTTTAATACCTAGAAACATTATCATTCTGATGGGGTCCTTTAATACCTAGAAACATTAACATTGTGATATGATGATGATTTGTAATATATTGTGTCCTGGTCTCCCCCATCAGATGGCTGTGTGCTCACACTGGACCCAAACACAGCACACAGAAACCTCTCTCTGTCTGAGGAGAACAGAAAGGTGACATGGGGGACAGAGGAGCAGCCGTATCCTGATCACCCGGAGAGATTTCAGCATTTCGACCAGGTGCTGTGTAGAGAGGGTCTGTCTGGGCTCTGTTACTGGGAGGTAGAGTGGTGTGGGAGAGGGGCTCATATCGGCGTGACATATAAAGGAATCAATAGGTCAGGAAGGGGTGATGACAGTGGGCTTGGACCTTGTGACAAAGCTTGGTGTCTGGTCTGTAGTGGTGACCATTACATGGCCTGGATCAATAATAAGCTCACTACCATACCTTCCCCCTCCTCGCCCCCCTCCAACAGAGTAGGACTGTATCTGGACTGGCCAGCCGGCACTATGTCTTTCTACAAGGTCTGTTCTGATACACTGACCCACCTGTACACATTCTACACCACATTTACTGAGCCCCTCTACCCAGGGTTGTTTGTTTGGTGTTACTCCTCAGTGTCCCTGTGTCAGGTGGTGGCCCCTGTGTCAAAAACACAACATGATGTTTCACTCTGATCCTGGTCCTGTTCAGTAGTAGGAGACGCTGTGTCGCGTCGTGCCGTGTACCACACCACCTGGGCCTTATTGTTTAATTATAAAACGGCTCCCTGGGAAATCTGCAGTTTGACTGGTTTAAATGGTGTGTGAAGCCATTGATAATTCCCCTATTCCCACACATCATTTAGATGTAGTATCAGTTGTAAAATAGATAGTATTGATTCTAGATGGTAATATTGGCCGTTCATCCTGTCTTGACCATATTACCACAAACCCCCTGAGGTGCCTTATTGCTATTATAAACGGGTTACTAATGTAATTAGAACAGTACAAATACATGTTTCTGTCATACCCGTGGTATACGGCCTGATATACCACGGCCGGTAGATCTCCAGGAAGAGGGTTGGACTGAAAACCTACAGGACGGTAGATCTCCAGGAAGAGGGTTTGACTGAAAACCTACAGGACAGTAGATCTCCAGGAAGAGGGTTGGACTGAAAACCTACAGGACAGTAGATCTCCAGGAAGAGGGTTGGACTGTAAACCCACAGGACAGTAGATCTCCAGGAAGAGGGTTGGACTGAAAACCTACAGGACAGTAGATCTCCAGGAAGAGGGTTGGACTGAAAACCTACAGGACAGTAGATCTCCAGGAAGAGGATTGGAGTGAAAACCTACAGGACAGTAGATCTCCAGGAAGAGGATTGGACTGAAAACCTACAGGACAGTAGATCTCCAGGAAGAGGGTTGGGCCGCCCTGGTGTAGATGAAGGCGAGGAGACGGGTTAAAGACGGATTTTTAAGCCTTGAGACAATTGAAACCATGGATTGTGTGCCATTCAATGGGTGAATGGCCAAGACAAAAGATTTAAACGGTCTATGGTAGTAGGTGCAAGGAATGGTCCACCACCCAAAGGACATCCAGCCAACTTGACAACTGTGTGATGCATTGGAATGATCATGTTCCACAGGGATGCTGGCCCGTGTTCGACACCTCGTAGAGTCCATTTCACGACAAATTGAGGCTGTTCTGAGGGCTGAAGAGGGAGCAACTCAATATTAGGAAGGTGTTCCTAATGTTCTGTTCAGTGTATATCCCTTCGCAATGAATTATTTTCTGATGTTTATCATTTCATTGTCCATGTGTGGGCTACAAGTCAAATGTACTCAACAGTAGTGGTTTATAAGGAATACTGCTATATGTACGAATTCAAATGTTACCAAGGGGCGTTGAATATAACGTCTCTATGCAAGTTATTTACCTTGCTTGAATGAGGTGTTAATGGATGATTCTGAATAATGGCATTTCAGCTTTTTACCAGCAGGGGGAGGCAGAACACAGCAGCGCCTATTGCAGTAGAGTAGACAGTTACTGATTCTGCAATGATTTAATGACATTGATGACGTTGCCATAAATACATGTCTTTAATATGATATATCAAAAACTTCTTATAGGGAAAACAAATTCCTCAGCACTAGTAGAACAGGACACATTTAATACTTCTCTCACAACCCACACTAAGACCACTGTGGAGGGGAAAACCATGACAACCAACACTAAGACCACTGTGGAGGGGAACGCCATGGCAACCCAGACCACTGTGGAGGGGAACGCCATGGCAACCCAGACCACTGTGGTGGGTAAAGCCATGGCAACCCAGACCACTGTGGTGGGTAAAGCCATGGCAACCCAGACCACTGTGGAGGGGAACGCCATGGCAACCCAGACCACTGTGGTGGGTAAAGCCATGGCAACCCAGATCACTGTGGAGGGGAACGCCATGGCAACCCAGACCACTGTGGAGGGGAACGCCATGGCAACCCAGACCACTGTGGTGGGTAAAGCCATGGCAACCCAGACCACTGTGGTGGGTAAAGCCATGGCAACCCAGACCACTGTGGTGGGTAAAGCCATGGCAACCCAGACCACTGTGGTGGGTAAAGCCATGGCAACCCAGACCACTGTGGTGGGTAAAGCCATGGCAACCCAGACCACTGTGGAGGGGAACGCCGTGGCAACCCAGACCACTGTGGAGGGGAACGCCGTGGCAACCCAGACCACTGTGGAGGGGAACGCCGTGACAACCCAGACCACTGTGGAGGGGAACGCCGTGCCAACCCAGACCACTGTGGAGGGGAACGCCGTGGCAACCCAGACCACTGTGGAGGGGAACGCCGTGGCAACCCAGACCACTGTGGAGGGGAACGCCGTGACAACCCAGACCACTGTGGAGGGGAACGCCGTGGCAACCCAGACCACTGTGGAGGGGAACGCCGTGGCAACCCAGACCACTGTGGAGGGGAACGCCGTGGCAACCCAGACCACTGTGGAGGGGAAAGCCATGATGGCTAGAAGTACTAGATTGGAGTCTTGTCAGGTGGGGTAAGGTTTAAAGACAAAAACAGGGTTGAAAGAACTAGAATCACAGCAAACCAAATACATGTTAGCCCATATAAATCACCACCTGGTTTTAATATCATTCAAAAGGTCTCTTCAGCACTCCAATGGCATAAACGACAGCCTTTTAAATGTTTAAAACTTCAGTTAGTTGGCTTGCCTGGGTCGAGACTTGAGAAAGTAGCAGTGTTTTAGTGTTGTCTTGTGGCCCAAATGGCTCCCTATTCAGGGCAGCCCCATGGGCCCTGGTTAATAGTTGTGCACTAGAAACGGGAATAGGGTACCCTAGTGACTGGCGGGGGCGAGGCAATTTGTCGTCAGGGGCAATGGATATGGATGGGGCTAGACAAGAGAACAGGTTGTCATCAGGGACAATGGATATGGATGGGGCTAGACAAGAGAACAGGTTGTCATCAGGGACAATGGATATGGATGGGGCTAGACAAGAGAACAGGTTGTCATCAGGGACAATGGATATGGATGGGGCTAGACAAGAGAACAGGTTGTCATCAGGGACAATGGATATGGATGGGGCTAGACAAGAGAACAGGTTGTCATCAGGGACAATGGATATGGATGGGGCTAGACAAGAGAACAGGTTGTCATCAGGGACAATGGATATGGATGGGGCTAGACAAGAGAACAGGTTGTCATCAGGGACAATGGATATGGATGGGGCTAGACAAGAGAACAGGTTGTCATCAGGGACAATGGATATGGATATGGATGGGGCTAGACAAGAGAACAGGTTGTCATCAGGGACAATAGATATGGATGGGGCTAGACAAGAGAACAGGTTGTCATCAGGGACAATGGATATGGATGGGGCTAGACAAGAGAACAGGTTGTCATCAGGGGCAATGGATATGGATGGGGCTAGACAAGAGAACAGGTTGTCATCAGGGACAATGGATATGGATGGGGCTAGACAAGAGAACAGGTTGTCATCAGGGACAATGGATATGGATGGGGCTAGACAAGAGAACAGGTTGTCATCAGGGACAATGGATATGGATGGGGCTAGACAAGAGAACAGGTTGTCATCAGGGACAATGGATATGGATGGGGCTAGACAAGAGAACAGGTTGTCATCAGGGACAATGGATATGGATGGGGCTAGACAAGAGAACAGGTTGTCATCAGGGACAATGGATATGGATGGGGCTAGACAAGAGAACAGGTTGTCATCAGGGACAATGGATATGGATGGGGCTAGACAAGAGAACAGGTTGTCATCAGGGACAATGGATATGGATGGGGCTAGACAAGAGAACAGGTTGTCATCAGGGACAATAGATATGGATGGGGCTAGACAAGAGAACAGGTTGTCATCAGGGACAATGGATATGGATGGGGCTAGACAAGAGAACAGGTTGAGGCATGTTTCCTGAAGATTTAAATGAAAAGTCGTCCCCCTAGCAACTACTACCCACTCGCTCTCTTGTCGACAACAAACGTCTCTTTCTACCGGTGAACTTTAGTGACACATTTGACTTTCACGTAGCTTAAACCCATGTCATTATAGATACAATTATAAAAGACTCATCTGTGCAGAATAGAGGGAAGACGAGGTGAAAATAAACAAAGAAAAATCAATATACATATCTGTTAATTTGATAGACATTCTTTATTCAATGAAAATAATAAAATATATTGAATATATCACCACTAAGAGAATTTGAAAAACTAGAAAGGCTATTTGACTGAACACTAGAAATCAATCCCAAATCAACACAACAGGCACCTTGTTTGATAGAGACAACAAACTCTGTTCATAAATAAAACCACTTCCAAATAAACTAATTAAAACATTATTTATTCATTCAGGATTTAAGTTGTTTTGGGATCAGGGAGTTGTGTAGCTATGGGTTACATCCTATTCCCTATGTAGTGTGCACTACTTTAGACCAGAGTCCTATGGGCCATGGTTGAAAGTAGTGCACTACATTTGGAATGTACAGTCTAGCCGATAGCCGTCCTCAGCTGAGATAAATTAGGACGACAGACTGGATAGGCTCCCTGCAGACAGGACACAGCTTGTTCCTCTTCTTCAGTTTCCTGGCGCAGGTGTAACAGGCCATGAGGTGTCCGGTGCGTCCGTGGACGATGCAGCCGTTCTTGGGCCTGGTCTGACAGATGACGCAGGGCTCCAGGCAGCTGGCGGGGAGGTGAGCCTCCAGGCTGTTGAAACGCTCCAGGTCTGGTACCATCACTTCTTGGCTGAAGGGGGCGCTAGAGGACGATCCTGAGCCTACACCATTGGAGTTCGAAGAAGAGGTGGAGGGCTGGGAGGAGCAGGCCGAGTCTTGGGAATCGGGACCAGAGACGGACACCAAGTCCTGGGAGTCTTTGAGGAGGGGAAGGGGCGACTTGGCTCTCTTCCCATCTGGGACATCCAGTCCTTCGGTCTCGTCGGGCTCTGTCGGGGCTGGGGAAGGCTTGGGGGGTAAGGGTTTGAGGGTGGTGGTAGCAGAGTTGCTGTCAGACTCAGGAAACCAATCCATTCTTAGTGTCCAGCAGCGGTTACAGTTACGGGGGAGGGGAGGGTTCAACTCCTCACACTTTGAGCACTTCCAGTAGTCCTGAAACAACACCACTAGATTAGACAACAGACAACACTAGATTAGACCACAGCACCGCTAGATTAGACCACAGGCACCACCGCTAGATTAGACCACAGGCAGCACCGCTAGATTAGACCACAGGCAGCACCGCTAGATTAGACCACAGGCAGCACCGCTAGATTAGACCACAGGCAGCACCGCTAGATTAGACCACAGGCAGCACCGCTAGATTAGACCACAGACAACACTAGATGACACCGCTAGATTAGACGACAGCACCGCTAGATTAGACCACACCGCTAGATTAGACCACAGGCACCACCGCTAGATTAGACCACAGGCAGCACCGCTAGATTAGACCACAGACAACACTAGATGACACCGCTAGATCAGACGACAGCACCGCTAGATTAGACCACACCGCTAGATTAGACCACAGACAACACTAGATTAAACAACAGACAACACGAGATGACAGCGCTAGATTAGACCACAGGCAGCACCGCTAGATTAGACCACAGGCAGCACCGCTAGATTAGACCACAGGCAGCACCGCTAGATTAGACCACAGACAGCACCGCTAGATTAGACCACAGACAGCACCGCTAGATTAGACCACAGACAACACTAGATGACACCGCTAGATCAGACGACAGCACCGCTAGATTAGACCACACCGCTAGATTAGACCACAGACAACACTAGATTAAACAGACAACACGAGATGACAGCACTAGATTAGACCACACCGCTAGATTAGACCACAGCACCGCTAGATTAGACAACACCGCTAGATTAGACCACAGACAACACTAGATTAAACAACAGACAACACTAGATGACAGCACTAGATTAGACCACAGACAAGACGGCTAGATTAGACCACACCACTAGATTAGACCAGAGACAACACCGCTAGATTTGACCACAGACAACACCGCTAGATTAGACCACAGACAAGACGGCTAGATTAGACAACACCACTAGATTAGACCAGAGACAACACCGCTAGATTTGACCGCACCGCTAGATTAGACCACAGGCACCACCGCTAGATTAGACCACACCGCTAGATTAGACCACAGGCACCACCGCTAGATTAGACAACACCGCTAGATTAGACCAGAGACCACACCGCTAGATTAGACCACAGGCACCACCGCTAGATTAGACCACAGGCAGCACCGCTAGATTAGACCACAGACAACACTAGATGACACCGCTAGATCAGACGACAGCACCGCTAGATTAGACCACACCGCTAGATTAGACCACAGGCACCACCGCTAGATTAGACCACAGACAACACTAGATTAAACAACAGACAACACTAGATGACAGCACTAGATTAGACCACAGACAAGACGGCTAGATTAGACCACACCGCTAGATTAGACGACAGCACCGCTAGATTAGACCACAGGCACCACCGCTAGATTAGACCACAGGCAGCACCGCTAGATTAGACCACAGACAACACTAGATGACACCGCTAGATCAGACGACAGCACCGCTAGATTAGACCACACCGCTAGATTAGACCACAGACAACACTAGATTAAACAACAGACAACACGAGATGACAGCACTAGATTAGACCACACCGCTAGATTAGACCACAGCACCGCTAGATTAGACAACACCGCTAGATTAGACCACAGACAACACTAGATTAAACAACAGACAACACTAGATGACAGCACTAGATTAGACCACAGACAAGACGGCTAGATTAGACCACACCACTAGATTAGACCAGAGACAACACCGCTAGATTTGACCACAGACAACACCGCTAGATTTGACCGCACCGCTAGATTAGACCACAGGCACCACCGCTAGATTAGACCACACCGCTAGATTAGACCACAGGCACCACCGCTAGATTAGACCACAGGCAGCACCGCTAGATTAGACCACAGGCAGCACTAGATGACACCGCTAGATCAGACGACAGCACCGCTAGATTAGACCACACCGCTAGATTAGACCACAGACAACACTAGATTAAACAACAGACAACACTAGATGACAGCACTAGATTAGACCACAGACAAGACGGCTAGATTAGACCACACCACTAGATTAGACGACAGCACCGCTAGATTAGACCACACCACTAGATTAGACCAGAGACCGCACCGCTAGATTAGACCACAGGCACCACCGCTAGATTAGACCACAGGCACCACCGCTAGATTAGACAACACCGCTAGATTAGACCACAGGCACCACCGCTAGATTAGACCACAGGCACCACCGCTAGATTAGACAACACCGCTAGATTAGACCGCACCGCTAGATTAGACCGCACCGCTAGATTAGACCACAGGCACCACCGCTAGATTAGACCACACCGCTAGATTAGACCGCACCGCTAGATCTTAGACCGCACCGCTAGATCTTAGACCGCACCGCTAGATCTTAGACCGCACCGCTAGATCTTAGACCGCACCGCTAGATCTTAGACCGCACCGCTAGATCTTAGACCGCACCGCTAGATCTTAGACCGCACCGCTAGATCTTAGACCGCACCGCTAGATCTTAGACCGCACCGCTAGATCTTAGACCGCACCGCTAGATCTTAGACCGCACCGCTAGATCTTAGACCGCACCGCTAGATCTTAGACCGCACCGCTAGATCTTAGACCGCACCGCTAGATCTTAGACCGCACCGCTAGATCTTAGACACCACCGCTAGATTAGGCACCACCGCTAGATTAGACACCACTGCTAGATTAGACCACAGGCACCACCGCTAGATTAGACCACAGGCACCACCGCTAGATCAGACCACACCGCTAGATTAGACCACAGACACCACCGCTAGATTAGACCACACCGCTAGATTAGACACCACTGCTAGATTAGACCACAGGCCCCACCGCTAGATTAGACCACAGGCACCACCGCTAGATTAGACCACAGGCAGCACCGCTAGATTAGACCACAGGCAGCACCGCTAGATTAGACCACAGGCAGCACCGCTAGATTAGACCACAGGCACCACCGCTAGATTAGACCACACCGCTAGATTAGACCACAGACAACACTAGATGACACCGCTAGATCAGACGACAGCACCGCTAGATTAGACCACACCGCTAGATTAGACCACAGACAACACTAGATTAAACAACAGACAACACGAGATGACAGCACTAGATTAGACCACACCGCTAGATTAGACCACAGCACCGCTAGATTAGACAACACCGCTAGATTAGACCACAGACAACACTAGATGACAGCACTAGATTAGACCACAGACAAGACGGCTAGATTAGACCACACCACTCGATTAGACCACAGACCACACCGCTAGATTAGACCACAGACAACACCGCTAGATCAGACCACACCGCTAGATTAGACCACAGACAACACCGCTAGATTAGACCACAGACAAGACGGCTAGATTAGACAACACCACTAGATTAGACCAGAGACAACACCGCTAGATTTGACCGCACCGCTAGATTAGACCACAGGCACCACCGCTAGATTAGACCGCACCACTAGATCAGACCACACCGCTAGATTAGACCACAGGCACCACCGCTAGATTAGACCACAGGCACCACCGCTAGATTAGACCACAGGCCCCACCGCTAGATTAGACCACGATTAGACCACACCGCTAGATTAGACCACACCGCTAGATTAGACCAGAGACAACACCGCTAGATTAGACCACACCGCTAGATTAGACCAGAGACAACACCGCTAGATTAGACCACACCGCTAGAGCAGACCACACCGCTAGATCAGACCACACCGCTAGATTAGACCACAGGCACCACCGCTAGATTAGACCACAGGCACCACCGCTAGATCAGACCACAGGCACTAACCAACCAGAACATTGGTAGCGAGTGACAAAAAGCAGCTTGTTGGACAATCAGAATTGTGAGAAATGATCTGTTGTATCCTTGTGTTGATTAGATTTGTTTTATTATGGGTAATATGAAACATACTGCTTCCGTGATTTCAGTGTCGTCATCGAACGAGTCCTCCTCCTCTGCTTCAAAGATGGTGACTTCATACACCTGTGAGAGAACGACAAGAGACCCAGGGAGTCAACAGCTGCAGTTTGACCCCAGGACACTAGAGGGAGCTGTTTGAAATGAAACACACACACACCAATGTTTCCTCGGGGGGTCCGGGAGCATGCCCCCCCGTGATAATTTTTAGAACCACTGAAAAGGTCTGCTTTTTGTTGTTGTGGTGGTGCACCACAGCTAAATAAATGCAGCGGAAACACAGACACAGTTGAAAAGACAGTGAGCCGAGACCTCGTCCTCTCCAGACACTGAAGCCTCTTCGGGATCGCTGTAGGCATCCGAGTCGATGGACTCCACCTCAAACTCCACGCTGAAGTTATCAGAGTCTGAGTCCAGATCCTGGCTCAGAACATCGTCACACACGTCACTGACCAATGAACCTACTTCCTGTTGAGAGAGACAAAGAGAGAGAGAGCTCAGTAACATGGGACTTACACAGCTGCCGATAGATTTACAAATTACAATCATTTTTTTACTCAGAATCTAAAGTACTGAACAAACCGATGTCACACACTAGACGTGAAACATTTAGTCTGAACATTATGTGTAGGAATGAATCATCTCATTCCTTCATCTGTATCATTTTGTAACCCAGCAGATATTCTCTAGTTTAGGATCTCACCCTCCTTTTATTTAGGATTGGTGAAACTACAGTCTGACAGGGTAAATAGTTGTACTGCAGGAGGCTCCCCCCACAGAGTGACAGGAGGAGGCCCCCCCACAGAGTGACAGGAGGAGGCCCCCCCACAGAGTGACAGGAGGAGGCTCCCCCCACAGAGTTACAGGAGGAGGCTCCCCCCACAGAGTTACAGGAGGAGGCTCCCCCCACAGAGTGACAGGAGGAGGCTCCCCCCACAGAGTGACAGGAGGAGGCTCCCCCCACAGAGTGACAGGAGGAGGCTCCCCCCACAGAGTTACAGGAGGAGGCTCCCCCCACAGAGTTACAGGAGGAGGCTCCCCCCACAGAGTTACAGGAGGAGGCTCCCCCCACAGAGTTACAGGAGGAGGCTCCCCCCACAGAGTTACAGGAGGAGGCTCCCCCCACAGAGTTACAGGAGGAGGCTCCCCCCACAGAGTTACAGGAGGAGGCTACTCACAGTGTTACTGTGTGAGTCTGAAGACTCGCTGCTCCTACGGTCTCGTCTCAGGCCTCCAATCACACACCAGGACATGCTGTCATCAAAGGTCAGAGAAAAGCTGTCTGACCTATGTCTCTTCCTGGACTCACACCCGTCCTCCTCTTGTGTCGATGATGTTCCATCTGGAATAGAACAGAGGGGTGAGCAGTGGTTTTAGTCAGGTTGACACATCAAATAGCACTGTTAACAATGTCTTTCAAATAAACCATTTCTCCTCTGATGCCAATAGAGAAGAATATTGTGCATACAATCACTCTGTTGACATAGTGAAACATACTGATAGTCTTCAACAAAGCTGTTTCTCCCTTGATGACAATGAATATGTGATGTTCACAAGACATCAAGGATTTGTTTATAGCCGTATGTGTGTACTGGGCCCTGAGGTACGACCAGTAGCTAAGAGCAATAAAACCCCAGTCCTTAAAATGGTCCAGTTCAATCCATCAGGCTAGGACTGTTGTGGATTCCCCCTGGTCCGTTAGGAACAAGCATGTCTTTGTGGTGTCTGTGTGTGGAAGCCGTCAGGCTGCTTTGGGCCTGAAGAGACTCATTGTGAGGAGAAGTCATCTGAAAACATTCTCCACAGCCTCCAGACCAGAGCGTTCCTACGGTCTGATAGCCGGTCCTCCGGACCAGAGCGTTCCTACGGTCTGATAGCCGGTCCTCCGGACCAGAGCGTTCCTACGGTCTGATAGCCGGTCCTCCGGACCAGAGCGTTCCTACGGTCTGATAGCCGGTCCTCCGGACCAGAGCGTTCCTACGGTCTGATAGCCGGTCCTCCAGACCAGAGCGTTCCTACGGTCTGATAGCCGGTCCTCCAGACCAGAGCGTTCCCACGGTCTGATAGCCGGTCCTCCAGACCAGAGCGTTCCCACGGTCTGATAGCCGGTCCTCCAGACCAGAGTGTTCCTACGGTCTGATAGCCGGTCCTCCGGACCAGAGTGTTCCTACGGTCTGATAGCCGGTCCTCCGGACCAGAGCGTTCCTACGGTCTGATAGCCGGTCCTCCAGACCAGAGCGTTCCTACGGTCTGATAGCCGGTCCTCCAGACCAGAGCGTTCCCACGGTCTGATAGCCGGTCCTCCGGACCAGAGTGTTCCTACGGTCTGATAGCCGGTCCTCCGGACCAGAGTGTTCCTACGGTCTGATAGCCGGTCCTCCGGACCAGAGCGTTCCTACGGTCTGATAGCCGGTCCTCCGGACCAGAGCGTTCCTATAGTCTGATAGCTGGTCTTATCCCACACAGAGATAACATCTCAGACCACCACGTCTGCCTGCCTGGCTACAGATGGCCAGAACACCCCTGTCAAGAAGGACAAGTCTGGACGGACCCATTAAAAGTGACTGTGGTTCTATGCTTTGATGCATCCATAACTCAGTCTTTGCTTCCCCAACAGACTTGACAGGGCAACACATGAAGCCATGCGGTCTGACGTCACGAAGCCATGCGGTCTGACGTGACGTCATGAAGCCATGCGGTCTGACGTGTCATCATGAAGCCATGCGGTCTGACGTGACGTCATGAAGCCATGCGGTCTGACGTGACATCATGAAGCCATGCGGTCTGACGTGACATCATGAAGCCATGCGGTCTGACGTCATGAAGCCATGCGGTCTGACGTGACATCATGAAGCCATGCGGTCTGACGTGACATCATGAAGCCATGCGGTCTGAGTCATGAAGCTCATGACATCATGAAGCCATGCGGTCTGAGGTGACAGTTTTTCTCCAGGAGAAAGTTACAGCACAGATCCACATGAGCAGGACTGGTGTAGTTAGTAGGTGTAGGCTTATGTACACACTGCTGCAGTACTCCAACGGACAGACAGACAGGCACTCACCAGGGTCACTACTCCTCCTCCTCCTCCTGCGTTCTGAGGTAGATGATGAATGACAGTCTGAGTCTGTCTCCTGTAAACAGATTAAACAGGAGGAACCGTTAGAGAAATCAACCAGTGAACCAGGACACTGAGGGAGTCTGTCTATAAAACTCACTCAGGCACATCTACCACTTAAAACGACATCACAGGAAAACCCGCATCAGAAGCTCCAAGGGAGACCGTCTTGGAACACGTGCCAGTATAAACATCACTCTGCAACACAACTAAAGTTGTTTCAACTTGAGGTTGAGTATGTTTATGTCTGTGACACAGAGCTAGGCAATTAGTTTGATCGCAAGCATTTTCGCTACACTCGCAATAACATCTGCTAAACACGTGTATGTGACAAATAACATTTGATTTGATTTACAGTCTGTTTGTAACTCTTTCAAATGCAGGGTGATGGAGAAGTCTTTCTCCCTATATTCATTTAGTAACGGTGGCCCACCGCTAAACAACTATTTTTTGAGACAGGTTGTAAACCAAGGTTTCCAGAACCCTTCTGCTGCTCTCTTAGGTGGTTTAACTAAGGGAAAGCACTGGTGAAAAATACACAATTGAAAGATGTGAGAAAAGTCTGGTAAGCAGACTCCACATCGACCTAAATATTTTCCCATGAAATACCATCAAACAACATGTTAAAGTGCTCGCAATTACTTTAGTTAAATAGTCTACATTTAAAAACGCTACAAATCATTCCTTCTGTTCATTTCCAACTGCCAAAGAGAAGTGGAAAATTACAAAGTGGTCAGAACGCATCGGAGTAGGATTCTATTGCATTGACAGGCACGACTCAGGCATAACCAATCAGAGCTGTAGTAGACCTATATGCAAATAGACCATTGCCATATATGGATCTGTGCCATTCACTGGACTGTTTTTACAGCATGAGCGGTCGTGAGTAGATGAGCTTGTTTTGAGATCAAAGCGAGAGCGACTTGTGCACATTTGCTCATATCCTTTGCTAGTTAGTGAGTTATTAGCCCAGTTATAGATAACTTGTAGTCAGCAATGGGGAAGTGATTGCTTCCAACAAGAGCACAAAACGTATACATTTCCAGACAGCTTTGAAACACAAGTCAGGTTAAAAGCTTTTTTTTGTCTTAAAGGGGCCGTATTGTATTTTGAAACAGGTTTGAATAAGATAAGTAGCCAATAGGCAGAGTGTAGCATAATTTGTCTGATTCTCTGTAATAATGGTATGGGAATAATGATGCATTTTATTTTGTAAAGTGGTTTCTTGCATCAAACACAATATTCAGTCACCTCATTGTCTGAAGGACAAGTGGATAAACAGGTTCATGTCAAGCCCAGCATGGGTTTTTTCTCACAAGTCTCATGGAATGTAGGTCTACATTGAACACCACACATTGGCTGCTACTGTCAGCTGAAAGATATAACAGCTATTTCCATATTAAAATGTTACGGGATTAATTCTCTCCATTGTTTTTGATGGTAGGCCACTCTGGTAGGCCTACATTATGATCAAATAGCCACAGCAGCCTACCTGGCCACTGTTAAAACTGTAACTTAAAGCAGGTACAGCCTCAGTGTTTACAGTAAGCGCGTGCCGGACGATGAACAAGATTTTCACAACGTTCAAGTTTGTGCTCATCAGACCTGAAATTTGCTCAGTGATAAAAGAACAGAGGGAACATTGTTTGGGGCGGTATGCAAATTGGAGTAGATCTATGGCAGTGCTCTCCAACAGGTCGATAGCCAGCTACCAGTAGCTACCAGCTCACCTATGACTAGCTCGACAAACTATTCTGAAAGTACATGCAATTTTCACGTGTTCCACCGCAAACTGTCATAAACAGATCTCACAAGTATCAGACAGTAGCAGCTACTGTATAGTCAATACAACATTGACCTTATCCCAGCCCTGGTTAGACACTAGTGGCTACAAAAGCCAAACCCAAAAGTTTCCTCAAGGGGCAGTCCGTAAAATTGGGTTGGAATTACAGAAAGAGCCCAGGGCAGATGAGTCGAAGCCGGAATTGATGTTCAAAAGTTCTTGTCGGTTTAAATAAATTACAGCGGAAACAATTCATGGGAGAATTTTTTTAATTTTTTATGACGACTAAAGAATGACAAAATAGCAAAGTTGTGTCGGAGCTTGTAAAACAGCTGCCATCCAGTACGGCAACATTATAGCAATGCCTCCACTGGAACGTTTCAACCAACCACAAGCTCTGTTTTTCCCCCCTTCATTTAGTTTAATGTGTCTACCACAGAAATACAATGAATAGATGCTCTTTCTATGTGGTCTTCTTACCTTAGGCCCTCTATCCGGTTCACTCTGGCTCCTGGGTTCCGTGAAGACAGATTGGGATTCTAAAAGGACAAAGAAACATCTACATTTAAAAATCAGAATAGACTACTTCTTCACTTGTCTTATCAGCCCAATACATAACGCAACATTGAACTGCCTAGCGTACAAATGGCTTTTTCAAAAGAGATGTATATCAACTACAAACTACAGGACAATACAAGTGACAAAAGGAAAGCTAAAAGTACCTTGATTTTTCACTGCTAGGAGATTTTGTGTGATCATAGCGAAGAGGACTCTGAAAGAACAAAACCCACAAGGCTAACATTAGCACACTGAAACGGTTTCACTACCAGACATCTCTCATTTGTTTAGCAAACAGAAGGCTGCTCATCAATTTCACTAACTTCCTTTTTCAATCATCTGACCAACACATGCAACAGGTGGCAGCATATTAAGTGGCTATATTAGAGGCCAGAGTCTGTATTAGAGGTTAGAGGCCATAGGAGCTGTATTAGAGGACAGAGTCTGTATTAGAGGACCAGAGGGTCTGTATTAGAGGTCAGAGGAGCTGTATTAGAGGACCAGAGGGTCTGTATTAGAGGTTAGAGGCCAGAGTCTGTATTAGAGGCCAGAGTCTGTATTAGAGGACCAGAGGGTCTGTATTAGAGGACCAGAGGGTCTGTATTAGAGGACCAGAGGGTCTGTATTAGAGGACCAGAGGGTCTGTATTAGAGGTTAGAGGCCAGAGTCTGTATTAGAGGCCAGAGTCTGTATTAGAGGCCAGGGAGCTGTATTAGAGGACAGAGTCTGTATTAGAGGCTGTGTAGAGGAGCTGCATTAGAGCCTGTGTAGAGGAGCTGCATTAGAGGCTGTGTAGAGGGGCTGCATTAGAGGCTGTGTAGAGGGGCTGTGTAGAGAGCCTGTGTAGAGAGCCTGTGTAGAGGAGCTGCATTAGAGCCTGTGTAGAGCCTGCATTAGAGCCTGTGTAGAGAGCCTGCATTAGAGCCTGCATTAGAGCCTGTGTAGAGAGCCTGCATTAGAGCCTGTGTAGAGAGCCTGCATTAGAGGCTGTGTAGAGAGCCTGCATTAGAGCCTGTGTAGAGAGCCTGCATTAGAGGCTGTGTAGAGAGCCTGCATTTGAGCCTGTGTAGAGAGCCTGCATTAGAGCCTGTGTAGAGAGCCTGCATTAGAGCCTGTGTAGAGGAGCCTGCATTAGAGGCTGTGTAGAGAGCCTGCATTAGAGGCTGTGTAGAGAGCCTGCATTAGAGCCTGTGTAGAGAGCCTGCATTAGAGCAACGCAAGCTGAGCAAACAGGGTGTGTGTTGGGGGTTTATTGTCCAAGCTGTGTGTGTTATTGTGTGAGTGGCTCTTTGATGGAGAATATGTCCACACCGTGCAGTGTGTCTCCTCACCGTGGTTCTTTAACAGAGAAGCTGTCCACTCCCAGTACAGCCCCCAGGGGGTCATCAGCACAGTGCACTATGTGTTGCTGCTTCATGTCATAAAGCTGTTTCTTCATGATGTACTGCCCCAGGTAGAATATCACCTGACAATAGACAGCACAGGGGTCAGAGGTCAACACCACACACATATATATATAA
This sequence comes from Salmo salar, assembly GCF_965601325.2. NCBI lineage: Eukaryota > Metazoa > Chordata > Actinopteri > Salmoniformes > Salmonidae > Salmo > Salmo salar. The sequence continues at coordinate 83,412,610 of NC_138307.1, read as the reverse complement.
ATATGAGAGAGAGAGAGAGCGAGAGAGAGAAACAGGGTACAGGCAGGGGTCAAGATGAGAGTCCTGTCTCAGTCTAGTAGATACCCTCCCTCCATATACTGATCCAGACAGTCCTGTCTCAGTCTAGTAGATACCCTCCCTCCATATACTGATCCAGACAGTCCTGTCTCAGTCTAGTAGATACCCTCCCTCCATATACTGATCCAGACAGTCCTGTCTCAGTCTAGTTGATACCCTCCCTCCATATACTGATCCAGACAGTCCTGTCTCAGTCTAGTTGATACCCTCCCTCCATATACTGATCCAGACAGTCCTGTCTCAGTCTAGTAGATACCCTCCCTCCATATACTGATCCAGACAGTCCTGTCTCAGTCTAGTTGATACCCTCCCTCCATATACTGATCCAGACAGTCCTGTCTCAGTCTAGTAGATACCCTCCCTCCATATACTGATCCAGACAGTCCTGTCTCAGTCTAGTTGATACCCTCCCTCCATATACTGATCCAGACAGTCCTGTCTCAGTCTAGTAGATACCCTCCCTCCATATACTGATCCAGACCGTCCTGTCTCAGTCTAGTAGATACCCTCCCTCCATATACTGATCCAGACCGTCCTGTCTCAGTCTAGTAGATACCCTCCCTCCATATACTGATCCAGACCGTCCTGTCTCAGTCTAGTAGATACCCTCCCTCCATATACTGATCCAGACCGTCCTGTCTCAGTCTAGTTGATACCCTCCTTCCATATACTGATCCAGACCGTCCTGTCTCAGTCTAGTAGATACCCTCCCTCCATATACTGATCCAGACAGTCCTGTCTCAGTCTAGTAGATACCCTCCCTCCATATACTGATCCAGACCGTCCTGTCTCAGTCTAGTAGATACCCTCCCTCCATATACTGATCCAGACCGTCCTGTCTCAGTCTAGTAGATACCCTCCCTCCATATACTGATCCAGACAGTCCTGTCTCAGTCTAGTAGATACCCTCCCTCCATATACTGATCCAGACAGTCCTGTCTCAGTCTAGTAGATACCCTCCCTCCATATACTGATCCAGACAGTCCTGTCTCAGTCTAGTAGATACCCTCCCTCCATATACTGATCCAGACCGTCCTGTCTCAGTCTAGTAGATACCCTCCCTCCATATACTGATCCAGACCGTCCTGTCTCAGTCTAGTTGATACCCTCCTTCCATATACTGATCCAGACAGTCCTGTCTCAGTCTAGTTGATACCCTCCCTCCATATACTGATCCAGACCGTCCTGTCTCAGTCTAGTAGATACCCTCCCTCCATATACTGATCCAGACAGTCCTGTCTCAGTCTAGTTGATACCCTCCCTCCATATACTGATCCAGACCGTCCTGTCTCAGTCTAGTAGATACCCTCCCTCCATATACTGATCCAGACAGTCCTGTCTCAGTCTAGTTGATACCCTCCTTCCATATACTGATCCAGACAGTCCTGTCTCAGTCTAGTTGATACCCTCCCTCCATATACTGATCCAGACAGTCCTGTCTCAGTCTAGTTGATACCCTCCCTCCATATACTGATCCAGACCGTCCTGTCTCAGTCTAGTAGATACCCTCCTTCCATATACTGATCCAGACAGTCCTGTCTCAGTCTAGTTGATACCCTCCCTCCATATACTGATCCAGACAGTCCTGTCTCAGTCTAGTAGATACCCTCCCTCCATATACTGATCCAGACAGTCCTGTCTCAGTCTAGTTGATACACCTCATCCCACACTGATCCAGAGTATTCTGGGTCACAATTTAGACAGGCAACTGACAGACACATGATTACTGCACTGAGTAGAAGTATATGACTCCATCCAATATACTTCTCTAGCTGACAGGAGGCTATTGTGATAGACTGATCACTGCCATGAAGGTATCAGTTCCTTATGATAAAAGCAGATTACACAGACTGTAAACACATTTTCCAGCAATCAATGTGGACCAGTAAAACGCTCAGCACTCCCATACACTCTATAAACTAAAGCATCAGAGTGCCTCTCTCTCTCTCTCTCTGAGATAACTCTGTCTCCCTGATGAACAACAGAGGAAGGAGCCAAACACAGAGTCCCAGACTAGTTAGACATTCCTGAGGTCCGTTAGAACCCCAGTGAGTCAGAGTAGAAGTCAAGAGGTGGCTGAACGTTCTAACATTCTAACTAAGATAATCACTAGTTTCTCTCTATGACTCAGACTCCCACACAGACAGACCCCCTGACATGTCTCATCAAAGCTGTGTGACGTGTCCTCAAACCAAGGTGGTCTGCTAGCCAATCATAGCTCTTAAATGACAGTGCATTTGTATTCTAGTTTAGTAGACACTACAATCAGTTCAATCAACTGAAGTAGGTAAAACAGTATACCAATAGGAAAACAATAGAACCAAGTCAAAAGACATTCTAATTTTTGAGAGTATCTACCGGATGCAGTTTAGTTGATGAAAGCGACAATCAATAGTGAAACTAGTGTAAATCTAGCGATGCAGAGAATAATCCAGAAACACCTACACAATGTATATACCAGTAGTTTGGCTGCTAATGACAAATTAAGAGTGACTTTCCCCCCTTAGAAACTAATATCTACTATTCTACCAGTAAACCCTAAGATATACTGCAATTGGAAATTCAAAACATCAAATATTTAAATGTAAAAACTGAATTTAAAAAGTGTGAGACTAGAAAATAATTACAGAAACTGAAAAGTCTGGGAGATAATGTCTATTGAGGATCTTAAAAGGTTTCCTCTGTCTGCTTCATGCAACAATAAGTTGATTAAGTAAAGTTAAGCCAAAGACTAGTGGTTCTATATCAGCAGGATATAGGAAACAAGACAGCCAGCTGTCAGATCACTTCTTACCTCTTTCATGGTGAAAACGTCTTTGTCTGCACCTGCCTGCTGTAATAAGATATGCAGTTTCTCTTTTGGTCTTACCTGTGAAAATACAGCACATAAACAAAATACATTATATTACATTCAATGTAACTGTAAACAAATATGACTTAAATAGTGTGATAGAGAGAAAGCGATTTCAGTTAATACTTACAAGTTTCTCATTGTCCAACGTATTTATTTGGGAACTACTTCTATGCCATTCTGACATTCTCTCACAATTCTCTGCCATTCTGTCTTTCACCTGTCGAAGAGTAGAGGTAAAATACATTTTCATTTCCAAGTTAACATGCAATGCCTTATAAAATGATACATGTCAAGACAAGCTTTGGAAGACAAAAACAAGTTTACCTAAATAAATAGATAGAAGTACTAATGAGTAGATGTTTATTTACCCCCTTCATATTGTGTATATAAAGTGCTTGAGGTCGGCTGGTAGCATTAGGAACCACTTCCCCGTCTCCCCCGGATTTAAATAGGCTCAGAGACATGTCAGGACTAGCACTGCTCCGGCTGGTGACGCTAGGATGCTATTGGGCGCAGCCGGCGTATGGCTCAAACTAGATGACTAACCTCACCTAACATGTTTTAGCATGACGAGCACACCGCTTTGACTGGCCCACCTAGCGGCCACCCTGCGTCTGTACACCCGCCTCCGCCCTTAGTGCTGAGCTGGCCGCTACAGTTGGATATGTCCGGGCATGTCCCAGTTTACTACAGTCCTACATTGTGTAACTATCAGCTGTTTTACTGACATGGGCAGGGTTGGAGGAAGGGTGTCTCCTGACTCGCTTAGCTATTGCTTTTCCAAACAAACAAAGAGCCATGCAAGTTGACAGGTGAACTATTGGACATAAACTGGTTGCCACTGGATATTAACGTTACCACCGTGGATATGAAATTACAAAGTACGGGATTAAAGCCAAAGATCTGTCACCAACATTAAGAGGGGTTTGACATCTGGACTCACTGATAACAATTCTTTATCTGATCTAACATTTGGTCATGAGTTTAGTTTTTCTGTTGCAGATATCCATCAATGTTATTCAATCGCATGAAAGAAACTGACCTGCGAAAAGTAACGTTACCTACACTTCAATCATCATCCTTTTATTGTTACCTAACCAAATGGGATAGTTTCCTATCAATCTGTCAACACACAATGAAGACAAACAGCTTGGAAAGACACACGACCCCGTTGTGGGGCTCTGGAAGCCAGTAAAGTAGACCAGTGTGCAATATTAGCAAGTTAGTATAGCTGATAACTTAAATTAATAACATCGACGTTACAGTCAAATGTATTTAACATAGGCATCTAGCTAGATTCAATGTGTGGTATTTACAATACATGTTTTAACTAGCTAACCACTAACTTTACCCTGCACCGCCAAATTAAAACTGTTGAACGAGCAACTACTATAGTCCGGACGTTGACGAGCAAGTTGGTGTCGCTACCAGGCAGCGCTTTTTGATATATCTTCATGTGCATTTTGTTTAATGGGTAACTACAACACCACAGATAAACATATTTGACGACACTCTTGCTAACATTACATTGCATGTTTAGCCGTTGTACTACTAGCTACCACAACTTCGCTACTATGTGTTGACGTCTAGCTATTCAACGTTGACTCCTTACTAGTAGTTTCCGTTTTAGCCATCAGGAAAACACGAGGATGAAAGGCCTTGTAGCATGTGGCTAATGCTATTAAAACTTTAGCTCTAAAAATGAAGTTGTTGTACAAATTGCATGTCAAAATAACTCATAGTTAAACTATTATACACAATAGATTGCATTTAAACGTTCATACCAATAGTTAAATAGATTTAGAGCACATTATTGGCTTCACTTACGTTACTTTCACAATCCAATAACTTGCTTCTAAAGTTAGCGAGGCAAACGAACGTTAATTTTGTCGCCCCTAGTGGCGGTTCCAAAGTAGGGCACGTGCACTGAAGATGAACCAGGTTGACTAATCAATCACAAGAAGAAGAAAAATATGTCTGTTTTTATAAGAAGAAGAAAATAGACTACCTGCATGTGGGGAATGTTCATCGTTTTATAGTGGAACAAACATGGGAACTATCTACGAACTCAGCCAATACTTGATTGGCTGGATTGATTCATCAATGCATTCTTTGCCTAATCATTGATTCAATCATCAGAGGGGAAATGGCATTGGTTGTCATTCAAATCACACAGTCAGTGTGAAGATGAAATCAATCACATTGAATTCATATAATAGACATGTTTCTGTATGTCTAGCTTTATAAGTGTATTCATCATCATTATCCCCTGAGAGAGGAATACATCAGTGTTCTTCTGTATCTTCACTCCAATATGGGTCAATCTCTTGACATGGCACTCGCTCGTTGAAACAGGGGCATTGTGACTCTTCACATGGCTTCTTGCTGACTGCAAAATCATTGCCTCCGTCTGCCAGAGACAAAAGTGTGTTTGTGTTACGTTCTGTTTTTCTGTCAACCAGCTCTGCTCTAGGGCCATTTATCAAGCGTAGGAGTGCTGATCTAGGATTCCTTCTGCCTTTTAGATCACAATGAATAAGATAACATGGACAGGAGGGACCTGATCCTAGATCAGCAGTCCTACTCTGCCCCTGGTCTGGTCGGATGCTGAGACATGTCCTGGCTGTTCACACTTCATCATTATAGTGCCATGATGCTAGTCCTTATGATGCTAGACCTTATGATGCTAGTCCATGATACTTGACCTTTATGCTAGTCCATATGAAGCTAGTCCATGATGCTAGACCTTATCAAATCAAATTTTATTTGTCACATGCGCCAACTACAAACATGGGAACTATCTACGTGTAGACCTTACAGTGAAATGGTTACCTACAAGCCCTTAACCAACAATGCAGTTTTAAGAAAAAAAAGAAATAAAAAAAGTAACAAATAATGAAAGAGTTGCAGTAAAATAACAATAGCGAGGCTATATACAGGGGGTACTGGTACAGAGTCAATGTGGAGGCTATATACAGGGTGTTACGGTACAGAGTCAATGTGGAGGCTATATACAGGGGGTACCGGTACAGAGTCAATGTGGAGGCTATATACAGGGGGTACCGGTACAGAGTCAATGTGGAGGCTATATACAGGGTGTTACGGTACAGAGTCAATGTGGAGGCTATATACAGGGGGTACCGGTACAGAGTCAATGTGGAGGCTATATACAGGGGGTACCGGTACAGAGTCAATGTGGAGGCTATATACAGGGGGTACCGGTACAGAGTCAATGTGGAGGCTATATACAGGGGGTACCGGTACAGAGTCAATGTGGAGGCTATATACAGGAGGTACCGGTACAGAGTCAATGTGGAGGCTATATACAGGGGGTACCGGTACAGAGTCAATGTGGAGGCTATATACAGGGGGTACCGGTACAGAGTCAATGTGGAGGCTATATACAGGGTGTAATGGTACAGAGTCAATGTGGAGGCTATATACAGGGGGTACCGGTACAGAGTCAATGTGGAGGCTATATACAGGGGGTACCGGTACAGAGTCAATGTGGAGGCTATATACAGGGGTTACCGGTACAGAGTCAATGTGGAGGCTATATACAGGGGTTACCGGTACAGAGTCAATGTGGAGGCTATATACAGGGGGTACCGGTACAGAGTCAATGTGGAGGCTATATACAGGGGTTACCGGTACAGAGTCAATGTGGAGGCTATATGCAGGGGGTACCGGTACAGAGTCAATGTGGAGGCTATATACAGGGGTTACCGGTACAGAGTCAATGTGGAGGCTATATACAGGAGGTACCGGTACAGAGTCAATGTGGAGGCTATATACAGGGGGTACCGGTACAGAGTCAATGTGGAGGCTATATACAGGAGGTACCGGTACAGAGTCAATGTGGAGGCTATATGCAGGGGGTACCGGTACAGAGTCAATGTGGAGGCTATATACAGGTGGTACCGGTACAGAGTCAATGTGGAGGCTATATACAGGGGTTACCGGTACAGAGTCAATGTGGAGGCTATATACAGGGGGTACCGGTACAGAGTCAATGTGGAGGCTATATACAGGGGGTACCGGTACAGAGTCAATGTGGAGGCTATATACAGGGGGTACCGGTACAGAGTCAATGTGGAGGCTATATACAGGGGGTACCGGTACAGAGTCAATGTGGAGGCTATATACAGGGGGTACCGGTACAGAGTCAATGTGGAGGCTATATACAGGAGGTACCGGTACAGAGTCAATGTGGAGGCTATATACAGGGGGTACCGGTACAGAGTCAATGTGGAGGCTATATACAGGGGGGTACCGGTACAGAGTCAATGTGGAGGCTATATACAGGGGGTACCGGTACAGAGTCAATGTGGAGGCTATATACAGGGGTTACCGGTACAGAGTCAATGTGGAGGCTATATACAGGGGGTACCGGTACAGAGTCAATGTGGAGGCTATATACAGGGGGTACCGGTACAGAGTCAATGTGGAGGCTATATACAGGGGGTACCGGTACAGAGTCAATGTGGAGGCTATATACAGGGGGTACCGGTACAGAGTCAATGTGGAGGCTATATACAGGGGGTACCGGTACAGAGTCAATGTGGAGGCTATATACAGGGGGTACCGGTACAGAGTCAATGTGGAGGCTATATACAGGGGGTACCGGTACAGAGTCAATGTGGAGGCTATATACAGGGGGTACCGGTACAGAGTCAATGTGGAGGCTATATACAGGGGGTACCGGTACAGAGTCAATGTGGAGGCTATATACAGGGGGTACCGGTACAGAGTCAATGTGGAGGCTATATACAGGGGGTACCGGTACAGAGTCAATGTGGAGGCTATATACAGGGGGTACCGGTACAGAGTCAATGTGGAGGCTATATACAGGGGGTACCGGTACAGAGTCAATGTGGAGGCTATATACAGGGGGTACCGGTACAGAGTCAATGTGGAGGCTATATACAGGGGGTACCGGTACAGAGTCAATGTGGAGGCTATATACAGGGGGTACCGGTACAGAGTCAATGTGGAGGCTATATACAGGGGGTACCGGTACAGAGTCAATGTGGAGGCTATATACAGGGGGTACCGGTACAGAGTCAATGTGGAGGCTATATACAGGGGGGTACCGGTACAGAGTCAATGTGGAGGCTATATACAGGGGGTACCGGTACAGAGTCAATGTGGAGGCTATATACAGGGGGTACCGGTACAGAGTCAATGTGGAGGCTATATACAGGGGGTACCGGTACAGAGTCAATGTGGAGGCTATATACAGGGGGTACCGGTACAGAGTCAATGTGGAGGCTATATACAGGGGTACCGGTACAGAGTCAATGTGGAGGCTATATACAGGGGGTACCGGTACAGAGTCAATGTGGAGGCTATATACAGGGGGTACCGGTACAGAGTCAATGTGGAGGCTATATACAGGGGGTACCGGTACAGAGTCAATGTGGAGGCTATATACAGGGGGTACCGGTACAGAGTCAATGTGGAGGCTATATACAGGGGGTACCGGTACAGAGTCAATGTGGAGGCTATATACAGGGGGGTACCGGTACAGAGTCAATGTGGAGGCTATATACAGGGGGTACCGGTACAGAGTCAATGTGGAGGCTATATACAGGGGGTACCGGTACAGAGTCAATGTGGAGGCTATATACAGGGGGTACCGGTACAGAGTCAATGTGGAGGCTATATACAGGGGGTACCGGTACAGAGTCAATGTGGAGGCTATATACAGGGGGTACCGGTACAGAGTCAATGTGGAGGCTATATACAGGGGGTACCGGTACAGAGTCAATGTGGAGGCTATATACAGGGGGTACCGGTACAGAGTCAATGTGGAGGCTATATACAGGGGGTACCGGTACAGAGTCAATGTGGAGGCTATATACAGGGGGTACCGGTACAGAGTCAATGTGGAGGCTATATACAGGGGGGTACCGGTACAGAGTCAATGTGGAGGCTATATACAGGGGGTACCGGTACAGAGTCAATGTGGAGGCTATATACAGGGGGTACCGGTACAGAGTCAATGTGGAGGCTATATACAGGGGGTACCGGTACAGAGTCAATGTGGAGGCTATATACAGGGGGTACCGGTACAGAGTCAATGTGGAGGCTATATACAGGGGGGTACCGGTACAGAGTCAATGTGGAGGCTATATACAGGGGGTACCGGTACAGAGTCAATGTGGAGGCTATATACAGGGGGTACCGGTACAGAGTCAATGTGGAGGCTATATACAGGGGGTACCGGTACAGAGTCAATGTGGAGGCTATATACAGGGGGTACCGGTACAGAGTCAATGTGGAGGCTATATACAGGGGGTACCGGTACAGAGTCAATGTGGAGGCTATATACAGGGGGTACCGGTACAGAGTCAATGTGGAGGCTATATACAGGGGGTACCGGTACAGAGTCAATGTGGAGGCTATATACAGGGGGTACCGGTACAGAGTCAATGTGGAGGCTATATACAGGGGGGTACCGGTACAGAGTCAATGTGGAGGCTATATACAGGGGGTACCGGTACAGAGTCAATGTGGAGGCTATATACAGTGGGTACCGGTACAGAGTCAATGTGGAGGCTATATACAGGGGGTACCGGTACAGAGTCAATGTGGAGGCTATATACAGGGGGGTACCGGTACAGAGTCAATGTGGAGGCTATGGGGGTACCGGTACAGCGTCAATGGGGAGGCTATATACAGGGGGTACCGGTACAGAGTCAATGTGGAGGCTATATACAGGGGGTACCGGTACAGAGTCAATGTGGAGGCTATATACAGGGGGGTACCGGTACAGAGTCAATGTGGAGGCTATGGGGGTACTGGTACAGTGTCAATGTGGAGGCTATATACAGGGGGTACCGGTACAGAGTCAATGTGGAGGCTATATACAGGGGGTATCGGTACAGATTCAATGTGCGGGGGCACCGGTTAGTCGAGGTAATATGTACATGTAGGTAGAGTTATTAAAGTGACTATGCATAGATAATAACAGAGTAGCAGCAGCTTAAAATGGGGAGGCAATGCAAATAGTCTGGGTAGCCATTTGATTAGATGTTCAGGAGTCTTATGGCTTGGGGGTAGAAGCTGTTTAGAAGCCTCTTGGACCTAGCCTTGGTTCCCCCGGCACCGCTTGCCGTGGGGTAGCAGAGAGAACAATCTAAGACTAGGGTGGCTGGAGTCTTGGACAATTTTTAGGGCTGACACCGCCTGGTATAGAGGTCCTGGATGGCAAGAAGCTTGGCCCCAGTGATGTACTGGGCCGTACGCACTACTCTCTGTAGTGCCTTGCGGTCGGAGTCCGAGCAGTTGCCATAACAGGCAGTGATGCAACCAGTCAGGATGTTCTCGATGGTGCAGCTGTAGAACCTTTTGAGAATCTGAGGACCCATGCAAAATCTTTTCAGTCTCCTGAGGGGGAATAGGTTTTGACGTGCCCGCTTCACGACTGTCATGGTGTGTTTGGACCATGTTAGTTTGTAGGTGATGTGGACACCAGGGAACTTGAAGCTCTCAACCTGCTCCACTACAGCCCTGTCGATGAGAATGGGGGCGTGCTCAGTCCTCCTTTTCCTGTAGTCCACAATCATCTCCTTTGTCTTGATCACTTTGAGGGAGAGGTTGTTGTCCTTACACCACCCGGCCAGGTCTCTGACCTCCTCCCTATAGGCTGTCTCATCGTTGTCGGTGATCAGGCCTACAACTGTTGTGTCATCAGCAAACTTAATGGTGTTGGAGTCATGCCTGGCCGTGCAGTCATGAGTGAACAGGGAGTACAGGAGGGGACTGAGCACGCACCCCTGAGAGACCCCCGTGTTGAGGATCAGTGTGGCGGATGTGATGCTAGTCCTTTTGATGCTAGTCCATGATACTAGTCCATGATACTAGTCCATATGATGCTAGTCCATATGATGCTAGTCCATGATGCTAGTCCTTTTGATGCTAGTCCATGATACTAGTCCATATGATGCTAGTCCATATGATGCTAGTCCTTTTAATGCTAGTCCATGATACTAGTCCATATGATGCTAGTCCATATGATGCTAGTCCTTTTGATGCTAGTCCATATGATGCTAGTCCATATGATGCTAGTCCTTTGGTTAGAAGAACAGAGAATAAACTGGTATCAGTGAATCTACAACAGAAGATACATGGAACTAATGGTCATTGAACTCGTGGTCATGGAACTAATGGTCATTGAACTAATTGTCATGGAACTAATGGTCATTGAACTAGTGGTCATGGAACTAGTGGTCATGGAACTAATGGTCATGGAACTAGTAATGGTCATGGAACTAGTGGTCATGGAACTAGTGGTCATGGAACTAATGGTCATGGAACTAGTGGTCATGGAACTAATGGTCATGGAACTAGTGGTCATGGAACTAGTGGTCATTGAACTAGTGGTCATGGAACTAGTGGTCATGGAACTAGTGGTCATGGAACTAGTGGTCATGGAACTAGTGGTCATGGAACTAATGGTCATGGAACTAGTGGTCATGGAACTAATGGTCATGGAACTAGTGGTCATGGAACTAGTAGTGGTCATGTAACTAGTGGTCATGGAACTAGTGGTCATTGAACTAGTGGTCATGGAACTACTGGTCTTGGAACTAGTGGTCATGGAACTAATGGTCATGGAACTAAAGGTCATGGAACTAGTGGTCATGGAACTAATGGTCATGGAACTAGTAGTCATGGAACTAATGGTCATGGAACTAATGGTCATGGAACTAGTGGTCATGGAACTAGTGGTCATGGAACTAATGGTCATGGAACTAGTGGTCATTGAACTAGTGGTCATGAAACTAGTGGTCATTGAACTAGTGGTCATGGAACTAATGGTCATGGAACTAGTGGTCATGGAAATAATGGTCATGGAACTAGTGGTCATGGAACTAATGGTCATGGAACTAGTGGTCATTGAACTAGTGGTCATGGAACTAATGGTCATGGAACTAGTGGTCATGGAACTAATGGTCATGGAACTAATGGTCATGGAACTAGTAGTCATGGAACTAATGGTCATGGAACTAGTGGTCATGGAACTAGTGGTCATGGAACTAGTGGTCATTGAGACTGTGAGAAACGTCACGACTTTCCTTGGTTAATGAAAGTCAAACCACAACTTCTAAAAAGGAAAGGCCTACTGGTCAGAAATGGCTCCTTGATTTGGATTAGTTAAATCATTCACAAATGTGTTTATTGATGGACAAAATGAAAAGTGGAAGATTCATTATAAATGGTCTATTTTGTTGATAACTTTTGTGTGCATCAAAATACATCAAATCTTATATTTGTCCTTGAACCAGCAGAAAGTTTTTGGTCTTCTCTGGTATCGTTGGCATATTTTCCAGTCTGCTCCCCCTCTCATTCCTAGAAGGGCTGACATAATGAGTCAGATGTTATTTTAGAACGACATGTTCTTTCAGAGCCTCAACATGTCAGGGCATGTTATTAAGCCTTATAACCTCCAATAAGTGTTATTAATCATTTATAACTTCTAATTAGTACAAATGGAATGACAAAGGCCATTAAGTCATTAAAGTTTACGATTAAAGTCAAGTTATCCACTTGCTTCAAAGAATGGGATGATTATAGACTTTGTAAAGTAATTTACATTGTGATTAGATTTACTTGATGGGTCTCTGGCGACTGGAAATAATTATATTATACTAAATCTTACATGATGCCGTCTCATCAGTCTCACAAGTCTCTCACCGGCTTCATTGACTTTGTAAATGAGCAGGGTAGGATAACGTTGAAGAGTTATAAATAGCCACGTAACCATTCAGTTCCAGTTTATACAGAAAGGGGAAGCCGTCTCTCAAATGGCATCCTATTCCCTTTATATTAGGGGACTACCTCCCCATGGGGCTCTTGTCAAAGGTAGTGCACTATATAGGGAGTAGGGTGGCATTTGGGACGTAGCCCCCGGGGACTGAAGTTCTGTGCTACCACAGATATGTCCTTGTTATTTGGCTCATGTGTTTTTGTTGGCCTCTGGTGGTTGGGTGTGTACACACTACACTGAGCCACAATGGCAGGCCTGTGAACCTAGAGGCTGAGCAGACAGCAGAACACTGAGGCCACTCTCTGAGACCAGGGAACTGCCTGTACCTTGTAGCACAGTCCCCACCTACCTAGATTTTTCTCGTCCACACCACCTCCCATCGCAGGTTCGTATTCACTAGACGCCAAACATAAGAAAACAGACTGAAACAGGGATGGAATAACTGAACTTGTCCAGTAAGAAACGCTTGTTTTGGTTTTCTGTTGCAAAACGTTTTGCTACAGTGTGCACTAATGAATACGACCCAACTCTTATTCCAATCCTGTATGATATCATGTTGACTAACTTGTAAAGGGCAAGCCCATGTGTAACTCTGTGTTGTTGTATGTGTCGAATTGCTATGCTTTATCTTGGCCAGGTCGCAGTTGTAAATGAGAACTTGTTCTCAACTGGCCTACCTGGTTAAATAAAGGTGAAATAAATAAAAAATAAATAAAAAGCTGTATGTAGTCTTGTTTCTCAGGACTGTCCCAGCAGCAATCAGAATGTTAAACAAACAATGTGATTTAGTCCTTTTTCCATGAAACAATCTGTAATTAGAAAGTATTTGAGATATGCATTACTTTTCACTTCATCAACCTTTGACATAAATAGGTTGTGAGCAGCACTATGAAAACAGAGTCCTTCCTTTTCTCTACGACCACAATGAGTGGTAGCCCTACCTAACCTCCATTCATACAGCTGTTAATGGGCCTCTCAATGCTCTGTGGCAGGTTCAGGTAACTTCCCCAAGCTTCCTAAATGAGACAAACTATCAATAAAATACCATTTATTGAAGATCACAGTATGAAAAAAAAATCATTCAATAATGCAAAAGTATCTTCAGCATTTGGAAATTGTTAAGAGCAAGTTGTCCACTCTTTTATCGTTCCCGGCAAAAATACTGAAATATAAGACAGCATCTTGAGTAATGCAAAACCAATGTAAATACTAGGCTTGCTGACCTTCCACATCTTCCAATACAGTATACATTCCACTTCTTTAGCAGTGTATTATCATCATTATCTTACAAAACATGATCATTAGTGTTCCCTGACAGAACTATCTCACTGTTTGGCCAGTTCCCCTTTCACTCAACAATCACATTCCAACTATAGAATTCTAGTTCTATGATTCCAACCTCTAGTTCTATGATTCCAACCTGGCCCTTCCCTCAAACAATCCTAGGGAACCAGTGAGTTGTCAAGCAACCAATGAGAGCAGCAGCCTCTATGGATTGGCACTCCGGTGGGCCTATCATGGCCTCTGGACCAGCTTGCTCTTGCCCTCCTCCTGCTCTGCCAGCTTGAAGTGGGTGTAGGAGAGGATGCCAGCGAGGGTACAGAGGATGCCCAGGCCCTGGTTTAGAGACAGGGGGTCCTGGAAGAGAACATAGCCCCCCAACAGGGTGATGCAGAACTTGAAGTGGCCAAACATGTTGTAGCTGTAGGAGTTCACGGTTAAGGTCAAATTAAAAAAGAAGGCGCACACAGTGAATTTGAAATGTATCACATACACAACTTTGTAATATTGACCCCAGAGTTATACTAGTTGTCATGGTGATTCCTCACATCATATCTCCTCGCCTCCTTATCAACAATATTGGAGGAGAAGGTCAAAGGTCCCTCCACTCTGACCTTATTCTTCAATGAGTTTTGAGAAGGAGAGATGATGTGAGGAATCGAGGACAGATGAATTGACATTTTTGAGACAGTCCTGTGGTTGACCCTTGACCTCCAGCCAGAACAAAAGGATACGTGACAGCAGAGGTGTTCCCTATGATCCAGTAGATTGACAGGTTGACTAGGAAGGCTATGAGGCCAGATAGCATCACCATGGCCTGGAGGAGAGATACAACAACATGTTAGCATCATCCTGGTCTGAAGGTAGAGATACAACATGTTAGCATCACCATGGTCTGAAGGTAGAGATACAACATGTTAGCATCACCATGGTCTGAAGGTAGAGATACAACATGTTAGCATCACCATGGTCTGAAGGTAGAGATACAACATGTTAGCATCACCATGGTCTGAAGGTAGAGATACAACATGTTAGCATCACCACGGTCTGAAGGTAGAGATACAACATGTTAGCATCACCACGGTCTGAAGGTAGAGATACAACATGTTAGCATCACCATGGTCTGAAGGTAGAGATACAACATGTTAGCATCACCATGGTCTGAAGGTAGAGATACAACATGTTAGCATCACCATGGTCTGAAGGTAAGAGATACAACATGTTAGCATCACCATGGTCTGAAGGTAGAGATACAACATGTTAGCATCACCATGGTCTGAAGGTAGAGATACAACATGTTAGCATCACCATGGTCTGAAGGTAAGAGATACAACATGTTAGCATCACCATGGTCTGAAGGTAAGAGATACAACATGTTAGCATCACCATGGTCTGAAGGTAGAGATACAACATGTTAGCATCACCATGGTCTGAAGGTAGAGATACAACATGTTAGCATCACCATGACCTGGAGGAGAGATACAACAACATGTTAGCATCACCATGGCCTGGAGGAGAGATACAACATGTTAGCATCACCATGGCCTGGAGGAGAGATACAACATGTTAGCATCACCATGGCCTGGAGGAGAGATACAACATCATGTTAGCATCACCATGGCCTGGAGGAGAGATACAACATCATGTTAGCATCACCATGGCCTGGAGGAGAGATACAACATGTTAGCATCATCCTGGCCTGGAGGAGAGATACAACAACATGTTAGCATCACCATGGCCTGGAGGAGAGATACAACATGTTAGCATCACCATGGCCTGGAGGAGAGATACAACAACATGTTAGCATCATCCTGGCCTGGAGGAGAGATACAACATGTTAGCATCATCCTGGTCTGAAGGTAGAGATACAACATGTTAGCATCACCATGGTCTGAAGGTAGAGATACAACATGTTAGCATCACCATGGTCTGAAGGTAGAGATACAACATGTTACCATCACCATGGCCTGGAGGAGAGATACAACAACATGTTAGCATCACCATGGCCTGGAGGAGAGATACAACATGTTAGCATCACCATGGCCCGGAGGAGAGATACAACATGTTAGCATCACCATGGCCTGGAGGAGAGATACAACATCATGTTAGCATCATCCTGGTCTGAAGGTAAGAGATACAACATGTTAGCATCACCATGGCCTGGAGGAGAGATACAACATGTTAGCATCACCATGGTCTGAAGGTAAGAGATACAACATGTTAGCATCACCATGGTCTGAAGGTAGAGATACAACATGTTAGCATCACCATGGTCTGAAGGTAGAGATACAACATGTTAGCATCACCATGGTCTGAAGGTAGAGATACAACATGTTAGCATCACCATGGTCTGAAGGTAGAGATACAACATGTTAGCATCACCATGGTCTGAAGGTAGAGATACAACATGTTAGCATCACCATGGTCTGAAGGTAGAGATACAACATGTTAGCATCACCATGGTCTGAAGGTAGAGATACAACATGTTAGCATCACCATGGTCTGAAGGTAGAGATACAACATGTTAGCATCACCATGGTCTGAAGGTAGAGATACAACATGTTAGCATCACCATGGTCTGAAGGTAGAGATACAACATGTTAGCATCACCATGGTCTGAAGGTAGAGATACAACATGTTAGCATCACCATGGTCTGAAGGTAGAGATACAACATGTTAGCATCACCATGGTCTGAAGGTAGAGATACAACATGTTAGCATCACCATGGTCTGAAGGTAGAGATACAACATGTTAGCATCACCATGGTCTGAAGGTAGAGATACATCATGTTAGCATCACCATGGTCTGAAGGTAAGAGATACAACATGTTACCATCACCATGGTCTGAAGGTAGAGATACAACATGTTAGCATCACCATGGTCTGAAGGTAGAGATACAACATGTTAGCATCACCATGGTCTGAAGGTAGAGATACAACATGTTAGCATCACCATGGTCTGAAGGTAGAGATACATCATGTTAGCATCACCATGGTCTGAAGGTAGAGATACAACATGTTAGCATCACCATGGTCTGAAGGTAAGAGATACAACATGTTAGCATCACCATGGTCTGAAGGTAGAGATACAACATGTTAGCATCACCATGGTCTGAAGGTAGAGCTACAACATGTTAGCATCACCATGGTCTGAAGGTAAGAGATACAACATGTTAGCATCACCATGGTCTGAAGGTAAGAGATACAACATGTTAGCATCACCATGGTCTGAAGGTAGAGATACAACATGTTAGCATCACCATGGTCTGAAGGTAGAGATACAACATGTTAGCATCACCATGACCTGGAGGAGAGATACAACAACATGTTAGCATCACCATGGCCTGGAGGAGAGATACAACATGTTAGCATCACCATGGCCTGGAGGAGAGATACAACATGTTAGCATCACCATGGCCTGGAGGAGAGATACAACATCATGTTAGCATCACCATGGCCTGGAGGAGAGATACAACATCATGTTAGCATCACCATGGCCTGGAGGAGAGATACAACATGTTAGCATCATCCTGGCCTGGAGGAGAGATACAACAACATGTTAGCATCACCATGGCCTGGAGGAGAGATACAACATGTTAGCATCACCATGGCCTGGAGGAGAGATACAACAACATGTTAGCATCATCCTGGTCTGAAGGTAGAGATACAACATGTTAGCATCACCATGGCCTGGAGGAGAGATACAACATCATGTTAGCATCATCCTGGTCTGAAGGTAAGAGATACAACATGTTAGCATCACCATGGTCTGAAGGTAGAGATACAACATGTTAGCATCACCATGGTCTGAAGGTAGAGATACAACATGTTAGCATCACCATGGCCTGGAGGAGAGATACAACATGTTAGCATCACCATGGTCTGAAGGTAAGAGATACAACATGTTAGCATCACCATGGTCTGAAGGTAGAGATACAACATGTTAGCATCACCATGGTCTGAAGGTAGAGATACAACATGTTAGCATCACCATGGTCTGAAGGTAGAGATACAACATGTTAGCATCACCATGGTCTGAAGGTAGAGATACAACATGTTAGCATCACCATGGTCTGAAGGTAGAGATACAACATGTTAGCATCACCATGGCCTTGAGGAGAGATACAACATGTTAGCATCACCATGGTCTGAAGGTAGAGATACAACATGTTAGCATCACCATGGTCTGAAGGTAGAGATACAACATGTTAGCATCACCATGGTCTGAAGGTAGAGATACAACATGTTAGCATCACCATGGTCTGAAGGTAGAGATACAACATGTTAGCATCACCATGGTCTGAAGGTAGAGATACAACATGTTAGCATCACCATGGTCTGAAGGTAGAGATACAACATGTTAGCATCACCATGGTCTGAAGGTAGAGATACAACATGTTAGCATCACCATGGTCTGAAGGTAAGAGATACAGGTAACAACAGCACCGTAGCATGTTAGCAGCATTAGCAACATCAGTATTTTACCACTGTTTGTTATAACTAGTCTATCTCCAGGGGGTGGAAGTGGAGGGTTGTGGACCTTAGGGGTCAGTACAACAGTGTTGAAGTTAGCTCCTTTGACCTAGTGGCAGGTTTGGTTGCTGGGCAGACTACTGGCCACGCACAGCTGAACATGCTTTGACATGTCCGTAGAGAACTAGTGCTTGTGTGCCTTCAGTGACTCATCTCATATGAGTAATCCATCACAGGATGTAGTCTCTCACTCATTCTGAAGATAAACTGAAAGTATCAAACACCTCTCTCTCTCTCTCTCAAAATAATTTACATTAACAAAATAAACTATTTGAATATTTAGGCCAAGCCAGGAATTCCCCCAAAGTCTCCCCCTCCTTCTAACCTTGCATGCAAAAGAGCTGATGGTTTCTCTGGCCCATCTGCTTAGACCTGGTCTTAAAGTATCTTACCCCAGTCATGCAGTATGAGTCAGGTAGTGGGATTACAACTTCACCATCCCTGAACCAACCAAGGCCACGGCATTCATCATGTTCTGAACAGACTCACAATGCTGAGCTCTTCCAAGTATGTTTCCCTGTGTGTCTCAGAGAGAGAGAGAGGAAACTGTAGAATAACTCTCAGTGACAGAGTTAATGCTGAGTTCTTCCAAGTATGTTTCCCTGTGTGTCTCAGAGAGAGAGAGGAAACTGTAGAATAACTCTCAGTGACAGAGTTAATGCTGAGTTCTTCCAAGTATGTTTCCCTGTGTGTCTCAGAGAGAGAGAGGAAACTGTAGAATAACTCTCAGTGACAGAGTTAATGCTGAGTTCTTCCAAGTATGTTTCCCTGTGTGTCTCAGAGAGAGAGAGAGAGGAAACTGTAGAATAACTCTCAGTGACAGAGTTAATGCTGAGTTCTGATTAGGTGTACTATCCATTAGCTAACTGATCGGTGGTCTCTCTTTCCCTCCCCCCCTCTCTGTCTCTTACCAGTGCTGGGAAGGACCAGGGTCCGAAGATGCCCCCCTCCCCAGAGAGAGGTTCGAAGAAGGGCACGAGGGAGAGGAGGAAGGCAGAGGACATGGGGGCCTGGTAGTAGAGTAGCTGCATGGAGTTTACCTGGAGCTCATGCTGTTTCACACCTACCCACTGAGATAGAGGGAGAGAGAGAGGGAGGAAGGTGGGGAGGAAGGTGGGGGGAGAGAGGGAGGGAGGTGGGGGGAGTGAGGGAGGAAGGTGGGGGGAAGAGGGGGAGGATGTGGGAGGGAGGTAGGGGGAGAGAGATGGAGGGAGGGAGGTGGGGAGAGAGAGAGAGAGAGATGTATTATCAATCAATTATGAGGCCTGAGATAGTAGTACAATACACCTTGATAATAAGAGGTATGAATAAGGCAAGAAAGTCCACTAACGTGTCTGCATCCCAACTAGCACCCTATTTCTTTCAAGTGCTCTACTTTTGACCAGGACTCATAGGGAATAGGGTGTCATTTGGAAGACAGCCGGTTCACACATAGACTGTAGTGTTCGCCAGGTCCAAGTGCACTTCAAAGCATCACTACTTACCACCTGATAGAGGGAGGTGACGAACACTCCTAGTGTGGCAAAGACCATCCCCAGGAGGTTGAATCTCACATCATAGTAGGAGTTGAGGATCACACCTAATGTTATGGGTACCTAGTAGACAGACACACAGGAAGTCACATCACCTAACATTATGGGTACCTAGTAGACAGACACACAGGAAGTCACATCACCTAACGTTATGGGTACCTAGTAGACAGACACACATCACCTAACGTTATGGACACCTAGTAGACAGACACACAGGAAGTCACATCACCTAACATTATGGGTACCTAGTAGACAGACACACAGGAAGTCACATCACCTAACATTATGGGTACCTAGTAGACAGACACACATCACCTAACGTTATGGACACCTAGTAGACAGACACACATCACCTAACATTATGGGTACCTAGTAGACAGACACACAGGAAGTCACATCACCTAACATTATGGGTACCTAGTAGACAGACACACATCACCTAACATTATGGGTACCTAGTAGACAGACACACATCACCTAACGTTATGGACACCTAGTAGACAGACACACATCACCTAACATTATGGGTACCTAGTAGACAGACACACAGGAAGTCACATCACCTAACATTATGGGTACCTAGTAGACAGACACACATCACCTAACGTTATGGACACCTAGTAGACAGACACACATCACCTAACATTATGGGTACCTAGTAGACAGACACACAGGAAGTCACATCACCTAACATTATGGGTACCTAGTAGACAGACACACAGGAAGTCACATCACCTAACGTTATGGGTACCTAGTAGACAGACACACAGGAAGTAACATTACCTAACGTTATGGGTACCTAGTAGACAGACACACATCACCTAACGTTATGGACACCTAGTAGACAGACACACAGGAAGTCACATCACCTAACGTTATGGACACCTAGTAGACAGACACACATCACCTAACGTTATGGACACCTAGTAGACAGACACACATCACCTAACGTTATGGACACCTAGTAGACAGACACACAGGAAGTCACATCACCTAACGTTATGGACACCTAGTAGACAGACACACATCACCTAACGTTATGGACACCTAGTAGACAGACACACATCACCTAACGTTATGGACACCTAGTAGACAGACACACAGGAAGTCACATCACCTAACATTATGGGTACCTAGTAGACAGACACACAGGAAGTCACATCACCTAACATTATGGGTACCTAGTAGACAGACACACAGGAAGTCACATCACCTAACGTTATGGGTACCTAGTAGACAGACACACATCACCTAACATTATGGACACCTAGTAGACAGACACACATCACCTAACGTTATGGACACCTAGTAGACAGACACACAGGAAGTCACATCACCTAACATTATGGGTACCTAGTAGACAGACACACAGGAAGTCACATCACCTAACATTATGGGTACCTAGTAGACAGACACACATCACCTAACGTTATGGACACCTAGTAGACAGACACACATCACCTAACATTATGGGTACCTAGTAGACAGACACACATCACCTAACATTATGGACACCTAGTAGACAGACACACAGGAAGTCACATCACCTAACATTATGGACACCTAGTAGACAGACACACATCACCTAACATTATGGGTACCTAGTAGACAGACACACATCACCTAACGTTATGGACACCTAGTAGACAGACACACAGGAAGTCACATCACCTAACGTTATGGACACCTAGTAGACAGACACACATCACCTAACGTTATGGACACCTAGTAGACAGACACACATCACCTAACGTTATGGACACCTAGTAGACAGACACACATCACCTAACGTTATGGACACCTAGTAGACAGACACACATCACCTAACGTTATGGACACCTAGTAGACAGACACACATCACCTAACATTATGGACACCTAGTAGACAGACACACAGGAAGTCACATCACCTAACGTTATGGGTACCTAGTAGACAGACGCACATCACCTAACGTTATGGACACCTAGTAGACAGACACACATCACCTAACGTTATGGACACCTAGTAGACAGACACATAGGAAGTCACATCACCTAACATTATGGACACCTAGTAGACAGACACACAGGAAGTCACATCACCTAACGTTATGGACACCTAGTAGACAGACACACAGGAAGTAACATCACCTAACGTTATGGACACCTAGTAGACAGACACACAGGAAGTCACATCACCTAACATTATGGGTACCTAGTAGACAGACACACATCACCTAACATTATGGACACCTAGTAGACAGACACACATCACCTAACGTTATGGACACCTAGTAGACAGACACACATCACCTAACATTATGGACACCTAGTAGACAGACACACATCACCTAACATTATGGACATCTAAACTCAGCAAAAAAAGAAACGTCCTCTCACTGTCAACTGCGTTTATTTTCAGCAAACTTAACATGTGTAAATATTTGTATGAACCTAACAAGATTCAACAACTGAGACATAAACTGAACACATTCCACAGACATGTGACTAACAGAAATGGAATAATGTGTCCCTGAACAAAGGGGGGGTCAAAATCAAAAGTAACAGTCAGTATCTGGTGTGGCCACCAGCTGCATTAAGTACTGCAGTGCATCTCCTCCTCATGGACTGCACCAGATTTGCCAGTTCTTGCTGTGAGATGTTACCCCACTCTTCCACCAAGACACCTGCAAGTTCCTGGACATTTCTGGAGGGAATGGCCCTAGCCCTCACCCTCCGATCCAACAGGTCCCAAACGTGCTCATTGGGATTGAGATCCGGGCTCTTCGCTGGCCATGGCAGAACACTGACATTCCTGTCTTGCAGGAAATCACGCACAGAACGAGCAGTATGGCTGGTGACATTGTCATGCTGGAGGGTCATGTCAGGATGAGCCTGCAGGAAGGGTACCACGAGGGAGGAGGAAGTCTTCCTTGTAACGCACAGCGTTGAGATTGCCTGCAATGACAAGAAGCTTAGTCCGATGATGCTGTAACACACCGCCCCAGACCATGACGGACCCTCCACCTCCAAATCGATCCCGCTCCAGAGTACAGGCCTCGGTGTAACGCTCATTCCTTTGACGATAAATGCGAATCCGACCATCACCCCTGGTGAGACAAAACCACGACTCGTCAGTGAAGAGGTGGGTTTGTATGAACCCAGCGACGGTGGGTTCCAAAGTGATCCATTTTTCATTTGGAAGAGTCAGCTTTTTAAAGCAACATGGCTCAGTTTAAATCGTTTTTACATTGTAGTAAAACAATATCTCATTTGATATGCGTTTTGACATAAAATTACTACATTCTGTAGCAATGAATGTTTTTTGTGCCCATAGGCGACGTTGTTGCCGGTGATGTCTGGTGAGGACCTGCCTAGCATTAGCGTAATGACTAGAAGTCTATGGATATCTGCTAGCATGCTAGTACGTGTAATGACTAGAAGTCTATGGATATCTGCTAGCAGGTGTAATGACTAGAAGTCTATGGATATCTGCTAGCAGGTGTAATGACTAGAAGTCTATGGATATCTGCTAGCATGTGTAACCGATGTGAAATGGCTAGTTAGTTAGCGGTGGTGCGCGCTAATAGCGTTTCAATCAGTGACGTCACTCGCTCTGAGACTTGAAGTAGGGTTTCCCCTTGCGTTGCAAGGGCCGCGGCTTTTGTGGCGCGATGGGTAACGATGCTTCGTTGGTGTCAGTTGTTGATGTGTGCAAGGGTCCCTGGTTCGAGCCCGGGTTGGGGCGAAGAGAGGGACGGAACCTATCACTGTTACATTGATGCTGTTGACCCGGATCGTTGGTTGCTGCGGAAAAGGAGGAGGTCAAAGGGGGGGTGAGTGTAACCGATATGAAATGGCTAGTTAGTTAGCGGTGGTGCGCGCTAATAGCGTTTCAATCGGTGACGTCACTCGCTCTGAGACTTGAAGTAGGGTTTCCCCTTGCGTTGCAAGGGCCGCGGCTTTTGTGGCGCGATGGGTAACGATACTTCGTGGGGTGTCAGTTGTTGATGTGTGCAAGGGTCCCTGGTTCGAGCCCGGGTTGGGGCGAAGAGAGGGACGGAACCTACACTGTTACACATGCTAGTAGGTGTAATGACTAGAAGTCTATGGATATCTGCTAGCATGCTAGTAGGTGTAATGACTAGAAGTATATGGATATCTGCTAGCATGCTAGTAGGTGTAATGACTAGAAGTCTATGGATATCTGCTAGCATGCTAGTAGGTGTAATGACTAGAAGTCTATGGATATCTGCTAGCATGCTAGTAGGGGTAATGACTAGAAGTCTATGGATATCTGCTAGCATGCTAGTAGGTGTAATGACTAGAAGTCTATGGATATCTGCTAGCATGCTAGTAGGTGTAATGACTAGAAGTATATGGATATCTGCTAGCATGCTAGTAGGTGTAATGACTAGAAGTCTATGGATATCTGCTAGCATGCTAGTAGGTGTAATGACTAGAAGTATATGGATATCTGCTTGTGAAAGTACCTCCAACGTCCTTCATACTGGACAGAGAGATTTTATGACTTTGCCAGCTAGTGACCACTCTGCAAAGCTGCCTCCAGTACATGAATCATCATGATTCAATGTAGAGCGTAATCACTGTACAGTTTTGTGGGAATGACATTGGAACTACGAAACATATTTTAATTTAGCTGTGATTATATTACCACTTTCTGGGTGGAGTTATATTTATTATTTTCAAAGAATATTAATATTGCCAATTTCACATATAATGACGTCAAATTTGGTTTATTCCAAGATGATAATGAATTCAATTTCCTGGTCAATAATTGAATTGTATTATTGAAATTCTGAAACTCACTACTACATTTGAAACATACATGATATGCATCATTTAATGTATATAAGACCTCTGAAAAAGTTAGTTTTTCTTCAAACTTGTGTGCTTGTTTGTGTATAATTCAACTTCGGTATGTTTGTACAATTAGAAAAGTATTTTATATTAAAAATAAAAAGGTATAATCTCAATGCCAATCTGCCATTCTGTATGGAATGCTAGATACTTTGTAGCAGGCAGCAGCATTTGTACATTGCAAACCCCCCTACCTCCTACCTACCAAAGTCAACTTGATCTTGGTGGAGAATGTCTTCTTGTAGTACATTGTCTGTATGACAATGATCACAGGAGTTGTCATCACTTTGGCCAGCTGGTAAGTACCGATGGTGTTGTTTTGTAAAGACAGATTGGTGAAAGCCACGAAGCCACAGAAGCTTAGAGCGAGACAGATAATTTTGGTGGGTTGGAGACTCTTTGGCGCAAATATGTCCATCTTCTGGCATACCCATAGTCCAAGCCATGTCACAACGAAATGGATCAGAGTTAGAGTCATGTTTGGGAAGCCATAGTGAACATAGATCCATTTGTTGATGAAAACGATGCATATCGATGATAGCAAGTTGGCCAATAATCCAATGACGAGGCGGCTGTTCGAGAAAAGGTCTGACAGTCGGTTAGCCATGGTCGTCTTGATAACTATCCTGTAAAATCTACATACAGGTTTCAGTAGTACTGTATAGCATGAAGCTAGCTAGCTAATGTAAACCAGCAAAAATGTCTACCCTCTGCCACACATCAGGAAAAGTTGCAGGGGTCTTTCCAGGCTTCGACACTACCGACTGACCGGGCAAACATCCCCTTCCGTAAACATTTACAGGTCCTATACAGTGGCATTACATTCTATAGTGTTCCGGTCCTGCATGTACAGTTGTACAACGCTTTCATACTTTTCATACCATCGCATGTGGCTCCTCCAGAAAAAGGAGCCTGGTTGCAACTTAACGGGAGTAGTGACGTCAGATGATGCGACCTTTACTTCCGTGTTCTGCAGAGAGAAGCAGCCACGTCAGAGTCCTACAGCGCCTACCCATGGACACCATGTCTTCTCCACCTATACAAGCTGTCTCAAACCTTCCTTATACTCTTCTAGAGTCAGATACATATTTGCATCCTGCCTGTGCAAGGCCCAAAGACAAACAATATTTCAGTCAAGTCACTTTTATTGTATACAAAATGCAGAAAATCATTCACTCCATTTCTTAAATTTGGCAACAAAAAAAACTAGATGATAAAAAAGAAATGTCCGGTTGGGGTGTATTTATGGTTGGATCTCGTACCCCAGCGGGTCCAGACCCTTATCCAATAAGAGAAGAGACGACTCCCTCATCTTCTGAAGGAACTTCCTCAGCTCATCCTTGGAGAACACCTGAAAGAGAGCGAGAGACCGAGAGAGAGAACATAGTTAGCAAAAAGAAGAGGATGGGAAAGTAGAAGAGTGAAAGAGGAGAAAGCAACACAGTGACAGGGAGAGAGATGCTGTAAGATAGTGTGTTGAGCTCTAATGTTGAAGTGCTTCTACACCTGCATTACTTTCTGTTTGGGGTTTTAGGCTGGGTTTCTGTAAAGCACTTCGTGACATCAGCTGATGTAAGAAGGGCTTTATAAATACATTTGATTGAAGTCGTTAGGCCAGGCTCACACTCAACCTCCGTCTACCCAGAGATCCAGCTTGACTGGTGGTGCATTCCAATAGTCTAAAGTGGGCTCCTCTCCTCGTCTCATTGCCTTCATCAGTACTGATGTGAAAGAATTGGACAGGTGCCAGATGAAGGAGGAGAGGAAGCCACACTAGACTATTAGGTGAAAGTCAATAGTGTTTCCTTAAAGCCACAATAGACTTGAGAAGCACCTCAGAGCAGAGTAGTCGCAGATCGTAGCAGACGAAGGACAGGAGAGAGAAGAGGATGCCCTCAGCCCAGGTCAGACTCCAGTGCAGACCATGGAAATATCATTTCTAAACTCCAGACCATGGAAATATCATTTCTAAACTCCAGACCATGGAAATATCATTTCTAAACTCCAGACCATGGAAATATCATTTCTAAACTCCAGACCATGGAAATATCATTTCTAAACTCCAGACCATGGAAATATCATTTCTAAACTACAGACCATGGAAATATCATTTCTATACTACAGACCATGGAAATATCATTTCTAAACTCCAGTCCAGACCATGGAAATATCATTTCTAAACTCCACTCCAGACCACGGAAATATCATGTCTAAACTCCAGACCACGGAAATATCATTTCTAAACTCCAGACCATGGAAATATCATTTCTAAACTCCAGACCATGGAAATATCATTTCTAAACTCCAGACCATGGAAATATCATTTCTAAACTCCAGACCATGGAAATATCATTTCTAAACTCCAGACCATGGAAATATCATTTCTAAACTCCAGACCATGGAAATATCATTTCTAAACTCCAGACCTCGTAGAGACGGTGTTGGTCTGAGGCGATGACATCAGCCAGTCTGAGACTCTCCTGGTGACGTTGTGTTCTCTGCAGTACTGTCTGCAACAGGAAGGACATCATGGGCAGACAGAGTCTACGGAGCAGCACCATCTGGTGACCTCTCTCTGGGTCCTCCTCCGTATCCTGGAATAGAAGGACAGTGGTAGAAGTAACTTGTACCTAGAAAGAACAGTGGTACTGGAGACAGAGAGCTAATACAGGCTCAAATGCTAACCTAGCGCCCTCATACCACCAACTGTCAGTTACTACCATTAATAGTCAGATACAGACAGACCTCTCGGACGTCGACCATCCAGCCCCCGTCCACAAACAGCAGGACGTTGTAGATTCTCTCCTTCACGTCTTCAGTCAGAGCCTCCAGACGGCCGGTCCAGCTGTCATGTTCCAGCTACAGGAGAGGTCACACTTTACACACATTTTTACTTTTTTCTGGTCAATTACGCTAAATAATAGCATTGTTGGCATTAGCGTTCTTCATCTGATCCAGGAACAGCTACACTAAACAAATTAAACACCTCACCTGTTCTACCATAACACAGAGACTGATCTAGGATCAGCTACACTAAACACCTCACCTGTTCTACCATAACACAGAGACTGATCTAGGATCAGCTACACTAAACACCTCACCTGTTCTACCATAACACAGAGACTGATCTAGGATCAGACTGTACTGTGTATCTGGTACCCTATCCCCTACATAGTAAACCCATTTTGACTCCTATAGAGTGCACTAGTTTTAACCATAACCCTATGGTGCACTACATAGGGAATAGTGTGTATTGGGTAACCCTATGGTGCACTACATAGGGAATAGTGTGTATTGGGTAACCCTATGGTGCACTACATAGGGAATAGTGTGTATTGGGTAACCCTATGGTGCACTACATAGGGAATAGTGTGTATTGGGTAACCCTATGGTGCACTACATAGGGAACAGGGTGTATTGGGTAACCCTATGGTGCACTACATAGGGAACAGGGTG
Source organism: Salmo salar (assembly GCF_965601325.2). Classification (NCBI taxonomy): domain Eukaryota; kingdom Metazoa; phylum Chordata; class Actinopteri; order Salmoniformes; family Salmonidae; genus Salmo; species Salmo salar. The sequence goes on along the minus strand of NC_138307.1, from coordinate 83,384,242 downwards.
TATTGGGTAACCCTATGGTGCACTACATAGGGAATAAGGTGTATTGGGTAACCCTATGGTGCACTACATAGGGAACAGGGTGTATTGGGTAACCCTATGGTGCACTACATAGGGAACAGGGTGTATTGGGTAACCCTATGGTGCACTACATAGGGAATAGGGTGTATTGGGTAACCCTATGGTGCACTACATAGGGAATAGGGTGTATTGGGTAACCCTATGGTGCACTACATAGGGAATAGGGTGTATTGGGTAACCCTATGGTGCACTACATAGGGAATAGGGTGTATTGGGTAACCCTATGGTGCACTACATAGGGAATAGGGTGTATTGGGTAACCCTATGGTGCACTACATAGGGAATAGTGTGTATTGGGTAACCCTATGGTGCACTACATAGGGAATAGGGTGTATTGGGTAACCCTATGGTGCACTACATAGGGAATAGGGTGTATTGGGTAACCCTATGGTGCACTACATAGGGAATAGGGTGTATTGGGTAACCCTATGGTGCACTACATAGGGAATAGTGTGTATTGGGTAACCCTATGGTGCACTACATAGGGAATAGGGTGTATTGGGTAACCCTATGGTGCACTACATAGGGAATAGGGTGTATTGGGTAACCCTATGGTGCACTACATAGGGAATAGGGTGTATTGGGTAACCCTATGGTGCACTACATAGGGAATAGGGTGTATTGGGTAACCCTATGGTGCACTACATAGGGAATAGGGTGTATTGGGTAACCCTATGGTGCACTACATAGGGAATAGGGTGTATTGGGTAACCCTATGGTGCACTACATAGGGAATAGGGTGTATTGGGTAACCCTATGGTGCACTACATAGGGAATAGGGTGTATTGGGTAACCCTATGGTGCACTACATAGGGAATAGGGTGTATTGGGTAACCCTATGGTGCACTACATAGGGAATAGGGTGTATTGGGTAACCCTATGGTGCACTACATAGGGAATAGGGTGTATTGGGTAACCCTATGGTGCACTACATAGGGAATAGGGTGTATTGGGTAACCCTATGGTGCACTACATAGGGAATAGGGTGTATTGGGTAACCCTATGGTGCACTACATAGGGAACAGGGTGTATTGGGTAACCCTATGGTGCACTACATAGGGAACAGGGTGTATTGGGTAACCCTATGGTGCACTACATAGGGAATAGGGTGTATTGGGTAACCCTATGGTGCACTACATAGGGAATAGGGTGTATTGGGTAACCCTATGGTGCACTACATAGGGAATAGGGTGTATTGGGTACCTGGTACTCGTTCTCCTTCATCTCGTAGGCCACCGTCTCAGTGAACTTGGCCTGGGCCGGCAGGCTGGGCTTCTGGGGGGGGGAGTTCATGTGATGGAACCACTCATTAAACGCCTCATGAGCTTCCTGGGGAGGGGGGGGGAGGGGAGGGGGAGGGAGGGGAGGGGGAGGGGAGAGGGGAGGGGGAGGGGGGAGGAGGGGAGGAGGGAGAGGGGAGGAGGGGGAGGGGGGGAGAGAGAGACACACACACCACTTATACAACTACAGGAGACCTCTCTAAAAACATTCAATATACAGTGGAGCCAATCACAGCGCTGCGAGAGCTTGTCCCCTCACCAGGTAAGCGCGGACACACAGGTGTTCCCTGACGGCGTTCTCATCCTCCGCGGGAAGGGGCGTGTCCAGGCCTAGCTCCTCCCACTGGCGGTATATCTCCCTCATAGAGTCCTCGGGGACCTTAGCGAACACCACCTTGGCTGCATGGTGCTTCTTACAGGCTGGAGGAGACGGCAGAGAGGACAGAGAACAATGGATCAACAGCCTGGTTGAAAAACAAGGAGAGCCAATACAAGGTTTATGTGTGGGAGAACAACGATCTGTTTCAGAAGCTTGTGTGAAACGTACCCAGGAACTTCCTCATGATGGCGTTGCTCTGTTTGAGGGCCTCAGCTCTCTGGGCGGGGTCAAACACCAGCCAATCAATCACATCGATCTTCCTCTGGTCCTCCTGGGGGGTGGGGGGGTGCAGGGTTAACATGACCACATGGTGTGTGTGTTTCTCCTTCGTACCGCTGAGGTGACGGTGTCCAGTGTGTGTGTGTGTGTGTGTGTGTGTGTGTGTGTGTGTGTGTGTGTGTTTCATACCGCTGAGGTGCCAGTGTCCAGTGCAGGGGTGAGGTCATGATGAGCGAACTCCTCAGTGTCTCTCTCTCTGATGTTCTCCACCACCATCTTAGTGACCGCTGCCACGTCCAGACCTGACCACAACACAACAGTTAGATACCTGTACCTTTAAAAGACTGCTGCCACGTCCAGACCACAACACAACACAACAGTTAGATACCTGTACCTTTAAAAGACTGCTGCCACATCCAGACCTGACCACAACACAACAGTTAGATACCTGTACCTTTAAAAGACTGCTGCCACGTCCAGACCTGACCACAACACAACAGTTAGATACCTGTACCTTTAAAAGACTGCTGCCACGTCCAGACCACAACACAACAGTTAGATACCTGTACCTTTAAAAGACTGCTGCCACGTCCAGACCACAACACAACAGTTAGATACCTGTACCTTTAAAAGACTGCTGCCACGTCCAGACCTGACCACAACACAACAGTTAGATACCTGGACCTTTAAAAGACTGCTGCCACGTCCAGACCACAACACAACAGTTAGATACCTGGACCTTTAAAAGACTGCTGCCACGTCCAGACCTGACCACAACACAACAGTTAGATACCTGTACCTTTAAAAGACTGCTGCCACGTCCAGACCACAACACAACAGTTAGATACCTGTACCTTTAAAAGACTGCTGCCACATCCAGACCACAACACAACAGTTAGATACCTGGACCTTTAAAAGACTGCTGCCACGTCCAGACCACAACACAACAGTTAGATACCTGTACCTTTAAAAGACTGCTGCCACGTCCAGACCACAACACAACAGTTAGATACCTGTACCTTTAAAAGACTGCTGCCACGTCCAGACCACAACACAACAGTTAGATACCTGGGCCTTTAAAAGACTGCTGCCACGTCCAGACCACAACACAACAGTTAGATACCTGTACCTTTAAAAGACTGCTGCCACGTCCAGACCACAACACAACAGTTAGATACCTGTACCTTTAAAAGACTGCTGCCACGTCCAGACCTGACCACAACACAACAGTTAGATACCTGTACCTTTAAAAGACTGCTGCCACGTCCAGACCACAACACAACACAACAGTTAGATACCTGTACCTTTAAAAGACTGCTGCCACGTCCAGACCACAACACAACAGTTAGATACCTGTACCTTTAAAAGACTGCTGCCACGTCCAGACCTGACCACAACACAACAGTTAGATACCTGTACCTTTAAAAGACTGCTGCCACGTCCAGACCACAACACAACAGTTAGATACATGTACCTTTAAAAGACTGCTGCCACGTCCAGACCACAACACAACAGTTAGATACCTGTACCTTTAAAAGACTGCTGCCACGTCCAGACCTGACCACAACACAACAGTTAGATACCTGTACCTTTAAAAGACTGCTGCCACGTCCAGACCACAACACAACAGTTAGATACCTGGGCCTTTAAAAGACTGCTGCCACGTCCAGACCACAACACAACAGTTAGATACCTGGACCTTTAAAAGACTGCTGCCACGTCCAGACCACAACACAACAGTTAGATACCTGTACCTTTAAAAGACTGCTGCCACGTCCAGACCACAACACAACAGTTAGATACCTGTACCTTTAAAAGACTGCTGCCACATCCAGACCTGACCACAACACAACAGTTAGATACCTGTACCTTTAAAAGACTGCTGCCACGTCCAGACCACAACACAACAGTTAGATACCTGTACCTTTAAAAGACTGCTGCCACGTCCAGACCACAACACAACAGTTAGATACCTGTACCTTTAAAAGACTGCTGCCACGTCCAGACCACAACACAACAGTTAGATACCTGGACCTTTAAAAGACTGCTGCCACGTCCAGACCACAACACAACAGTTAGATACCTGTACCTTTAAAAGACTGCTGCCACGTCCAGACCACAACACAACAGTTAGATACCTGGACCTTTAAAAGACTGCTGCCACGTCCAGACCACAACACAACAGTTAGATACCTGGACCTTTAAAAGACTGCTGCCACGTCCAGACCTGACCACAACACAACAGTTAGATACCTGTACCTTTAAAAGACTGCTGCCACGTCCAGACCTGACCACAACACAACAGTTAGATACCTGTACCTTTAAAAGACTGCTGCCACGTCCAGACCTGACCACAACACAACAGTTAGATACCTGGACCTTTAAAAGACTGCTGCCACGTCCAGACCTGACCACAACACAACAGTTAGATACCTGTACCTTTAAAAGACTGCTGCCATGTCCAGACCTGACCACAACACAACAGTTAGATACCTGGACCTTTAAAAGACTGCTGCCACGTCCAGACCACAACACAACAGTTAGATACCTGTACCTTTAAAAGACTGCTGCCACGTCCAGACCTGACCACAACACAACAGTTAGATACCTGGGCCTTTAAAAGACTGCTGCCACGTCCAGACCACAACACAACAGTTAGATACCTGTACCTTTAAAAGACTGCTGCCACGTCCAGACCTGACCACAACACAACAGTTAGATACCTGGACCTTTAAAAGACTGCTGCCACGTCCAGACCACAACACAACAGTTAGATACCTGGACCTTTAAAAGACTGCTGCCACGTCCAGACCACAACACAACAGTTAGATACCTGTACCTTTAAAAGACTGCTGCCACGTCCAGACCACAACACAACAGTTAGATACCTGTACCTTTAAAAGACTGCTGCCACGTCCAGACCACAACACAACAGTTAGATACCTGTACCTTTAAAAGACTGCTGCCACGTCCAGACCACAACACAACAGTTAGATACCTGTACCTTTAAAAGACTGCTGCCACGTCCAGACCTGACCACAACACAACAGTTAGATACCTGGGCCTTTAAAAGACTGCTGCCACGTCCAGACCACAACACAACAGTTAGATACCTGTACCTTTAAAAGACTGCTGCCACGTCCAGACCTGACCACAACACAACAGTTAGATACCTGTACCTTTAAAAGACTGCTGCCACGTCCAGACCTGACCACAACACAACAGTTAGATACCTGGGCCTTTAAAAGACTGCTGCCACGTCCAGACCACAACACAACAGTTAGATACCTGTACCTTTAAAAGACTGCTGCCACGTCCAGACCACAACACAACAGTTAGATACCTGGACCTTTAAAAGACTGCTGCCACGTCCAGACCACAACACAACAGTTAGATACCTGGACCTTTAAAAGACTGCTGCCACGTCCAGACCACAACACAACAGTTAGATACCTGTACCTTTAAAAGACTGCTGCCACGTCCAGACCACAACACAACAGTTAGATACCTGGACCTTTAAAAGACTGCTGCCACGTCCAGACCACAACACAACAGTTAGATACCTGGACCTTTAAAAGACTGCTGCCACGTCCAGACCACAACACAACAGTTAGATACCTGGACCTTTAAAAGACTGCTGCCACGTTCAGACCACAACACAACAGTTAGATACCTGTACCTTTAAAAGACTGCTGCCACGTCCAGACCACAACACAACACAACAGTTAGATACCTGGACCTTTAAAAGACTGCTGCCACATCCAGACCACAACACAACAGTTAGTTACCTGTACCTTTAAAAGACTGCTGCCACGTCCAGACCACAACACAACAGTTAGATACCTGGACCTTTAAAAGACTGCTGCCACGTCCAGACCTGACCACAACACAACAGTTAGATACCTGGACCTTTAAAAGACTGCTGCCACATCCAGACCTGACCACAACACAACAGTTAGATACCTGTACCTTTAAAAGACTGCTGCCACATCCAGACCACAACACAACACAACAGTTAGATACCTGTACCTTTAAAAGACTGCTGCCACATCCAGACCTGACCACAACACAACAGTTAGATACCTGTACCTTTAAAAGACTGCTGCCACGTCCAGACCACAACACAACAGTTAGATACCTGGACCTTTAAAAGACTGCTGCCACGTCCAGACCTGACCACAACACAACAGTTAGATACCTGGACCTTTAAAAGACTGCTGCCACGTCCAGACCACAACACAACAGTTAGATACCTGGACCTTTAAAAGACTGCTGCCACGTCCAGACCACAACACAACAGTTAGATACCTGTACCTTTAAAAGACTGCTGCCATGTCCAGACCACAACACAACACAACAGTTAGATACCTGGACCTTTAAAAGACTGCTGCCACGTCCAGACCACAACACAACAGTTAGATACCTGTACCTTTAAAAGACTGCTGCCACGTCCAGACCACAACACAACAGTTAGATACCTGTACCTTTAAAAGACTGCTGCCACGTCCAGACCACAACACAACAGTTAGATACCTGGACCTTTAAAAGACTGCTGCCACGTCCAGACCTGACCACAACACAACAGTTAGATACCTGGACCTTTAAAAGACTGCTGCCACGTCCAGACCTGACCACAACACAACAGTTAGATACCTGTACCTTTAAAAGACTGCTGCCACGTCCAGACCTGACCACAACACAACAGTTAGATACCTGTACCTTTAAAAGACTGCTGCCACTTCCAGACCTGACCACAACACAACAGTTAGATACCTGTACCTTTAAAAGACTGCTGCCACATCCAGACCACAACACAACAGTTAGATACCTGTACCTTTAAAAGACTGCTGCCACGTCCAGACCACAACACAACAGTTAGATACCTGTACCTTTAAAAGACTGCTGCCACGTCCAGACCACAACACAACAGTTAGATACCTGTACCTTTAAACATTTGCAATATGCTCTGCCATTTCCTGGTTACTAAAATTAAAATAGTTCACCTAATTTCAGTTTATAGGACAAAATAAGCCAGTATACAGTAGAGAATCATTGTAGCATCTAAACCACTGAAATATATTATCAATAACCAAAAAATATTGTATTTTCAGCTGTTTGAAACTGGTGCACAACACCTATAAAGACAAAGAAATTAAACTTAAGAACGGGAAGCATAGAAATAGCACACATAGACCATATATATATATATATATATATATATATATATATATATATAGACTGTAGGGTTTTCCCACCTTCCTACAGTCCATAGCTGCAGAAAAGAGAACGTCTGCATGGCCTATTTTAATATAGTTACAAACCTCATTGAATTGGCGGCTGTAGAATCTCAGAGGAATGTCAGACCGTGTGACTCTATAGCTTCACACCAAGGGGTGTCAAACATCTGGCCCACGAGCCCATTCAACCCTCGCTGGAGTATTTATCATGTGGTTTTGGTTTTTTATGGGGGTAGATATAAACGATCTTAAATCGACATTGAAATGACTAAAACCAAATATATATGTATTTTTTTTAAATGTAGAAATCTCGCGTCTTGTGACGGCCGGCCGCCCAACAACCTGCCCACTTGACCCTATCCCCTCCTCTCTTCTCCAGACCATTTCCGGAGACCTTCTCCCCTTCCTCACCTCGCTCATCAACTCATCCTTGACCGCTGGCTACGTCCCTTCCGTCTTCAAGAGAGCGAGAGTTGCACCCCTTCTGAAAAAACCTACACTCGATCCCTCCGATGTCAACAACTACAGACCAGTATCCCTTCTTTCTTTTCTCTCCAAAACTCTTGAACGTGCCGTTCTTGGCCAGCTCTCCTGCTATCTCTCTCAGAATGACCTTCTTGATCCTAATCAGTCAGGTTTCAAGACTGGGCATTCAACTGAGACTGCTCTTCTCTGTGTCACGGAGGCTCTCCGCACTGCTAAAGCTAACTCTCTCTCCTCTGCTCTCATCCTTCTAGACCTATCTGCTGCCTTTGATACTGTGAACCATCAGATCCTCCTCTCCACCCTCTCCGAGTTGGGCATCTCCGGCGCGGCCCACGCTTGGATTGCATCCTACCTGACAGGTCGCTCCTACCAGGTGGCGTGGCGAGAATCTGTCTCCGCACCATGCGCTCTCACCACTGGTGTCCCCCAGGGCTCTGTTCTAGGCCCTCTCCTATTCTCGCTATACACCAAGTCACTTGGCTCTGTCATATCCTCACATGGTCTCTCCTATCATTGCTATGCAGATGACACACAATTAATCTTCTCCTTTCCCCCTTCTGATAACCAGGCGGCGAATCGCATCTCTGCATGTCTGTCAGACATATCAGTGTGGATGACGGATCACCAGCTCAAGCTGAACCTCGGCAAGACGGAGCTGCTCTTCCTCCCGGGGAAGGACTGCCCGTTCCATGATCTCGCCATCACGGTTGACAACTCCCTTGTGTCCTCCTCCCAGAGTGCTAAGAACCTTGGCGTGATCCTGGACAACACCCTGTCGTTCTCCACTAACATCAAGGCGGTGACCCGATCCTGTAGGTTCATGCTCTACAACATTCGCAGAGTACGACCCTGCCTCACACAGGAAGCGGCGCAGGTCCTAATCCAGGCACTTGTCATCTCCCGTCTGGATTACTGCAACTCGCTGTTGGCTGGGCTCCCTGCCTGTGCCATTAAACCCCTACAACTCATCCAGAACGCCGCAGCCCGTCTGGTGTTCAACCTTCCCAAGTTCTCTCACGTCACCCCGCTCCTCCGCTCTCTCCACTGGCTTCCAGTTGAAGCTCGCATCCGCTACAAGACCATGGTGATTGCCTACGGAGCTGTGAAGGGAACGGCACCTCCATACCTTCAGGCTCTGATCAGGCCCTACACCCAAACAAGGGCACTGCGTTCATCCACCACTGGCCTGCTGGCCCCCCTACCTCTGAGGAAGCACAGTTCCCGCTCAGCCCAGTCAAAACTGTTCGCTGCTCTGGCACCCCAATGGTGGAACAAGCTCCCTCACGACGCCAGGACAGCGGAGTCAATCACCACCTTCCGGAGACACCTGAAACCCCACCTCTTTAAGGAATACCTAGGATAGGATAAAGTAATCCTTCTAACCCCCCCCCCCCCCCCCCCCCCCTTAAAAGATTTAGATGCACTATTGTAAAGTGGTTGTTCCACTGGATATCATAAGGTGAATGCACCATTTTGTAAGTCGCTCTGGATAAGAGCGTCTGCTAAATGACTTAAATGTAAATCTCAATGTAGAAATGATAATGAACCTACATTTATAGTCTCTTCACTCTGTCCAGCTAGATAACAGTCATTAATAGTCTCTTCACTCTGACCAGCTAGATAACAGTCATTAATAGTCTCTTCACTCTGACCAGCTAGATAACAGTCATTAATAGTCTCTTCACTCTGACCAGCTAGATAACAGTCATTAATAGTCTCTTCACTCTGTCCAGCTAGATAACAGTCATTAATAGTCTCTTCACTCTGTCCAGCTAGATAACAGTCATTTATAGTCTCTTCACTCTGACCAGCTTGATAATAGTCATTTATAGTCTCTTCACTCTGTCCAGCTAGATAACAGTCATTAATAGTCTCTTCACTCTGTCCAGCTTGATAACAGTCATTTATAGTCTCTTCACTCTGACCAGCTAGATAACAGTCATTTAGTCTCTTCACTCTGTCCAGCTAGATAACAGTCATTAATAGTCTCTTCACTCTGTCCAGCTAGATAACAGTCATTAATAGTCTCTTCACTCTGTCCAGCTAGATAACAGTCATTTATAGTCTCTTCACTCTGTCCAGCTAGATAACAGTCATCTATAGTCTCTTCACTCTGACCAGCTAGATAACAGTCATCTATAGTCTCTTCACTCTGACCAGCTAGATAACAGTCATTTATAGTCTCTTCACTCTGTCCAGCTAGATAACAGTCATTAATAGTCTCTTCACTCTGACCAGCTAGATAACAGTCATTTAGTCTCTTCACTCTGTCCAGCTAGATAACAGTCATTTAGTCTCTTCACTCTGACCAGCTTGATAACAGTCATTTATAGTCTCTTCACTCTGACCAGCTAGATAACAGTCATTAATAGTCTCTTCACTCTGACCAGCTAGATAACAGTCATTAATAGTCTCTTCACTCTGACCAGCTAGATAACAGTCATTAATAGTCTCTTCACTCTGTCCAGCTTGATAACAGTCATTAATAGTCTCTTCACTCTGTCCAGCTAGATAACAGTCATTTATAGTCTCTTCAATCTGACCAGCTTGATAATAGTCATTTATAGTCTCTTCACTCTGTCCAGCTAGATAAGTCATTAATAGTCTCTTCACTCTGTCCAGCTTGATAACAGTCATTTATAGTCTCTTCACTCTGACCAGCTAGATAACAGTCATTTATAGTCTCTTCAATCTGACCAGCTTGATAATAGTCATTTATAGTCTCTTCACTCTGTCCAGCTAGATAACAGTCATTAATAGTCTCTTCACTCTGACCAGCTAGATAACAGTCATTTATAGTCTCTTCACTCTGTCCACTCTTCGAACCAAAAGTTAGCCCACAGGGAGAATAGTCCTCTATCCATCACTTTTGGAATTATTTTTAGGAAATTTCAAATGGCGAGGAAATCTAACACATTTTAAATCCGGTCCTCCAGACCTCAGTGAAGACCAAATGTGGCCCGGCAGGGAAAATTAGTTTGACCCCCCCCCCCCCCCCATCCCATCCCAGCAGCCTCTGTGTGAGACACTGACCTGCCTCCCTGGCCAGCTCCAGACAGCGTTGTCTCTGCTCAGCCTCGGTGACCTCCTCCAGGAAGAGAGCGTACTGGGCGGTAGCCAGGTCTGGAGGCAGGTGACTGACATAGAAGGCTATCAGATCAATGTGCTTCTCCTTCATCAACAGAGAGATGTAGGCCTTCAGGACATCCACTGATACCTCCTCCTGATTGGGTGAGGGGAAACACATGAGTGGAGGGATATGTGGATTGTGTGAGGAATGGTTGATGTTTATATTAGGTGTATAACAACAGAAGTGTGTTTCTCTCTGTGTGTGTGTGTGTGTTACTGTACCTTGAGCTGCATGCCCAGGCTGCAGTAGAACACCAGGTGTGTTGTGTGTGTGTGTGTGTACTACTGTACCTTGAGCTGCATGCCCAGGCTGCGGTAGAACAACAGGTGTGTGTGTGTGTGTGTGTGTGTGTGTGTGTGTGTGTGTACTACTGTACCTTGAGCTGCATGCCCAGGCTGCGGTAGAACAACAGCAGGTGAGTCATGAAGCGCAGCAGGTGAGAGGGCAGAGCAGGACTCCTGGTTAACCAGTTACTGAACTCCTCCAACAGACCTGACACACACACACACACACACACACACACAGTTTTATACTCTGACACTTTCATACAGCAGTAACATACCTGCATTAACCAGAACCACAAAGTCACTCTGGATAGTGACTGACTACCTCATGTACCTGGTGACCAGAACCACAAAGTCACTCTGGATAGTGACTGACTACCTCATGTACCTGGTGACCAGAACCACAAAGTCACTCTGGATAGTGACTGACTACCTCATGTACCTGGTGACCAGAACCACAAAGTCACTCTGGATAGTGACTGACTACCTCATGTACCTGGTGACCAGAACCACAAAGTCACTCTGGATAGTGACTGACTACCTCATGTACCTGGTGACCAGAACCACAAAGTCACTCTGGATAGTGACTGACTACCTCATGTACCTGGTGACCAGAACCACAAAGTCACTCTGGATAGTGACTGACTACCTCATGTACCTGGTGACCAGAACCACAAAGTCACTCTGGATAGTGACTGACTACCTCATGTACCTGGTGACCAGAACCACAAAGTCACTCTGGATAGTGACTGACTACCTCATGTACCTGGTGACCAGAACCACAAAGTCACTCTGGATAGTGACTGACTACCTCATGTACCTGGTGACCAGAACCACAAAGTCACTCTGGATAGTGACTGACTACCTCATGTACCTGGTGACCAGAACCACAAAGTCACTCTGGATAGTGACTGACTACCTCATGTACCTGGTGACCAGAACCACAAAGTCACTCTGGATAGTGACTGACTACCTCATGTACCTGGAGACCAGAACCACAAAGTGAGTCTGGATAGTGACTGACTACCTCATGTACCTGGTGACCAGAACCACAAAGTCACTCTGGATAGTGACTGACTACCTCATGTACCTGGTGACCACAACCACAAAGTCACTCTGGATAGTGACTGACTACCTCATGTACCTGGTGACCAGAACCACAAAGTCACTCTGGATAGTGACTGACTACCTCATGTACCTGGTGACCAGAACCACAAAGTCACTCTGGATAGTGACTGACTACCTCGTGTACCTGGTGACCAGAACCACAAAGTCACTCTGGATAGTGACTGACTACCTCATGTACCTGGTGACCAGAACCACAAAGTCACTCTGGATAGTGACTGACTACCTCATGTACCTGGTGACCAGAACCACAAAGTCAGTCTGGATAGTGACTGACTACCTCATGTACCTGGTGACCAGAACCACAAAGTCACTCTGGATAGTGACTGACTACCTCATGTACCTGGTGACCAGAACCACAAAGTCACTCTGGATAGTGACTGACTACCTCATGTACCTGGTGACCAGAACCACAAAGTCACTCTGGATAGTGACTGACTACCTCATGTACCTGGTGACCAGAACTACAAAGTCACTCTGGATAGTGACTGACTACCTCATGTACCTGGTGACCAGAACCACAAAGTCACTCTGGATAGTGACTGACTACCTCGTGACTTTTGTCTGACTGTACGGTCTTTCCATAGGCTGACACCGACATGGCCATGGACTTAGTCACAGTCCAGTGAAAATCTCACTTTTAAAAGTTAGATTCTGTTAACTCATAAATGTTGTTGACTCATCTGATACTTATTTGTAGCCAAAGCGTAAATAAAAAAAATAAACCACCTCAAATTGGTATCTCAAACAGACCGTTTAAAAAAAGCTTGGCATTTCCTCATAGAACATGATGTCATGATAGAACATGAGGTCACGGTGGCTCATTGGCTGCTCTTTAACATAATTAAAACAATAGTAAGGAAAAACGATTTAACTCACATTGTAATGAATTCTAGGTCCTATTTCATAGAGATGTGGAAACACTAGACAGCTAGTTACAGGTTAATAACAGACTCACCGTCCAGGTCACCCAGGAAACACTAGACAGCTAGTTACAGGTTAATAACAGACTCACCGTCCAGGTCACCCAGGAAACACTAGACAGCTAGTTACAGGTTAATAACAGACTCACCGTCCAGGTCACCCAGGAAACACCAGACAGCTAGTTACAGGTTAATAACAGACTCACCGTCCAGGTCACCCAGGAAACACCAGACAGCTAGTTACAGGTTAATAACAGACTCACCGTCCAGGTCACCCAGGAAACACTAGACAGCTAGTTACAGGTTAATAACAGACTCACCGTCCAGGTCACCCAGGAAACACCAGACAGCTAGTTACAGGTTAATAACAGACTCACCGTCCAGGTCACCCAGGAAACACTAGACAGCTAGTTACAGGTTAATAACAGACTCACCGTCCAGGTCACCCAGGAAACACTAGACAGCTAGTTACAGGTTAATAACAGACTCACCGTCCAGGTCACCCAGGAAACACTAGACAGCTAGTTACAGGTTAATAACAGACTCACCGTCCAGGTCACCCAGGAAACACTAGACAGCTAGTTACAGGTTAATAACAGACTCACCGTCCAGGTCACCCAGGAAACACTAGACAGCTAGTTACAGGTTAATAACAGACTCACCGTCCAGGTCACCCAGGAAACACTAGACAGCTAGTTACAGGTTAATAACAGACTCACCGTCCAGGTCACCCAGGAAACACTAGACAGCTAGTTACAGGTTAATAACAGACTCACCGTCCAGGTCACCCAGGAAACACCAGACAGCTAGTTACAGGTTAATAACAGACTCACCGTCCAGGTCACCCAGGAAACACCAGACAGCTAGTTACAGGTTAATAACAGACTCACCGTCCAGGTCACCCAGGAAACACCAGACAGCTAGTTACAGGTTAATAACAGACTCACCGTCCAGGTCACCCAGGAAACACCAGACAGCTAGTTACAGGTTAATAACAGACTCACCGTCCAGGTCACCCAGGAAACACTAGACAGCTAGTTACAGGTTAATAACAGACTCACCGTCCAGGTCACCCAGGAAACACTAGACAGCTAGTTACAGGTTAATAACAGACTCACCGTCCAGGTCACCCAGGAAACACTAGACAGCTAGTTACAGGTTAATAACAGACTCACCGTCCAGGTCACCCAGGAAACACTAGACAGCTAGTTACAGGTTAATAACAGACTCACCGTCCAGGTCACCCAGGAAACACTAGACAGCTAGTTACAGGTTAATAACAGACTCACCGTCCAGGTCACCCAGGAAACACTAGACAGCTAGTTACAGGTTAATAACAGACTCACCGTCCAGGTCACCCAGGAAACACCAGACAGCTAGTTACAGGTTAATGACAGACTCACCGTCCAGGTCACCCAGGAAACACTAGACAGCTAGTTACAGGTTAATGACAGACTCACCGTCCAGGTCACCCAGGAAACACTAGACAGCTAGTTACAGGTTAATGACAGACTCACCGTCCAGGTCACCCAGGAAACACTAGACAGCTAGTTACAGGTTAATGACAGACTCACCGTCCAGGTCACCCAGGAAACACTAGACAGCTAGTTACAGGTTAATGACAGACTCACCGTCCAGGTCACCCAGGAAACACTAGACAGCTAGTTACAGGTTAATAACAGACTCACCGTCCAGGTCACCCAGGAAACACTAGACAGCTAGTTACAGGTTAATAACAGACTCACCGTCCAGGTCACCCAGGAAACACCAGACAGCTAGTTACAGGTTAATAACAGACTCACCGTCCAGGTCACCCAGGAAACACTAGACAGCTAGTTACAGGTTAATGACAGACTCACCGTCCAGGTCACCCAGGAAACACTAGACAGCTAGTTACAGGTTAATGACAGACTCACCGTCCAGGTCACCCAGGAAACACTAGACAGCTAGTTACAGGTTAATGACAGACTCACCGTCCAGGTCACCCAGGAAACACTAGACAGCTAGTTACAGGTTAATAACAGACTCACCGTCCAGGTCACCCAGGAAACACTAGACAGCTAGTTACAGGTTAATAACAGACTCACCGTCCAGGTCACCCAGGAAACACCAGACAGCTAGTTACAGGTTAATGACAGACTCACCGTCCAGGTCACCCAGGAAACACCAGACAGCTAGTTACAGGTTAATGACAGACTCACCGTCCAGGTCACCCAGGAAACACTAGACAGCTAGTTACAGGTTAATGACAGACTCACCGTCCAGGTCACCCAGGAAACACTAGACAGCTAGTTACAGGTTAATGACAGACTCACCGTCCAGGTCACCCAGGAAACACTAGACAGCTAGTTACAGGTTAATGACAGACTCACCGTCCAGGTCACCCAGGAAACACCAGACAGCTAGTTACAGGTTAATAACAGACTCACCGTCCAGGTCACCCAGGAAACACCAGACAGCTAGTTACAGGTTAATGACAGACTCACCGTCCAGGTCACCCAGGAAACACCAGACAGCTAGTTACAGGTTAATGACAGACTCACCGTCCAGGTCACCCAGGAAACACTAGACAGCTAGTTACAGGTTAATGACAGACTCACCGTCCAGGTCACCCAGGAAACACTAGACAGCTAGTTACAGGTTAATGACAGACTCACCGTCCAGGTCACCCAGGAAACACTAGACAGCTAGTTACAGGTTAATAACAGACTCACCGTCCAGGTCACCCAGGAAACACTAGACAGCTAGTTACAGGTTAATAACAGACTCACCGTCCAGGTCACCCAGGAAACACTAGACAGCTAGTTACAGGTTAATGACAGACTCACCGTCCAGGTCACCCAGGAAACACTAGACAGCTAGTTACAGGTTAATGACAGACTCACCGTCCAGGTCACCCAGGAAACACTAGACAGCTAGTTACAGGTTAATGACAGACTCACCGTCCAGGTCACCCAGGAAACACTAGACAGCTAGTTACAGGTTAATGACAGACTCACCGTCCAGGTCACCCAGGAAACACTAGACAGCTAGTTACAGGTTAATAACAGACTCACCGTCCAGGTCACCCAGGAAACACTAGACAGCTAGTTACAGGTTAATAACAGACTCACCGTCCAGGTCACCCAGGAAACACTAGACAGCTAGTTACAGGTTAATAACAGACTCACCGTCCAGGTCACCCAGGAAACACTAGACAGCTAGTTACAGGTTAATGACAGACTCACCGTCCAGGTCACCCAGGAAACACCAGACAGCTAGTTACAGGTTAATAACAGACTCACCGTCCAGGTCACCCAGGAAACACCAGACAGCTAGTTACAGGTTAATAACAGACTCACCGTCCAGGTCACCCAGGAAACACCAGACAGCTAGTTACAGGTTAATGACAGACTCACCGTCCAGGTCACCCAGGAAACACCAGACAGCTAGTTACAGGTTAATGACAGACTCACCGTCCAGGTCACCCAGGAAACACTAGACAGCTAGTTACAGGTTAATGACAGACTCACCGTCCAGGTCACCCAGGAAACACCAGACAGCTAGTTACAGGTTAATAACAGACTCACCGTCCAGGTCACCCAGGAAACACCAGACAGCTAGTTACAGGTTAATAACAGACTCACCGTCCAGGTCACCCAGGAAACACTAGACAGCTAGTTACAGGTTAATAACAGACTCACCGTCCAGGTCACCCAGGAAACACTAGACAGCTAGTTACAGGTTAATAACAGACTCACCGTCCAGGTCACCCAGGAAACACTAGACAGCTAGTTACAGGTTAATAACAGACTCACCGTCCAGGTCACCCAGGAAACACTAGACAGCTAGTTACAGGTTAATAACAGACTCACCGTCCAGGTCACCCAGGAAACACTAGACAGCTAGTTACAGGTTAATAACAGACTCACCGTCCAGGTCACCCAGGAAACACCAGACAGCTAGTTACAGGTTAATAACAGACTCACCGTCCAGGTCACCCAGGAAACACTAGACAGCTAGTTACAGGTTAATAACAGACTCACCGTCCAGGTCACCCAGGAAACACCAGACAGCTAGTTACAGGTTAATAACAGACTCACCGTCCAGGTCACCCAGGAAACACCAGACAGCTAGTTACAGGTTAATAACAGACTCACCGTCCAGGTCACCCAGGAAACACTAGACAGCTAGTTACAGGTTAATAACAGACTCACCGTCCAGGTCACCCAGGAAACACCAGACAGCTAGTTACAGGTTAATGACAGACTCACCGTCCAGGTCACCCAGGATTACTAACTTCTGGATGATGTGGTAGTGTTCTTTAGTCTCTTCCAGGACTTTCTGTGGAGAAGAGGGAAGGAGAAATTCAGTGTCTTTCACAGGACTATGGGAGTCCCTAAGACCGGCGCGACGTAGACAGCCAGCAGACCGGCGCGACGTAGATAGTAGACCGGTATGACGTAGATAGACTGGTATGACGGAGATAGTAGACTGGTATGACGTAGACTGGTATGACGTAGACTGGTATGACGTAGACTGGTATGACGTAGACTGGTATGACGTAGACTGGTATGACGTAGATAGTAGACTGGTATGACGTAGACTGGTATGACGTAGATAGTAGACTGGTATGACGTAGACTGGTATGACGTAGATAGTAGACTGGTATGACGTAGACTGGTATGACGTAGACTGGTATGACGTAGACTGGTATGACGTAGACTGGTATGACGTAGATAGTAGACTGGTATGACGTAGACTGGTATGACGTAGACTGGTATGACGTAGACTGGTATGACGTAGATAGTAGACTGGTATGACGTAGATAGTAGACTGGTATGACGTAGACTGGTATGACGTAGACTGGTATGACGTAGACTGGTATGACGTAGATAGTAGACTGGTATGACGTAGACTGGTATGACGTAGACTGGTATGACGTAGACTGGTATGACGTAGACTGGTATGACGTAGATAGTAGACTGGTATGACGTAGACTGGTATGACGTAGACTGGTATGACGTAGACTGGTATGACGTAGATAGTAGACTGGTATGACGTAGACTGGTATGACGTAGATAGTAGACTGGTATGACGTAGATAGTAGACTGGTATGACGTAGACTGGTATGACGTAGACTGGTATGACGTAGACTGGTATGACGTAGACTGGTATGACGTAGACTGGTATGACGTAGATAGTAGACTGGTATGACGTAGATAGTAGACTGGTATGACGTAGATAGTAGACTGGTATGACGTAGATAGTAGACTGGTATGACGTAGATAGTAGACTGGTATGACGTAGATAGTAGACTGGTATGACGTAGATAGTAGGCTGGTATGACGTAGATAGTAGACTGGTATGACGTAGATAGTAGACTGGTATGACGTAGACTGGTATGACGTAGACTGGTATGACGTAGATAGTAGACTGGTATGACGTAGATAGTAGACTGGTATGACGTAGATAGTAGACTGGTATGACGTAGATAGTAGACTGGTATGATGTAGATAGTAGACAGTAGACTGGTATGATGTAGATAGTAGACAGTAGACTGGTATGATGTAGATAGTAGACAGTAGACTGGTATGACGTAGACTGGTATGATGTAGATAGTAGACTGGTATGACGTAGATAGTAGACTGGTATGACGTAGATAGTAGACTGGTATGATGTAGACAGTAGACTGGTATGATGTAGATAGTAGACAGTAGACTGGTATGATGTAGATAGTAGACAGTAGACTGGTATGATGTAGATAGTAGACAGTAGACTGGTATGACGTAGATAGTAGACTGGTATGATGTAGACAGTAGACTGGTATGATGTAGATAGTAGACAGTAGACTGGTATGATGTAGATAGTAGACTGGTATGATGTAGATAGTAGACTGGTATGATGTAGATAGTAGACTGGTATGATGTAGACTGGTATGATGTAGACTGGTATGATGTAGACTGGTATGATGTAGACTGGTATGATGTAGACTGGTATGATGTAGATAGTAGACTGGTATGATGTACACACACACAGCTAGTTTGATAAAGCAGACAAACAGATGCTGACCTTTGACTCTGTTGCCAGCAGCTCCTCAAACACCTTCTCTAGTGTCCAGCTGGAGAGAAAAGGGAGACATGGTAGAAATGTTAGGTTAGGTTCCTGATCCTCAACCCTCCTCTAGAGGCTGGGGATTTTACCTGGACTCCAGGTATTTTCTACCAGAGGCTGTATTTTGTAGGCAGGGCTACCCACTAAAGGGTATGGTCCCTGGGTAAGACTTCCTACTACAGGCTGGGGATCTTACTTGGCCTCCAGGTATTCTCTACTAGATGGGATCTTACTTGGCCTCCAGGTATTCTCTACTAGATGGGATCTTACTTGGCCTCCAGGTATTCTCCACTAGATGGGATCTTACTTGGCCTCCAGGTATTCTCCACTAGATGGGATCTTACTTGGCCTCCAGGTATTCTCCACTAGATGGGATCTTACTTCGCCTCCAGGTATTCTCCACTAGATGGGATCTTACTTGGCCTCCAGGTATTCTCCACTAGATGGGATCTTACTTGGCCTCCAGGTATTCCCCACTAGATGGGATCTTACTTGGCCTCCAGGTATTCCCCACTAGATGGGATCTTACCTGGCCTCCAGGTATTCTCTACTAGAGGGGATCTTACTTGGCCTCCAGGTATTCTCTACTAGAGGGGATCTTACTTGGCCTCCAGGTATTCTCTACTAGAGGGGATCTTACTTGGCCTCCAGGTATTCTCTACTAGATGGGATCTTACTTGGCCTCCAGGTATTCCCCACTAGATGGGATCTTACTTGGCCTCCAGGTATTCTCCACTAGATGGGATCTTACTTGGCCTCCAGGTATTCTCTACTAGATGGGATCTTACTTGGCCTCCAGGTATTCTCTACTAGAGGGGCGCTTACTTGGCCTCCAGGTATTCTCTACTAGAGGGGATCTTACTTGGCCTCCAGGTATTCTCTACTAGAGGGGATCTTACTTGGCCTCCAGGTATTCTCTACTAGAGGGGATCTTACTTGGCCTCCAGGTATTCTCTACTAGAGGGGATCTTACTTGGCCTCCAGGTATTCTCTACTAGAGGGGATCTTACTTGGCCTCCAGGTATTCTCTACTAGATGGGATCTTACTTGGCCTCCAGGTATTCTCCACTAGATGGGATCTTACTTGGTGTCCAGG
Organism: Salmo salar; assembly: GCF_965601325.2. NCBI lineage: Eukaryota > Metazoa > Chordata > Actinopteri > Salmoniformes > Salmonidae > Salmo > Salmo salar. Next base: position 83,363,912 of record NC_138307.1, on the reverse strand, counting down.
TATTCTCTACCAGAGGCTGTATTCTCTAGGCAGGGCTGCCCACTAAAGAGTATTGTCCCTGGGTAAGGCTACCTTCTAGAGGCTGGGGATCTTACTTGGCCTCCAGGTATTCTCGTGGCAGCTCCTCCAGCTCCTCGCTGCCCATTCCTGAGGACCGGACCTCCTGTTCCACCAGAGAGTCTACCAGGACCCTGAAGTAGGCCCACACACTGTCCTCCCACGACTCACACACTGGGAGCAGCTAGAGGGGAGAGACGAGAGACAAATCACTATTACCACTCTACTATAGTCCCGTCTACCACCACTCTACTATAGTCCCCTCTACCACCACTCTACTATAGTCCCGTCTACCACCACTCTACTATAGTCCCGTCTACCACCACTCTACTATAGTCCCGTCTACCACCACTCTACTATAGTCCCGTCTACCACCACTCTACTATAGTCCCGTCTACCACCACTCTACTATAGTCCCGTCTACCACCACTCTACTATAGTCCCGTCTACCACCACTCTACTATAGTCCCGTCTACCACCACTCTACTATAGTCCCGTCTACCACCACTCTACTATAGTCCCGTCTACCACCACTCTACTATAGTCCCGTCTACCACCACTCTACTATAGTCCCGTCTACCACCACTCTACTATAGTCCCGTCTACCACCACTCTACTATAGTCCTGTCTACCACCACTCTACTATAGTCCGTCTACCACCACTCTACTATAGTCCCGTCTACCACCACTCTACTATAGTCCCGTCTACCACCACTCTACTATAGTCCCGTCTACCACCACTCTACTATAGTCCCGTCTACCACCACTCTACTATAGTCCCGTCTACCACCACTCTACTATAGTCCCGTCTACCACCACTCTACTATAGTCCCGTCTACCACCACTCTACTATAGTCCCGTCTACCACCACTCTACTATAGTCCCGTCTACCACCACTCTACTATAGTCCCGTCTACCACCACTCTACTATAGTCCCGTCTACCACCACTCTACTATAGTCCCGTCTACCACCACTCTACTATAGTCCCGTCTACCACCACTCTACTATAGTCCCGTCTACCACCACTCTACTATAGTCCCGTCTACCACCACTCTACTATAGTCCCGTCTACCACCACTCTACTATAGTCCCGTCTACCACCACTCTACTATAGTCCCGTCTACCACCACTCTACTATAGTCCTCTCTTATGTGAACATTGTTGTTAGATGTTTACTTTGACAATGCGTTTCACTTTCCCCCCCCCCCTCATATTCCTCCTCCACCTGACCGCCCCCCTCATATTCCTCCTCCACCTGACCCCCCCCCTCATATTCCTCCTCCACCTGACCCCCCCCCTCATATTCCTCCTCCACCTGACCCCCCCCTCATATTCCTCCTCCACCTGACCGCCCCCCCTCATATTCCTCCTCCACCTGACCCCCCTTCCTCCACCTGACCACCGCCCCCCCCCCTCATATTCCTCCTCCACCTGAACCCCCCCTTCCTCCTCCACCTGACCGCCCCCCCTCATATTCCTCCTCCAACTGACTCCCCCCCCTTCCTCCTCCACCTGACCGCCCCCCCTCAAATTCCTCCTCCACCTGACCGCCCCCCCTCATATTCCTCCTCCACCTGACCGCCCCCCCTCATATTCCTCCTCCACCTGACCGCCCCCCCCTCATATTCCTCCTCCACCTGACCCCCCCCTTCCTCCTCCACCTGACCGCCCCCCCTCATATTCCTCCTCCACCTGACCCCTTCCCCCCTTGCTCCTCCACCTGACCGCCCCTTCCTCCTCCACCTGACCCCCCCCTCCTCCTCCACCTGACCCCCCCCATCATCCTCCTCCACCTGACCCCCCCCATCCTCCACCTGACCGCCCCCCCTCATATTCCTCCTCCAACTGACTCCCCCCCCTTCCTCCTCCACCTGACCGCCCCCCCTCAAATTCCTCCTCCACCTGACCGCCCCCCCTCATATTCCTCCTCCACCTGACCGCCCCCCCTCATATTCCTCCTCCACCTGACCGCCCCCCCCCTCATATTCCTCCTCCACCTGACCCCTTCCCCCCTTGCTCCTCCACCTGACCGCCCCTTCCTCCTCCACCTGACCCCCCCCTCCTCCTCCACCTGACCCCCCCCATCATCCTCCTCCACCTGACCCCCCCCATCCTCCTCCTGACCCCCCATCCTCCTCCTCCACCTGACCCCCCCCATCCTCCTCCACCTGACCCCCCCATCCACCTCCTCCACCTACCCGACCCCCCCCCCTCCATCCTCCTCCTCCACCTGACCCCCCCCCTCCATCCTCCTCCTCCACCTGACCCCCCCCTCCATCCTCCTCCTCCACCTGACCCCCCCCTCCATCCTCCTCCTCCACCTGACCCCCCCCCTCCATCCTCCTCCTCCACCTGACCCCCCCCCTCCATCCTCCTCCTCCACCTGACCCCCCTCCATCCTCCTCCTCCACCTGACCCCCCTCCATCCTCCTCCTCCACCTGACCCCCCCCATCCTCCTCCTCCACCTGACCCCCCCCTCCTCCTCCTCCACCTGACGCCCCCCCCCATCCTCCTCCACCTGACGACCCCCCCCCATCCTCCTCCACCTGACGACCCCCCCCCCCATCCTCCTCCACCTGACGACCCCCCCCCCCATCCTCCTCCACCTGACGCCCCCCCCCCATCCTCCTCCACCTGACGACCCCCCCCCCCTCCTCCTCCTCCACCTGACCCCCCTCCATCCTCCTCCTCCTCCACCTGACCCCCCTCCATCCTCCTCCTCCTCCACCTGACCCCCCCCCCCATCCTCCTCCACCTGACGACCCCCCCCCCCATCCTCCTCCACCTGACGACCCCCCCCCCCTCCTCCTCCTCCACCTGACCCCCCTCCATCCTCCTCCTCCTCCACCTGACCCCCCTCCACCTGACCCCCCTCCATCCTCCTCCTCCTCCACCTGACCCCCCTCCACCTGACCCCCCTCCATCCTCCTCCTCCTCCACCTGACGACCCCCCCCCCCTCCTCCTCCTCCACCTGACCCCCCTCCATCCTCCTCCTCCTCCACCTGACCCCCCTCCACCTGACCCCCCTCCATCCTCCTCCTCCTCCACCTGACCCCCCTCCATCCTCCTCCTCCACCACCTGACCCCCCTCCATCCTCCTCCTCCTCCACCTGACCCCCCTCCATCCTCCTCCTCCTCCACCTGACCCCCCCCATCCTCCTCCTCCACCACCTGACCCCCCGCCATCCTCCTCCTCCTCCACCTGACCCCCCGCCATCCTCCTCCTCCTCCACCTGACCCCCCGCCATCCTCCTCCTCCTCCACCTGACCCCCCGCCATCCTCCTCCTCCTCCACCTGACCCCCCGCCATCCTCCTCCTCCTCCACCTGACCCCCCGCCATCCTCCTCCTCCTCCACCTGACCCCCCGCCATCCTCCTCCTCCTCCACCTGACCCCCCGCCATCCTCCTCCTCCTCCACCTGACCCCCCGCCATCCTCCTCCTCCTCCACCTGACCCCCCGCCATCCATCCTCCTCCTCCACCTGACCCCCCGCCATCCTCCTCCTCCTCCACCTGACCCCCCGCCATCCTCCTCCTCCTCCACCTGACCCCCCGCCATCCTCCTCCTCCTCCACCTGACCCCCCTCCATCCTCCTCCTCCTCCACCTGACCCCCCTCCATCCTCCTCCTCCTCCACCTGACCCCCCTCCATCCTCCTCCTCCTCCACCTGACCCCCCTCCATCCTCCTCCTCCTCACCTGACCCCCCTCCATCCTCCTCCTCCTCCACCTGACCCCCCTCCACCTCCTCCTCCACCTGACCCCCCTCCACCTCCTCCTCCACCTGACCCCCCTCCACCTCCTCCTCCACCTGACCCCCCTCCATCCTCCTCCTCCTCCACCTGACCCCCCTCCATCCTCCTCCTCCTCCACCTGACCCCCCTCCATCCTCCTCCTCCTCCACCTGACCCCCCTCCATCCTCCTCCTCCTCCACCTGACCCCCCTCCATCCTCCTCCTCCTCCACCTGACCCCCCTCCATCCTCCTCCTCCTCCACCTGACCCCCCTCCATCCTCCTCCTCCTCCACCTGACCCCCCTCCATCCTCCTCCTCCTCCACCTGACCCCCCTCCATCCTCCTCCTCCTCCACCTGACCCCCCTCCATCCTCCTCCTCCTCCACCTGACCCCCCTCCATCCTCCTCCTCCACCTGACCCCCCTCCATCCTCCTCCTCCACCTGACCCCCCCCCCCATCCTCTCCTCAGGGAGATGACCACACAACATACCCGTTTGAGGTTCCCACTCAGAACAGCGTAGATGGCTCTCTCATATCTGCTGAAGTGTTCATTATCAGCCATCCTCCAGCAGCACACCTTCCATACACAGCGCTGAGGGTTCCCCTCCACCGGTAGCAGCTCTGCACCGCCTGGACACACACAGTTCCATTACAGACCATTCATAGGGATGTGTGTTTAGGGCTGTTATGGTGACCGAATTACCGCCACACCACGGTAACTAAACTTCTCTAAGCTCTGATGCTGCTGATGGTCATTGGTAGTCTACCAAACTCGCTGGTCATTGGTAGTCTACCAAACTTGCTGGTCATTGGTAGTCTACCAAACTCGCTGGTCATTGGTAGTCTACCAAACTCGCTGGTCATTGGTAGTCTACCAAACTCGCTGGTCATTGGTAGTCTACCAAACTCGCTGGTCATTGGTAGTCTACCAAACTCGCTGGTCATTAGTAGTCTACCAAACTCGCTGGTCATTGGTAGTCTACCAAACTCGCTGGTCATTAGTAGTCTACCAAACTTGCTGGTCATTAGTAGTCTAACAAACTTGCTAACTGCCTGGTACTCAGCATTCTATCGGCAGGATTTATTAGACTTTTTAAAATGTAGATGTTCCAAAGGTCTGCATCAGTGTCTTGTAGGCTGTGTGTGGAAGCCAGGAGATGCTAAACGTGTTTATGTTAATTAACGGTCAATTACCGTGAGACCTGCAGCTATTTACATGACAATCACCGGCTGACCAAATGTCACGACGGCCACTCGGTGTTGTACATCTGTTGGTGAGAGTGTACGGTGGAGAACTGACCTCCGTTGATGTTGGGGTCGTGGTACAGCTTCCACCCCTCCAGAGTAGCAGCTCTCCATGCCTGGCCACAGCGCTTACACAGCCTCTGGGCCTGCACACAACCACACGTCACTAGAAACCAGTTCAGTATAACCCTCCCATCCACCAGGTGGCGCTGTACTGAGATCAGTCTCAAAACGCCACCCTATTAGCTATACACTGCACTACTTTTGACCAGAGGACTATGAGCCCTGGTCAACAGCAGTGCACTATACAGGGAACAAAACGGTGCCTGTTTCTCACCTCGTCAGTCATGCCCGCTCGGAGGAGGGTGAACAGGTACTTCAGCAGTCTGGCATCATCCTCTCTGTCCAGGTCTGCCAGAGGACGTCTCTGTCTGACGGGGGCGTCAGGGTCCTACAGACACACACACTTACTTTATGTTCTAAGTAAAACCATGTATTCCCTATCATGGCATAAGAGGAGAGCATGTAGGAGAGTGTGTGTGTGAGAGAGAGAGCTAGACTGTGAAGAGTAGGCCTAAAAGTCCCTCTTACCAGCTCAGTAACCAGGGGAACATTGTAGCCTGTGAAGAGTAGGCCTAAAAGTCCCTCTTACCAGCTCAGTAACCAGGGGAACATTGTAGCCTGTGAAGAGTAGGCCTAAAAGTCCCTCTTACCAGCTCAGTAACCAGGGGAACATTGTAGCCTGTGAAGAGTAGGCCTAAAAGTCCCTCTTACCAGCTCAGTAACCAGGGGAACAATGTAGCCTGTGAAGAGTAGGCCTAAAAGTCCCTCTTACCAGCTCAGTAACCAGGGGAACATTGTAGCCTGTGAAGAGTAGGCCTAAAAGTCCCTCTTACCAGCTCAGTAACCAGGGGAACATTGTAGCCTGTGAAGAGTAGGCCTAAAAGTCCCTCTTACCAGCTCAGTAACCAGGGGAACATTGTAGCCTGTGAAGAGTAGGCCTAAAAGTCCCTCTTACCAGCTCAGTAACCAGGGGAACATTGTAGCCTGTGAAGAGTAGGCCTAAAAGTCCCTCTTACCAGCTCAGTAACCAGGGGAACATAGTAGCCTGTGAAGAAGAGGCATAAAAGTCCCTCTTACCAGCTCAGTAACCAGGGGAACATTGTAGCCTGTGAAGAGTAGGCCTAAAAGTCCCTCTTACCAGCTCAGTAACCAGGGGAACATTGTAGCCTGTGAAGAAGAGGCATAAAAGTCCCTCTTACCAGCTCAGTAACCAGGGGAACATTGTAGCCTGTGAAGAGTAGGCCTAAAAGTCCCTCTTACCAGCTCAGTAACCAGGGGAACATTGTAGCCTGTGAAGAGTAGGCCTAAAAGTCCCTCTTACCAGCTCAGTAACCAGGGGAACATTGTAGCCTGTGAAGAGTAGGCCTAAAAGTCCCTCTTACCAGCTCAGTAACCAGGGGAACATTGTAGCCTGTGAAGAGTAGGCCTAAAAGTCCCTCTTACCAGCTCAGTAACCAGGGGAACATTGTAGCCTGTGAAGAGTAGGCCTAAAAGTCCCTCTTACCAGCTCAGTAACCAGGGGAACATTGAATCCTGTGCTGGATGTGTTTCTCCTCAGTTTCAGAACATGAAGGGTATTCTCCCTGAAAGTCAAACAGAATATTAGCCAAGGAACATGGTCTTCCTAACGACATACAAGTGCTTGTCTCTCAAATGACTCCAGCTACTTACCAGTAGACAGACTTGGCATAGTATTCAATGTTGTCAGAGAAGTCCCCGATTTCATCTTTGGCGATACTCTCTAACCAATCCACAACCAGCTAAGAGAGAGGAGGTGAAACGATTATGTAAAACTGTATGTCTCCATTACAACCATCCATCAGACTAAACAGGACTGTACCACTAGAGACAGACAGGGGATTACAACCATCCATCCATCAGACTAAACAGGACTGTACCACTAGAGACAGACAGGGGATTACAATCCATCCATCCATCAGACTAAACAGGACTGTACCACTAGAGACAGACAGGGGATTACAACCATCCATCCATCAGACTAAACAGGACTGTACCACTAGAGACAGACAGGGGATTACAACCATCCATCCATCAGACTAAACAGGACTGTACCACTAGAGACAGACAGGGGATTACATCCATCCATCCATCCGACTAAACAGGACTGTACCACTAGAGACAGACAGGGGATTACAACCATCCATCCATCAGACTAAACAGGACTGTACCACTAGAGACAGACAGGGGATTACAACCATCCATCCATCAGACTAAACAGGACTGTACCACTAGAGACAGACAGGGGATTACAACCATCCATCCATCCATCAGACTAAACAGGACTGTACCACTAGAGACAGACAGGGGATTACAACCATCCATCCATCAGACTAAACAGGACTGTACCACTAGAGACAGACAGGGGATTACAACCATCCATCAGACTAAACAGGACTGTACCACTAGAGACAGACAGGGGATTACAACCATCCATCAGACTAAACAGGACTGTACCACTAGAGACAGACAGGGGATTACAACCATCCATCAGACTAAACAGGACTGTACCACTAGAGACAGACAGGGGATTACAACCATCCATCAGACTAAACAGGACTGTACCACTAGAGACAGACAGGGGATTACAACCATCCATCCATCAGACTAAACAGGACTGTACCACTAGAGATAGACAGGGGATTACAACCATCCATCCATCAGACTAAACAGGACTGTACCACTAGAGACAGACAGGGGATTACAACCATCCATCCATCAGACTAAACAGGACTGTACCACTAGAGACAGACAGGGGATTACAACCATCCATCCATCCATCCATCCATCCGACTAAACAGGACTGTACCACTAGAGACAGACAGGGGATTACAACCATCCATCCATCAGACTAAACAGGACTGTACCACTAGAGACAGACAGGGGATTACATCCATCCATCAGACTAAACAGGACTGTACCACTAGAGACAGACAGGGGATTACAACCATCCATCCATCCATCAGACTAACAGGACTGTACCACTAGAGATAGATAATAGGGGAGGTGGTGTGTGTGTGTTTGTTTTTGTGTATATACAGTAACAGTCAAAAGTTTGGACACCTACTCATTCAAGGGTTTTTCTTTATTTTTTACTCTTTTCTACATTGTAGAATAACAGTGAAGACATCAACACTATGAAATAACACATATGGAATCATGTAGTAACCAAAAAAAGTTTTCAACAAAACAGATTCTTCAAAGTAGCCACCCTTTGCCTTGATGACAGCTTTAAACACTCTTGGTATTCTCTCAACCAGCTCCATGAGGTAGTCACCTGGAATGCATTTCAATTAACAGGTGTGCCTTGTTAAAAGTTCATTTGTGGAATTTCTTTCCTTCTTAATGCATTTGAGCCAATCAGTTGTGTTGTGACAAGGTAGGGGTGGTATACAGAAGATAGCCCTATTTGGTAACAGACCAAGTCCATATTATGGCAAGAACAGCTCAAATAAGCAAAGAGAAACTACAGTCCCTCATTACTAAGACATGATGGTCAGTCAATCAGGAAAACTTCAAGAACTTGGAACGTTTCTTCATGTGCAGTCACAAAAACCATCAAGCGCTATGATGAAACTGGCTCTCATGAGGACCGCCACAGGAAAGGAAGACCCAGCGTTACCTCTGCTGCAGAGGATAAGTTCATTAGAGTTACCAGCCTCAGAAATTGCAGCCCAAATAAATGCTTCACAGAGTTCAAGTAACAGACACATCTCAACATTAACTGTTCAGAGGAGACTGTGTGAATCAGGCCTTCATGGTTGAATTGCTGCAAAGAAACCACTACTAAAGGACACCAATAAGAAGAAAGGACTTGCTTGGGCCAAGAACCACGAGCAATGGACATTAGACTGGTGGAAATCTGTCCTTTGGTCTGATGAATCCAAATTTGAGATTTTTGGTTCCAACTGCCGTGTCTTTGTGAGACGCAGAGTAGGTGAACGGATCTCCGCATGTGTGGTTCCCACCGTGAAGCATGGAGGAGGAGGTGTGATGGTGCTTTGCTGGTGACACTGATTTATTTAGAATTCAAGGCACACTTAACCAGCATGGCTGCCACAGCGTTCTGCAGTGATACACCATCCCATCTGGTTGCGCTTAGTGGGACTATCATTTGTTTTTCAACAGGACAATGACCCAACACACATCCAGGCTATTTGGCCAAGAAGGAAAGTGATGGAGTCCTGCATCAGATGACCTGGCCTCCACAATCACCCGACCTCAACCAACAAGTGCTCGGCATATGTGGGAACTCCTTCAAGACTGTTGGAAAGGCATTCCAGGTGATGCTGGTTGAGAGAATGCCAAGAGTGTGCAAAGCTGTCATCAAGGCAAAAGGTGGCTACTTTGAAGAATCTAAAATAGATTTTGATTTGTTTAACACTTTTTTTGGTTACTACATGATTCCATATGTGTTATTTCATAGTTTTGATGTCTTCACTATTATTCTACAATGTAGAACATGTTGACTGGTACTGTATGTGTGTGTGTGTGTGTGTGAGAGAGACTAACCTGACTCTGGCGTACTACAGCATCTCTCTGGAAGAGTTGTTCCATCACCACCTTCTCACTAACACCGGGAGCCTGAGGAGAGATGGTCACACACACAGGAGACAGGAAGCTTACTCCATTTCCTTCTCCGTCTCTCCATCACACAGCAAGAAACACCTGTAGTTCCCTAATGACATCATAGTTCTAGAGGTGTACTCACAGCCACATCCACCATGATGTCATCCTCCAGCTCTGACTGGATCCTGTCTCTGAGAGGGGGGGGGACACACACAATGATGTAACAAAGTCAAACCACGCGTCTCCATAGCAACACCATTCCTCTATGTAGTGATGAGGAAAATAAATGCAAAAATCGATAGTTACATGTGGGGATATTATGTTGGACGACATACCATATCGACATGTTTTTGTGCTAGTTGGCTGTACCTAAACTTTTCCTTCATAGCTTGTTCTCTTTCAGCATTAAAATGATTTTTTTCATGGCTCTAACTTGTCCCTCTGCAGCAGACATATGGTGAGCATATGTTTGGAACATCGAATCGCAATAAAATCCCAATACATATGGTATCGGCATGTAAGTATTGTAATATCGTTTTGTGAGTTCCCTGGTAGTTCACAGCCCTAATGTATATTAAAACATGTAAAAAACGAGAGAGAGAATGGAAGGCACGAACAGACAGATATGCGTGGAGAGAAAAATGGGGTTTCCCAGAAAGAGAGACAGGGAGCTAGAAAGAGGTAAAGAGAGAGAGAGACAGACCGCCAGACGGACACTAACCTGTATAGAGAAGAGGTAAAGAGAGAGAGAGAGAGAGGCAGGCAGACACAGACAGACACTAACCTGTATAGAGAAGAGGTAAAGAGAGAGAGAGGCAGACGGACCGCCAGACAGACACTAACCTGTATAGAGAAGAGGTAAAGAGAGAGAGAGATGCAGACAGACCGCCAGACAGACACTAACCTGTATAGAGAAGAGGTAAAGAGAGAGAGAGAGGCAGACAGACCGCCAGACAGACACTAACCTGTATAGAGAAGAGGTAAAGAGAGGCAGACAGACCGCCAGACAGACACTAACCTGTATAGAGAAGAGGTAAAGAGAGAGAGCCAGACCGCCAGACAGACACTAACCTGTATAGAGAAGAGGTAAAGAGAGAGAGCCAGACCGACAGACAGACACTAACCTGTATAGAGAAGAGGTAAAGAGAGAGAGCCAGACAGACAGACACTAACCTGTATAGAGAAGAGGTAAAGAGAGAGAGCCAGACAGACAGACAGACACTAACCTGTATAGAGAAGAGGTAAAGAGAGAGAGCCAGACAGACAGACAGACACTAACCTGTATAGAGAAGAGGTAAAGAGAGAGAGCCAGACAGACAGACAGACACTAACCTGTATAGAGAAGAGGTAAAGAGAGAGAGCCAGACAGACAGACAGACACTAACCTGTATAGAGAAGAGGTAAAGAGAGAGAGCCAGACAGACACTAACCTGTATAGAGAAGAGGTAAAGAGAGAGAGCCAGACAGACAGACAGACACTAACCTGTATAGAGAAGAGGTAAAGAGAGAGAGCCAGACAGACAGACACTAACCTGTATAGAGAAGAGGTAAAGAGAGAGAGCCAGACAGACAGACACTAACCTGTATAGAGAAGAGGTAAAGAGAGAGAGACAGACAGACAGACACTAACCTGTATAGAGAAGTGATGAGGCGCCAGGTGACCATCTCCTGCTGTAAAAGCCATCTCATACCAGCAGTCTTAGAGGACTTCTGTTGTCCTGGTGCTGCCCTCGATACCAGCCTCTGGAGCATGCCCACCTGGTACACACAATACACCATTATGACTGTGTTCATAAGGGCAGCATAGCTATACATGCACCATTATCACTGGGTGTTCATAAGGGCAGCATAGCTATACATGCACCATTATCACTGGGTGTTCATAGGGCTGCATAGCTATACATGCACCATTATCACTGGGTGTTCATAAGGGCAGCATAGCTATACATGCACCATTATCACTGGGTGTTCATAGGGCTGCATAGCTATACAGGCACCATTATCACTGGGTGTTCATAAGGGCAGCACAGCTATACAGGCACCATGATCACTGGGTGTTCATAAGGGCAGCACAGAGCTCTGCATATAAACACACAATGACTCACTCACACACACACACACACAGAGGAGCAAACCTCCTGTTCCACAAACTCTTGCACACACACACGGGTTCTATAACACACACGGGTTCTATAACACACACGGGTTCTAAAAAAACACACACACTCACTAGCATACACACAGTAGGGGAAGTTGCGTCAGGTAAGTGAGAAAACGGTACCTTATCTTGACAGATGGCTTCATACTCCTCCAGCAGGTCAAAGACAGCAGTGGAGGAGTGTCTGAGATAGGACTGGAGGAACTCTGAGAACAGACTGACTGACGCTGCAGGACACCAGAGCAGCAGGAGAGAGAGAGGGAGGGGTCAAAGGTCAGTGTTGTATTCTATACATTTACAGAACAACACCTAGCCTCTGTACGACACTACCCTCTGTAACCTGTTTCCCTAAATCTGGACCATGAAGTCATTTATACGTGCTGATTTTCAGACCTGGCTGGAACACCAGGGAAATGGAACTGCTGGGGAGAAAATAAATCAATCTGACCAGCCTCTCCAGGATCCTCCTCCTTCAGCATTACAGAGGACATGTTGATGTCGTCAGTAAAGCTGGTGTCCCCCAGTCCCAGCCCGGACAGAGGAGACGGGTACAGGCTGTTCGTCCAGTCACTGTCATCCAGGTTCTGGAGCCCAGAGGGAGTCAAAAACACAGAAACAATCAGCGTGTGGATCGGCCTCAAAGTTGCATACTTGATTAAAAGGTAGTCAGTGAAATGATGTTTCGCACGAGCAGCACCGCAGATATTGCAATGAGCAAGATGCAACACTGACACAGTATCTGCACGGGTTCGCTTCACACTCTTACAACATGGTAGCTACATGACCAAAACGGTGAAGAAGTTAATCCTCACGCTCCAACGCGCTTCAGTTGTGGAAAATTGACCCACTATACTGTTTACTTTGTGCATCTACGTCATATCACTGAGTCTACCTTTAATAAGAGTCAACAGGTGATGAATGGTGATGCAGTGTGGTTTAATTAGCTATTCTATTGGCTAGGTTCTTCTGTCTCCGGATCCCCTCTTTGGAGACAGACAGAACCACACAGTGTCTGGCAGCAGACAAAACACCCAGTCAAGACTGGTATCCATCTCCTCACCATGCTCATACTGCCAAGGGGAGGTCGTGGTGTATGGATGAAACGAGGAGTCCTGCGCCCTGTCGCCAAGATGGCTGACACATCTGGGTTCCTAGCAGCAGTCTTCGGGGTGACTGTAGGGAGAGGAAGTAGGAATAACCACTAGAGTACAATCTGTTACAACAGTATAGCCTTGTCTCCGGTCATTCTGGGAGACACCAACGAGTGGACGGTGAGAGTCTGGGGTAACAAACCGGACATTATTTGATCTAGATGTCTTTATCGTGGTTGACAGTGGTTTTACCTTCAGCCAAACAATGCTCTCCTAGCAGAGCCAGAGGGCTGTGTTGGTAATGAAGAGGACAGACTTACAGGACTGTTTGAAGAGGGATCCAGGTGTGTGGCAGAGCAGGGAACGGGCAGGTGTGGTGGTACTACCTTGGTTGTCATCACGAGGAGAAAGGACTGGACAACAACGGTCAGGGAATATAACTGGATAGTTACTGTAACTAAAAGACACACCTTATGCAGTCATATAACAGCCCCATGAGACTTCTGTTAGCTACCTATTAGTCTGAACAACAGTGTGTGAGCAATGAGCATCAGTAATACAGGTATAATGGTATAACATAGACAAAGCACAATCCACAAAGACAACAGGTAGGTAGGTTTTCCATGTCAACAGCCCAATAAGGATACAGTTGAATTGAGCCTTCTTCTGAACTGAACTCTTTCGGCGTGCTGCTCTGGTCACTTCAGCATCCCGTACAATAGGCGACAGCAACTCATTCTGGTCCCTACACAGAGGAACCATGTTTGTTCAGATACTGTAAAGCAGGGTTTTGCTTCAGCCCTACACAGAGACACGTGGCCTGCTCCTGGCCCATGCTCATTGACCAGAGATAGTTTGACGGTAAACAAAGTGCTCAGAAGTCATTTATTTTGTATTTTGGAGAGACAGCTTGCGCCTACATACACAAGTTCACCAGCGTTCTAGTAATACCTTAACTTAGGTACGTGAACCCTGGCAGTAGTGGTGCCTGGAGAAATTTTGCTAATCATTTCCCCAAACGGCCTGCCCCACGAAAGGAAAGGCGCCCTGTGTGAAAAATTCTATGAGAAAAAGTGACATACTCTGAATGATCTAAAATGATAAATCCCATATTGGGATGAATTAGGCTGTCAGCTGAGTAAGAAAATTCACAGGTTTCAATTTTTTTCTGCACTCTTAAATTCCCATGTTTTCAATTGATTTTTTAATTTTATTTTAAAGGATGTTCTAAGTCCATAACAATGCTTAAATCACAACAGGAAACAACTTGAGGTCTGGGAGAAATCTAAGACATTTTGAGTGTAGTTTCCCTTTAATTCAAGTGTGCAGGCACCTAGCACTGTTTGATTAGCAGTGTTTCTGTAGCACAGGCACCTAGCACTGTTTGATTAGCAGTGTTTCTGTAGCACAGGCACCTAGCACTGTTTGGTTAGCAGTGTTTCTGTAGCACAGGCACCTAGCACTGTTTGATTAGCAGTGTTTCTGTAGCACAGGCACCTAGCACTGTTTGGTTAGCAGTGTTTCTGTAGCACAGGCACCTAGCACTGTTTGGTTAGCACTGTTTCTGTAGCACAGGCACCTAGCACTGTTTGGTTAGCACTGTTTCTGTAGCACAGGCACCTAGCACTGTTTGGTTAGCACTGTTTCTGTAGCACAGGCACCTAGCACTGTTTGGTTAGCACTGTTTCTGTAGCACAGGCACCTAGCACTGTTTGGTTAGCACTGTTTCTGTAGCACAGGCACCTAGCACTGTTTGGTTAGCACTGTTTCTGTAGCACAGGCACCTAGCACTGTTTGGTTAGCAGTGTTTCTGTAGCACAGGCACCTAGCACTGTTTGGTTAGCAGTGTTTCTGTAGCACAGGCACCTAGCACTGTTTGATTAGCAGTGTTTCTGTAGCACAGGCACCTAGCACTGTTTGGTTAGCACTGTTTCTGTAGCACAGGCACCTAGCACTGTTTGATTAGCAGTGTTGCTGTAGCACAGGCACCTAGCACTGTTTGGTTAGCAGTGTTTCTGTAGCACAGGCACCTAGCACTGTTTGGTTAGCAGTGTTTCTGTAGCACAGGCACCTAGCACTGTTTGGTTAGCAGTGTTTCTGTAGCACAGGCACCTAGCACTGTTTGGTTAGCACTGTTTCTGTAGCACAGGCACCTAGCACTGTTTGGTTAGCAGTGTTTCTGTAGCACAGGCACCTAGCACTGTTTGGTTAGCAGTGTTGCTGTAGCACAGGCACCTAGCACTGTTTGGTTAGCAGTGTTTCTGTAGCACAGGCACCTAGCACTGTTTGGTTAGCAGTGTTTCTGTAGCACAGGCACCTAGCACTGTTTGGTTAGCAGTGTTTCTGTAGCACAGGCACCTAGCACTGTTTGGTTAGCAGTGTTTCTGTAGCACAGGCACCTAGCACTGTTTGGTTAGCAGTGTTTCTGTAGCACCTAGCACTGTTTGGTTAGCAGTGTTTCTGTAGCACAGGCACCTAGTGGCACATTGGCTGCGCCTAAAATGTTAAGAAACAATATTTGATCAACATTTTAAGCTAAAAATTCTGGGCCCGGTTTCCCAAAAGCATCTTAAAGAGCGACTGCCTTTATAAAGCAACACATCCCTTTGAAAACAGCCCATGTGGCATCGATATGAATCAGAAACAGTTAGCTTACTCTAGTGTCAAAATGGACTACACAGTGTAAATAGGATCATTTTGGTCATAAAGTCAGTCTCGTCTAAGACAGAGTTTGAACTTTGTGTGTCACAACAGGTAAATGAAGTTTGGGTTTTGAGCCCACTAACATGGGGTTAACAGCTGTGGTGATTGCTCTGTCTGGCAGCTGACTTAGTTCACATAAAAGACAACACATTGCATTTTTTTTTTTTTTTACTTGAGAAATACTGCACCAAACATCTTAGATGTGAAATAGCACAACTAAAACTCCACTGGCAAACACGTCAACATGTATCTTAGATTCATTCTAACTTAGTCTTAAGATGCTCTTGGGAAACCGGTCCCAGATCTATTCCATCAGCCTTAAAGGATTTTACGTATAACTTTACCTCCACTACACTACTTTAATACGCATCATGGGGATTAAGAAAGTCATAAACGCAATGCGCACTGAAAAATAAGTGGGTGTCTGGCAGTCACTAAACTAAATCGGGGGGGGATCCTCTATGGGGGAAATGAATGGGAAGATGAATGGCGTTGAAGCAGCACATAGCGCCCTAGACCAGAACTAAAATTACGCTAGCTAGCTGTGATCCAGAATCAATATATTAAGTTAAACAAGTTACTGAACACTTCAAATTAACTAAAACGCCAGCAAACGTGAATTACTATAAAAGACCCATTAGCTAACTAGCTGGTGGTACAAACAAACCACTTACTAGACAGCTGCAAGACACGTTCAAACGACTTGTTAGCTAGCTAACTTAGCTATATATTATTATACCTGCCATTACAAATCTACAGACCGCGTAGTCATGTAGTACAATCACTAAACACTGTAACAATGTCACATACGTCCCTGTAATTCATCTTTTTCTATCAGCATAAAAAGCATTTTACCAGTCCATGACAGCAGGATATCAACTCCACAGCAAGATAATCCTGTTTGCTAGCTTCTACTTTTGGTTCCCGCTCGACAAGGAATTACAATCGAGCTCCAATACTGTTTAATACACCCCCATTAAATAGAGCCAATCTCCTATTATTTTGCGACGCAAAATCATTCGTAAAATCTAAATAAAGTAATTTTAAATGGGCAAATCAGTGTTTACTAGTCATTAAATCATATTTGAGATTATACTCGATTACTTTGGACTGATGACCAAAAAAAGCTGCTACCATAGAGATAGATAGAGAATTCATGTTTTTATATATGTGCCATTATAGCGTCTGTGAGCACACGGGCAGCGCCATTGAGGCCATTTCTATTTGAAGTAGTCAATTTTCTTATTCACGATTGTCTGATCCCTCCTGATGACCCAGTTAGACATGACTCCAACAGAGTCATCAGGAGGGACCAGACAATAAAGTTGGAAGTCTCACCCAGTTAACTACATTACAATGGTGGAAACCCTCAATAGAGCTACACACGCTAAAACAGTCTCTTGGCCATTACAGGTCTCTATTATTCTCTATGACTGCAGCGCGTCATCTACTCCACAGGCTGTGAAGGAAGAGTCGTCATGTTGCGCTCAGTAGCGGACCATTCCTACAGCGCCACCCTCGGGCAGCAACAGTTAAATGTCCGTATTCTTCTCTTTTTTTCCCTCATGAACTGGTTATTCTCTCGGCCTACACTTCTTTAAATGATCTCATTTACCAAGGCATTCTTTCTTGATATCATGGCAATGTATTAAACATGAACTTGTAGCACGTAAAATGATATAACATATAGCTATGAGTGCAGAATGTTTCACTTTGACACAATTTGTCTTAAAACATAAAACAAAAGTCCATGTATTTTCATTTTATTATTATTTTTTTTCATGTGGTCAGTAGCAGTCCATTTCAGACGGAGAGTGCAGGGCCATATCAATGTTTCATCAAAGTCCATGTTATTTTCCTGCATGTTGAAGAACAGGAAGTCTATCTGTCCATAGAGTTTCCTGGAGGCCCAGAATAGCACCGTTGTGTGTTGTGTGTTTATATCATTCAGGCTTTCCAAGGATGCTGTGTGTTTCTGAGACAAACGTCAGACAGGCTGAGTGGTCACACCCTGCGAGAGGCTGGAGAAGTCCATAGATTGAGTCCCAAATGGCACCCTATTCCATATATAGTGAACTACTTTGACCAGAGCCTGGACGCACCCTATTCCCTATATAGTGAACTATTTTTAACCAGAAACCTATGGAACCTGGTCAAAAGTAGTGCACTATATAGGGAATAGGGTGCCAGGGCCCATAGTGTTCTGGTCAAAAGTAGTGCACTATATAGGGAACAGGGTGCCATTTTAATACACACCCATGGCGTTTCCAGCACAGAAAGGACAATACTGACAGTATAGAAGAAGTTCAATAACTGTTGAGGAACAACAGAAGGACAGTTGTAAAAACTGTTTATTAAAAAGGTATGTGTCGTGGAACAGACTCAAGGGAGAATATTTATCCCAGTAACACATTGTGTTTATGTAGGCTGTTATTGTAAATAAGAATTTGTTCTTAACTGACTTGTCTAGATAAAGGCAATATATATATATATATATATATATATGTGTGTGTGTGTGTTCATCTGATAAAAGACCACTCCCTCTCCTAAGGGACCAGACTGTTATTTGCTCATTGCATGTTACAGTCTGCTATGAACCTAAACTGTATGGAGTTACCTCACTCTGGGCAAGTCACTTCAGGCCAGCGAGTTCCTCATCATTTTAACTATAGTACGCTTCCTTAGCCCGACTTACTTTATTCCCAACCCCAAGGAGTCCAATCATTGGCCTGAATGACTCCATTTCTCTGATCTGACAGCTGCTTCCACCTATCCCTGACAGGCATATCAGTTACACTAGGCTTAGCTGTAGATTCTGCAGCAGAGGCCCAGAGCAGCTGATGAGTTCATTTGCTACTGGCTTATTGTATGTACACTAGAGAGATAGAGATTACACTAGACATGACTAGTGTATCTCTACACTGCCCCCCCCCCCCCCCCAGTCTCCATAGACATTCCTAAAGACCCATCCCGCTGAATAGCAGCCCTACAGGAAGTAATGCGATGACAGGACCAGAGGGCCTCAGATCCTCAAATCAACATGTCATCCACAGGATTAAAGAAGAAATTGAATTATTCCAGAGTCGAGATCAGCAAGCATATTTTCAATAGATCATGTGCTCTGTGTTTCTATAAACAAAGAGATGTAGGATATGTAATGTATGGAGTCTAACAGTCCAGCAGGCAGCTCTGCTCTAGCCACAGTCTGATAATGACTTTTCCCCTGACGGAGAGAGATATGGAGAGAGAGAGAGAGAGAGAGAGAGAGAGATATGGAGAGAGAGAGAGAGAGAGAGAGAGAGAGATATGGAGAGAGAGAGAGATATGGAGAGAGAGAGAGATATGGAGAGAGAGAGAGAGAGAGATGGAGATATGGAGAGAGAGATATGGAGAGAGAGATATGGAGAGAGAGATATGGAGAGAGAGATATGGAGAGAGAGATATGGAGAGGGGGAGAGAGAGAGAAAGAAAAAGAGTGAAGGAGAGAGATCGTGATAGGGAGAGAGAGAGTGAGAGCATGAGAGTAAGAGAGTGGGAGAGAGAGCAATAGAGAGGGAGGGAGAGAGAGAGCGAGAGAAAGAGAGTGGGCGAGAGAATGAGGGAGAGAGATAGGGAAGGAGAGTGATAGGGAGAGAGAGGTACATGAAACAGAATATCTGCCAATGGAGTGATAGATGACTTCTATATGAACCCTGGTCTGGGCTGCTCTGCTGTGATCTTGTATTTAACAAGCCATCTGACTTCCTGGAGTACGGTACCTAGTGTGACTGGTGGTGCTGCTAACTATGCTGTCTTTCAACTGCTTACTGAAAGATTTACATTACAGAGTAGGAACATTTCTGAAACTTTCCTTCACGTCTTCCTTCTATTCGTGTATGTCTGTGTATCTGACTATCTCACCCTCCTCTACCTCAAAGCTACTGAGGAATAAAGACCAAAGCAGTACTATTACAGCAGGGGTGTCCAACTCATTCCATGGAGGGCCTAATGTCTGCTGGTTTGGGGTTTCCTTTCAATTATGACCCAGACAACCAGGTGAGAGTTCCTCACTAAGACCTAGACAACCAGGTGAGGGTTCCTTACTAAGACCCAGACAACCAGGTGAGAGTTCCTCACTAAGACCTAGACAACCAGGTGAGAGTTCCTCACTGAGACCTAGACAACCAGGTGAGAGTTCCTCACTAAGACCCAGACAACCAGGTGAGAGTTCCTCACTGAGACCTAGACAACCAGGTGAGGGTTCCTTACTAAGACCCAGACAACCAGGTGAGAGTTCCTCACTAAGACCTAGACAACCAGGTGAGAGTTCCTCACTAAGACCTAGACAACCAGGTGAGAGTTCCTCACTGAGACCTAGACAACCAGGTGAGCGTTCCGAACTAATCAGTGACCTTCTTTTGTCAATCAAGTAGGAGTGAAAACCCACAG
This sequence comes from Salmo salar, assembly GCF_965601325.2. Taxonomy (NCBI): domain Eukaryota; kingdom Metazoa; phylum Chordata; class Actinopteri; order Salmoniformes; family Salmonidae; genus Salmo; species Salmo salar. The sequence continues at coordinate 83,343,842 of NC_138307.1, read as the reverse complement.
ACACTCTGCCCTCCGTGGAATGAGTTTGAGACATGTGCATCACAAGATGGGGAGGTGGTTAAACCACAGAGATAAAACAATCTGTATGGCTAAACCACAGAGATAAAACAATCTGTATGGCTAAACCACAGAGATAAAACAATCTGTATGGTTAAACCACAGAGATAAAACAATCTGTATGGTTAAACCACAGAGATAAAACAATCTGTATGGTTAAACCACAGAGATAAAACAATCTGTATGGTTAAACCACAGAGATAAAACAATCTGTATGGTTAAACCACAGAGATAAAACAATCTGTATGGTTAAACCACAGAGATAAAACAATCTGTATGGCTAAACCACAGAGATAAAACAATCTGTATGGTTAAACCACAGAGATAAAACAATCTGTATGGTTAAACCACAGAGATAAAACAATCTGTATGGTTAAACCACAGAGATAAAACAATCTGTATGGCTAAACCACAGAGATAAAACAATCTGTATGGTTAAACCACAGAGATAAAACAATCTGTATGGTTAAACCACAGAGATAAAACAATCTGTATGGTTAAACCACAGAGATAAAACAATCTGTATGGTTAAACCACAGAGATAAAACAATCTGTATGGCTAAACCACAGAGATAAAACAATCTGTATGGTTAAACCACAGAGATAAATCAATCTGTATGGTTAAACCACAGAGATAAAACAATCTGTATGGTTAAACCACAGAGATAAATCAATCTGTATGGCTAAACCACAGAGATAAAACAATCTGTATGGTTAAACCACAGAGATAAAACAATCTGTATGGTTAAACCACAGAGATAAAACAATCTGTATGGCTAAACCACAGAGATAAAACAATCTGTATGGTTAAACCACAGAGATAAAACAATCTGTATGGTTAAACCACAGAGATAAAACAATCTGTATGGTTAAACCACAGAGATAAAACAATCTGTATGGTTAAACCACAGAGATAAAACAATCTGTATGGTTAAACCACAGAGATAAAACAATCTGTATGGCTAAAACAACAACAACAACACAGAACATTCCGGCGGCGGGCCGGCGTCATGGCAACGCCCTTGCATGGCAATCCAATTTATTGAACTACAGATGCTGGGTTATACAAAATACACCACTTCAATTAAGGCTCTTAGTTTACATTTGGCCACCCCTCTTTTCCCTCCCCACCCCTCCCCTTGCCCATCCCATAATAGGCAGATGACGTTGCATTTCCAATACTGTGGCTCTGTAAGGGGGACATGGTACACATGGTCTATCCACCAGGACTGATGCTGTTGGTTAGCATCACAGCAACACAAAGCAACAAAGGCATTCTCTTACAAGAGGTCAACAGAGGTCACGCAACTCACAACAAACGTGCAACTTTAACCCCCCCTCCCCTCCCTCCCTCCCTCTCTGCGTCTCAAATGGCAACCTAAGCCCATAGGGCTGTGGTCAAAAGTAGTGCACTATGTAGGGAATAGGGTGCCATTGGGGACGCACACCCCGTATCATCCAAGTTCTGCCTGTTCCTCCTCCTCCTCCTCATCATCTCTACATTGCTGTGGTTCTTATTGTATTTCAGTCTTATTCCCTGCTGCTTCAAACACATTAGTCTGTCCCCCCTCCCCCCACATTCACTATAGAACAGATAACCCCACACGGTTACTCTTCATCACTATCATCATCATCACCATCATCATCATCATCCGACAGACTGACAGGAAACAGGTCAAACCAAGTATTACACAGGTGAAATAGTCACTAACAGGCAAGTTTCTTTACTGACAGGATCCAATATTTGGTTTTCATATCCTCAGCTGACAACAGATGCATTAGCAAGGGGACAGGGGAGGGGCTGGGGAAGAGGGGAGGGGCAAGGGCTTGGGGAGAGGGGCTAGGGGAGAGGGGAGGGGCTAGGGGAGAGGAGTGAGATGGGGAAAGAGACTAGAGGACAGGGGGAGATAGGGGAGAGGGGCTAGGGGAGGGGCTGGGGAAGAGGGGAGAGGGGCTAGGGGAGAGGGGCTAGGGGAGAGGGGCTAGGGGAGAGGAGTGAGATGGGGAAAGAGACTAGAGGACAGGGGGAGATAGGGGAGAGGGGCTAGGGGAGGGGCTGGGGAAGAGGGGAGAGGGGCTAGGGGAGAGGGGCTAGGGGAGAGGAGTGAGATGGGGAAAGAGACTAGAGGACAGGGGGAGATAGGGGAGAGGGGCTGGGGAAGAGGGGAGAGGGGCTAGGGGAGAGGAGTGAGATGGGGAAAGAGACTAGAGGACAGGGGGAGATAGGGGAGAGGGGCTAGGGGAGGGGCTGGGGAAGAGGGGAGAGGGGCTAGGGGAGAGGGGCTAGGGGAGGGGGGCTAGGGGAGGGGCTGGGGAAGAGGGGAGAGGGGCTAGGGGAGGGGCTGGGGAAGAGGGGAGAGGGGCTAGGGGAGAGGGGCTAGGGGAGAGGAGTGAGATGGGGAAAGAGACTAGAGGACAGGGGGAGATAGGGGAGAGGGGCTGGGGAAGAGGGGAGAGGGGCTAGGGGAGAGGAGTGAGATGGGGAAAGAGACTAGAGGACAGGGGGAGATAGGGGAGAGGGGCTAGGGGAGGGGCTGGGGAAGAGGGGAGAGGGGCTAGGGGAGAGGAGTGAGATGGGGGAAAGAGACTAGAGGACAGGGGGAGATAGGGGAGAGGGGCTGTGGGAGAAGGGGAGAGAGGCTGGTTTAGAAAAGGAGAGGGAGTACAGTGGGAATCTACAGCAGCGTTTCCCAAACTCGGTCCTGGGGCCCTCCCTGGGTGCATGTTTTGGTTTTTGCCCTAGCACTACACAGATTATTTGAGTAATCATCAAGCTTGATTATTTGAATCAGCTGTGCAGTGCCAAAAGGTGCCCCCCTTGGGGTCCCCAGGACCCAGTTTGAGAAACGCTGCTCTACAACAGAAGTGTGGAGAATAACATCACCAATGACAAAAAAAAAATCTATACTTCCTGTTGTAGATCGCAGATTCTGTAAGAGGGGATTGGCTAACTGGACAAACCAAACCAATGAGAGACGGCCTTGGAAGGATGAAGAATAAAAAACATGATGAGGATCGCCCAGTCACGTCGGCCACTGGTGTCTCAGAAGTTGGGTAGCTTGTTAAAATGTCAAGTCCCTCTTTGACCACAACCCCAATTGAAAAACCCCACTGTACAAACATCTTTGTAAACAACACAAGGGCTGCCTCCAAAATGGCACCCTAATTCCCTATATAGTGTACTACTTTTGACCAGGGCCCATAGGGAAACCAATAGGGAAACCCATTGTGCTCTGGTCAAATGTAGTACACTTGGGTGCCATTTCAGACGCACACAAGGAAACCCAGGCATGACATAGAAGGATGATTGGATCATAGTTGGATTCTCCAGAAAGAAAGATGATTGGATCATAGTTGGATTCTCCAGAAAGAAAAAAACCTATTTGAAGGCAACATCATCAGGCTAAAAGACAATTTCATAGTTACTGAAAAAACATGATACTTTTTTTCTTTTTACACATATAATAATCACTGTTGTATCCACAGGTTTACTCCTCAAATAAAAGTCATATCAATAGCTGTCGCAGTATAGCATCTCTCAGTGGAGACCAAACTAGTCATTTTAAAAGAAATAAAAAGACAGAAAAATTATGTTGAATGATCGAAGGAAAATCAAAAGGTACAAATAAAATGTTAGAAAAGAAACCACAGGAGCAAGTTAGCTGTATGAACCGGACTATATAGGTGCTCTTTGGGACTCTCTCTCTTTTCTCTGGCTAATATAGAGGCGCTTATAAATACCACATCATTGTAGCTACTCACCATGGCAACGTGCACATTCTGGTTAGACATCCGTTTCTACGGCTACTGTCTCCGTTAGCAATAACACTGTGTGTAGGGATCCGGATTTTTATTTTGATTCATATTGACTGATTTACCTATTTTATTTATTAAATTTACTTTATTTTATGAACTGAATTTTTTCATTTCAGTTGCATACAGTTAGAATATCTATATTTCTAAGTAGAACTCTTGTTCTCGTGACACTGGAGAGAGATAATGGTTCATCTGTGTGTAAAAAGTGATGTATTGTAGCTTTGAATCCGTTGGTGGGTTTGTTTGTTTGTTGTTGTTGTTAAAGGGGCTTCACCACACAGGAAAGTCCATTCCATCTTAGGTTTTAGTAACGTCGGAATGCTGGCACTGCTGAGAGAGACAGCAGCAAATCAGACCTGAGAGAGAGGGAGAGAGAGAAGGTGGGTAGAAAGAGAGAGAGAGAGAGAGAGAGAGAGAGAGAGAGAGAGAGAGAAAGAGAGAGAGAGAGAGAGAGAGAGAGAGAGAGAGAGAAGGTGGGTAGAAAGAGAGAGAGAGAGAGAGAGAGAGAAGGTGGGTAGATGGAGAGAGAGAGGAGAAGAGAGAGAGGAGAGAAAGAGAGGAGAGAAAGAGAGAGGAGGAGAGAGAGAAAGAGAGAAGAGAGCGAGAGAGAAGAGAGGAGGAGAGAGAATGAGAAAGAGGATAAGAGAGTGGGAGAGGGAGAGGGAGAGAGAGGAGGAGAGAAAGGAGAAGAGAGAGAGAGAGGAGGAGAAGAGAGAGGAGAAGAGAGAGAGGAGGAGAGAAAGGAGAAGAGAGAGAGAGAGGAGGAGAAGAGAGAGGAGAAGAGAGAGGAGAAGAGAGAGGAGAAGAGAGAGGAGAAGAGAGAGAGAGAGAGAGAGAAGAGAGAGGAGAAGAGAGAGAGAGAGAGAAGAGAGAGGAGAAGAGAGAGGAGAAGAGAGAAGAGAGAGAGAGAAGAGAGAGGAGAAGAGAGAGGAGAAGAGAGAGGAGAAGAGAGAGGAGAAGAGAGAGGAGAAGAGAGAGGAGAAGAGAGAGGAGAAGAGAGAGAGAGAGAGAGAGAGGAGAGAGGAGAAGAGAGAGAGGAGGAGAGAAAGGAGAAGAGAGAGAGAAGAGAGAGGAGAAGAGAGAGGAGAAGAGAGAGAGGAGGAGAGAAAGGAGAAGAGAGAGAGAGAGAGAGAGAAGAGAGAGGAGAAGAGAGAGAGGAGGAGAGAAAGGAGAAGAGAGAGAGGAGGAGAGAAAGGAGAAGAGAGAGGAGAAGAGAGAGGAGAAGAGAGAGGAGAACAGAGAGGAGAAGAGAGAGAGAGAGAGAGAGAGAGAGAGAGAGGAGAAGAGAGAGAGAGAGAGAGAGAAGAGAGAGGAGAAGAGAGAGGAGAAGAGAGAGAGAGAGAGAGAGAGAGGAGAAGAGAGAGAGAGAGAGAGAGAAGAGAGAGGAGAAGAGAGAGGAGAAGAGAGAGAGGAGGAGAGAGAGGAGAAGAGAGAGAGAGAGAGAGAGAGAGAAGAGAGAGAGGAGGAGAGAAAGGAGAAGAGAGAGAGAGAGAGAGAGAGAGAAGAGAGAGGAGAAGAGAGAGAGGAGGAGAGAAAGGAGAAGAGAGAGAGAGGTATAGAGACATTAATGACACTTCTAACTGCACCATATGATGTCTCTTAATATGAAAGGGAGAAGTTCTTGCTCAAGATATTCCTCAGGTTTAAGACAAGGAGGCCGCAGCCAAATGCCTACAACTGTCTTTTCAATTAGGCAGTGGCATTCTGACTCCTACAAGTGCTTTTCACCTGGCTCAGTGCGACAGAGCAGCTGTGTATTAGAGGAGCTGACAGTTGGACTTTTTGCGTGTCTTCCCAGGTACTGGGGTTTTCCTGTTGATCTGCCTGACCAGGTCATAGAAGATCTGAAACACAGAGAGACACAACAATAGTTAGATACAAGTTAGCCATGGGTATCGTGTTAAGAAACGGCGGCTAGCCATGGGTATCGTGTTAAGAAACGGCGGCTAGCCATGGGTATCGTGTTAAGAAACAGTGGCTAGCCATGGGTATCGTGTTAAGAAACAGTGGCTAGCCATGGGTATCGTGTTAAGAAACGGCGGCTAGCCATGGGTATCGTGTTAAGAAACGGCGGCTAGCCATGGGTATCGTGTTAAGAAACAGTGGCTAGCCATGGGTATCGTGTTAAGAAACGGTGGCTAGCCATGGGTATCGTGTTAAGAAACAGTGGCTAGCCATGGGTATCGTGTTAAGAAACAGTGGCTAGCCATGGGTATCGTGTTAAGAAACAGTGGCTAGCCATGGGTATCGTGTTAAGAAACAGTGGCTAGCCATGGGTATCGTGTTAAGAAACAGTGGCTAGCCATGGGTATCGTGTTAAGAAACAGTGGCTAGCCATGGGTATCGTGTTAAGAAACGGTGGCTAGCCATGGGTATCGTGTTAAGAAACGGCGGCTAGCCATGGGTATCGTGTTAAGAAACGGCGGCTAGCCATGGGTATCGTGTTAAGAAACGGCGGCTAGCCATGGGTATTGTGTTAAGAAACAGTGGCTAGCCATGGGTATCATGTTAAGAAACAGTGGCTAGCCATGGGTATCGTGTTAAGAAACAGTGGCTAGCCATGGGTATCGTGTTAAGAAACGGTGGCTAGCCATGGGTATCGTGTTAAGAAACAACGGCTAGCCATGGGTATCGTGTTAAGAAACAGTCACAGGTGTCTTGGTTTCAAAAAGCAAGACCATGAGAGAATACATGTAAATAGCAGAGCGTGCCATTGGACTAGATCGATTCACACACTGTCAGATAGATGGTTTTAGAGAGTCAGTCAGGGCGTTTTAGTCAGGCCCAAGGCTCAGACCAGATCTCAGTGGACAGCGTGAGTGATGTCATCCACATCCCAACCAGACAAGATGACACCTCAGGCCACAATATTTACTAGACAGACAAATCACGTCTCAATCTGTGAGAACTCACCCAAGGGTTTATTTATGGATAATGATAGATAATGACTCCTTCAGGGCAATTGTATGTACAGTACCAGTCAGAAGTTTGGACACACCTACTCATTCAAGGGTTTTTCTTTATTTTTAAGAATGAAGTATCTTAGACAAGAATGAAGTATTTTAGACTATGTGAAGTATCTTTGACAATAGTGTATTTATAGTATCACAAACTGGTCAGAATGAATGAATGGTCTGATTATTTTATTTCACCAGACAAAGCTGTATGACTAGGGGTAACATACAAAGCTGTATGACTAGAGGTAACAGACAAAGCTGTATGACTAGGGGTAACAGACAAAGCTGTATGACTAGGGGTAACAGACAAAGCTGTATGACTAGGGGTAACAGACAAAGCTGTATGACTAGGGGTAACAGACAAAGCTGTATGACTAGGGGTAACATACAAAGCTGTATGACTAGGGGTAACATACAAAGCTGTATGACTAGGGGTAACAGACAAAGCTGTATGACTAGGGGTAACAGACAAAGCTGTATGACTAGGGGTAACAGACAAAGCTGTATGACTAGAGGTAACAGACAAAGCTGTATGACTAGGGGTAACAGACAAAGCTGTATGACTAGGGGTAACATACAAAGCTGTATGACTAGGGGTAACAGACAAAGCTGTATGACTAGGGGTAACATACAAAGCTGTATGACTAGGGGTAACCGACAAAGCTGTATGACTAGGGGTAACATACAAAGCTGTATGACTAGGGGTAACAGACAAAGCTGTATGACTAGGGGTAACATACAAAGCTGTATGCCTAGGGGTAACAGACAAAGCTGTATGACTAGAGGTAACAGACAAAGCTGTATGACTAGGGGTAACAGACATAGCTGTATGACTAGGGGTAACAGACAAAGCTGTATGACTAGGGGTAACATACAAAGCTGTATGACTAGGGGTAACAGACAAAGCTGTATGACTAGGGGTAACAGACAAAGCTGTATGACTAGGGGTAACATACAAAGCTGTATGACTAGAGGTAACAGACAAAGCTGTATGACTAGGGGTAACATACAAAGCTGTATGACTAGGGGTAACAGACAAAGCTGTATGACTAGGGGTAACAGACAAAGCTGTATGACTAGGGGTAACAAACAAAGCTGTATGACTAGGGGTAACAGACAAAGCTGTATGACTAGGGGTAACATACAAAGCTGTATGACTAGGGGTAACAGACAAAGCTGTATGACTAGGGGTAACCGACAAAGCTGTATGACTAGGGGTAACATACAAAGCTGTATGACTAGGGGTAACATACAAAGCTGTATGACTAGGGGTAACATACAAAGCTGTATGACTAGGGGTAACAGACAAAGCTGTATGACTAGGGGTAACATACAAAGCTGTATGCCTAGGGGTAACAGACAAAGCTGTATGACTAGAGGTAACAGACAAAGCTGTATGACTAGGGGTAACAGACATAGCTGTATGACTAGGGGTAACAGACAAAGCTGTATGACTAGGGGTAACATACAAAGCTGTATGACTAGGGGTAACAGACAAAGCTGTATGACTAGGGGTAACAGACAAAGCTGTATGACTAGGGGTAACATACAAAGCTGTATGACTAGAGGTAACAGACAAAGCTGTATGACTAGGGGTAACATACAAAGCTGTATGACTAGGGGTAACAGACAAAGCTGTATGACTAGGGGTAACAGACAAAGCTGTATGACTAGGGGTAACAAACAAAGCTGTATGACTAGGGGTAACATACAAAGCTGTATGACTAGGGGTAACAGACAAAGCTGTATGACTAGGGGTAACAAACAAAGCTGTATGACTAGGGGTAACAGACAAAGCTGTATGACTAGGGGTAACAGACAAAGCTGTATGACTAGGGGTAACATACAAAGCTGTATGACTAGAGGTAACAGACAAAGCTGTATGACTAGGGGTAACATACAAAGCTGTATGACTAGGGGTAACAGACAAAGCTGTATGACTAGGGGTAACATACAAAGCTGTATGACTAGGGGTAACAGACAAAGCTGTATGACTAGGGGTAACATACAAAGCTGTATGACTAGGGGTAACAGACAAAGCTGTATGACTAGGGGTAATTGTAGTTGTCTCTGTCTACTCCCAGAGTGTTACATAACTCACATACACACACCACATCACATCCATTTGGAGCAGACAGCCTCCTGTCCTGAATCTGCACTCTTTGGACATAAAACAAACCCCTTGGACATAATCAATGGTTACAGCTCGAGCCAATTGCATAATTATAGTGATTAAACCAATATCAATCAGGTGTGAGAGAGAGAGAGAGAGAGAGAGAGAGGAGAGAGAGAGAGAGAGAGAGAGAGAGAGAGATCATGCCAAGAGACAAGGATACATCTTAGGCTGGTATTACCCATAAAGCCCATTTCCTGTTGACAATGACATCTCTCTAATGGAGCCAGCTCGTTGTCAATGACACTGGTTGTGGATCAACCAAAGACCTACAGTCTCTATTAGAAGTGAGTCATCTCCATTAGAATGGGGTCCTCTCCATTAGAAGTGAGTCCTCTCCATTAGAATGGGGTCCTCTCCATTAGAATGGGGTCCTCTCCATTAGAAGTGAGTCCTCTCCATTAGAATGGGGTCCTCTCCATTAGAAGTGAGTCCTCTCCATTAGAATGGGGTCCTCTCCATTAGAAGTGAGTCCTCTCCATTAGAATGGGGTCCTCTCCATTAGAATGGGGTCCTCTCCATTAGAATGGGGTCCTCTCCATTAGAATGGAGTTCTCTCCATTAGAATGGGGTCCTCTCCATTAGAATGGGGTCCTCTCCATTAGAATGGGGTCCTCCCCATTAGAATGGAGTCCTCTCCATTAGAATGGGTCATATCTATTAGAATGGATAATCTCTATCACCACCTAAACCAAGAGCATTGCTCAGACCAGCTAGAGACTGAAGCTTAATGGGATAACCGGTTAATAGTAGTGTAACTCCCCAGGGGTCAGGAGTCAACCCACATTAAACCTGGTTTATAGTGGTATAACGGGTCAGGGGTCAACCCACATTAAACCCCACTGACTGACCTCACAGCTACTGTAGCCTATCACAGTGGTGAATGAGTGAATAAATGAATAAGGCGTGGCGCAGGAAAGTGCTGCCTGGGCTAGTGGACTCTTGACTCAGAGCAAAACAGGGTTTGGCCTTTGTTGATGCTGAGACATGAAGCCCAATGTCATCTCTTCATTATCTAAGCCCAACGGCATCTCTTCATCATCCAACTATATACGCACTATACAGTCGTGGCCAAAAGTTTTGAGAATGACACAAATATACATTTTCACAAAGTCTGCTGCCTCAGTTTGTATGATGGCAATTTACATATCCTCCAGAATGTTATGAAGAGTGATCAGATGAATGCAATTAATTGGAAAGTCCCTCTTTGCCATGCAAATGAACTGAATCCCAAACAAACATTTCCACTGCATTTCAGCTTTGCCACAAAAGGACCAGCTGAAATCATGTCAGTGATTCTCTCGTTAACATAGGTGCGAGTGTTGATGAGGACAAGGCTGGAGATCACTCTGTCATGCTGATTGAGTTCGAATAACAGATTGGAAGCTTCAAAAGGAGGGTGGTGCTTGGAATCATTGTTCTTCCTCGGTCAAGCATGGTTACCTGGAAACACGCGCCGTCATCATTGCTTTGCACAAAAAGGCTTCACAGGCAAGGATATTGCTGCCAGTAAGATTGCACCTAAATCAACCATTTATCGGATCATCAACAACTTCAAGGAGAGCGGTTCAATTGTTGTGAAGAAGGCTTCAGGGCGCCCAAGAAAGTCCAGCAAGCGCCAGGACCGTCTCTTAAATTTGATTCAGCTGCGGGATCGGGGCACCACCAGTACAGAGCTTGCTCAGGAATGGCAGCAGGCAGCTGTGAGTGCATCTGCACGCACAGTGAGGCAAAGACTTTTGGAGGATGGCCTGGTGTCAAGAAGGGCAGCAAAGAAGCCACTTCTCTCCAGGAAAAACATCAGGGACAGACTGATATTGACAGACTGATATTCTGCAAAAGGTACAGGGATTGGACTGGGGTAAAAGTCATTTTCTCTGATGAATCTCCTTTCCGATTGTTTGGGGCATCCGGGAAAAAAAAGCTTGTCCGGAGAAGACAAGGTGAGCGCTACCATCAGTCCCATGTCATGCCAACAGGAAGCATCCTGAGACCATTCATGTGTGGGGTTGCTTCACAGCCAAGGGAATGCGCTCACTCACAATTTTGCCTAAGAACACAGCCATGAATAAAGAATGGTACCAACACATCCTCCGAGAGCAACTTCTCCCAACCATCCAGGAATAGTTTGGTAACGAACAATGCCTTTTCCAGCATGATGGAACATCTTGCCATAAGGAAAAAGTGATAACTAAGTGGCTCGGGAAACAAAACATTGATATTTTGGGTCCATGGCCAGGAAACTCCCCAGACCTTAATCCCATTGAGAACTTGTGGTCAATCCTCAAGAGGCGGGTGGACAAACAAAAACCCACAAATTCTGACAAACTCCAAGCATTGATTATGCAAGAATGGGCTGCCATCAGTCAGGATGTGGCCCAGAAGTTAATTGACAGCATGCCAGGGCGGATTGCAGAGGTCTTGAAAGAGAAGGGTCAACACTGCAAATATTGACTCTTTGCATCAACTTCATGTAATTGTCAATAAAGTCAATGACACTTATGAAATGCTTGTAATTATACTTCAGTATTCCATAGTAACATCTGACAAAGATATCTAAATACACTAAGCAGCAAACTTTGTGGAAATTAATATTTGTGTCATTCTCAAAACTTTTGGCCACAACTGTACACACATACTTAGTACTGTAGATATGTGGTAGTGGTGGAGTAGGGGCCTGAAGGCACACAGTTTGTGGTGAAATCTGTGAATGTATTGTAATGTTTTTTAAATTGTATAAACTGCCTTAATTTTGCTGGACCCCAGGAAGACTAGCTGCAGCTTTGGCAGGAACTAATGGGGATCCATAATAAACCCCAGGAAGAATAGCTGCTGCCTTGGCAGGAACTAATGGGATCCATAATAAATACAAATACAAAGGCTTGCTGCTGATTCTGAGACATTAAGCCCAATGCCATGCCATGCCACCTCACGTCAATCGTAAATCTTACGCAGCAGAGAACCTGGTCTTCAGTACCAACCAAAAGGAATGCCTTTGTCCTACAGGAAACTTTTACTGTCAAAACTATATCATTACAAAAAAAGTAAATATTGGAACAATTATTTCTAAGATAGGAATGATAAGAATGGTCAGTGGGGATCTAAAGAATAATCATGTCATATTGTTGATCATTTTGTGATGTTATTAAAAACGGTATCAACCAAATAGTGTAATTTAGGAAGGAAACCCCCCATTTGGCTGTTAAGTTTTTATCCAATATGATGTTAATACAATATTATGAACGATGAAACTATTTTTGTTAAGATAGGAATGTGATTTTAGTTTTCAAACGAGATCATAGCTTTTATGTCCCTTGCGCATTAAACTAAGCCACGCTTCCGAATGAGGTCAGAAGAGCGTGTCAGTGTGATGGCACCGCCCTTTTCGACCTGAGTGTTTCAAAGGACTCGCTAAGAATTAACATGCGGACTAGCAGACGTGGCTACACGTTGAAATGGTAGGAAAAACTCACTAGACCAAAAACATTGACAGTCTGCAGCTGTGCATGTAAAGGGTTCTAGAACTTTGACTAAAGATACGAGGTGGGAAGGAAGAAAATCCCATCTCAGACAATCAACGAGTATCTGTTCTATTTGAACACTCCACTATAATGACCAAAACTAAGAAGGACATTGTGACCTCTGATGGACAACCAGAGCATTACACCCATGGAGCCATTCCCCATGGAAGGATCGATTGGTTTCAACAGACAGACGACAGATAAAAGACATCTACATGTAAATACATTGCATTTCTTACCCAAATGGGAGGCGGCTTGTGTGGTAATATGGTTACTGTGAGCGTAGTTACCAAATGTACCATAAGTGTCCCCACCCCCTTTTCCCTATTGTCCACACCCCCTCTCCCTCTTGTCCCCGCCCCCTTCTTCCTATTGTCCCTGCCCCTTCTCCATCTATTGCCATGCCCCCTTCTCCCTATTGTCCCAACCCCCTCTCCCCACCCCCTTCTCACTCGCTCTATTGTCTCCACCCCCTTCTCCCTCTTGTCTCCGCCCCCTTCTCCCTCTATTGTCCCCGCCCCCTTCTCCCTCTATTGTCCCCGCCCCCTTCACCCTCTATTGTCCCCACCCCCTTCACCCTCTATTCTCCCCGCCCCCTTCACCCTCTATTGCCCCCGCCACCCTCTCTCTCTATTGTCCCCACCCCCTCCCGCTCTCTCTATTGTCCCCGCCCCCCTCTCTTTCTATTGTCCCCACCCCCTTCTCCCTATCCATTGTGTAACAAGCCGTAATATCTTGTAAGTCCACTAGGGACTTTTGTCTCATGTAACTGTGTATTCTGTGTTATTATTTAGTTAGTTAGTAAATAAATAATTCAATCAATTTGTGTCGAACTGAATAATCAGAAAAGGCTGGAGTTCTTGCGGATTCCAGAAGTCTGGGACGTTCAGAATGAGACTGATATGAGGTAGTGATTAATAAGTGACTTCTCGATATAGAACATATCTTTTAGAGTTGAATTCGGAGACGGTATATATTCCGTGGTGCCCCAAATCCTAATGAGTTAATTGTTACATGATTCATTTAAATCGGTAACAATTAAACATAGTTAGTTATTGATAAATAACCGTCATCCCATTAATCAAAGTCACGTCACGATAGTAGATTGCTGAGGGAAAAATAATCAATTGAATCAATTTTATAATAAGGCTGTAACGTAACAAAATGTGGAAAAAGTCAAGGGGTCTGAAAACTTTCCGAATGCACTGTATCTTGATGGAGCAAAACACAGGGTTGTTGACTGAAGTAGACTGCCTGACGTGTGTGTGTGTGTGTGTGTGTGTGTGTGTGTGTGTGTGTGTGTGTTTGACTAGATGTTGGAAAGTGATTTCAATGTTCAATGTGTACAGAGAGGGTGAGGCTGCTATTTGTTTGTTTATATGTGTGTGTGTGTGTGTGTGTGTGTGTGTGTGTGTGTGTGTGTGTGTGTGTGTGTGTGTGTGTGTATAGAGGTGACGCAGGCCAGATGAGGGGACGTCGCTGGCTGGTAGCCTCTGGTGGTCCTGGGCAGCTGGACGCACGCACACACACACAAACAAAAACACACACACACACACAAACAAAAACACACACACACACACACACACACACAAAAACACACACACACACACACAAAAACACACACACACAAACAAAAACACACACACGCACAGAAACAAAAACACACACACACACACACACAGCACCATTGTGTGACTCAGGAGATAGGGTGACATCAGAGTCAGTTCTAAACACAGTGGGACCAGAAGGAAGGAAGGTTCAGCTCCAAGGACAGTTAGCATACTGATTAACCTCAGACTAAATATCCCACACTACTACTGACAGCAACAACCCAGTTTATTCCTATCAGTGTCTGTTCATAGGAGGTACAGAACTTGTTGATGTGGGTACTGATGCAGGGTGTATGTGGGGGTACTGATGCAGGGTGTATGTGGGGGTACTGATGCAGGGTGTATGTGGGTACTGATGCAGGGTGTGTGTGGGTACTGATGCAGGGTGTGTGGGTACTGATGCAGGGTGTGTGTGGGTACTGATGCAGGGTGTGTGTGGGTACTGATGCAGGGTGTGTGTGTACTGATGCAGGGTGTGTATGGGTACTGATGCAGGGTGTGTGTGGGTACTGATGCAGGGTGTGTGGGTACTGATGCAGGGTGTGTAGGTACTGATGCAGGGTGTGTGGGTACTGATGCAGGGTGTGTGTGGGTACTGATGCAGGGTGTGTGTGGGTACTGATGCAGGGTGTGTGTGGGTACTGACGCAGGGTGTGTGGGTACTGATGCAGGATGTGTGGGTACTGATGCAGGGTGTGTAGGTACTGATGCAGGGTGTGTGTGGGTACTGATGCAGGGTGTGTGTGGGTACTGATGCAGGGTGTGTGTGTACTGATGCAGGGTGTGTGGGTACTGATGCAGGGTGTGTGTGTACTGATGCAGGGTGTGTGTGGGTACTGATGCAGGGTGTGTGAGGTGTGTGTGTGTTGTACTCACCTCGTTGACGTTGATCTTGGACTTTGCAGAGGACTCCAGGAAAGCACAGCTGCTCCACTGTCTGGCCAGGTTCTGGCCCTGTTCCTTCCCCACAACACGCTCATCCTCCAGATCACATTTATTACCCACCAGAATCATCGGAACCTGGAGAGGAGAGGAGGGGGAGGGAGGAGGAGGGGAGTAAAGAAAGAGTGGAATCAGGGGAGAGAGGGAGAGACCGGAGAGAGGCAAGGAGATGGAGAGGCAGAGAGACAGAGAAAGGGGGAGAGAGGGAGAGACAGGAGAGAGGCAAGGAGATGGAGAGGCAGAGAGACAGAGAAAGGGGGAGAGAGGGAGAGACAGGAGAGAGGCAGGGAGATAGAGAGACAGAGAAAGGGGGAGAGAGGGAGAGAGGCAGGGAGATAGAGAGGCAGGGAGACAGAGAAAGGGGGAGAGAGGGAGAGACAGGAGAGAGGCAGGGAGATGGAGAGGCAGAGAAAGGGGGAGAGAGGGAGAGACAGGAGAGAGGCAGGGAGATGGAGAGGCAGAGAAAGAGGGAGAGAGAAATGTAAAAAAGAGTAGAGACAGGAAAGAGAGAGGGAGATAATATAGGGAGGGGGGGAGAGAGAAGTTTTATATTATTCTAGGTCACATGAAACACTTTGATAGGTATGAAGGGTTTTTGCTATGTTGTTGAATTCATAGGCTCTATAGAAAATTACTTTTTCCACAAGCTCAGCTGAGTTAGTATCCTCTCCTGGTTTACTGTAGAGAGAGAGAGAGAGGAATGAAATGAAACACACAGCTGAGTTAGTATCCTCTCCTGGTTTACTGTAGAGAGAGAGAGAGGAATGAAATGAAACACACAGCTGAGTTAGTATCCTCTCCTGGTTTACTGTAGAGAGAGAGAGAGAGGAATGAAATGAAACACACAGCTGAGTTAGTATCCTCTCCTGGTTTACTGTAGAGAGAGAGAGGAATGAAATGAAACACACAGCTGAGTTAGTATCCTCTCCTGGTTTACTGTAGAGAGAGAGAGGAATGAAATGAAACACACAGCTGAGTTAGTATCCTCTCCTGGTTTACTGTAGAGAGAGAGAGAGAGGAATGAAATGAAACACACAGCTGAGTTAGTATCCTCTCCTGGTTTACTGTAGAGAGAGAGAGAGAGGAATGAAATGAAACACACAGCTGAGTTAGTATCCTCTCCTGGTTTACTGTAGAGAGAGAGAGAGAGGAATGAAATGAAACACACAGCTGAGTTAGTATCCTCTCCTGGTTTACTGTAGAGAGAGAGAGAGAGGAATGAAATGAAACACACAGCTGAGTTAGTATCCTCTCCTGGTTTACTGTAGAGAGAGAGAGAGGAATGAAATGAAACACACAGCTGAGTTAGTATCCTCTCCTGGTTTACTGTAGAGAGAGAGAGAGAGGAATGAAATGAAACACACAGCTGAGTTAGTATCCTCTCCTGGTTTACTGTAGAGAGAGAGAGGAATGAAATGAAACACACAGCTGAGTTAGTATCCTCTCCTGGTTTACTGTAGAGAGAGAGAGAGAGAGGAATGAAATGAAACACACAGCTGAGTTAGTATCCTCTCCTGGTTTACTGTAGAGAGAGAGAGAGAGGAATGAAATGAAACACACAGCTGAGTTAGTATCCTCTCCTGGTTTACTGTAGAGAGAGAGAGAGAGGAATGAAATGAAACACACAGCTGAGTTAGTATCCTCTCCTGGTTTACTGTAGAGAGAGAGAGAGAGAGGAATGAAATGAAACACACAGCTGAGTTAGTATCCTCTCCTGGTTTACTGTAGAGAGAGAGAGAGAGGAATGAAATGAAACACACAGCTGAGTTAGTATCCTCTCCTGGTTTACTGTAGAGAGAGAGAGAGAGAGGAATGAAATGAAACACACAGCTGAGTTAGTATCCTCTCCTGGTTTACTGTAGAGAGAGAGAGAGAGGAATGAAATGAAACACACAGCTGAGTTAGTATCCTCTCCTGGTTTACTGTAGAGAGAGAGAGGAATGAAATGAAACACACAGCTGAGTTAGTATCCTCTCCTGGTTTACTGTAGAGAGAGAGAGAGAGGAATGAAATGAAACACACAGCTGAGTTAGTATCCTCTCCTGGTTTACTGTAGAGAGAGAGAGGAATGAAATGAAACAAACAGCTGAGTTAGTATCCTCTCCTGGTTTACTGTAGAGAGAGAGAGAGAGGAATGAAATGAAACACACAGCTGAGTTAGTATCCTCTCCTGGTTTACTGTAGAGAGAGAGAGAGAGGAATGAAATGAAACACACAGCTGAGTTAGTATCCTCTCCTGGTTTACTGTAGAGAGAGAGAGAGAGGAATGAAATGAAACACACAGCTGAGTTAGTATCCTCTCCTGGTTTATTGTAGAGAGAGAGAGAGAGAGGAATGAAATGAAACACACAGCTGAGTTAGTATCCTCTCCTGGTTTACTGTAGAGAGAGAGAGAGAGGAATGAAATGAAACACACAGCTGAGTTAGTATCCTCTCCTGGTTTACTGTAGAGAGAGAGAGAGGAATGAAATGAAACACACAGCTGAGTTAGTATCCTCTCCTGGTTTACTGTAGAGAGAGAGAGAGAGGAATGAAATGAAACACACAGCTGAGTTAGTATCCTCTCCTGGTTTACTGTAGAGAGAGAGAGAGGAATGAAATGAAACACACAGCTGAGTTAGTATCCTCTCCTGGTTTACTGTAGAGAGAGAGAGAGAGGAATGAAATGAAACACACAGCTGAGTTAGTATCCTCTCCTGGTTTACTGTAGAGAGAGAGAGAGGAATGAAATGAAACACACAGCTGAGTTAGTATCCTCTCCTGGTTTACTGTAGAGAGAGAGAGAGGAATGAAATGAAACACACAGCTGAGTTAGTATCCTCTCCTGGTTTACTGTAGAGAGAGAGAGGAATGAAATGAAACACACAGCTGAGTTAGTATCCTCTCCTGGTTTACTGTAGAGAGAGAGAGAGAGGAATGAAATGAAACACACAGCTGAGTTAGTATCCTCTCCTGGTTTACTGTAGAGAGAGAGAGAGAGGAATGAAATGAAACACACAGGGAGGTCTGTAACCTCCCTCTAGTCTCTAGACATGGAGAGTTGGTCTGTAACCTCCCTCTAGTCTCTAGACATGGAGAGTTGGTCTGTAGTGGTCTAGTCTCTAGAGATGGAGAGTTGGTCTGTAGTGGTCTAGTCTCTAGACATGGAGAGTTGGTCTGTAGCCTCCCTCTAGTCTCTAGACATGGAGAGTTGGTCTGTAGTGGTCTAGTCTCTAGACATGGAGAGTTGGTCTGTAACCTCCCTCTAGTCTCTAGACATGGAGAGTTGGTCTGTAGTGGTCTAGTCTCTAGACATGGAGAGTTGGTCTGTAGCCTCCCTCTAGTCTCTAGACATGGAGAGTTGGTCTGTAGTGGTCTAGTCTCTAGACATGGAGAGTTGGTCTGTAACCTCCCTCTAGTCTCTAGACATGGAGAGTTGGTCTGTAGCCTCCCTCTAGTCTCTAGACATGGAGAGTTGGTCTGTAACCTCCCTCTAGTCTCTAGACATGGAGAGTTGGTCTGTAGCCTCCCTCTAGTCTCTAGACATGGAGAGTTGGTCTGTAACCTCCCTCTAGTCTGTAGACATGGAGAGTTGGTCTGTAGTGGTCTAGTCTCTAGACATGGAGAGTTGGTCTGTAGTGGTCTAGTCTCTAGAGATGGAGAGTTGGTCTGTAGTGGTCTAGTCTCTAGACATGGAGAGTTGGTCTGTAGCCTCCCTCTAGTCTCTAGACATGGAGAGTTGGTCTGTAGCCTCCCTCTAGTCTCTAGACATGGAGAGTTGGTCTGTAGTGGTCTAGTCTCTAGACATGGAGAGTTGGTCTGTAGCCTCCCTCTAGTCTCTAGACATGGAGAGTTGGTCTGTAGCCTCCCTCTAGTCTCTAGACATGGAGAGATGGTCTGTAACCTCCCTCTAGTCTCTAGACATGGAGAGTTGGTCTGTAACCTCCCTCTAGTCTCTAGACATGGAGAGTTGGTCTGTAGCCTCCCTCTAGTCTCTAGACATGGAGAGTTGGTCTGTAGTGGTCTAGTCTCTAGACATGGAGAGTTGGTCTGTAGTGGTCTAGTCTCTAGACATGGAGAGTTGGTCTGTAGCCTCCCTCTAGTCTCTAGACATGGAGAGTTGGTCTGTAACCTCCCTCTAGTCTCTAGACATGGAGAGTTGGTCTGTAACCTCCCTCTAGTCTCTAGACATGGAGAGTTGGTCTGTAACCTCCCTCTAGTCTCTAGACATGGAGAGTTGGTCTGTAACCTCCCTCTAGTCTCTAGACATGGAGAGTTGGTCTGTAGTGGTCTAGTCTCTAGACATGGAGAGTTGGTCTGTAGTGGTCTAGTCTCTAGACATGGAGAGTTGGTCTGTAGCCTCCCTCTAGTCTCTAGACATGGAGAGTTGGTCTGTAACCTCCCTCTAGTCTCTAGACATGGAGAGTTGGTCTGTAGCCTCCCTCTAGTCTCTAGACATGGAGAGTTGGTCTGTAGTGGTCTAGTCTCTAGACATGGAGAGTTGGTCTGTAACCTCCCTCTAGTCTCTAGACATGGAGAGTTGGTCTGTAGTGGTCTAGTCTCTAGACATGGAGAGTTGGTCTGTAACCTCCCTCTAGTCTCTAGACATGGAGAGTTGGTCTGTAGCCTCCCTCTAGTCTCTAGACATGGAGAGTTGGTCTGTAGCCTCCCTCTAGTCTCTAGACATGGAGAGTTGGTCTGTAACCTCCCTCTAGTCTCTAGACATGGAGAGTTGGTCTGTAGCCTCCCTCTAGTCTCTAGACATGGAGAGTTGGTCTGTAACCTCCCTCTAGTCTCTAGACATGGAGAGTTGGTCTGTAACCTCCCTCTAGTCTCTAGACATGGAGAGTTGGTCTCTAACCTCCCTCTAGTCTCTAGACATGGAGAGTTGGTCTGTAGTGGTCTAGTCTCTAGACATGGAGAGTTGGTCTGTAGCCTCCCTCTAGTCTCTAGACATGGAGAGTTGGTCTGTAGCCTCCCTCTAGTCTCTAGACATGGAGAGTTGGTCTGTAGTGGTCTAGTCTCTAGACATGGAGAGTTGGTCTGTAGTGGTCTAGTCTCTAGACATGGAGAGTTGGTCTGTAACCTCCCTCTAGTCTCTAGACATGGAGAGTTGGTCTGTAACCTCCCTCTAGTCTCTAGACATGGAGAGTTGGTCTGTAACCTCCCTCTAGTCTCTAGACATGGAGAGTTGGTCTGTAACCTCCCTCTAGTCTCTAGACATGGAGAGTTGGTCTGTAGCCTCCCTCTAGTCTCTAGACATGGAGAGTTGGTCTGTAGCATCCCTCTAGTCTCTAGACATGGAGAGTTGGTCTGTAGCCTCCCTCTAGTCTCTAGACATGGAGAGTTGGTCTGTAGCCTCCCTCTAGTCTCTAGACATGGAGAGTTGGTCTGTAGTGGTCTAGTCTCTAGACATGGAGAGTTGGTCTGTAACCTCCCTCTAGTCTCTAGACATGGAGAGTTGGTCTGTAGTGGTCTAGTCTCTAGACATGGAGAGTTGGTCTGTAACCTCCCTCTAGTCTCTAGACATGGAGAGTTGGTCTGTAGCCTCCCTCTAGTCTCTAGACATGGAGAGTTGGTCTGTAGCCTCCCTCTAGTCTCTAGACATGGAGAGTTGGTCTGTAACCTCCCTCTAGTCTCTAGACATGGAGAGTTGGTCTGTAGCCTCCCTCTAGTCTCTAGACATGGAGAGTTGGTCTGTAACCTCCCTCTAGTCTCTAGACATGGAGAGTTGGTCTGTAACCTCCCTCTAGTCTCTAGACATGGAGAGTTGGTCTCTAACCTCCCTCTAGTCTCTAGACATGGAGAGTTGGTCTGTAGTGGTCTAGTCTCTAGACATGGAGAGTTGGTCTGTAGCCTCCCTCTAGTCTCTAGACATGGAGAGTTGGTCTGTAGCCTCCCTCTAGTCTCTAGACATGGAGAGTTGGTCTGTAGTGGTCTAGTCTCTAGACATGGAGAGTTGGTCTGTAGTGGTCTAGTCTCTAGACATGGAGAGTTGGTCTGTAACCTCCCTCTAGTCTCTAGACATGGAGAGTTGGTCTGTAACCTCCCTCTAGTCTCTAGACATGGAGAGTTGGTCTGTAACCTCCCTCTAGTCTCTAGACATGGAGAGTTGGTCTGTAACCTCCCTCTAGTCTCTAGACATGGAGAGTTGGTCTGTAGCCTCCCTCTAGTCTCTAGACATGGAGAGTTGGTCTGTAGTGGTCTAGTCTCTAGACATGGAGAGTTGGTCTGTAGTGGTCTAGGAAAGCACGCCCAAGGCCACTTCCTGTGTAACTGCGTTTTAACCCCGTGTGACCCGGCCTGAAGCCCAGGCATTCTGCATCAAGGTGTACATGTATGGGCAGGAACACACACATTCCATCTTCCCAAGGTAGAACAATTCCATCTCCCAAGGTAGAAGAATGCCATCTCCCCAAGGTAGAAGTATGCCATCTCCCCAAGGTAGAAGCCTTCCATCTCCCAAGGTAGAAGAATGCCATCTCCCCAAGGTAGAAGTATGCCATCTCCCCAAGGTAGAAGCATTCCATCTTCCCAAGGTAGTAGAATGCCATCTCCCCAAGGTAGAAGTATGCCATCTCCCCAAGGTAGTAGAATGCCATCTCCCCAAGGTAGAAGCCTTCCATCTCCCAAGGTAGAAGAATGCCATCTCCCCAAGGTAGAGGGATGCCATCTCCCCAAGGTAGAGGTATGCCATCTCCCCAAGGTAGAAGCCTTCCATCTCCCAAGGTAGAAGAATGCCATCTCCCCAAGGTAGAAGTATGCCATCTCCCCAAGGTAGAGGCTTCCATCTCCCCAAGGTAGAAGAATGCCATCTCCCCAAGGTAGAAGAATTCCATCTCCCCAAGGTAGAACAATTCCATCTTACCAAGGTAGCAGAATTCCATCTTACCAAGGTAGCAGCATTCCATCTGCCTAAGGTAGCAGCATGCCATCTGCTCTCCTAGGATCTCAGTGTATATGTGTGAGTGTAGTGTAGTTGTGACTTTTTCTGTGTCTGTGTCTGTGTGTGTGTGTGTGTGTGTGTGTGTGTGTGTGTGTGTGTGTGTGTGTGTGTGTGTGTGTGTGTGTGTGTGTGTGTGTGCATCCCTGCATGTGTGTGTGATAACTTACATCGTCAGTGTCTTTGACTCGGAGGATCTGTTCTCGTAGGTCTTGCAGATCGTTGAAGGTGGACTGGGCTGTGATGGAGTACACTAACGCAAAGCCCTGGCCATTCTTCATGTACAGATCTCTCATGGCTGTGAATTGTTCCTGTGGAGGAGAGAGAGACATACAGGAAGCTAAAGACTTGTCATTAGGGGTGATAACATGGGTAAGGATCCAATCTAAAGCCTGGTCATTACGCATGATAACATGGGCAAGGATCCAATCTAATGCCTGGTCATTACGCGTGATAACACGGGCAAGGATCCAATCTAATGCCTGGTCATTACGCGTGATAACACGGGCAAGGATCCAATCTAAAGCCTGGTCATTAGGGATGATAACATGGGCAAGGATCCAATCTAATGCCTGGTCATTACGGGTGATAACATGGGCAAGGATCCAATCTAAAGCATGGTCATTAGGTGTGATAACATGGGCAAGGATCCAATCTAAACGCTTATCATTTGGGGTGATAACATGTGCAAGGATCCCATCTAATGCTCTGTCATGATAACATGGGCAAGGATCCCATCTAAAGCCTGGTCATCAGGGATGATAACATGGGCAAGGATCCCATCTATAGCCTGGTCATTAGGGATGATAACATGGGCAAGGATCCCATCTAATGCTCTGTCATGATAACATGGGCAAGGATCCCATCTAAAGCCTGGTCATTAGGGATGATAACATGGCAAGGATCCCATCTAGAGCCTGGTCATTAGGGATGATAACACGGGCAAGGATCCCATCTAGAGCCTGGTCATTAGGGATGATAACATGGCAAGGATCCCATCTAGAGCCTGGTCATTAGGGATGATAACACGAGCAAGGATCCCATCTAGAGCCTGGTCATTAGGGATGTTAACACGGGCAAGGATCCAATCTAAAGCCTGGTCATTAGGGATGATAACATGGCAAGGATCCCATCTAGAGCCTGGTCATTAGGGATGATAACACGGGCAAGGATCCCATCTAGAGCCTGGTCATTAGGGATGATAACACGGGCAAGGATCCCATCTAGAGCCTGGTCATTAGGGATGATAACACGGGCAAGGATCCCATCTAGAGCCTGGTCATTAGGGATGATAACATGGCAAGGATCCCATCTAGAGCCTGGTCATTAGGGATGATAACACGAGCAAGGATCCCATCTAGAGCCTGGTCATTAGGGATGTTAACACGGGCAAGGATCCAATCTAAAGCCTGGTCATTAGGGATGATAACATGGCAAGGATCCCATCTAGAGCCTGGTCATTAGGGATGATAACACGGGCAAGGATCCCATCTAGAGCCTGGTCATTAGGGATGATAACACGGGCAAGGATCCCATCTAGAGCCTGGTCATTAGGGATGATAACACGGGCAAGGATCCCATCTAGAGCCTGGTCATTAGGGATGATAACACAGGCAAGGATCCAATCTAAAGCCTGGTCATTAGGGATGATAACATGGCAAGGATCCCATCTAGAGCCTGGTCATTAGGGATGATAACACGGGCAAGGATCCCATCTAGAGCCTGGTCATTAGGGATGTTAACACGGGCAAGGATCCAATCTAAAGCCTGGTCATTAGGGATGATAACATGGCAAGGATCCCATCTAGAGCCTGGTCATTAGGGATGATAACACGGGCAAGGATCCCATCTAGAGCCTGGTCATTAGGGATGATAACACGGGCAAGGATCCCATCTAGAGCCTGGTCATTAGGGATGATAACACGGGCAAGGATCCCATCTAGAGCCTGGTCATTAGGGATGATAACACAGGCAAGGATCCAATCTAAAGCCTGGTCATTAGGGATGATAACATGGCAAGGATCCCATCTAGAGCCTGGTCATTAGGGATGATAACACGGGCAAGGATCCCATCTAGAGCCTGGTCATTAGGGATGATAACACGGGCAAGGATCCCATCTAGAGCCTGGTCATTAGGGATGATAACACAGGCAAGGATCCATCCAATGCTTTTCTCTTTATCTTGTGTAAATATTTGCCTTGCCCTGCACACTTCCATCACCTGGCTTGGATGGGGTGAGCCTCAGTATCATTCCAACTGAGTTAACAAGAGCACAGTAGAGATACTGAAGACAGTGTGGAGGAGGAGGCTGATCACAGTAGAGATACTGAAGACAGTGTGGAGGAGGAGGAGGCTGATCACAGTAGAGATACTGAAGACAGTGTGGAGGAGGAGGAGGCTGATCACAGTAGAGATACTGAAGACAGTGTGGTGGAGGAGGAGGAGGCTGATCACAGTAGAGATACTGAAGACAGTGTGGTGGAGGAGGAGGCTGATCACAGTAGAGATACTGAAGACAGTGTGGAGGAGGAGGAGGCTGATCACAGTAGAGATACTGAAGACAGTGTGGTGGAGGAGGCTGATCACAGTAGAGATACTGAAGACAGTGTGGAGGAGGAGGAGGCTGATCACAGTAGAGATACTGAAGACAGTGTGGTGGAGAAGGAGGAGGCTGATCACAGTAGAGATACTGAAGACAGTGTGGTGGAGGAGGAGGCTGATCACAGTAGAGATACTGAAGACAGTGTGGTGGAGGAGGAGGCTGATCACAGTAGAGATACTGAAGACAGTGTGGTGGAGGAGGAGGCTGATCACAGTAGAGATACTGAAGACAGTGTGGTGGAGGAGGAGGAGGCTGATCACAGTAGAGATACTGAAGACAGTGTGGTGGAGGAGGAGGCTGATCACAGTAGAGATACTGAAGGCAGTGTGGTGGAGGAGGAGGAGGCTGATCACAGTAGAGATACTGAAGACAGTGTGGTGGAGGAGGAGGAGGCTGATCACAGTAGAGATACTGAAGACAGTGTGGTGGAGGAGGAGGAGGCTGATCACAGTAGAGATACTGAAGACAGTGTGGTGGAGGAGGAGGCTGATCACAGTAGAGATACTGAAGACAGTGTGGTGGAGGAGGAGGCTGATCACAGTAGAGATACTGAAGACAGTGTGGAGGAGGAGGAGGCTGATCACAGTAGAGATACTGAAGACAGTGTGGTGGAGGAGGCTGATCACAGTAGAGATACTGAAGACAGTGTGGAGGAGGAGGAGGCTGATCACAGTAGAGATACTGAAGACAGTGTGGTGGAGAAGGAGGAGGCTGATCACAGTAGAGATACTGAAGACAGTGTGGTGGAGGAGGAGGAGGCTGATCACAGTAGAGATACTGAAGACAGTGTGGTGGAGGAGGAGGAGGCTGATCACAGTAGAGATACTGAAGACAGTGTGGTGGAGGAGGAGGAGGCTGATCACAGTAGAGATACTGAAGACAGTGTAGTGGAGGAGGAGGCTGATCACAGTAGAGATACTGAAGACAGTGTGGAGGAGGAGGAGGCTGATCACAGTAGAGATACTGAAGACAGTGTGGTGGAGGAGGCTGATCACAGTAGAGATACTGAAGACAGTGTGGAGGAGGAGGAGGCTGATCACAGTAGAGATACTGAAGACAGTGTGGTGGAGAAGGAGGAGGCTGATCACAGTAGAGATACTGAAGACAGTGTGGTGGAGGAGGAGGCTGATCACAGTAGAGATACTGAAGACAGTGTGGTGGAGGAGGAGGCTGATCACAGTAGAGATACTGAAGACAGTGTGGTGGAGGAGGAGGCTGATCACAGTAGAGATACTGAAGACAGTGTGGTGGAGGAGGAGGCTGATCACAGTAGAGATACTGAAGACAGTGTGGTGGAGGAGGAGGAGGCTGATCACAGTAGAGATACTGAAGACAGTGTGGTGGAGGAGGAGGCTGATCACAGTAGAGATACTGAAGGCAGTGTGGTGGAGGAGGAGGAGGCTGATCACAGTAGAGATACTGAAGACAGTGTGGTGGAGGAGGAGGAGGCTGATCACAGTAGAGATACTGAAGACAGTGTGGTGGAGGAGGAGGAGGCTGATCACAGTAGAGATACTGAAGACAGTGTGGTGGAGGAGGAGGCTGATCACAGTAGAGATACTGAAGACAGTGTGGTGGAGGAGGAGGCTGATCACAGTAGAGATACTGAAGACAGTGTGGTGGAGGAGGAGGAGGCTGATCACAGTAGAGATACTGAAGACAGTGTGGTGGAGGAGGAGGAGGCTAAGGTGACTGTTTACACCACCGCTGCATCGCACTGCGTCACCATAATGAGGGGTAGCCACCGTCGTCGTTAAGGTGACTGTTTACACGGCAGAACCTCAAAGGCCATTAGGTGTTGTTAGAGACGACCGTGGCGGGGCGATAGGAGTGGGGGTGTGATGGTGGAGGTGTGATGGTGGAGGTGTGATGGTGGGGGTGTGATGGTGGGGGTGTGATGGTGAAGGTGGGTGTGATGGTGGAGGTGTGATGGTGGGGGTGTGATGGTGGAGGGGGGTGTGATGGTGGAGGTGGGTGTGTGTGTGTGTTATTTGAACTGCAGACTAAAGGTGGTGTGTGCTTGCCATTCTCTGAGTGCAAAAGTAACGCAAAGCCGTTTAACAAAACCAGAGGTCAGGTGACTCACACAGTCGTCTTTGCAATTCACAAGTGATATCTGTTGTCAGTACTGTTAAAACGGTGGTTAATAGCGTGAGAGTCAAACGCATCTGTTTCCAAACAGAGGAAACACATTTTAAAAAGGTCACATGACCTGAGTCCCAAACGGCACCTTATTCCCTATATAGTGCACTACTTTTGATAGAGAGCCATATGGGCCCTGGTCAGAAGTAGTGCACTATGTAGGGATTAGGGTGCCATAGCAACAGTGTTCCACTCATTGGGGGAAACACCAGCTGAGATTCTATCGGTATCTTTCTTTCATATTCACAGGAACATGATTTTGGCACTGACCCTTTCCTCCAGATTCAACTGGAATGACACGTTCTGATTCTGAGCTTGAATTTACAAATGCATTTCACAGATTTGTCATTTTGGTTTAAATAAGTTAACATCTTTTTTTTTGAGGGTATATTTAAAAGGAGTCGTGATAAGCGAATCTGTTTGTTTAGATTGGATTATGTTGTGTGAGAGGCGTTCTCTATCATTGCCAAGCCTCTGTTGTAAACAGTCACGGGGACTGAGAAACTGTCGTCCATCTTGGCTCTAACTCTGTGTGGTTGGAGCCAATCGGGTGCAGAGAGACCAAGGAAACCATTGGCCACCTGTCACCACCACAGAGAAGCACAGGGGGCTGTCTCTCTCTCGCTGTCTGTCTCTCTCTGTCTCCTCCATCCATCTCTCCTCAGCTAGCGGAAGAGGAAGGGGATTTGAGGAAGCAGCGAGAGCATCCTTATCCCTTTCCTCTTCCTTGTGTCATGGTAAATATGGTTCCCAGTGGAACTGTATGAATCTGAAGTAAGCATTTCTCAGTAAACCCCCATCTCGTATGTCTACCATAACCCCTCCCCTCCTCCTCCTGTAAGTCTACCATAACCCCTCCCCTCCTCCTCCTGTAAGTCTACCATAACTCCTCCTCCTCCTGTAAGTCTACCATAACCCCTCCCATCCTCCTCCTGTAAGTCTACCATAACCCCTCCCATCCTCCTCCTGTAAGTCTACCATAACCCCTCCTCCTCCTGTAAGTCTACCATAACCCCTCCTGTAAGTCTACCATAACCCCTCCTGTAAGTCTACCATAACCCCTCCTGTAAGTCTACCATAACCCCTCCTCCTCCTGTAAGTCTACCATAACTCCTCCTCCTCCTGTAAGTCTACCATAACCCCTCCTCCTCCTGTAAGTCTACCATAACCCTTCCTCCTCCTGTAAGTCTACCATAACTCCTCCTCCTCCTGTAAGTCTACCATAACTCCTCCTCCTCCTGTAAGTCTACCATAACCCCTCCTCCTCCTGTAAGTCTACCATAACCCCTCCTGTAAGTCTACCATAACCCCTCCTCCTCCTGTAAGTCTACCATAACTCCTCCTCCTCCTGTAAGTCTACCATAACCCCTCCTCCTCCTGTAAGTCTACCATAACCCTTCCTCCTCCTGTAAGTCTACCATAACTCCTCCTCCTCCTGTAAGTCTACCATAACTCCTCCTCCTCCTGTAAGTCTACCATAACCCCTCCTCCTCCTGTAAGTCTACCATAACCCCTCCTCCTCCTGTAAGTCTATCATAACCCTTCCTCCTCCTGTAAGTCTACCATAACCCTTCCTCCTCCTGTAAGTCTACCATAACTCCTCCTCCTCCTGTAAGTCTACCATAACCCCTCCTCCTCCTGTAAGTCTACCATAACCCTTCTTCCTCCTGTAAGTCTACCATAACTCCTCCTCCTCCTGTAAGTCTACCATAACTCCTCCTCCTCCTGTAAGTCTACCATAACTCCTCCTGTAAGTCTACCATAACTCCTCCTGTAAGTCTACCATAACCCCTCCTCCTCCTGTAAGTCTACCATAACCCCTCCTCCTGTAAGTCTACCATAACTCCTTCTTCTCCTCCTCTAGGTCTACCATAACTCCTCCTCCTCCTGTAAGTCTACCATAACCCCTCCTCCTCCTGTAAGTCTACCATAACTCCTCCTCCTCCTGTAAGTCTACCATAACTCCTCCTCCTCCTGTAAGTCTACCATAACTCCTCCTCCTCCTGTAAGTCTACCATAACTCCTCCTGTAAGTCTACCATAACCCCTTCCCCCTCCTCCTCCAACCCTCCTGTAGGTCTCTTACCGTCCCTGCAGTGTCCAGAATCTCCAGCATACACTGCTGCCCGTCCACCTCCACTTGCTGCAGAGAGAGAGACAGAGAGAGAGAGACAGAGAGAGACAGACAGAGAGAGAGACAGAGAGAGAGAGAGAGAGACAGAGAGAGAGGCAGAGAGAGAGAGGCAGAGAGAGAGCCAGAGAGAGAGAGGCAGAGAGAGAGCCAGAGAGAGAGAGAGAGAGAGAGAGAGAGAGAGAGAGAGAGAGAGAGAGAGAGAGAGAGAGACAGAGAGAGAGAGACAGAGAGAGAGAGACCGAGAGAGACAGAGAGAAAGACAGAGACAGAGAGAGAGAGACCAAGAGAGACAGAGAGAGAGAGACAGAGAGAGAGAGACCGAGAGAGAGAGAGACAGACAGAGAGAAAGACAGAGACAGAGAGAGAGAGACCAAGAGAGACAGAGAGAGACAGAGAGAGAGAAAAAGGCATTATTAGAAGTACATCTGAAACAATTACATTCTCTTATCCCCCCTCCCTCCATCCCTCCACCTTGACCCAAAATCTCTCTCAGTGACTTCCAGGCCTGTGGTACTCCACTGTAATTACCCTCCTCCACCCCCGCTGGGCCCACACCTTTGTTCAGTCCATTACTTCCACCAGGCTCCTAATGGGGAGGGGGGGGGGGGGTCGTTCCATTTATGACCAACGAGAGGGGAAGCCTGCGGTGAGGCCGTTGGTTCAGCCACTGGACAGTGGGGACTCACTACAGATCTGACTGAGAAGGCTCTAGAACTGGACCATCTACAGCCTGGTCCCAGATCTGTTTGTAATCCGTCTTGCCAACTCTTACAGTCTCAATGAACATAGGGAGTCGACAAAAACAGATCTGGGACCAGGCTAAGACCACCTTGACCTCTGTACTGACACAGGGGGGAATTACTTTACTAGTCAGTCACTCTGATTACTGCTGATGTCACTGTCTGTCAACAGCATTAACCTCTAAAGGAAACAGCTGCACTGTAATGATGATCCTGGTCAAACAGACGGGATTTCCACTTCCTGTCTATGTTTCAGCTGCTCCCCTCCTCTCCTTTCTGTAGTAAGAACGTCTCAGCGCCTCCGTAACAGTCCCGTCTGTCTCAGCGCCTCCGTAACAGTCCCGTCTGTCTCAGCGCCTCCGTAACAGTCCCGTCTGTCTCAGCGCCTCCGTAACAGTCCCGTCTGTCTCACCGCCTCCGTAACAGTCCCGTCTCAGCGCCTCCGTAACAGTCCCGTCTGTCTCACCGCCTCCGTAACAGTCCCGTCTCAGCGCCTCTGTAACAGTCCCGTCTCAGCGCCTCTGTAACAGTCCCGTCCGTCTCAGCGCCTCCGTAACAGTCCCGTCTCAGCGCCTCCGTAACAGTCCCGTCCGTCTCAGCGCCTCCGTAACAGTCCCGTCCGTCTCAGCGCCTCCGTAACAGTCCCGTCCGTCTCAGCGCCTCCGTAACAGTCCCGTCCGTCTCAGCGCCTCCGTAACAGTCCCGTCCGTCTCAGCGCCTCCGTAACAGTCCCGTCTCAGCGCCTCCGTAACAGTCCCGTCCGTCTCAGCGCCTCCGTAACAGTCCCGTCCGTCTCAGCGCCTCCGTAACAGTCCCGTCCGTCTCAGCGCCTCCGTAACAGTCCCGTCCGTCTCAGCGCCTCCGTAACAGTCCCGTCCGTCTCAGCGCCTCCGTAACAGTCCCGTCCGTCTCAGCGCCTCCGTAACAGTCCCGTCTGTCTCAGCGCCTCCGTAACAGTCCCGTCTGTCTCAGCGCCTCCGTAACAGTCCCGTCCGTCTCAGCGCCTCCTTAACAGTCCCGTCCGTCTCAGCGCCTCCGTAACAGTCCCGTCTCAGCGCCTCCGTAACAGTCCCGTCTCAGCGCCTCCGTAACAGTCCCGTCCGTCTCAGCGCCTCCGTAACAGTCCCGTCCGTCTCAGCGCCTCCGTAACAGTCCCGTCCGTCTCAGCGCCTCCGTAACAGTCCCGTCCGTCTCAGCGCCTCCGTAACAGTCCCGTCTCAGCGCCTCCGTAACAGTCCCGTCTCAGCGCCTCCGTAACAGTCCCGTCTCAGCGCCTCCGTAACAGTCCCGTCCGTCTCAGTACCTCCGTAATAGTCCCGTCTGTCTCAGTGCCTCCGTAACAGTCCCGTCTCAGCGCCTCCGTAACAGTCCCGTCTCAGCACCTCCGTAACAGTCCCGTCTCAGTACCTCCGTAACAGTCCCGTCTCAGCGCCTCCGTAACAGTCCCGTCTCAGCGCCTCCGTAACAGTCCCGTCTCAGTACCTCCGTAACAGTCCCGTCTCAGTACCTCCGTAACAGTCCCGTCCGTCTCAGTGCCTCCGTAACAGTCCCGTCTCAGCGCCTCCGTAACAGTCCCGTCTCAGCGCCTCCGTAACAGTCCCGTCTCAGCGCCTCCGTAACAGTCCCGTCTCAGCGCCTCCGTAACAGTCCCGTCTGTCTCAGCGCCTCCGTAACAGTCCCGTCTGTCTCAGCGCCTCCGTAACAGTCCCGTCCGTCTCAGTGCCTCCGTAACAGTCCCGTCCGTCTCAGCGCCTCCGTAACAGTCCCGAACGTCTCAGCGCCTCCGTAACAGTCCCGTCTCAGCGCCTCCGTAACAGTCCTGTCTCAGTACCTCTGTAACAGTCCCGTCTCAGTACCTCTGTAACAGTCCCGTCCGTCTCAGCGCCTCCGTAACAGTCCCGTCCGTCTCAGCGCCTCCGTAACAGTCCCGTCTCAGTACCTCCGTAACAGTCCCGTCTCAGCACCTCTGTAACAGTCCCGTCCGTCTCAGCACCTCCGTAACAGTCCCGTCCGTCTCAGTACCTCCGTAACAGTCCCGTCCGTCTCAGCGCCTCCGTAACAGTCCCGTCTCAGTACCTCCGTAACAGTCCCGTCCGTCTCAGCGCCTCCGTAACAGTCCCGTCTGTCTCAGTACCTCCGTAACAGTCCCGTCTGTCTCAGCGCCTCCGTAACAGTCCCGTCTGTCTCAGCGCCTCCGTAACAGTCCCGTCTGTCTCAGCGCCTCCGTAACAGTCCCGTCTGTCTCAGCGCCTCCGTAACAGTCCCGTCCGTCTCAGCGCCTCCGTAACAGTCCCGTCTCAGCGCCTCCGTAACAGTCCCGTCCGTCTCAGTACCTCCGTAACAGTCCCGTCTCAGCGCCTCCGTAACAGTCCCGTCCGTCTCAGTACCTCCGTAACAGTCCCGTCCGTCTCAGCGCCTCCGTAACAGTCCCGAACGTCTCAGCGCCTCCGTAACAGTCCCGTCTCAGTACCTCTGTAACAGTCCCGTCCGTCTCAATGAACATAGGGAGTCGACAAAAACAGATCTGGGACCAGGCTAAGACCACCTTGACCTCTGTACTGACACAGGGGGGAATTACTTTACTAGTCAGTCACTCTGATTACTGCTGATGTCACTGTCTGTCAACAGCATTAACCTCTAAAGGAAACAGCTGCACTGTAATGATGATCCTGGTCAAACAGACGGGATTTCCACTTCCTGTCTATGTTTCAGCTGCTCCCCTCCTCTCCTTTCTGTAGTAAGAACGTCTCAGCGCCTCCGTAACAGTCCCGTCTGTCTCAGCGCCTCCGTAACAGTCCCGTCTGTCTCAGCGCCTCCGTAACAGTCCCGTCTGTCTCAGCGCCTCCGTAACAGTCCCGTCTGTCTCACCGCCTCCGTAACAGTCCCGTCTGTCTCAGCGCCTCCGTAACAGTCCGTCTCAGCGCCTCTGTAACAGTCCCGTCTCAGCGCCTCTGTAACAGTCCCGTCCGTCTCAGCGCCTCCGTAACAGTCCCGTCTCAGCGCCTCCGTAACAGTCCCGTCCGTCTCAGCGCCTCCGTAACAGTCCCGTCCGTCTCAGCGCCTCCGTAACAGTCCCGTCCGTCTCAGCG
This sequence comes from Salmo salar, assembly GCF_965601325.2. NCBI lineage: Eukaryota > Metazoa > Chordata > Actinopteri > Salmoniformes > Salmonidae > Salmo > Salmo salar. The sequence goes on along the minus strand of NC_138307.1, from coordinate 83,311,137 downwards.
CCTCCGTAACAGTCCCGTCCGTCTCAGCGCCTCCGTAACAGTCCCGTCCGTCTCAGCGCCTCCGTAACAGTCCCGTCTCAGCGCCTCCGTAACAGTCCCGTCCGTCTCAGCGCCTCCGTAACAGTCCCGTCCGTCTCAGCGCCTCCGTAACAGTCCCGTCCGTCTCAGCGCCTCCGTAACAGTCCCGTCCGTCTCAGCGCCTCCGTAACAGTCCCGTCCGTCTCAGCGCCTCCGTAACAGTCCCGTCCGTCTCAGCGCCTCCGTAACAGTCCCGTCTGTCTCAGCGCCTCCGTAACAGTCCCGTCTGTCTCAGCGCCTCCGTAACAGTCCCGTCTGTCTCAGCGCCTCCGTAACAGTCCCGTCCGTCTCAGCGCCTCCTTAACAGTCCCGTCCGTCTCAGCGCCTCCGTAACAGTCCCGTCTCAGCGCCTCCGTAACAGTCCCGTCTCAGCGCCTCCGTAACAGTCCCGTCCGTCTCAGCGCCTCCGTAACAGTCCCGTCCGTCTCAGCGCCTCCGTAACAGTCCCGTCCGTCTCAGCGCCTCCGTAACAGTCCCGTCCGTCTCAGCGCCTCCGTAACAGTCCCGTCTCAGCGCCTCCGTAACAGTCCCGTCTCAGCGCCTCCGTAACAGTCCCGTCTCAGCGCCTCCGTAACAGTCCCGTCCGTCTCAGTACCTCCGTAACAGTCCCGTCTGTCTCAGTGCCTCCGTAACAGTCCCGTCTCAGCGCCTCCGTAACAGTCCCGTCTCAGCACCTCCGTAACAGTCCCGTCTCAGTACCTCCGTAACAGTCCCGTCTCAGCGCCTCCGTAACAGTCCCGTCTCAGCGCCTCCGTAACAGTCCCGTCTCAGTACCTCCGTAACAGTCCCGTCTCAGTACCTCCGTAACAGTCCCGTCCGTCTCAGTGCCTCCGTAACAGTCCCGTCTCAGCGCCTCCGTAACAGTCCCGTCTCAGCGCCTCCGTAACAGTCCCGTCTCAGCGCCTCCGTAACAGTCCCGTCTCAGCGCCTCCGTAACAGTCCCGTCTGTCTCAGCGCCTCCGTAACAGTCCCGTCTGTCTCAGCGCCTCCGTAACAGTCCCGTCCGTCTCAGTGCCTCCGTAACAGTCCCGTCCGTCTCAGCGCCTCCGTAACAGTCCCGAACGTCTCAGCGCCTCCGTAACAGTCCCGTCTCAGCGCCTCCGTAACAGTCCTGTCTCAGTACCTCTGTAACAGTCCCGTCTCAGTACCTCTGTAACAGTCCCGTCCGTCTCAGCGCCTCCGTAACAGTCCCGTCCGTCTCAGCGCCTCCGTAACAGTCCCGTCTCAGTACCTCCGTAACAGTCCCGTCTCAGCACCTCTGTAACAGTCCCGTCCGTCTCAGCACCTCCGTAACAGTCTCGTCCGTCTCAGTACCTCCGTAACAGTCCCGTCCGTCTCAGCGCCTCCGTAACAGTCCCGTCTCAGTACCTCCGTAACAGTCCCGTCCGTCTCAGCGCCTCCGTAACAGTCCCGTCTGTCTCAGTACCTCCGTAACAGTCCCGTCTGTCTCAGCGCCTCCGTAACAGTCCCGTCTGTCTCAGCGCCTCCGTAACAGTCCCGTCTGTCTCAGCGCCTCCGTAACAGTCCCGTCTGTCTCAGCGCCTCCGTAACAGTCCCGTCCGTCTCAGCGCCTCCGTAACAGTCCCGTCTCAGCGCCTCCGTAACAGTCCCGTCCGTCTCAGTACCTCCGTAACAGTCCCGTCTCAGCGCCTCCGTAACAGTCCCGTCCGTCTCAGTACCTCCGTAACAGTCCCGTCCGTCTCAGCGCCTCCGTAACAGTCCCGAACGTCTCAGCGCCTCCGTAACAGTCCCGTCTCAGTACCTCTGTAACAGTCCCGTCCGTCTCAGCGCCTCCGTAACAGTCCCGTCTCAGCGCCTCCGTAACAGTCCCGTCTCAGCGCCTCCGTAACAGTCCTGTCTCAGTACCTCTGTAACAGTCCCGTCTCAGTACCTCCGTAACAGTCCCGTCCGTCTCAGCGCCTCCGTAACAGTCCCGTCCGTCTCAGCGCCTCCGTAACAGTCCCGTCTCAGCACCTCCGTAACAGTCCCGTCTCAGCACCTCTGTAACAGTCCCGTCCGTCTCAGCACCTCCGTAACAGTCCCGTCCGTCTCAGTACCTCCGTAACAGTCCCGTCCGTCTCAGTACCTCCGTAACAGTCCCGTCCGTCTCAGCGCCTCCGTAACAGTCCCGTCTCAGTACCTCCGTAACAGTCGTGTCCGTCTCAGTACCTCCGTAACAGTCCCGTTCGTCTCAGCGCCTCCGTAACAGTCCCGTCCGTCTCAGCGCCTCCGTAACAGTCCCGTCCGTCTCAGCGCCTCCGTAACAGTCCCGTCTGTCTCAGCGCCTCCGTAACAGTCCCGTCTCAGTACCTCTGTAACAGTCCTGTCTTTGCTGAAATGTATGCTGTTGCCTGGCTATTAAAGGGACAGGCAGCTATTTAAGAATGGGGGTTTAATTGAAGTTTTACGGTATCTCCATTATATTCCAATCTGCTACATTGTGTTTCAGCTCACTGAATAGCCTACCAAACACCCAGTACTCTGTAACCATGGAGACGACACAGACAGCAGCAGAGTTGAACGTGTTTACGTCTAATGTTCCCGTATTACCTACATAGTGCACAGGGCCAGGGGGGCACTAATGATGATGTCACAGGGCCAGGGGGCACTAATGATGATGTCACAGGGCCAGGGGGCCACTAATGATGATGTCACAGGGCCAGGGGGCACTAATGATGATGTCACAGGGCCAGGGGGGCACTAAATGATGATGTCACAGGGACAGGGGGCCACCAATGATGATGTCACAGGGCCAGGGGGCCACTAAATGATGATGTCACAAGGCCAGGGGGCCACTAAATGTTGATGTCACAGGGCCAGGGGGCCACTAAATGATGATGTCACAGGGCCAGGGGGCCACTAAATGATGATGTCAAGGGAAGATAGCAATACTTGACTTACCTTTCTGTATGAGTCTTCTATTGTCGGGTCATATTTCTCCACGAAAATCCCCTGAACAAACTGTACAGTCTGTAGAGACAAAAGAGAGGAAGAGAACGATGGAGAGAGAGAGAGAGAGAGAGAGAGAGAGAGAGAGAGAGATGGAGCGAGAAAAGGGAAGGTGCGTTAATAAATGAGATTGTAGAAGGTTGCAGGCTGTGAGGCAGATTCCCATTCTAGACGCCCACACAGCTTTAGTAAATGAATCTAAACAGGTGGCTCATGCTTGTCTTTAATATACTGAAATACACACTGATGTGTCCCAAACGGCACCCTATTCCCTATATAGAGCACTACTTTTGACCAGAGCAAAGAGGCGCAATATATAGAGAATAGGGTGTAATTTGGGAGCAGACACTGAGTCATACAGAAGACCTGTTATCCTCAGACTAGGACAGGAAGAAAAGCATGTAAAACATGAAGCCATTTAACAACAGGATTAACGGACGTCAGGAGACTGAAGAACACACTGAGCTAACTGGGATTAACGGACGTCAGGAGACTGAAGAACACACTGAGCTAACTGGGATTAATGGACGTCAGGAGACTGAGGAACACACTGAGCTAACTGGGATTAACGGACGTCAGGAGACTGAAGAAGACACTGAGCTAACTGGGATTAACGGACGTCAGGAGACTGAAGAACACGCTGAGCTAACTGGGATTAACGGACGTCAGGAGACTGAAGAACACACTGAGCTAACTGGGATTAACGGACGTCAGGAGACTGAAGAAGACACTGAGCTAACTGGGATTAATGGACGTCAGGAGACTGAAGAAGACACTGAGCTAACTGGGATTAATGGACGTCAGGAGACTGAAGAAGACACTGAGCTAACTGGGATTAACGGACGTCAGGAAACTGAAGAAAACACTGAGCTGACTGGGATTAATGGACGTCAGGAGACTGTAGAAAACACTGAGCTAACTGGGATTAACGGACGTCAGGAGACTGAAGAAGACACTGAGCTGACTGGGATTAATGGACGTCAGTTGGACAGAGACGATAGGTGAACAGGTAGAGATGAGAGGACATGGGTCAGGACAGAGATGACAGGTGAACAGGTAGAGATGAGAGGATGTGAGTTAGGACAGAGATGATAGGTGAACAGGTAGAGATGAGAGGACGTGGGTCAGGACAGAGATGACAGGTGAACAGGTAGAGATGAGAGGATGTGAGTCAGGACAGAGATGATAGGTGAACAGGTAGAGATGAGAGGATGTGGGTGAGGACAGAGATGATAGATGGGTCAGGACAGAGATGAGAGGATGTGGGTCAGGACAGAGATGACAGGTGAACAGGTAGAGATGAGAGAACGTGGGTCAGGACAGAGATGACAGGTGAACAGGTAGAGATGAGAGGATGTGAGTCAGGACAGAGATGACAGGTGAACAGGTAGAGATGAGAGGATGTGAGTTAGGACAGAGATGACAGGTGAACAGGTAGAGATGAGAGGATGTGAGTCAGGACAGAGATTATAGGTGAACAGGTAGAGATGAGAGGACGTGAGTCAGGACAGAGATGATAGATGATAGATGGGTCAGGACAGAGATGACAGGTGAACAGGTAGAGATGAGAGGACGTGAGTCAGGACAGAGATGATAGGTGAACAGGTAGAGATGAGAGGATGTGAGTCAGGACAGAGATGATAGGTGAACAGGTAGAGATGAGAGGACATGGGTCAGGACAGAGATGATAGGTGAACAGGTAGAGATGAGAGGATGTGAGTTGGACAGAGATGACAGGTGAACAGGTAGAGATGAGAGGATGTGAGTTAGGACAGAGATGACAGGTGAACAGGTAGAGATGAGAGGATGTGAGTCAGGACAGAGATGACAGGTGAACAGGTAGAGATGAGAGGATGTGAGTCAGGACAGAGATGACAGGTGAACAGGTAGAGATGAGAGGATGTGAGTCAGGACAGAGATGATAGGTGAACAGGTAGAGATGAGAGGATGTGAGTTAGGACAGAGATGACAGGTGAACAGGTAGAGATGAGAGGATGTGAGTTAGGACAGAGATGATAGGTGAACAGGTAGAGATGAGAGGATGTGAGTTAGGACAGAGATGATAGGTGAACAGGTAGAGATGAGAGGATGTGAGTCAGGACAGAGATGATAGGTGAACAGGTAGAGATGAGAGGACGTGAGTCAGGACAGAGATGATAGATGATAGATGGGTCAGGACAGAGATGACAGGTGAACAGGTAGAGATGAGAGGACGTGAGTCAGGACAGAGATGATAGGTGAACAGGTAGAGATGAGAGGATGTGAGTCAGGACAGAGATGATAGGTGAACAGGTAGAGATGAGAGGATGTGAGTTAGGACAGAGATGATAGGTGAACAGGTAGAGATGAGAGGACGTGAGTCAGGACAGAGATGATAGATGATAGATGGGTCAGGACAGAGATGACAGGTGAACAGGTAGAGATGAGAGGATGTGAGTCAGGACAGAGATGATAGGTGAACAGGTAGAGATGAGAGGATGTGAGTCAGGACAGAGATGATAGGTGAACAGGTAGAGATGAGAGGACGTGAGTCAGGACAGAGATGATAGGTGAACAGGTAGAGATGAGAGGACGTGAGTCAGGACAGAGATGACAGGTGAACAGGTAGAGATGAGAGGATGTGAGTTGGACAGAGATGATAGGTGAACAGGTAGAGATGAGAGGACGTGAGTCAGGACAGAGATGATAGATGATAGATGGGTCAGGACAGAGATGACAGGTGAACAGGTAGAGATGAGAGGATGTGAGTTGGACAGAGATGATAGGTGAACAGGTAGAGATGAGAGGATGTGAGTCAGGACAGAGATGATAGGTGAACAGGTAGAGATGAGAGGATGCGAGTCAGGACAGAGATGATAGGTGAACAGGTAGAGATGAGAGGATGTGAGTTAGGACAGAGATGACAGGTGAACAGGTAGAGATGAGAGGATGTGAGTTAGGACAGAGATGATAGGTGAACAGGTAGAGATGAGAGGATGTGAGTCAGGACAGAGATGACAGGTGAACAGGTAGAGATGAGAGGATGTGAGTCAGGACAGAGATGATAGGTGAACAGGTAGAGATGAGAGGACGTGAGTCAGGACAGAGATGACAGGTGAACAGGTAGAGATGAGAGGACGTGAGTCAGGACAGAGATGATAGGTCAACAGGTAGAGGTGAGAGGATGTGAGTTAGGACAGAGATGATTGGTGAACAGGTAGAGATGAGAGGATGTGAGTTAGGACAGAGATGATAGGTGAACAGGTAGAGATGAGAGAACGTGGGTCAGGACAGAGATGATAGGTGAACAGGTAGAGATGAGAGGATGTGAGTCAGGACAGAGATGACAGGTGAACAGGTAGAGATGAGAGGATGTGAGTCAGGACAGAGATGATAGGTGAACAGGTAGAGATGAGAGGATGTGAGTCAGGACAGAGATGATAGGTGAACAGGTAGAGATGAGAGGATGTGAGTCAGGACAGAGATGATAGGTGAACAGGTAGCGATGAGAGGATGTGAGTTAGGACAGAGATGACAGGTGAACAGGTAGAGATGAGAGGATGTGAGTTAGGACAGAGATGATAGGTGAACAGGTAGAGATGAGAGGATGTGAGTCAGGACAGAGATGACAGGTGAACAGGTAGAGATGAGAGGATGTGAGTCAGGACAGAGATGACAGGTGAACAGGTAGAGATGAGAGGATGTGAGTTAGGACAGAGATGATAGGTGAACAGGTAGAGATGAGAGGACGTGAGTCAGGACAGAGATGACAGGTGAACAGGTAGAGATGAGAGGACGTGAGTCAGGACAGAGATGATAGGTGAACAGGTAGAGATGAGAGGATGTGAGTCAGGACAGAGATGATAGGTGAACAGGTAGAGATGAGAGGACATGGGTCAGGACAGAGATGATAGGTGAACAGGTAGAGATGAGAGGATGTGAGTTGGACAGAGATGACAGGTGAACAGGTAGAGATGAGAGGATGTGAGTTAGGACAGAGATGACAGGTGAACAGGTAGAGATGAGAGGATGTGAGTCAGGACAGAGATGACAGGTGAACAGGTAGAGATGAGAGGATGTGAGTCAGGACAGAGATGACAGGTGAACAGGTAGAGATGAGAGGATGTGAGTCAGGACAGAGATGACAGGTGAACAGGTAGAGATGAGAGGATGTGAGTCAGGACAGAGATGATAGGTGAACAGGTAGAGATGAGAGGATGTGAGTTAGGACAGAGATGACAGGTGAACAGGTAGAGATGAGAGGATGTGAGTTAGGACAGAGATGATAGGTGAACAGGTAGAGATGAGAGGATGTGAGTTAGGACAGAGATGATAGGTGAACAGGTAGAGATGAGAGGATGTGAGTCAGGACAGAGATGATAGGTGAACAGGTAGAGATGAGAGGACGTGAGTCAGGACAGAGATGATAGATGATAGATGGGTCAGGACAGAGATGACAGGTGAACAGGTAGAGATGAGAGGACGTGAGTCAGGACAGAGATGATAGGTGAACAGGTAGAGATGAGAGGATGTGAGTCAGGACAGAGATGATAGGTGAACAGGTAAAGATGAGAGGATGTGAGTTAGGACAGAGATGATAGGTGAACAGGTAGAGATGAGAGGACGTGAGTCAGGACAGAGATGATAGATGATAGATGGGTCAGGACAGAGATGACAGGTGAACAGGTAGAGATGAGAGGATGTGAGTCAGGACAGAGATGATAGGTGAACAGGTAGAGATGAGAGGATGTGAGTCAGGACAGAGATGATAGATGATAGATGGGTCAGGACAGAGATGACAGGTGAACAGGTAGAGATGAGAGGATGTGAGTCAGGACAGAGATGATAGGTGAACAGGTAGAGATGAGAGGATGTGAGTCAGGACAGAGATGATAGGTGAACAGGTAGAGATGAGAGGACGTGAGTCAGGACAGAGATGATAGGTGAACAGGTAGAGATGAGAGGACGTGAGTCAGGACAGAGATGACAGGTGAACAGGTAGAGATGAGAGGATGTGAGTTGGACAGAGATGATAGGTGAACAGGTAGAGATGAGAGGACGTGAGTCAGGACAGAGATGATAGATGATAGATGGGTCAGGACAGAGATGACAGGTGAACAGGTAGAGATGAGAGGATGTGAGTCAGGACAGAGATGACAGGTGAACAGGTAGAGATGAGAGGATGTGAGTTAGGACAGAGATGATAGGTGAACAGGTAGAGATGAGAGGACGTGAGTCAGGACAGAGATGATTGGTGAACAGGTAGAGATGAGAGGACGTGAGTTAGGACAGAGATGATAGGTGAACAGGTAGAGATGAGAGGACGTGAGTCAGGACAGAGATGATAGGTGAACAGGTAGAGATGAGAGGACGTGAGTCAGGACAGAGATGATAGGTGAACAGGTAGAGATGAGAGGATGTGAGTCAGGACAGAGATGATAGGTGAACAGGTAGAGATGATAGATGGGTCAGGACAGAGATGATAGGTGAACAGGTAGAGATGAGAGGATGTGAGTTAGGACAGAGATGATAGGTGAACAGGTAGAGATGAGAGGATGTGAGTCAGGACTGAGATGATAGGTTAACAGGTAGAGATGAGAGGATGTGAGTTGGACAGAGATGATAGGTGAACAGGTAGAGATGATGAACATTACATCATATTTGGGATGCAGCCTCTGACTAACTGTCTAGATCTAGTAGATAGACCCAGTTCTGTCTAGATCTAGTAGATAGACTCATTTCTGTCTAGATCTAGTAGATAGACCCAGTTCTGTCTAGATCTAGCAGATAGACCCAGTTCTGTCTAGATCTAGCAGATAGACCCAGTTCTGTCTAGATCTAGTAGATAGACCCAGTTCTGTCTAGATCTAGCAGATAGACCCAGTTCTGTCTAGATCTAGCAGATAGACCCAGTTCTGTCTAGATCTAGCAGATAGACCCAGTTCTGTCTAGATCTAGCAGATAGACCCAGTTCTGTCTAGATCTAGTAGATAGACCCAGTTCTGTCTAGATCTAGCAGATAGACCCAGTTCTGTCTAGATCTAGCAGATAGACCCAGTTCTGTCTAGATCTAGTAGATAGACCCAGTTCTGTCTAGATCTAGCAGATAGACCCAGTTCTGTCTAGATCTAGCAGATAGACCCAGTTCTGTCTAGATCTAGCAGATAGACCCAGTTCTGTCTAGATCTAGCAGATAGACCCAGTTCTGTCTAGATCTAGTAGATAGACCCAGTTCTGTCTAGATCTAGCAGATAGACCCAGTTCTGTCTAGTCGGACTCAGAGCCATCGAAGTCTGCAAAGTGATACCATTGGCTATCAGTCTGATCACTGCTGATGACATCATGACTCTGTCTACAGCTCCTTTCCACCTCTCCCTCGGAGACAGAGCAGAACAGTGTCTCCTCTCCTCTCCTCTCCTCTCCTCTCCTCTCCTCTCCTCTCCTCTCCTCTCCTCTCCTCTCCTCTCCTCTCCCCTCCCCTCCCCTCTCCTCTGCTCTCCTCTCCTCTCCTCTCCTCTCCAGTCAGTCAGTCAGTCAGTGCATTGAAGGTACAGTGAGAGTCACAATGGGAGAAGAGAACTCAGAGGGAGACATATTAACATAGAACTATTAACATAGAACTACCATGTATACTATAGAGGGGAGAGTTACCTGGTAGACATATTAACATAGAACTATTAACATAGAACTACCATGTATACTATAGAGGGGAGAGTTACCTGGTAGACATATTAACATAGAACTATTAACATAGAACTACCATGTATACTATAGAGGGGAGAGTTACCTGGTAGACATATTAACATAGAAGTATTAACATAGAACTACCATGTATACTATAGAGGGGAGAATTACCTGGTAGACATATTAACATAGAACTATTAACATAGAACTACCATGTATACTATAGAGGGGAGAGTGACCTGGTAGACATATTAACATAGAACTATTAACATAGAACTACCATGTATACTATAGAGGGGAGAGTGACCTGGTAGACATATTAACATAGAACTATTAACATAGAACTACCATGTATACTATAGAGGGTAGAGTTACCTGGTAGACATATTAACATAGAACTATTAACATAGAACTACCATGTATACTATAGAGGGGAGAGTTACCTGGTAGACATATTAACATAGAACTATTAACATAGAACTACCATGTATACTATAGAGGGGAGAGTGACCTGGCAGTCCTTAACAAGGGACCCCAGCAGTTTTTCTCTCTATAAAACACATGATGTCACCCTCCTCTGTTCCAGCCGTCCAATCCCACTTGAGAGCAGGTCGTTCAGCAGCTTGTTACTGGGCCACAACAGGAGAGACAAACCAACCCCCAGAGTAGCAGCACTCTGGTCAGAACCAACACCCTGGTCCCAGTCATCATAACCAACCCCCTGGTCCCAGTCAGACAGAGTAGCAGAACTCTGGTCAGAACCAACCCCCTGGTCCCAGTCATCAGAACCAACCCCCTGGTCCCAGTCAGACAGAGTAGCAGAACTCTGATCAGAACCAACCCCCTGGTCCCAGTCAGACAGAGTAGCAGAACTCTGATCAGAACCAACACCCTGGTCCCAGTCAGACAGAGTAGCAGCACTCTGATCAGAACCAACACCCTGGTCCCAGTCATCAGAACCAACCCCCTGGTCCCAGTCAGACAGAGTAGCAGCACTCTGATCAGAACCAACCCCCTGGTCCCAGTCAGACAGAGTAGCAGAACTCTGGTCAGAACCAACACCCTGGTCCCAGTCATCAGAACCAACCCCCTGGTCCCAGTCAGACAGAGTAGCAGAACTCTGATCAGAACCAACACCCTGGTCCCAGTCATCAGAACCAACCCCCTGGTCCCAGTCAGACAGAGTAGCAGAACTCTGATCAGAACCAACCCCCTGGTCCCAGTCAGACAGAGTAGCAGAACTCTGGTCAGAACCAACACCCTGGTCCCAGTCAGACAGAGTAGCAGAACTCTGGTCAGAACCAACCCCCCTGGTCCCAGTCATCAGAACCAACACCCTGGTCCCAGTCATCAGAACCAACACCCTGGTCCCAGTCAGACAGAGTAGCAGCAGTCTGGTCAGAGACAAGCAGGCACACAGCCCAGCCACCTAGCCACTGCTCTGCTGGCAGGTCCTCTGGATGCCAGCCAGCCAGCCAGCTTCAACACACTCACGTGCATGTGTGCTGAACACATAGTCCGAAACACTCACTCTCTCTCTCTCTCTCTCTCTCTCTCTCTCTCTCTCTCTCTCTCTCTCTCTCTCTCTCTCTCTCTCTCTCTCTCTCTCTCTCTCTCTCTCTCTCTCTCTCTCTCTCTCTCTCTCTCTCTCTCTCTCTCTCTCTCTCTCTCTCTCTCTCTCTCTCTCTCTCTCTCTCTCTCTCTCTCTCTCTCTCCTCTCTCTCTCTCTCAGTATAGTGGCACTCTATAGGGTGCCGTTTGGGACATAAGGGGAGTGAGTGTGAGACCTATTCTAGGGCACTGGAGGCATTTACACAGAAGATCTTTGGAGAAGGAGAGAGTGGTGAAAAGAAAAAAGAAAGGGAGAGAGAGAGTGGTGTAAAGGAAAGGGAGAGAGAGAGTGGTGTAAAGAAAGGGAGAGAGAGAGTGGTGTAAAGAAAGGGAGAGAGAGAGTGGTGTAAAGAAAGGGAGAGAGAGAGTGGTGTAAAGAAAGGGAGAGAGAGAGTGGTGTAAAGAAAGGGAGAGAGAGAGTGGTGTAAAGAAAGGGAGAGAGAGTGGTGTAAAGAAAGGAGAGAGAGGGTGTAAAGAAAGGAGAGAGAGTGTGTAAAGAAAGGGAGAGAGAGAGTGGTGTAAAGAAAGGGAGAGAGAGAGTGGTGTAAAGAAAGGGAGAGAGAGAGTGGTGTAAAGAAAGGGAGAGAGAGTGGTGTAAAGAAAGGGAGAGAGAGAGTGGTGTAAAGAAAGGGAGAGAGAGTGGTGTAAAGAAAGGGAGAGAGAGAGTGGTGTAAAGAAAGGGAGAGAGAGAGTGGTGTAAAGAGAAGGGAGAGAGAGAGTGGTGTAAAGAAAGGGAGAGAGAGAGTGGTGTAAAGAAAGGGAGAGAGAGAGTGGTGTAAAGAAAGGGAGAGAGAGAGTGGTGTAAAGAAAGGGAGAGAGAGAGTGGTGTAAAGAAAGGGAGAGAGAGAGTGGTGTAAAGAAAGGGAGAGAGAGAGTGGTGTAAAGAAAGGGAGAGAGAGAGTGGTGTAAAAGAAAGGGAGAGAGAGAGTGGTGTAAAGAAAGGGAGAGAGAGAGTGGTGTAAAGAAAGGGACAGAGAGAAGACAGGAGGAAGAAAAAGGATCTCATTGAAATGAGATAATTGCTTTTCAGCCCCTCCCTCGTCAGAAGCCTGGGATTCTTTACCCAGATTCATTCATAGAGCGAACCAGAGCTTCTTACTAGTGACATGTAGAGAGAGAGAAAGAAATAGAGAGAAAGACAGAGAGAGTAAAAGATAATGGAATAGAGCAAGAGAAAGATGGCCAGAGAGAGGAAAGCCTAACCCAGAGGCTGACAGAGGAACGACCAGCCTGGCAGAGGAAAGACCAGCCTGGCAGAGGAACGACCAGCCTGGCAGAGGAAAGACCAGCCTGGCAGAGGAAAGACCAGCCTGGCAGAGGAAAGACCAGCCTGGCAGAGGAAAGACCAGCCTGGCAGAGGAAAGACCAGCCTGGCAGAGGAAAGACCAGCCTGGCAGAGGAACGACTGGTGTTAGCACTTCATCCTCCCGAGTGGCGCAGCGATCTAAGGCACTGCATCTCAGTGCTAGAGGCGTCACTACAGACCCTGGTTCGATTCCAGGCTGTATCACAACCGGCCCGTGATTGGGAGTCCCATAGGGCGGCGCACAATTGGCCCAGCATCGTTAGGGTTTGGCCAGGGTAGGCAGTCATCTTAAATGACTTGACTAGTTAAATAAAGGTTAAATAAATGTCAAATCCTCTCATTCACTCATCTCTCTCCCTCTCAAAAATGTTAAATGTCCAGTAAACATTAACACTCACATAGGTTTTAAAAGAATAAAGACATTTCAAATGTCACATTATGTGTCTATACAGTGTTGTAATGATGTGCAAATAGTTAAAGTTCAAAAGGGAAAATAATTAAACATAAATATGGGTTGTATTTACAATGGTGTTTGTTCTTCCCTGGTTGCCCTTTTCTTGTGGCAACAGGTCACAAATCTTGCTGCTGTGATGGAACACTGTGGTATGTCACCCAGTAGATATGGGTGAAATAAAAATCAGGTTTGTTTTCAAATTCTTTGTGGATCTGTGTAATCTGAGGGAAATATGTGTCTCTAATATGGTCATATATTTGGCAGGAGGTTAGGAAGTGCAGCTCAGTTTACACCTCATTTTGTGGGCAGTGTGCACATAGCCTGTCTTCTCTTGAGAGTCAGGTCTGCCTACTGCGGCCTTTCTCAATAGCAAGGCTATGCTCACTGAGTCTGTACCTAGTCAAAGCTTTCCTTAAGTTTGGGTCAGTCACAGTGGTCAGGTATTCTCCCACTGTGTACTCTCTGTTTAGGGACAAAAAGCATTGTAGTTTGCTCTGTTTTTTTGTTAATTCAAGTAATTATTCAAGTAATTATCTTTTTGTTTTCTCATGATTTGGTTGGGTCTAATTGTGTAGCTGTCCTGGGGCTCTGTGGGGTGTGTTTGTGTTTGTGAACAGAGCCCCAGGACCAGCTTGCTTAGGGGACTCTTCTCCAGGTTCATCTCTCTGTAGGTGATGGCTTTGTTATGGAAGGTTTGGGAATCACTTCCTTTTAGGTGGTTTTAGAATTTAACGTCTCTTTTCTGGATTTTGATAATTAGTGGGTATCAACCTAATTCTGCTCTGCATGAATTATTTGGTGTTTTACGTTGTACACTGAGGATATTTTGTCAGATTTCTGCATGCAGAGTCTCAATTTGGTGTTTGTCCCATTTTGTGAATTCTTGGCTGGTGAGCGGACCCCAGACCTCACAACCATAAAGGGCAATGGGTTCTATAAATGATTCAAGTATTTTTTTTTGCCAAATCCTAATTGGTATGTCGAATTTGATGTTCCTTTTGATGGCGTAGAAGGCCATTTTGCCTTGTCTCTCAGATGGTTCACAGCTTTGTGGAAGTTACCCTTGGTGCTGATGTTTAGGCCGAGGTATGTATCGTTTTTTGTGTGCTCTATAGCAACGGTGTCTAGATGGAATTTATATTTGTGGTCATGGCAACTGGACTTTTTTTGGAACACCATTATTTTTGTCTTACTGAGATAAACTGTCAGAGCCCAAGTCTGACAGAATCTCTCTCCCTCTCACCCCCCTCTACCTCTCTACCCCCCCATCCCCCTCCCTCCCTCCCTCTGAACAACACGTGGCTCTAGCTAGAAGCCTATACTTCCCTGTCCAGGGACCAGGAGACTTATGAATGACTCTACAATGAGCTCTGGTCCAGCAGGCTAGCTCCATTAGTGTCTGTATTAAAGGTCCATAGTGAATATCAGGACCATGGGGACCGGTCAGGTCCAAACAGGGCTGTAGATTATACTATCTGATCAAATAGATGGCTCTGCATTACAGCCACAATCTGGTCCTGGGGAAATGGTTCTGATTCGGAAGCTGGATCACATGAGTACCCTGCCTCTGTGAGAGGGTTTTGCTCACGCTCCACCTCGCCCTCTGTTCCTTTCTCTCCAGTAAATCACATGTCCTGGGAAAAAAGCTAAGGGAGGTTGGTTGTGTGTGAAACCCACTCGCGGCAGCGCCCTGGTTCCCACGCCGCAACTGTTACATCCGTTGCCTAGTTACGGGCTATGGCAAGGCATCTCTCTCTCTCTCTCTCTCTCTCTCTCTCTCTCTCTCTCTCTCTCTCTCTCTCTCTCTCTCTCTCTCTCTCTCTCTCTCTCTCTCTCTCTCTCTAACTAATGGAGTTCTCTACACCACCACTTCTATAGTGATCCAATTAGAACTAATGGAGTTCTCTACACCACCACTTCTATAGTGATCCAATTAGAACTAATGGAGTTCTCTACACCACCACTTCTATAGTGATCCAATTTGAACTAATGGAGTTCTATACACCACCACTTCTATAGTGATCCAATTAGAACTAATGGAGTTCTCTACACCACCACTTCTATAGTGATCCAATTAGAACTAATGGAGTTCTCTACACCACCACTTCTATAGTGATCCAATTAGAACTAATGGAGTTCTCTACACCACCACTTCTATAGTGATCCAATTAGAACTAATGGAGTTCTCTACACCACCACTTCTATAGTGATCCAATTAGAACTAATGGAGTTCTCTACACCACCACTTCTATAGTGATCCAATTAGAACTAATGGAGTTCTCTACACCACCACTTCTATAGTGATCCAATTAGAACTAATGGAGTTCTCTACACCACCACTTCTATAGTGATCCAATTAGAACTAATGGAGTTCTCTACACCACCACTTCTATAGTGATCCAATTAGAACTAATGGAGTTCTCTACACCACCACTTCTATAGTGATCCAATTAGAACTAATGGAGTTCTCTACACCACCACTTCTATAGTGATCCAATTAGAACTAATGGAGTTCTCCACACCACCACTTCTATAGTGATCCAATTAGAACTAATGGAGTTCTCCACACCACCACTTCTATAGTGATCCAATTAGAACTAATGGAGTTCTCCACACCACCACTTATATAGTGATCCAATTAGAACTAATGGAGTTCTCCACACCACCACTTCTATAGTGATCCAATTAGAACTAATGGAGTTCTCCACACCACCACTTCTATAGTGATCCAATTAGAACTAATGGAGTTCTCTACACCACCACTTCTATAGTGATCCAATTAGAACTAATGGAGTTCTCCACACCACCACTTCTATAGTGATCAAATTAGAACTAATGGAGTTCTCTACACCACCACTTCTATAGTGATCCAATTAGAACTAATGGTGTTCTCCACACCACCACTTATATAGTGATCCAATTAGAACTAATGGAGTTCTCTACACCACCACTTCTATAGTGATCCAATTAGAACTAATGGAGTTCTCTACACCACCACTTCTATAGTGATCCAATTAGAACTAATGGAGTTCTCTACACCACCACTTCTATAGTGATCCAATTAGAACTAATGGAGTTCTCTACACCACCACTTCTATAGTGATCCAATTAGAACTAATGGAGTTCTCTACACCACCACTTCTATAGTGATCCAATTAGAACTAATGGAGTTCTCTACACCACCACTTCTATAGTGATCCAATTAGAACTAATGGAGTTCTCTACACCACCACTTCTATAGTGATCCAATTAGAACTAATGGAGTTCTCTACACCACCACTTCTATAGTGATCCAATTAGAACTAATGGAGTTCTCTACACCACCACTTCTATAGTGATCCAATTAGAACTAATGGAGTTCTCTACACCACCACTTCTATAGTGATCCAATTAGAACTAATGGAGTTCTCTACACCACCACTTCTATAGTGATCCAATTAGAACTAATGGAGTTCTCTACACCACCACTTCTATAGTGATCCAATTAGAACTAATGGAGTTCTCTACACCACCACTTCTATAGTGATCCAATTAGAACTAATGGAGTTCTCTACACCACCACTTCTATAGTGATCCAATTAGAACTAATGGAGTTCTCCACACCACCACTTCTATAGTGATCCAATTAGAACTAATGGAGTTCTCCACACCACCACTTATATAGTGATCCAATTAGAACTAATGGAGTTCTCCACACCACCACTTATATAGTGATCCAATTAGAACTAATGGAGTTCTCTACACCACCACTTATATAGTGATCCAATTAGAACTAATGGAGTTCTCCACACCACCACTTATATAGTGATCCAATTAGAACTAATGGAGTTCTCTACACCACCACTTCTATAGTGATCCAATTAGAACTAATGGAGTTCTCTACACCACCACTTCTATAGTGATCCAATTAGAACTAATGGAGTTCTCCACACCACCACTTCTATAGTGATCCAATTAGAACTAATGGAGTTCTCTACACCACCACTTCTATAGTGATCCAATTAGAACTAATGGTGTTCTCCACACCACCACTTCTATAGTGATCCAATTAGAACTAATGGAGTTCTCTACACCACCACTTCTATAGTGATCCAATTAGAACTAATGGAGTTCTCCACACCACCACTTCTATAGTGATCCAATTAGAACTAATGGACAATACAGGGGGAGGCTGCATTCCTGCTATGTAATGGGAGGTCAAGCGTACAGAGAGACAAAGCAGAGAGAGAGCGACCTAGAGAGAGAGACCTAGAGAGAGAGAGACCTAGAGAGAGAGAGACCTAGAGAGAGAGAGACCTAGAGAGAGAGAGACCTAGAGAGAGAGACCTAGAGAGAGAGAGAGAGACCTAGAGAGAGAGACGTAGAGAGAGAGAGCAAAATATAATGAAATAGAGAAAGAGAAAGATGGCCAGAGAGAGGAAAGAGAGAGAAATGGGGAGGAAATTATGATAAGAGAGGGATGTAGAGGGATATAGAGGGATGTAGAGGGATGTAGAGGGATGTAGAGGGATGTAGAGGGATGTAGAGGGATGTAGAGGGATGTAGAGGGATATAGAGGGATATAGAGGGATATAGAGGGATGTAGAGGGATGTAGAGGGATATAGAGGGATGTAGAGGGATATAGAGGGATGTAGAGGGATGTAGAGGGATATAGAGGGATATAGAGGGATATAGAGGGATGTAGAGAGATGTAGAGGGATATAGAGGGATGTAGAGGGATGTAGAGGAATGTAGAGGGATGTAGAGGGATATAGAGGGATATAGAGGGATGTAGAGGGATGTAGAGGGATGTAGAGGGATCTAGAGGGATGTAGAGGGATGTAGAGGGATCTAGAGGGATGTAGAGGGATGTAGAGGGATGTAGAGGGATATAGAGGGATGTAGAGGGATGTAGAGGGATATAGAGGGATGTAGAGGGATGTAGAGGGATGTAGAGGGATATAGAGGGATGTAGAGGGATGTAGAGGGATGTAGAGGGATGTAGAGGGATGTAGAGGGATGTAGAGGGATGTAGAGGGATATAGAGGGATGTAGAGGGATGTAGAGGGATGTAGAGGGATATAGAGGGATGTAGAGGGATGTAGAGGGATATAGAGGGATGTAGAGGGATGTAGAGGGATATAGAGGGATATAGAGGGATGTAGAGGGATGTAGAGGGATGTAGAGGGATATAGAGGGATGTAGAGGGATGTAGAGGGATGTAGAGGGATATAGAGGGATATAGAGGGATGTAGAGGGATGTAGAGGGATGTAGAGGGATGTAGAGGGATATAGAGGGATATAGAGGGATGTAGAGGGATATAGAGGGATGTAGAGGGATATAGAGGGATGTAGAGGGATATAGAGGGATGTAGAGGGATGTAGAGGGATATAGAGGGATGTAGAGGGATGTAGAGGGATGTAGAGGGATGTAGAGGGATGTAGAGGGATATAGAGGGATGTAGAGGGATATAGAGGGACATAGAGGGACATAGAGGGATATAGAGGAAGAAAGAGCCAATGGGGTATTTGTTTGTTCTGCCCATAGTAGGATGACTCCATGGTGTTACCAGTAGGACCTCTCTCTCTCACACTGTTGGTGATCAGTGGGATGGAACTAACTAGCCTGGTGCGCTAGGAGAAAGTTAGCCTTCGTAGAGACAATACCAACACATTCAGACAACATGGAGAGATAAACATGCTATTGTCAGCCATTCTAAAAGGCCGGGCTACTTTATAAAACAGTACGTGTGGGTCACCCAAAGAACATGCTAGCCATTATAAAATGGGCCAGAAGGTTTTAGTCTGTGTTTATATGGCAGTGTGTACAAGGGTCGGTTCCTCTCTGAATGACATGTATTTTATCAGATCAATAAACAGTGGATGATCTGTTCAGAAGATCTAATAGCTTCTGACCTCTTTTCATATCTCTGACCCCAGTGACATGTCTTCCTAGCAACATGAACAGTCAGATAACAATCTATACATTCCAACACCTGACCAGAAATACATTTACAGTCACACAGAAATACACATGGTAATGTTACAGTGAGGTTGGAGGGATGGAGGGAGGAATGGATGGAGGGAGAGATGGAGGAATGGAAGGATAGAGGGGAGGAGGGATGGAAGGATATAGTGATGGAGGGATGGAGGGATATAGTGATGGAGGGATATAGTGGTGGAGGGATATAGTGATGGAGGGATATAGTGATGGAGGGATATAGTGATGGAGGGATATAGTGATGAGGGATATAGTGATGGAGGAATGGAGGGATATAGTGATGGAGGGATATAGTGATGGAGGGATATAGTGATGGAGGGATATAGTGATGGAGGGATATAGTGATGGAAGGATGGAGGTATATAGTGATGGAGGGATATAGTGATGGAAGGATGGAGGTATATAGTGATGGAGGGATATAGTGATGGAGGGATGGAGGGATATAGTGATGGAGGGATATAGTGATGGAGGGATATAGTGATGGAGGGATGGAGGGATATAGTGATGGAGGGATATAGTGATGGAGGGATGGAGGGATATAGTGATGGAGGGATGGAGGGATATAGTGATGGAGGGATGGAGGGATATAGTGATGGAGGGATGGAGGGATAGAGGGATATAGTGATGGAGGGATGGAGGGATAGAGGGATATAGTGATGGAGGGATGGAGGGATATAGTGATGGAGGGATATAGTGATGGAGGGATATAGTGATGGAGGGATAGAGGGATATAGTGATGGAGGGATGGAGGGATATAGTGATGGAGGGATATAGTGATGGAGGGATATAGTGATGGAGGGATATAGTGATGGAGGGATATAGTGAAGGAGGGATATAGTGATGGAGGGATATAGTGATGGAGGGATGGAGAAATAGAGTGATAGAAGGAATGCTAAACGATGACAGCTGACATTCTCACAACCCCTCTGTGACCCAGCTAAGGACACGGGTCTCCTGGGAGAGAGGGACCGGCAGGCCGGCGGGACAGAGACTATACAACCCAGTTCCTCTGGTCAGAGAAAAAAGTCCTGCCCTAACACACAGACACCTGATTAAATGGAGAAACACTGTGTTCCAGTAGTGTTCCTCAACCTCTGGTCCATGAACAGTCACTGGTCCCGGGGTAATCTATGGAACTAACCAAGCACTGTACTGAATACTACAGCCTTAAGAAGCCAGTAGGACGAACTAGGTTCTATTTAGGTAACCTATGGCCCTGTGCAACCCAAAGGGGGTTGAAGACAGATGGAGAGAGAGGGTCGACTTACCAGAGCAGACTTGCCCACACCTCCAGAGCCGAGGACTACTAACTTGTATTCACGCATCGTTCACTGTGTCTGGTGTCACCCTGTAGAGAGAGACAGAGGAGGCCAGGGTCAGTTAAACAGCTCAACATCTGGTAATGACGTGGTAAACTAACATGTAATAAACTAAGAATAACATGGTAAACTAACATGTAATAAACTAAGAATAACATGGTAAACTAACATGTAATAAACTAAGAATAACATGGTAAACTAACATGTAATAAACTAAGAATAACATGGTAAACTAACATGTAATAAACTAAGAATAACGTGGTAAACTAACATGTAATAAACTAAGAAAAACATGGTAATAACATGGTAAACTAACATGTAATAAACTAAGAATAACATGGTAAACTAACATGTAATAAACTAAGAATAACATGGTAAACTAACATGTAATAAAGAATAACATGGTAATAACATGGTAAACTAACATGTAATAAACTAAGAATAACATGGTAATAACATGGTAAACTAACATGTAATAAACTAAGAATAACATGGTAATAACATGGTAAACTAACATGTAATAAACTAAGAATAACATGGTAAACTAACATGTAATAAAGAATAACATGGTAATAACACAGTAAACTAACATGTAATAAACTAAGAATAACATGGTAATAACATGGTAAACTAACATGTAATAAACTAAGAATAACATGGTAATAACATGGTAAACTAACATGTAATAAACTAAGAATAACATGGTAAACTAACATGTAATAAAGAATAACATGGTAATAACACAGTAAACTAACATGTAATAAACTAAGAATAACATGGTAATAACATGGTAAACTAACATGTAATAAACTAAGAATAACATGGTAAACTAACATGTAATAAAGAATAACATGGTAATAACATGGTAAACTAACATGTAATAAACTAAGAATAACATGGTAATAACACAGTAAACTAACATGTAATAAACTAAGAATAACATGGTAATAACATGGTAAACTAACATGTAATAAACTAAGAATAACATGGTAAACTAACATGTAATAAAGAATAACATGGTAATAACATGGTAAACTAACATGTAATAAACTAAGAATAACATGGTAATAACATGGTAAACTAACATGTAATAAACTAAGAATAACATGGTAATAACATGGTAAACTAACATGTAATAAACTAAGAATAACATGGTAAACTAACATGTAATAAAGAATAACATGGTAATAACACAGTAAACTAACATGTAATAAACTAAGAATAACATGGTAATAACATGGTAAACTAACATGTAATAAACTAAGAATAACATGGTAATAACATGGTAAACTAACATGTAATAAACTAAGAATAACATGGTAAACTAACATGTAATAAAGAATAACATGGTAATAACACAGTAAACTAACATGTAATAAACTAAGAATAACATGGTAATAACATGGTAAACTAACATGTAATAAACTAAGAATAACATGGTAAACTAACATGTAATAAAGAATAACATGGTAATAACATGGTAAACTAACATGTAATAAACTAAGAATAACATGGTAATAACACAGTAAACTAACATGTAATAAACTAAGAATAACATGGTAATAACATGGTAAACTAACATGTAATAAACTAAGAATAACATGGTAAACTAACATGTAATAAAGAATAACATGGTAATAACACAGTAAACTAACATGTAATAAACTAAGAATAACATGGTAATAACATGGTAAACTAACATGTAATAAACTAAGAATAACATGGTAATAACATGGTAAACTAACATGTAATAAACTAAGAATAACATGGTAAACTAACATGTAATAAAGAATAACATGGTAATAACACAGTAAACTAACATGTAATAAACTAAGAATAACATGGTAATAACATGGTAAACTAACATGTAATAAACTAAGAATAACATGGTAAACTAACATGTAATAAAGAATAACATGGTAATAACACAGTAAACTAACATGTAATAAACTAAGAATAACATGGTAATAACGCAGTAAACTAACATAATCTAAGAATAACATGGTAATAACATGGTAAACTAACATGTAATAACTTAGGAATTGTTCCCTGGCCTGTCATATATAAACTGAATTATTGGGCTGCAGAGCGCTGTGTGTCAGTTATAGAGAGAAAGACGGTTGAGTTGTAGAGCTGTAAAATATTAAGCTTTACTTCCAGTCACTATAGATGTATAGCATTAGTTCCAGTCACTATAGACATTAGTTCCAGTCACTATAGATGTATAGCATTAGTTCCAGTCACTATAGACATTAGTTCCAGTCACTATAGATGTATAGATATTAGTTCCAGTCACTATAGATGTATAGCTTTAGTTCCAGTCACTATAGATGTATAGACATTAGTTCCAGTCACTATAGATGTATAGCATTAGTTCCAGTCACTATAGATGTATAGCATTAGTTCCAGTCACTATAGACATTAGTTCCAGTCACTATAGATGTATAGACATTAGTTCCAGTCACTATAGATGTATAGCATTAGTTCCAGTCACTATAGATGTATAGCTTTAGTTCCAGTCACTATAGATGTATAGCTTTAGTTCCAGTCACTATAGATGTATAGCATTAGTTCCAGTCACTATAGATGTATAGCATTAGTTCCAGTCACTATAGATGTATAGCTTTAGATCCAGTCACTATAGATGTATAGCATTAGTTCCAGTCACTATAGATGTATAGCATTAGTTCCAGTCACTATAGATGTATAGACATTAGTTCCAGTCACTATAGATGTATAGCATTAGTTCCAGTCACTATAGATGTATAGCATTAGTTCCAGTCACTATAGATGTATAGCTTTAGTTCCAGTCACTATAGATGTATAGCATTAGTTCCAGTCACTATAGATGTATAGCATTAGTTCCAGTCACTATAGATGTATAGCTTTAGTTCCAGTCACTATAGATGTATAGCTTTAGTTCCAGTCACTATAGATGTATAGCATTAGTTCCAGTCACTATAGATGTATAGCATTAGTTCCAGTCACTATAGATGTATAGCATTAGTTCCAGTCACTATAGATGTATAGACATTAGTTCCAGTCACTATAGATGTATAGCATTAGTTCCAGTCACTATAGACATTAGTTCCAGTCACTATAGATGTATAGACATTAGTTCCAGTCACTATAGATGTATAGACATTAGTTCCAGTCACTATAGATGAATAGCATTAGTTCCAGTCACTATAGATGTATAGCATTAGTTCCAGTCACTATAGACATTAGTTCCAGTCACTATAGATGAATAGCATTAGTTCCAGTCACTATAGATGAATAGCATTAGTTCCAGTCACTATAGATGTATAGCATTAGTTCCAGTCACTATAGACATTAGTTCCAGTCACTATAGATGTATAGCTTTAGTTCCAGTCACTATAGATGAATAGCATTAGTTCCAGTCACTGTGGGATAAGTTGTATATGCTGTTTTCAACTCATTAGAGAAACAAAGCCTTGCTGAGGAGTGGCCTATAAATTACACCCGGCATTAAACAAGAACCGTAGCTCAGGCTAAGCAGTCAACATACACACACACACACACACCACACACACACACACACACACACACACACACACACACACACACACACACACACACACACGAACAGAATTGTTCTCCGCCACCCACTCTCCAAAGCCTGGCTGGCCTCTCCTTCACCTCTCTCCTTCTGCATCATGCAACACTTATGCTAATTCCACCAACATTTACTGAGTGCAGCACCGAGTTGGACAAAGGCATAAATACATGAAATATCCTGTCACCTCTTTGATTTTGACCAGGCCAGACGGATCAGGCCAGACAGATGAAAGACCGATAAGAGGGATGAAAAAGAAGAGGTAGAGAGAGGTGGAGGAAGAGAGGAGACAGGGGAAGTCAGAGGGAGACAGCAGGAGTCAGTCACATGGGTGTTTAGTGGGTATTTGGTGCCAGGCAGGGCTGGAGACTGTGAGACTGATGAGTGACAGAGGACGCTTTCTCTCTAGGCGGGCCGATTAAAGGGGAACGCGGCCCACTTCACTGCACTTACCCAAATCTAATGCAATATGAAATAGGCCAGTCAAGACAAATACCCCCTCAGCATTTTCTGATGCTTAGAGCTACACAATTAAACGTTTGCTGTCATCTAATGCCTGAGATTTCATTTATATTGGCAGAGGATAGAAAGGGAGAGAGACAGAGACAGAGAGAGATATAGGAGAGAGACAGAGACAGAGAGACAGAGAAAGAAAGGCAGAGAGAGAGAGTTAGGAGAGAGACAGAGAAAGGCAGAGAGAGAGAGAGAGGCACATCATTACAACACTGCTGTATATAGACATAAAATGACATTTGAAATGTTTCTATTCCTTTGGGACTTTGTAAGTATAATGTTTACTGTTCACTTTATATTGTTTTGTTTATTATCTATTTCACTTGCTTTGGCAATGAAAACATATGTTTCCTATGCCAATAAAGCCCTTAAATTGAATTGATAGACACAGAGAGACAGAGAGAGAGACAGCGAGAGAGAGACAGAGAGAGAGAGAGACAGCGAGAGAGAGACAGAGAGAGAGAGAGACAGAGAGAGAGAGAGACAGAGAGACAGAGAGAGAGAGAGACAGAGAGAGAGAGAGACAGAGAGAGAGAGACAGAGAGAGAGAGACAGAGAGAGAGAGAGAGAGAGAGAGACAGAGAGAGAGAGAGACAGAGAGAGAGAGACAGAGGTGGCACCTCCATTAAAAATAGACCAGCAGGATTCAAAACCCCAAATCTTTATTGAAAGTGACAAACACATCATGGTTTTAAGGGAGTCTCCAACGTGCTTCTCTGAGTCTGTCTCTCAGAGCCTGGGTCATATAGCAGCTCTATGCTGTCTGACTATTGGCTGCAGGACTTCTGCTTTCCCTCTGAGTCTGCATGCCAAAATGCCACCCTATTCCCTATATAGAGCACTACTTTTCACCAGGGCATAGGGCTCTGGTAAAATGTAGAGCACTATATAGCCAGCAGTATACCACCTTGCATCCCAATGCTAGTTTGCCTCTAAAGCTAAGCAGGATTGATCCTGGTTGGTCCCTGGATGGGAGACCAGATGCTGCTGGAAGTGGTATTGGAGGGCCAGTAGGAAGCACTCTTTCCTCTGATCTAAAAAAATAAATATCCCAGGGCAGTGATTGGGGACATTGCCCTGTGTAGGGTGCTGTCTTTCAGATGGGACTTGAACGGATGTCCTGACTCTCTGTGGTCACTATAGATCCCATGGTACTTATTGTAGAGTAGGGGTGTTAACCCTGGTGTCCTGACTCTCTGTGGTCACTATAGATCCCATGGTACTTATTGTAGAGTAGGGGTGTTAACCCTGGTGTCCTGACTCTCTGTGGTCACTATAGATCCCATGGTACTTATTGTAGAGTAGGGATGTTAACCCTGGTGTCCTGACTCTCTGTGGTCACTATAGATCCCATGGTACTTATTGTAGAGTAGGGGTGTTAACCCTGGTGTCCTGACTCTCTGTGGTCACTATAGATCCCATGGTACTTATTGTAGAGTAGGGGTGTTAACCCTGGTGTCCTGACTCTCTGTGGTCACTATAGATCCCATGGTACTTATTGTAGAGTAGGGGTGTTAACCCTGGTGTCCTGACTCTCTGTGGTCACTATAGATCCCATGGTACTTATTGTAGAGTAGGGGTGTTAACCCTGGTGTCCTGACTCTCTGGTCACTATAGATCCCATGGTACTTATTGTAGAGTAGGGGTGTTAACCCTGGTGTCCTGACTCTCTGGTCACTATAGATCCCATGGTACTTATTGTAGAGTAGGGGTGTTAAGCCTGGTGTCCTGACTCTCTGTGGTCACTATAGATCCCATGGTACTTATTGTAGAGTAGGGATGTTAACCCTGGTGTCCTGACTCTCTGTGGTCACTATAGATCCCATGGTACTTATTGTAGAGTAGGGGTGTTAACCCTGGTGTCCTGACTCTCTGTGGTCACTATAGATCCCATGGTACTTATTGTAGAGTAGGGGTGTTAACCCTGGTGTCCTGACTCTCTGTGGTCACTATAGATCCCATGGTACTTATTGTAGAGTAGAGGTGTTAACCCTGGTGTCCTGACTCTCTGGTCACTATAGATCCCATGGTACTTATTGTAGAGTAGGGGTGTTAACCCTGGTGTCCTGACTCTCTGTGGTCACTATAGATCCCATGGTACTTATTGTAGAGTAGGGGTGTTAACCCTGGTGTCCTGACTCTCTGTGGTCACTATAGATCCCATGGTACTTATTGTAGAGTAGAGGTGTTAACCCTGGTGTCCTGACTCTCTGTGGTCACTATAGATCCCATGGTACTTATTGTAGAGTAGGGATGTTAACCCTGGTGTCCTGACTCTCTGGTCACTATAGATCCCATGGTACTTATTGTAGAGTAGGGGTGTTAACCCTGGTGTCCTGACTCTCTGTGGTCACTATAGATCCCATGGTACTTATTGTAGAGTAGGGGTGTTAACCCTGGTGTCCTGACTCTCTGTGGTCACTATAGATCCCATGGTACTTATTGTAGAGTAGGGGTGTTAACCCTGGTGTCCTGACTCTCTGTGGTCACTATAGATCCCATGGTACTTATTGTAGAGTAGGGGTGTTAACCCTGGTGTCCTGACTCTCTGTGGTCACTATAGATCCCATGGTACTTATTGTAGAGTAGGGGTGTTAACCCTGGTGTCCTGACTCTCTGGTCACTATAGATCCCATGGTACTTATTGTAGAGTAGGGGTGTTAACCCTGGTGTCCTGACTCTCTGTGGTCACTATAGATCCCATGGTACTTATTGTAGAGTAGGGGTGTTAACCCTGGTGTCCTGACTCTCTGTGGTCACTATAGATCCCATGGTACTTATTGTAGAGTAGGGGTGTTAACCCTGGTGTCCTGACTCTCTGTGGTCACTATAGATCCCATGGTACTTATTGTAGAGTAGAGGTGTTAACCCTGGTGTCCTGACTCTCTGTGGTCACTATAGATCCCATGGTACTTATTGTAGAGTAGGGGTGTTAACCCTGGTGTCCTGACTCTCTGGTCACTATAGATCCCATGGTACTTATTGTAGAGTAGGGGTGTTAACCCTGGTGTCCTGACTCTCTGTGGTCACTATAGATCCCATGGTACTTATCATAAGAGTAGGGGTGTTAACCCTGGTGTCCTGACTCTCTGTGGTCACTATAGATCCCATGGTACTTATCATAAGAGTAGAGGTGTTAACCCTGGTGTCCTGGCTAAATTCCTAATCTGTCCCTCATACCATCATGGTCACCTAATTATCCCCAGCTTCTAATTGGCTCATTCATCCTCTCCCCTGTAACTATTCCCCAGGTCGTTGGTGTAAATGAGAAGGTGTTGGTTAAATAGGGTGTCATTTCAGACACCCCGGACTCTCAGGTGGTGACACCCTGGTGTTCTCACTACCTCTATTGGGGTTATTTTTGGAATCCTCTAGTCCACTCCCATAGAGGAGGAGGACATGTTGTTGTCACTTCCTTGACAACATCTCCAGGAAATCATGTGCCTCTGTTTCTGGGCAACAGGTAATGACAGGGACAGTAGACGACAGGACACCACCACAGGTAATGACAGGGACAGTAGAAGACAGGACACCACCACAGGTAATGACAGGGACAGTAGAAGACAGGACACCACCACAGGTAATGACAGGGACAGTAGAAGACAGGACACCACCACAGGTAATGGCAGGGACAGTAGAAGACAGGACACCACCACAGGTAATGGCAGGGACAGTAGAAGACAGGACACCACCACAGGTAATGACAGGGACAGTAGAAGACAGGACACCACCACAGGTAATGGCAGGGACAGTAGAAGGCAGGACACCACCACAGGTAATGACAGGGACAGTAGAAGACAGGACACCACCACAGGTAATGACAGGGACAGTAGAAGACAGGACACCACCACAGGTAATGACAGGGACAGTAGAAGACAGGACACCACCACAGGTAATGGCAGGGACAGTAGAAGACAGGACACCACCTCAGGTAATGACAGGGACAGTAGAAGACAGGACACCACCACAGGTAATGACAGGGACAGTAGAAGACAGGACACCACCACATGTAGGCTGTGTCTCAAATGGAACCCTACTCCCTATATAGTGCACTAGTTTTGACCATGGCCCATAGTAGTGTACTATGCTGTATGATGTGCCGAGTGCTGTTGTGCTCTGACATCATCGAGGACCTGAAATGGTCTCGCCACACCGACACGGTGTTGAAGAAGGCCTCTACAGCCTCAGGCGGCTTTGCCCCTAACACCCTCACAAACCTCTACAGATGCACCATTGAGAGCATTCTGTCAGGCTGCGTCACCGCCTGGTACGGCAACTTCTCCGCCCTCAACCACATGGTTCTCCAGAGGGTGGTGCAGCAGCCCACAACATCACCGGGGGGCACACTGCCTGCCCTCCAGGAAGTCTACAGCACCTGGTGTTACAGGAAGGCCAAGAAGATCATCAAGGTCCTCAGCCACCCGAGTCACGGACTGTTCACCCTGCTACCATCTGACAGACAGAGACAGTACAGGTGCATCAGGAACCAAGACCGATAGACTGTTGAACGGGCTTCTATTACCATCAGACTGTTGAACGGGCTTCTATTACCATCAGACTGTTGAACGGGCTTCTATTACCATCAGACTGTTGAACAGCTTCTATTACCATCAGACTGTTGAACAGCTTCTATTACCATCAGACTGTTGAACAGCTTCTATTACCATCAGACTGTTGACCAGCTTCTATTACCAGACCATCAGACTGTTGAACAGCTTCTATTATCATCAGACTGTTGAACAGCTTCTATTATCATCAGACTGTTGAACAGCTTCTATTATCATCAGACTGTTGAACAGCTTCTAAACCATCAGACTGTTGAACAGCTTCTATTACCATCAGACTGTTGACCAGCTTATATTACCATCAGACTGTTGACCAGCTTCTATTACCATCAGACTGTTGAACGGGCTTCTATTACCATCAGACTGTTGAACAGCTTCTATTACCATCAGACTGTTGAACAGGCTTCTATTACCATCAGACTGTTGAACAGCTTCTATTACCATCAGACTGTTGAACAGCTTCTATTACCATCAGACTGTTGAACAGCTTCTATTACCATCAGACTGTTGAACAGCTTCTATTACCATCAGACTGTTGAACGGGCTTCTATTACCATCAGACTGTTGAACGGGCTTCTATTACCAGACCATCAGACTGTTGAACAGCTGCTATTACCATCAGACTGTTGAACAGCTTCTATTACCATCAGACTGTTGAACGGGCTTCTATTACCATCAGACTGTTGAACGGGCTTCTATTACCATCAGACTGTTGAACAGCTTCTATTACCATCAGACTGTTGAACAGCTTCTATTACCATCAGACTGTTGAACAGCTTCTATTACCATCAGACTGTTGAACGGGCTTCTATTACCATCAGACTGTTGAACGGGCTTCTATTACCATCAGACTGTTGAACGGGCTTCTATTACCATCAGACTGTTGAACAGCTTCTATTACCATCAGACTGTTGAACGGGCTTCTATTACCATCAGACTGTTGAACGGGCTTCTATTACCATCAGACTGTTGAACAGCTTCTATTACCATCAGACTGTTGAACGGGCTTCTATTACCATCAGACTGTTGAACGGGCTTCTATTACCATCAGACTGTTGAACGGGCTTCTATTACCATCAGACTGTTGAACAGCTTCTATTACCATCAGACTGTTGAACAGCTTCTATTACCATCAAACTGTTGAACGGGCTTCTATTACCAGACCATCAGACTGTTGACCAGCTTCTATTACCATCAGACTGTTGACCAGCTTCTATTACCATCAGACTGATGAACGGGCTTCTATTACTATCAGACTGTTGAACAGCTTCTATTACCATCAAACTGTTGAACAGCTTCTATTATCATCAGACTGTTGAACAGCTTCTATTACCATCAGACTGTTGAACAGCTTCTATTACCATCAGACTGTTGAACAGCTTCTATTACCATCAGACTGTTGAACAGCTTCTATTACCATCAGACTGTTGAACAGCTTCTATTACCATCAGACTGTTGAACAGCTTCTATTACCATCAGACTGTTGAACAGCTTCTATTACCATCAGACTGTTGAACGGGCTTCTATTACCATCAGACTGATGAACAGCTTCTATTACCATCAGACTGTTAAACAGCTTCTATTACCATCAGACTGTTGAACAGCTTATATTACCAGACTGTTGACCAGCTTCTATTACCATCAGACTGTTGAACGGGCTTCTATTACCATCAGACTGATGAACGGGCTTCTATTACCATCAGACTGTTGAACAGCTTATATTACCAGACTGTTGACCAGCTTCTATTACCAGACTGTTGACCAGCTTCTATTACCATCAGACTGATGAACGGGCTTCTATTACCATCAGACTGTTGAACAGCTTATATTACCAGACTGTTGACCAGCTTCTATTACCAGACTGTTGACCAGCTTCTATTACCATCAGACTGATGAACGGGCTTCTATTACCATCAGACTGTTGAACAGCCATCTCTAGCCATCTACCAGGTGATACACAGTCAGTCACACAAGCTATCACACACCACACACACACACACACACACACACACACACACACACACACACACACACACACACACACCACTGCTGTCCCATGCTATAGTGACGTTGAACCACTGGCAACTTCCCATTTCACACTGTGTATTTAAATACTGTCTCCCTGATGTATTTTAGTTATACTGTTTATACACACACACCGCATATGTATTTATACAGTGGATTGTCAACACAGCTCACTGTAAGATACCTACTGCTGTACATATCATTCTGAGTATATCTACTGCTGTACATATCATTCTGAGTATATCTACTGCTGTAACATTTCATTCCTGAGTATATCTACTGCTGTACATATCATTCTGAGTATATCTACTGCTGTACATTTCATTCCTGAGTATATCTACTGCTGTACATTTCATTCTGAGTATATCTACTGCTGAACATTTCATTCCTGAGTATATCTACTGCTGTACATTTCATTCTGAGTATATCTACTGCTGTACATATCATTCTGAGTATATCTACTGCTGTACATATCATTCTGAGTATATCTACTGCTGAACATTTCATTCTGAGTATATCTACTGCTGTACATATCATTCCTGAGTATATCTACTGCTGTACATTTCATTCCGAGTATATCTACTGCTGTACATATCATTCCTGAGTATATCTACTGCTGTACATATCATTCTGAGTATATCTACTGCTGTACATATCATTCTGAGTATATCTACTGCTGAACATTTCATTCTGAGTATATCTACTGCTGTACATATCATTCCTAGTATATCTACTGCTGTACATATCATTCTGAGTATATCTACTGCTGTACATATCATTCTGAGTATATCTACTGCTGTACATATCATTCTGAGTATATCTACTGCTGTACATATCATTCTGAGTATATCTACTGCTGTACATATCATTCTGAGTATATCTACTGCTGTACATATCATTCTGAGTATATCTACTGCTGTACATATCATTCTGAGTATATCTACTGCTGTACATATCATTCTGAGTATATCTACTGCTGTACATATCATTCTGAGTATACCTACTGCTGTACATATCATTCTGAGCTGATCTTGTGTACATTCTCCCGGGGTAGATGGGTGTAAACTACATTTTATTACTGCTGTGTTGCTATTCGGGTTGTTCATCAGATTCGTCCCGTCGTTCTTGATTTCTTCTCTTTTATTTCCTTCCATTTAAAACACATCGTCAGTCGCCAGTAACATAAACATGTGACTGCAGCTGCTATAACATCTACTGACCAATACAATTTGATTAGGACACAATAACAGTTAATTTTTCACTACAACAACAACAGTAATATACAGACAGACAGAACACTAGTTAATGTTTCACTACAACAACAACAGTAATATACAGACAGACAGAACACTAGTTAATGTTTCACTACAACAACAACAACAGTAATATACAGACAGACAGAACACTAGTTAATGTTTCACTACAACAACAACAGTAATATGCAGACAGACAGAACACTAGTTAATGTTTCACTACAACAACAACAGTAATATACAGACAGACAGAACACTAGTTAATGTTTCACTACAACAACAACAGTAATATACAGACAGACAGAACACTAGTTAATGTTTCACTACAACAACAACAGTAATATGCAGACAGACAGAACACTAGTTAATGTTTCACTACAACAACAACAGTAATATGCAGACAGACAGAACACTAGTTAATGTTTCACTACAACAACAACAGTAATATACAGACAGAACACTAGTTAATGTTTCACTACAACAACAACAGTAATATACAGACAGACAGAACACTAGTTAATGTTTCACTACAACAACAACAGTAATATACAGACAGACAGAACACTGTAGTTATATTTTCTTCCCAGTTTTTAAGTTTGAGCTTTGATAGGACGGGAACTCTTTCTGAGATAAATGTTTCCATTTACAATCAAACACTTTTGCAAGCAATTCATGCGAAAATGTGCCTGATCGTTAGTTGACACACTGCCATGTCTTCTTGGTGGGGCTATGAACGATAGTAATTACCACGGTTGCACGGCAACAAACAGCAAAATAACTAATGACATCACATCTGCTCCGTCGGGCAGAAATTCAAAAAAGACGCAGGAATAAAGTTATTATTTCCAAAAATCTAAAAGAAATTCAAAGACATTCAACACTGTAAAGGTCAGGCTAGCTGAAGAGGAGGACTACACTACCTAACTATCTTCCTACAATCTTCAAATCACACTAATTACTCATCATCTGAGTTCTGTAGAAGGTCAGGCTAGCTGAAGAGGAGGACTACACTACCTAACTATCTTCCTACAATCTTCAAATCACACTAATTACTCATCATCTGAGTTCTGTAGAAGGTCAGGCTAGCTGAAGAGGAGGACTATGCTACCTAACCATCTTCCTACAATCTTCAAATCACACTAATTACTCATCATCTGAGTTCTGTAGAAGGTCAGGCTAGCTGAAGAGGAGGACTACGCTACCTAACTATCTTCCTACAATCTTCAAATCACACTAATTACTCATCATCTGAGTTCTGTAGAAGGTCAGGCTAGCTGAAGAGGAGGACTACGCTACCTAACTATCTTCCTACAATCTTCAAATCACACTAATTACTCATACATTTAACCAGTATGTTTTTATGTTGTTGATGATAACATGTCAGACCGTTGGCTTTGTGTCACACCTTTTTTGCTTTACAACTGGCAAAACAACAGTAGCTCTGAAACATGCTAATCAGAGGTAGCTTTATGGTGCTGTGGTAAACACTGTCAACACCCAGCTACATGCTAATCAGAGGTAGCTTTATAGTGCTGTGGTAAAATCTGTCAATACCCAGCTACATGCTAATCAGAGGTAGCTTTATGGTGCTGTGGTAAAAACTGTCAACACCCAGCTACATGCTAATCAGAGGTAGCTTTATGGTGCTGTGGTAAAAACTGTCAACACTCAGCTACATGCTAATCAGAGTAAGCGTTATAGTGCTGTGGTAAACACTGTCAACACCCAGCTACATGCTAATCAGAGGTAGCGTTATAGTGCTGTGGTAAAAACTGTCAACACTCAGCTACATGCTAATCAGAGGTAGCTTTATGGTGCTGTGGTAAACACTGTCAACACCCAGCTACATGCTAATCAGAGGTAGCTTTATGGTGCTGTGGTAAACACTGTCAACACCCAGCTACATGCTAATCAGAGGTAGCTTTATGGTGCTGTGGTAAACACTGTCAACACCCAGCTACATGCTAATCAGAGGTAGCTTTTTGGTGCTGTGGTAAAAACTGTCAATACCCAGCTACATGCTAATCAGCGGTAGCGTTATAGTGCTGTGGTAAACACTGTCAACACCCAGCTACATGCTAATCAGAGGTAGCTTTATGGTGCTGTGGCAAACACTGTCAACACCCAGCTACATGCTAATCAGAGGTAGCTTTATGGTGCTGTGGCAAACACTGTCAACACCCAGCTACATGCTAATCAGAGGTAGCTTTATGGTGCTGTGGTAAACACTGTCAACACCCAGCTACATGCTAATCAGAGGTAGCTTTATGGTGCTGTGGCAAACACTGTCAACACCCAGCTACATGCTAATCAGAGGTAGCTTTATGGTGCTGTGGCAAACACTGTCAACACCCAGCTACATGCTAATCAGAGGTAGCTTTATGGTGCTGTGGCAAACACTGTCAACACCCAGCTACAAGAAACATGCTAATTATCCTTCCTGTAATGTCCTGGTGGTGACTGGTTATCAGTGAAGTGTTGCCTTGCATCTTGCCTTGAGGCTTACGCACACACACACACACACACACACACACACACACACACACGCGCACACACACACACACACGAGAGTTAGCAGTAAGCACAACGCCTGTGTGTGTGACAGGGTGTGTACTAACAGGAAGTGTTTCACAGCCACACCCCCAGTCGTCTCAACACACCCACACGTCCTGGCTATAAGACCAGGCAGCTGAGAACAGAACCTAAAATACACACTTGCCCAGGCATGAAGAACGCACCAGAATACAGAGTGGAGAGATATGGCGTAAGGTTACTCTCTAGATCCTCTGACAGGCAGGTTGTGAGTAGTGGAAACAGTGTTAAGAGTTAAGTTGGCGTCTTGGCCCTCCAATGGAAAAAAAAAAGTGGGGCTGTAGTGTGAGGGGCTGAGTCTGGCTTGAAGGACCATGGGTGGGGGAGAGAAGGAGGATGCCTGCCCCCTTCCCCGACCCTGTGAGAGACCCTGTCTAGCCCACAGCTGCACCTCAAAGTGTACCAAGGACAGAACAAGGGTTTCAGAAACACAGCTTCGTCTCAGCATCCTTCCCTACAGTATTCAGACAGCCAAGTCTCTCCTCCTTACAAAAGGTGCTATCTAGAACCTTAAAGGGGTATTCGGCTGTCCCCATAGAACAACCCTTTGAAGAACCCTTTTTTGATTCCAGGTAGAACCCTTTTGAGTTCCATGTAGAACATTTTCCACAGAGGGAAATGGAACCCTTTTAGGTTCAGAGCCACATGGACCCTGATTAAAAGTAATTCTCTATAAAGGTAATAGAGTCCCGTTCAGGACGCGGTCTCAGACACTGGTAGCCACGACAACACAACACCACCCGCACAGCCTGTCACTGGTAGCCTCGACAACACAACACCACCCGCACAGCCTGTCACTGGTAGCCTCGACAACACAACACCACCCGCACAGCCTGTCACTGGTAGCCTCGACAACACAACACCACCCGCACAGCCTGTCACTGGTAGCCTCGACAACACAACACCACCCGCACAGCCTCAGTCACTGGTTACTTCGACAACACAACACCACCCGCACAGCCTCAGTCACTGGTAGCCTCGACAACACAACACCACCCGCACAGCCTCAGTCACTGGTAGCCTCGACAACACAACACCACCCGCACAGCCTCAGTCACTGGTAGCCTCGACAACACAACACCACCCGCACAGCCTCAGTCACTGGTAGTCTCGACAACACAACCCGCACAGCCTCAGTCACTGGTAGTCTCGACAACACAACACCACCCGCACAGCCTCAGTCACTGGTAGCCTCGACAACACAACACCACCCGCACAGCCTCAGACACTGGTAGCCTTGACAACACAACACCACCCGCACAGCCTGTCACTGGTAGCCTCGACAACACACCACCCGCACAGCCTCAGTCACTGGTAGCCTCGACAACACAACACCACCCGCACAGACTCAGTCACTGGTAGCCTCGACAACACAACACCACCCGCACAGCCTGTCACTGGTAGCCTCGACAACACAAAGCCACCCGCACAGCCTGTCACTGGTAGCCTCGACGACACAACACCACCCGCACAGCCTGTTACTGGTAGCCTCGACAACACAACACCACCCACACAGCCTGTAACTGGTAGCCTCGACAACACAACACCACCCAATTGCTTCTCTTCTCCTTGATCACTCCTCTCTTTGTCACACACCACACACACACCACACACACACACACACCACACACACACACACACACACACCCACACACACACACACACACACACACACACACACACACACACACACACACACACACACACACACACACACACACGAGGAGAAGGGAAGCTCTATTGTTCAGCAGGAAGTATTGTAAGAAGCACAGCACCACAGGAACCCCAGAGACTTTGACCGGTCCCCCAAATGGCACTTTTATCCTTCATAGGGCCCTGGTCAAAAGAAGAGCACTATATAGGGAATATACAGCCATTTGGGATGCAAGCTTTGACCTTAATGTGTTGATGGAAGCACACAAAACAATCCACAACAACACAGTTGTAGAGTTCAACCTAACTTACAGCACAGAGTCACTGCAGAACAATTCACTGTCATACAACACAGTTGTAGAGTTCAACCTAACCTACAGCACAGAGTCACTGCAGAACAATTCACTGTCATACAACACAGTTGTAGAGTTCAACCTAACCTACAGCACAGAGTCAACAGGAGAACAGAAGTTTATTTTCTTTACAGCTTTACTTTAGTTGTCGTTAAATCTGAGTGATCAAGGTGAATCTCCATTCTATAGACTAGCAGCTGTCCTCACTTCACTTCTAGGTGTGTGTTTGTTGTGGAGGTCTATCACTGTGTTGTCCACCAGTGTGTTGTGGAGGTCTATCACTGTGTTGTCCACCAGTGTGTTGTGGAGGTCTATCACTGTGTTGTCCACCAGTGTGTTGTGGAGGTCTATCACTGTGTTGTGGAGGTCTATCACTGTGTTGTCCACCAGTGTGTTGTAGAGGTCTATCACTGTGTTGTCCACCAGTGTATTGTGGAGGTCTATCACTGTGTTGTCCACCAGTGTGTTGTAGAGGTCTATCACTGTGTTGTCCACCAGTGTGTTGTAGAGGTCTATCACTGTGTTGTCCACCAGTGTGTTGTAGAGGTCTATCACTGTGTTGTCCTCCAGTGTGTTGTGCAGGTCTATCACTGTGTTGTCCTCCAGGCCTAACACAACACCCTTCCACAGAGGATATATATGTGTACATTATTTACTGAACACTACATTATTAGTGTTGGTTAATTCCTGTCAGAAAACAGCCTCAGGTCGTCCTCACAGAAGGTCAGGAATAAACTGGCATGCTGCAGAGAAGCCTCCTTTCTGTGTGTGTCCGCCTGCTTTTGATCAGCTCACTGATCCCTACTATGCTGCCTGTTTTCCTATACAACACATCTCAACAGAGACCAGCCGTTTACCTTCCAGCCAGCTCCTACTATAAAGAGAAAGAGAGAGATAGAGAGAGATAGAGATCAAGAGAGAGAGGCTTACAGTACAATGGCCCCTGTCCTTGTGATACTGAACACTGTAGATGTCTTTATGATATATATTCATACACTGGGACAAAGCACCTAGCAGCAGGAAACAGACCACACACAGTACCCATGTCTTCAGGCCTCACTTAAAGGGAACATGTAGGTCATTTGACAGAAAAGGTGGTATGGTTTTTGGGCCCATATGTATTCACAAAGCCCCTCAGAGTAGAAGCTGTGCTGATTTAGGATCCGTTGTCCCTGTCCTGGATCACTTAAAGGGAACAGAATATGTAGCGTGTCTAAGAGGAAAGGTGGTCAGTTTTCTCTGAGGTCTCTGACCCATTTGAGGTAGAGGTTTAAGGGGTATTTGTATTCAGCCTGAGAGGAGATTAGCATGGTGTTTGGGGATAGCAGGAACTGACCCGTGTAAAGTCACTGGGACAGATTTAGCAAGCAGAGTTAAAGCTGTCAACCTCGGTTTCCCTCCTAAAGCATCACCATGATACATGCAGAGCTCAAATGTAAAGCAGTATTTATTCACTCCCTCTAAACCTACAGGTCTCGCTCCCTCTAAACCTACAGGTCTCGTTCCCTCTAAACCTACAGGTCTCGTTCCCTCTAAACCTACAGGTCTCGTTCCCTCTAAACCTACAGGTCTCGCTCCCTCTAAACCTACAGGTCTCGTTCCCTCTAAACCTACAGGTCTCGTTCCCTCTAAACCTACAGGTCTCGTTCCCTCTAAACCTACAGGTCTCGCTCCCTCTAAACCTACAGGTCTCCCTCCCTCTAAACCTACAGGTCTCGCTCCCTCTAAACCTACAGGTCTCCCTCCCTCTAAACCTACAGGTCTCACTCCCTCTAAACCTACAGGTCTCACTCCCTCTAAACCTACAGGTCTCACTCCCTCTAAACCTACAGGTCTCTCTCCCTCTAAACCTACAGGTCTCCCTCCCTCTAAACCTACAGGTCTCGCTCCCTCTAAACCTACAGGTCTCCCTCCCTCTAAACCTACAGGTCTCACCTACAGGTCTCCCTCCCTCTAAACCTACAGGTCTCCCTCCCTCTAACCTACAGGTCTCCCTCCCTCTAAACCTACAGGTCTCGTTCCCTCTAAACCTACAGGTCTCCCTCCCTCTAAACCTACAGGTCTCCCTCCCTCTAAACCTACAGGTCTCCCTCCCTCTAAACCTACAGGTCTCCCTCCCTCTAAACCTACAGGTCTCCCTCCCTCTAAACCTACAGGTCTCGCTCCCTCTAAACCTACAGGTCTCCCTCCCTCTAAACCTACAGGTCTCCCTCCCTCTAAACCTACAGGTCTCCCTCCCTCTAAACCTACAGGTCTCCCTCCCTCTAAACCTACAGGTCTCGTTCCCTCTAAACCTACAGGTCTCTCTCCCTCTAAACCTACAGGTCTCCCTCACTCTAAACCTACAGGTCTCACTCCCTCTAAACCTACAGGTCTCGCTCCCTCTAAACCTACAGGTCTCGCTCCCTCTAAACCTACAGGTCTCCTTCCCTCTAAACCTACAGGTCTCCCTCCCTCTAAACCTACAGGTCTCCCTCCCTCTAAACCTACAGGTCTCGCTCCCTCTAAACCTACAGGTCTCGTTCCCTCTAAACCTACAGGTCTCCCTCCCTCTAAACCTACAGGTCTCGCTCCCTCTAAACCTACAGGTCTCGTTCCCTCTAAACCTACAGGTCTCTCTCCCTCTAAACCTACAGGTCTCCCTCCCTCTAAACCTACAGGTCTCCCTCCCTCTAAACCTACAGGTCTCCCTCCCTCTAAACCTACAGGTCTCGCTCCCTCTAAACCTACAGGTCTCCCTCCCTCTAAACCTACAGGTCTCCCTCCCTCTAAACCTACAGGTCTCCCTCCCTCTAAACCTACAGGTCTCGCTCCCTCTAAACCTACAGGTCTCCCTCCCTCTAAACCTACAGGTCTCCCTCCCTCTAAACCTACAGGTCTCCCTCCCTCTAAACCTACAGGTCTCGCTCCCTCTAAACCTACAGGTCTCGTTCCCTCTAAACCTACAGGTCTCGCTCCCTCTAAACCTACAGGTCTCGTTCCCTCTAAACCTACAGGTCTCCCTCCCTCTAAACCTACAGGTCTCCCTCCCTCTAAACCTACAGGTCTCCCTCCCTCTAAACCTACAGGTCTCCCTCCCTCTAAACCTACAGGTCTCCCTCCCTCTAAACCTACAGGTCTCCCTCCCTCTAAACCTACAGGTCTCCCTCCCTCTAAACCTACAGGTCTCCCTCCCTCTAAACCTACAGGTCTCGTTCCCTCTAAACCTACAGGTCTCGTTCCCTCTAAACCTACAGGTCTCGTTCCCTCTAAACCTACAGGTCTCGTTCCCTCTAAACCTACAGGTCTCCCTCCCTCTAAACCTACAGGTCTCCCTCCCTCTAAACCTACAGGTCTCCCTCCCTCTAAACCTACAGGTCTCCCTCCCTCTAAACCTACAGGTCTCGCTCCCTCTAAACCTACAGGTCTCGCTCCCTCTAAACCTACAGGTCTCCCTCCCTCTAAACCTACAGGTCTCCCTCCCTCTAAACCTACAGGTCTCCCTCCCTCTAAACCTACAGGTCTCGTTCCCTCTAAACCTACAGGTCTCACTCCCTCTAAACCTACAGGTCTCGTTCCCTCTAAACCTACAGGTCTCGTTCCCTCTAAACCTACAGGTCTCCCTCCCTCTAAACCTACAGGTCTCCCTCCCTCTAAACCTACAGGTCTCCCTCCCTCTAAACCTACAGGTCTCCCTCCCTCTAAACCTACAGGTCTCCCTCCCTCTAAACCTACAGGTCTCGTTCCCTCTAAACCTACAGGTCTCGTTCCCTCTAAACCTACAGGTCTCGCTCCCTCTAAACCTACAGGTCTCGTCTCCCTCTAAACCTACAGGTCTCCCTCCCTCTAAACCTACAGGTCTCACTCCCTCTAAACCTACAGGTCTCGCTCCCTCTAAACCTACAGGTCTCGCTCCCTCTAAACCTACAGGTCTCGCTCCCTCTAAACCTACAGGTCTCGCTCCCTCTAAACCTACAGGTCTCACTCCCTCTAAACCTACAGGTCTCGCTCCCTCTAAACCTACAGGTCTCACTCCCTCTAAACCTACAGGTCTCGCTCCCTCTAAACCTACAGGTCTCGCTCCCTCTAAACCTACAGGTCTCGCTCCCTCTAAACCTACAGGTCTCGTTCCCTCTAAACCTACAGGTCTCACTCCCTCTAAACCTACAGGTCTCGTTCCCTCTAAACCTACAGGTCTCCCTCCCTCTAAACCTACAGGTCTCCCTCCCTCTAAACCTACAGGTCTCGTTCCCTCTAAACCTACAGGTCTCACTCCCTCTCTACCCTGCAGCCTCTGGCTCTCAACTGAACCCCGCAGCCTCTCAACTGAACCCCGCAGCCTCTCAACTGAACCCCGCAGCCTCTCAACTGAACCCCGCAGCCTCTCAACTGAACCCCGCTGGCCATACAAATGTCTTCTATTTCCTGTGGTCACATTCCACCATGGAACATTCCAATCCACAGAACAGAATGTTAGACTAGAATGCGATTGGTTCTATTCAACGAGAGAGATCTGTTACCTCAGGTACAGATAAATACAGACTCTAGTCTGCAAAGCTTGGCAAACCAGTTCAGTACAGCAGATGAGGGTGACACAAACCAACCCAGACATGGTGGTGGTGCCAGGGACAAAGCACCCAGTGGACGCCCAGATGTCCATGCTGACCGGGTCATTTAACATGCACACACTGACACCCTTTCCACAGTGCTAAGACGAGCCAAACCAAGCAGAGCTGAGCTGTACTGAGCCAGCCTGGTTACACATCTACCATAGCTGCTGGAAGCATCTGACAGGAACATATCTGAGGGTATGAGACTAGGCCGTCTCTGAGGCCTGCGCTGTTCTGCTCCCAGCCTCAGCCTTGTTAAGCCCTGCATCTCTTCACCTGCTTTACTGGGTTAATACACAGAGGGAGAGAGAGGGAGAGGCGAGAGAGGGAAGAGATAGAGAGGGGGAGTGGGAGAGATACAGAGAGGGAGAGCAAGAGAGGGGGGAAGGGGGAAGAGAGACAGAGGGAGAGAGAGGGAGAGGCGAGAGAGGGAAGAGAGAGAGAAGGAGAGGCGAGAGAGGGGGAGGGGCGAGAGAGCAAGAGAGAGGGGGAGTGGGAGAGAGACAGAGGGAGAGGCGAGAGAGGCGAGAGAGAGAGA